>NC_133333.1:100134173-100866673 GCF_042186555.1 Aquarana catesbeiana | reverse complement strand
GGGACAACAATCTCATTGAGTTTGAAAAAAAACACACCAAAAATACATTACTAATGTTAATAATGTTCAAGTGGTAAGTCTTGAAAATCAAAAAATTTACGTAACCAAAAACGGTGCTTTGGGTTAACTTTATCTAAAAACTAAAAAATAATCACTATAAAAAAAAAAAATAATAATGGCTTCTTTGTGTTAACTTTACAAACCTAAAAAAAAAAAAGGGGAAAAAGTATTATTAGTATGGAAACATTGTTTTTAAAATGCATACTATATCATTCATGAGATCAAAGAGAAAAAGAATCCAGAAATCAGTTTGGGAGAACTCTGATTATGAACAGCAAAACACCTTCGTTCTTTAGAGCCTTCGTAAAGAAGAAATAAAATGCGCTGCATTCAACGATCACAGATTTTGCAGCGTGATGAATGTGCTACCTACAATACGAACACTAGTTTTACTAGACCGAGTGCTTCCGTTTAGTTTTTGCTTATGAGCATGCGTCGTTTTTTTGTCCGTCGGACTAGCATACAGACGAGCGGACTTCGGGGTCCGTCGTAGTTACGACGTAAAGATTTGAAGCATGCTTCAAATCTAAAGTCCGTCGGATTTGAGGCTAAAAAAGTCCGTTGAAAGTCCGGAGAAGCCCACACACGATCGGATTACCAGCCAGCTTTAGTCCGTCAGCGTCCGTTGGACTTTTGTAGACGAAAAGTCCGACCGTGTGTACGCGGCATAACTTGTAAATACTACAGCTGCCTGTGGCTCTGTACTAATAGGATCAGAAGAACACCACTAATTTTCTTCAGGTAGCTTTAGGTGCACACCGTGCAGAGGATGCACTAGACTAACTGTAAATACTGTAGCTAATAGGACTAATAGGATCAGAAGAACACCAGCAATTTTCTTCAGGTAGGTGTAAATACTGTAAAAACACCTGCCTGCCTGTCAGTAGTAGGAAGAGAATAACAGGAACGGATCTAGCTAAATTGAATAGAGTGTATATATATATATATATATATATATATATATATATATATATATATATACAACACCTAGGATGTATAAATATATATATATATACACAATACACTGTAAGGGCAGCTGACTCGCCTGCCTACTCTATCTAACTTAAATCAAATGACACTGACTCTCTGTCTATCTATCTCTCTCTCAACGCCGGAATACACTTCACAGGGCCGCCGTGAAGGCGGCCTTATATAGTGTGGGGTGTGTACTAAACCCCCTGAGCCATAATTTAGCTTCCCTGGCTTTGGCCAATTACAGCTCTCTGTACAGACGGCGCTGTGATTGGCCAGGCATGCGGTTCATAGTGCATGCTTGGCCAATCATCAGCCAGCAATGCACTGCGATGCCGTAGTAAATTATGGGCCGTGATGCGCTACTCGAATTTGGCGCGAACGGCCCATTTCGTTCAGAATTCGGCGAACGACCGAACAAGCAATGTTCGAGTCGAACATGCATTTGATTCGTACACGAAGCTCATCCCTAGTCTAGAGGAAAAAAGATTTCACCTCCAAATACGGAAAGATTTCTGCACAGTAATAGCTATGAAAATGTGGAATAGACGCCATCCAGAGGTGGTATTGGACAGCTCAGTGGATTGCTTTAAAAAAAGGCCTGAATTCTTTCCTAAATGTAACTGGGTACTGACATTTATAGGTAAAGTTGATCCTGGGAAAACCCGATTGCCTCTTATGGGGTCAGGAAGGAACTTTTCCCCTGCTGTAGCAAATTGAAGCATGTTTTGCTGGGGTTTTTTGTCTTCCACTGGATCAACTGTGGGTGAAGGATTGTTTATAAGGGATTGTATATTTTTTTGTTTGGTTGAACTAGATGGTCTTTTTTCCTTGTCAAAAGAAGTTTATTGAGTATACAATGTTATAAGGATACATAAAGTAAGTTTACAAGGATCTATAAAGTAAGCTCATTGTTTTACAGTAGGGTTTATATAGGTAAATATCATGAAATTTCAAATATTAAACATTGGGTTCACGTAAACCTAAATTAAAGATATATATCATTTCCTTAGTTACTTTTGTAGGTATTTAAATGATTTATACCTACTATACATATTGTTTACAAGTAGAGTGTATATAGGTCAAATAAATTCTGATAATGAGCTTTAATCGTAAGGTGGAGAAAAGGAAAGAGAAAGAAGAAAAAGGGTTGAAAGGTAGAGGTATGGTCCACAAGGTTGTCCCGCTCGTCAGTTTATTATTCTTTTTAGTTCTCTTTGAAGCCTTAGAATGGGTGTCTCTGTAAGTCATTTAATCTGTTACCATGGCAACAGGACAGAGTCATTGAAGTTTGACAGGAACTGTTGTTTTATCCAAGGATGCCAAAGTTTTTCAAATTTTGGAATTTGATTTTGATCGATGGCTACCATCTTAGCATGGGACATTGTATTATTCATTCTGTGAATTGTTTCTGCTAGTACCAATGTAGGAGATTTCCATGCCTTGGCCACTGTTTGTTTTGCAGCCGTTATTAGTTGGATCATAAGTTTGAATTGAGAGAGTGTTAACCATTCCGGTTTTAGATTAAGTAAAGTTAAATATGGATCTGGTTGTATTATTTTTTTAAATATTTTAGATGCAATCACGAAGACTTCCTTCCAGAAGGTTTGGATTACTGGGCACGTCCACCATATGTGTAAATATGTGCCTATTTCTGGGCATCCTCGAAAACAAAGAGCTGAGGTATTAGGTGAATATTTTGCCACTCTAGCGGGTACAAGGTACCAGCGAGTTAGGACTTTATAATTTGTCTCCAGTGCTAAGATGTTGGGTGAAGATGACTTAGATGTGAGCCATATGTTAGACCAGTCCGTGTCTTCTAAAGTTTGTCCCAGGTCCTCCTCCCACCTCTGAACGTAAGAGGGTCTATTAAGATTTGGTACTCCATATAATTGATTATAAAGTGATGAAATTGTACCTTTAGCAAATGGCTCTTTTGTACAGATTGATTCAAAAATGGATAATTGGGATAATTGTGTATCCCCCTTTAGGAATGGTGTATAGAAATTTTTGATTTGGAGATATCTAAATATCTCAGAGTTTGGTAGATCATATTTTTCTCTAAGCGATAGGAATGAAAGGAATGATTTAGATGCTATGAAGTCATTTAGTGTCTGAATGCCTGATGTTGTCCAAGCTTTAAAAGAATTTGGGTAGATCCATGCCGGATAAAAGGCCGGATTTCTGATAAAAGAAAGGAGAGGATTGTGTGGAGATTGTAACTGATATTTGGTTTTTAGTTTATCCCAGAGAGATAAGAAGTGTTTAGTTATGGGATTATGAATTTTAAAGCGGTCTTTAGGATCAAGCCATAATAAATTTGATATTAATAGAGGGTCATTTTCTGAAGCCTCTATAAATACCCATAATGGGATTTCCTGTTTTGCATGGTATTTGGACAGACTGGCCAAATGTGCTGCTCTGTAGTAGTTAGTAAAATTAGGGTATCCCAGGCCTCCTTTATTTTTGGGAAGATGTAGTGTGTGTATAGGTATACGTGGTTTAGAAGAGCCCCATATAAACGAAGTTGCTCTTTTTTGTACTATTCTCAAAAAATAGGAAGGAATTGGAATAGGGAGGACTCTGAATAGATAAAGCAATTTGGGTAGAATAGTCATTTTGATTGCATTAATCTTCCCTATCCAGGATAAAGGAAGTTGCGACCATTGTTTTATTAGATTTGTGATCTGTCTTAATACAGGAGGATAATTGGTTGAGAATAAGTCAGAATGAGATGCTGTTAAATGAATTCCAAGATATGGGATTGATTTTTCTGCCCATGTGAATGGGAGTGCAGCCCTAGCCGGGATCAATTCCATGTTTGTGAGTGAAATATTAAGCACTAGGCATTTCTACGGATTAATCATAAGGCCGGATAGGGGTGCAAATCCATCAAGAGCTGGTATTAAGTTAGGACCAGAGACCTGTGGTGATGATAGAAAAAGTAATATATCGTCTGCAAATATACATAATTTGTGTGTAATACCTCCTACTTCAATGCCAGTTATAGTTTGGTTTGTTCTGATGTATTGGGCCATAGGTTCGAGTATAAGGGCAAATAATAAGGGAGATAATGGGCAACCCTGTCGGGTACCTCTTTCGATATTAAAGGCTTCAGATTTGTATCCAGCATATTTTATATAGGCTTTGGGTTTATTATATAATGCTTTGATCCATGTTAAAAAGTGGGGTCCAAAACCCCATTTTTGTAATGAATATTGCATATATTGCCAGGATACTGTGTCAAATGCCCTCTTAATATCGAGAGATAGAAAACATAAAGGGATTTTCCGTTTTTTAGCAATATGTGCCAATAACACTGCCCTGCGTATATTATCGCCTGCCTGTCTATTTGGCATGAAGCCTACTTGATCTCTATGTATTAATTTTCCTATAATGCTATTGAGGCGTTTTGCTATTATTTTTGCTAATAATTTAATATCGAGGTTTAACAGAGAGATAGACCGATAATTCACACAGGAAGTATCATCAGAAAGGGGTTTTGGGATCATACAAACAATTGCCATTAGTGTTTCTTGCCGAAAAGAATGTCCATCTAGAAGTTTGTTAAAAGTTTCAGTGAGAATGGGAGAGAGTATTTCTGAGAATGTTTTATAGTATAAAGCAGAGTAGCCGTCTGGGCCTGGTCTTTTGTTAAGTTTTAGGTCTTTTATGGCGTTAGCAACTTCATCTATAGTTATAGGCTCATCCAAACTGCTTTTTTGATTCTGAGATAACTCAGATAAGGTTATTTTTGAGAAGAAGGATTCAGCCTCTGTAGGATTAAATTCATTTTTTGTCTTGTATAAAGTTGCGAGATGTGAGTGAAATGTATGGACTATTTTAACTGGATTACAAGTGTAAACATTTTTTGATAATTTCAAATGTATTGGTTTGAAAGATTTGTTAGTTGAATTTAATGCCCGAGCCAAATATGTACCTGGTTTGTTTGTATTCATGTAGAAATTGTGTTTGGAGCGTTTGAGGGATTTATCAACTGACTCAGTGATATTTTGTACTCTGAGATGGATTATCTTGAAATGATATGTAGGCTGCATTAAAATTGAGTTCTAGTTTTTTTGCTAGATTTTTGCGTTCCCGTTTAAATAGTGCCATTTGTCTTTGTATTGTACCACGCAAGACAGGCTTATGAGCTTCCCACAGTGTTATTGGGGAGATGTCTGTTGTATTATTGATATGTATTCCTTTAACGCTTGTTCAATGGCCATCTGATGTAGTGGGTGTTTGAGCATTATGTCCGGTAAGTACCACGTTGGGTCATGCGCTTTTGGTATGGCTGAGGCTATAGTAGTGTATACTGCATTATGGTCAGACCACGGAATCGGAATTATATCTGATGCAATAATTTCTGGTATCATTCCTATTGTTAGAGAAATATGATCTATTCTGGTGAAGGTTTGATGAGGGTGCGAGAAATAAGTGAATTTCTTTTTCATTGGGTTACTTTCTCTCCACGAATCTACCAGATTGTATTTGGAAAGAAGTTGAGAAAAAGGTAATCTAGAGGTTATTTTGGATGGTGTAAAAGGTGATTTATCTAGAAATGGGAGGAGGACCTGGTTCGAATCCCCACACATTATCACTATTCCTATTTTGTGTGTATTAATCACTTGTAATATATGTGAGAGGAATGGTGTAGGTTGTTTGTTAGGAGCGTAGTAGGAAATCACCGTGATTGCTGTATCCATTATATAACCCATGAGTATCAGGTATCTACCTTCTGGGTCTTTAATTTCTGATTATAAGGTGAATGGTGTGGATCGGTGAAATGCAATTAGAGTTCCCCTTTGCTTGGTACAGGCAGAAGCCGTGTAAATTTGTTGATAAAAAGGAGAAATATATTTTGGAGTAGAATCTTTGCTGAAGTGTGTTTCTTGGAGGCATACTATGTGAGCCTTCTTGTTATGGAAAGTACGGAAGGCTTTGGTCCTTTTTTGAGGGACATTTATTCCCTGAACATTCAGGGAAAGTATATTCAGTGGTGCCATGGCAACAGATCAAATAGTTTTGACTTACTTTTTGTTATGCAGAGCTGACTGCGCAGATCAACCTGTGTGGACTGAAGAGATGAATAGATAGAAAAGAAACCAGTGAATTCTGGAGTAAAGAGTAAACAAAAAACATATGAGATTAGATGATACATTGTATAAATTATTTTTTGCAAGTAATCACAATTTACCCGTGAAAGAGAATAAATATCTCTCTCAGGGGAATAAGTGCCTTCGTCACACTCCCACATAATATGGTTGGGAGAATGAGGAGGGCTAATGAGGGTACACGGATCTTCCACTTACAGGAGAGAAGTGCTATGTCAAAAGACATCAAAATGATGTTTCATTAATTGGAGTGCAGAATATAGTTTTTGTTGAAATTATTTATTCCAGGGTGGTTGTATATGGTTAGTCTTGCCCTAGGCTAAATAATTCAGTTAGAAAGGTACTGTTAATAACTTTGGTATTGATGAAGATAGTTTGAATTATTTTGGGATTTTAACCCTTTTAGAGTAAACAATTACATATTTTATTCATATGTAACTGTTTAGATATGTTAACTCATAAAATTGAGGTTGTATTGCTTCAGATTAGAATAAACAAAAACATAATTCTAGGAACTAGTTAGGTAATAATAGATTTGTTTTAAGAAAAGAAAGAAAAAGCTTCCATTACTTCTGGATTATTGAACATATTTGTCCTAAAAAGTAATAAATCTATTGTTATTACCTGATAATATATAACTGAACAAGAATTTCCTTATTTCACTTATATATTCTAAGGCTATATGAATCAGAAGTAATAAGAAATATAACTGGAATGTAACATGATCCCACACAGTGTGTGACTATCAGAATGCAGTTACATTCAGTTATAAATACAGGTTTTTTATAGAGAACCATCTCTTAGTATAATAAATGAAGAGATATCAGGAATTAGGATGTCAGTCCATTGAATCTTCTTGGTCCATGGATGATGTGGCATAACGGCCTCTTTTGTGAGAATGATGATTCCCATTTTGTTCTGAAATTTTCTGAGTGCTGCCTGAAGGTGAAGATGATGCCATTCTTCTGCGTGTGGGAGAGTTGCTGCTTGTGGGTTCTGTCAGATTTCATTTTAAAAGGGTTTGTTGTAGTTCATCTGCTGATCTGCTTCTGTAAATTGTACCTTGGTAGTTAAATCTGACTGAAAAGGGGAAGCCCCATTGATACATAATGTTGTGGCGTTGCAGTTCCATTAGTTGTGGTTTCATGGATCGTCTTTTGGTAATAGTAAGTTGGGATAGGTCAGCAAAAATTTGATAATTGTGTCCTTGAAAATTAAGTTCCTTTTTTTCTCTTGCAGCAATTAGTATTTGTTCATTCGTTCTGTAATAATGAAATTTTGTGATTATATCACGTGGGGGTCCATCTTTCTTTTTGGCTGTGAGGGCTCTGTGTACTCTGTCCAGTTCTAAACGTTCAATAGGGATATCTGGCTTTAGTTCTTGTAATAGAGCAGTAATAGTAGATTGCAGGTCTGTCACAGTTTCAGGTATTCCCCTTATGCGCAAGTTTGAACGTCTGGCTCTATTTTCGTAATCTTCGAGCTTAGTTTGAAGTATTAAATTCTCTTCTTTTAATTGTTCCAATTCTGTTATATTTACTTGTTGTAATTTCAATTTCATCCATTTTTATTTCTAAGGCTGCGGTGCGGTTTCCCAGCTCTCTTATTTCTTTGGTTAGGCTTTTTGTTATTTGGTCTGAGGTTTGTTTTAAAGCCTTATGAAGCATCTTTTCAAATTGTAATAATATTACTGGGGATGCTGAGGAGGCTTGTGGAGAAGTTTGTGAGAGGATTTGTTCTGTATCTGACTCAAATGGAGAGTCTTGCTGTGACATTTTCTGTCTGTGAGAGCGCCCTGATGCTGTATCTTGTGAGGTGACTGGAGCTGCTTTAGTTGCAGTGAGTGCCTGTGAGCTCTTTGGGAGGTGATTTTTATTTCTGCCACGGTTTCCTCCCAGTACCATATTTCCTGCCCAAACTTTCACAGTTTGTTCCCTGGGGCAAAAAGGTTCAAATGGATACCTTTTGAGCCTGCAGGCTCCGCTTTGTCCTTCTCTTCTCTCCTCAGCGGTGCGGAGCTCTAACAATGCATGTCTGCTCCGCTAGGTTCCGCCCATCTCCCTCCAGATGGTCTTTTTTCAACCTGACTAACTATGTAACTATGTGTACAGCCTTCCCAGAAGAGTTGAAGCTGTTATAGCTGCCAAGGGTGGGCAAACTCAATATTATATATAGGGGCCAAAAGTGTGGTCTAAGAGTAGAGTAAAGCAAATGGTTTGGGTCGAGCAAAAGTTCGGCCCGAACATCGTCTCTTCGCCTATTTAGCGAATAACCAAATTTGCAGGGCGTTCGATGGGTGTTGCCTGCTGCACAGTGCATTCTAACCTCTTATTGGGTAAAGCTTTTTTTGTTTTTAATAAAGGAATTGCCAAAAACTTCCTCCTATTTTTATTCACTTTTTACACTTTTTTGTTGAATGGGTAGGGGTATGTACCCCATACTCATTCACATAGACCTTGTTAAATGGAGCTTCCAGATTCTGATAAGCCCCCTGCCTGCAGACCCCCACAACTAGTGGCCAGGGTTGTGGGGATGAGGCCCTTTTGCCCATCAACATGGGGACAAGGTGCTTTGGGTCAGGGGGGCTGAAAGCATGTTGAGGGCATGGGGCCTGGTATGGTTCAGGATGGGGCTCTTCCCCCTCTTACTTGACCTGCTGGGCTGCATGCTCGGATAAGGGTCTGGTATGGATTTTGGGGGGACTCCACACCATTTAAAAAAAATGGGATGGGGTTCCCCTTTAAATCCATACAAGACTGGGCCTGGTATAAATTGGAAGGGGGGACCCCCACACCGTTTTTTATAAAGTTTTTCTATTGCCGGCAATGGTATTGTATTGCCGGCAATTTAAATGTGTTTTGACTCTTTTTTTTTTAGAAATGTCAGTTTTGCTATGGTAGGTTCTATCCATGGTACAGATGCATCACTTTACAGGCAGACTAAGAAGACCCAACAGGCAGTATATTTAAAGGAATTTTTCATTTTTATTGTTTCACTTTAAGCATCATTCTTTCGCTTTACTAACGCACAGCTGAGTGAACAGCGAACACACAGCATTGCACCCACTGTTCACCTTTTTGGGCGCCTATTAGAGCCTATGGCTCTAATCAGGTGCTTCCAAAAAACACCCCTGCCACTGTAATTCAGGTGCCCGGCACCCTAAAAGGGGCCGGACACCTGAATAGGGGGTGTCAGCGGCAACCATAGATAGATTTGTGCAATGCATGAATCTATCTATGGTGATAGAGTGGTGCCAGGAGAGAGGCAGCGGCTCTCCTGCACCCTTTATGGATGCACCGCCACTAAGGATGAGCCCGATGTTCGAGTCGAATGTAAGTTTGACTTGAACATCAGGTGTTTGCCTGTTTGCCAAATAGCGAGCAATTTTGGGTGTTCGCCGCAAATTCAAAAGCTGCAGAACACCCTTTAACCACTTCAGCCCCGGACCATTATGCTGCTTAAGGACCAGAGGACTTTTTCCAATTTGGCACTGCGTTGCTTTAACTGCTAATTGCACGGTCATGCAATGCTGTACCCAAACGAAATTTGCGTCCTTTTCTTCCCACAAATAGAGATTTCTTTCAATGGCATTTGATCACCTCTGCCATTTTTATTTTTTGCGCTATAAACGGAAAAAGACAGAAAAATTGGAAAAAAATGATATTTTCTACTTTTTGTTATAAAAAAAATCCAATAAACTCAATTTTAGTCATACATTTAGGCCAAAATGTATTCGGCCACATGTCTTTAGTAAAAAAAATGTCAATAAGCGTAAATTTATTGGTTTGCGCAAAAGTTATAGCGTCTACAAACTAGGGTACATTTTCTGGAATTTACACAGCTTTTAGTTTATGACTGCCTATGTCATTTCTTGAGGTGCTAAAATGGCAGGGCGGTACAAACCACCCCCGCAAATGACCCCATTTTGGAAAGTAGATACCCCAAGGAAATTGCTGAGAGGCATGTTGGGCTCATTGAATATTATTTTTTTTTGTCCCAAGTGATTGAATAATGACAAAAAAAAAATTACAAAAAGTTGTCACTAAATGATATATTGCTCACACAGCCCATGGGCATATGTGGAATTGCACCCCAAAATATATTCAGCTGCTTCTCCTGAGTACGGGGACACCACATGTGTGGGACTTTTTGGGAGCCTAGCCACGTACGGGGCCCCGAAAACCTATCACCGCCTTCAGGATTTCTAAGGGCGTAAATTTTTGATTTTACTCCTCACTACCTATCACAGTTTTGAAGGCCATAAAATGCCCAGATGGCACAAACCCCCCCCAAAAGACCCCATTTTGGAAAGTAGACACCCCAAGCTATTTGCTTTGAGGCATGTTGAGACCATGGAATATTTTATATTTTGACACAAGTTGCGGGAAAGTAACAATTTTTATTTTTTTTTTTGCACAAAGTTGTCACTAAATGATATATTGCTCACACAGGCCATGGGCATATGTGGAATTGCACCCCAAAATATGTTTAGCTGCTTCTCCTGAGTATGGGGATACCACATTTGTGGGACTTTTTGGGAGCCTAGCCGCGTATGGGGCCCCAAAAACCAATCACCGCCTTCAGGATTTCTAATAGGGCATACACACGGTCGGACTTTGTTCGGACATTCCGACAACAAAATCCTAGGATTTTTTCCGACGGATGTTGGTTCAAACTTGTCTTGCATACACACGGTCACACAAAGTTGTCGGAAAATCCGATCGTTCTAAACGCGGGGACGTAAAACATGTACGTGGGGACTATAAACGGGGCAGTGGCCAATAGCTTTCATCTCTTTATTTATTCTGAGCATGCGTGGCACTTTGTCCGTCGGATTTGTGTATACACGATCGGAATTTCCGACAACGGATTTTGTTGTCGGAAAATTTTATCTCCTGCTCTCCAACTTTGTGTGTCGGAAAATCCGATGGAAAATGTCCGATGGAGCCCACACACGGTCGGAATTTCTGACAACACGCTCCGATCGGACATTTTCCATCGGAAAATCCGATCGTGTGTACGGGGCATTAGGGTGTACATTTTTGATTTCACTCTTCACTGCCTATCACAGTTTCAGAGGCCATGGAATGCCCAGTAGACACCCCAAGCTATTTGCTGAGAGGCACGGTGAGTATTTTTCAGCTCTCATTTGTTTTTGAAAATGAAGAAAGACAAGAAAAAACTTTTTTTTTTTCTTTTTTTAATTTTCAAAACTTTGTGACAAAAAGTGGGGTCTGCAAAATACTCACTATACCTCTCAGCAAATAGCTTGGAGTGTCTACTTTCCAAAATGGGGTCATTTGGGGGGGGTTGTGCCACCTGGGCATTCCATGGCCTCGGAAACTTTGATAGGCAGTGAAGAGTGAAATCAAAAATTTACGCCCTTAGAAAGCCTGAAGGCGGTGCTTGGTTTTTGGGGTCCCGTACGCGGCTAGGTTCCCAAAAAGTCTCACACATGTGGTATCCCCGTACTCAGGAGAAGCAACAGAATGCATTTTGGGGTGTAATTTCACATATTCCCATGGCATGTTTGAGCAATATATCATTTAGTGACAACTTTGTACAAAAAAAAAAAAAATTTGTCTCTTTCCCGCAACTTGTGTCACAATATAAAATATTCCATGGACTCGGCATGCCTCTCAGCAAATAGCTTGGGGTGTCTACTTTCCAAAATGGGGTCAATTGGGGGGGTTTGAACTGTCCTGGCATTTTATGCACAACATTTAGAAGCTTATGTCACACATCACCCACTCTTCTAACCACTTGAAGACAAAGCCCCTTCTGACACTTTTTGTTTACATGAAAAAATTATTTTTTTTTGCAATAAAATTACTTTGAACCCCCAAACATTATATATTTTTTTAAAGCAAATGCCCTACAGATTAAAATGGTGGGTGTTTCATTTTTTTTTCACACAGTATTTGCGCAGCAATTTTTCAAACACATTTTTTTGGGGAAAAACATTTTAATGCACTAAAACACATTAAATTGCCCAAATGTTTGATGAAATAAAAACGATGATCTTAGGCCGAGTACATGGATACCAAACATGACATGCTTTAAAATTACGCACAAACGTGCAGTGGCAACAAAATAAATACATTTTTAAAAGCCTTTAAAAGCCTTTACAGGTTACCACTTTAGATTTACAGAGGAGGTCTACTGCTAAACTTACTGCCCTCGATCTGACCTTCGCGGTGATACCTCACATGCATGGTGCAATTGCTGTTTACATTTGATGCCAGACCGACGCTTGCGTTCGCCTTAGCGTGAGAGCAGGGGGGGACAGGGGTGCTTTTTTTTTTTTCTTTATTATTTTTTTGCTTTTTTATCTTATTTTTAAACTGTTCTTTTCATTTTTTTAAAATCATTTTTATTGTTATCTCAGGGAATGTAAATATCCCCTATGATAGCAATAGGTAGTGACAGGTACTCTTTTTTGAAAAAATTGGGGTCTATTAGACCCTAGATCTCTCCTCTGCCCTCAAAGCATCTGACCACACAAAGATCGGTGTGATAAAATGCTTTCCCAATTTCCCAATGGCGCTGTTTACATCCGGCGAAATCTAAGTCATAAAATGCTTGTAGCTTCCGGTTTCTTGGGCCATAGAGATGTTTGGAGCCACTCTGGTCTCTGATCAGCTCTATGGTCAGCTGGCTGAATCACCGGCTGCATTCTCAGGTTCCCTGTTGAGACAGGAGAGCCAGAGAAAAACACAGGAGACGGTGGGGGGGGGATTCCCTCCCACTGCTTGTAAAAGCAGTCTAGAGGCTAATTAGCTGCTAGGATTGCTTTTACATGAAAGCCGACTGCTGGCTGAAAAGAATGATACCAAGATGATACCTAAACCTGCAGGCATCATTCTGGTATAACCACTCAAAGTCGTGAATGGCGTACCTGAAGACAAAAAAATGGTTAACAATAAAGCACAGTAAACAGTAAAGTATAAAAAATTGCATACCTGAAAAGCAAACATGTTAAAACATAATAACAATAAAACATTGCAGAATAGAATACAGTAAAAAAGAGCAGAACAATAGAGAGAGAATAGAGAGAGAGAGAACAATAAAACGACAACTATTTTTTTTTATTTTATATTTTTGTGTGTTTTTTTTTTTACACTGTTTTTGTAACTGTAACTTTTATAACCGTAACCGGTTCAAGGTTCGGATCTCTCAAAATGCGATGGCATCTTGGGAGACCCTGTGAAAGTGTGCCTAGTCTGTGCAATGCTGTAAGCTACGCTAATACTCAACTAGTGTATGGTAGCGTTCAAAACATTCACCAATGCAAAGACTAGAATTGTGAGGACAGGAGGGACAATAATAGCGGGTGTCACGCCTATATCCGCGCTTGCTGCAGACACAACATCTTTTTTGGGGGGTTCATTGGGTAGGGGTACTCGGGAGAACATAAAGAAAATGCCTCTCATGCAGCCGACTGCATTTGGTTGGGGATGTGAATGGGGGAAGTACGGGCGCTGCAGAAGTGGTGGGTTCCCAATTAGGATTGGCGAATGCAGCAAGAAGGGCATTATGGGCACGACGGGCCTGTGTTTGTCTTCTTGGTGGCAGCGGGACACTATTTGTGCTTGCCACCTCACCAGCTTGAACTGCACTTATGGGACTCGCCACGTCACCAAGTGTTACTGCAGTGCTGGTTTGACTACAACCAGGGTGTACTAGGCCGCTGGCGCTTGCCACTTCACCAAAACGCTACCAAAAAAACTATTAGCGATAGCAGGGATCAGGCCTGACTCTGCAAACGCTGCAGTTATGTGTTTAGTGTTTTGTAAGTGACAATGATCGATCGATACTGCACTTGGGTGGGCTGGGCGGAGGGGCAAAACGCAGGTGCTAGCAGGTATCTGGGCTGATCCCGCTAACACTTTTTGGGTTTTTGGGAACCCTAAACTGCTGGGGACGCTAGTATAGATCTGATCGGATCAGATATTGATCCGATCAGATACTATACCACTAAGGGAGGTGTACGGTGCGTGCGTGGGTGTTAGCAGTACTGGCACTAACCTGACGCTGCCTGGGGCTGGTGCTTGCCAGTTCACCAAAATGCTACAAAAATAACTGTTAGCGATCGCAGGGATCAGGCCTGACTCTGCGAATGCTGCAGTTATGCGTTTAGTGTTTTGTAAGTGACAGTGATCGATCGATACTGCACTTGGGTGGGCTGGGCTGGGACGGGCGGAGGGGCAAAACGCAGATGCTAGCAGGTATCTGGGCTTATCCCGCTACCATTGTGTTTTTGGGAACCCTAAACTGCTGGGGACGCTAGTATAGATCTGATCGGATCAGATATTGATCCATTCAGATACTATACCACTAAGGGAGGCGTATGCTGCGTGCGTGGGTGTTAGCGGTACTGGCGCTAATCTGAAGCTGCCTGGGGCGATGCATATCACCATCGGGCGATCAGGGGGCTAAACCTTTATTAGGTAATAAACAGCGGGTGCCCTGACACTATAAAAAATAAACGAACTAAGCAGCGCCACCCGTAACGGTTATACGGTGATCAATGGTGAAAGGGTTAAATAGGGGGCAATCAAGGGGTTAAAACATTTATTAGATAGTATATGGGGGTCCCTGTCGCTATAAAACGCTGATGGCGAACCTAAATATTTACCTCCCTAACTAGCATCACCAGTGACACTAATACAGCGATCAGAAAAATGATCGCTTAGCGACACTGGTGACGGGGGGTGATCAAGGGGTTAAAACTTTATTTGGTGGGGTTAGGGGGGTACCCTAGACCTAAAGGGGGCTAATACTAACTGCCCTACCACTTCTAACTGTCACAAACTGACACCATGCAGTAATCAGAAAAAAAAAAAAAACTGCTTGGTGTCAGTGTGACAGGGGGGGTGATTGGGGGGTGATCGGGGGGGGATCGGGGGTGTAAAGTGTGCCTGGCATGTTCTACTGTGTGTGTGTGTGTGTGTTTGTGAACTTACTCAGATGTCTTCTCTCCTCGGTGCCGGAACGGAAACTGCCGAGCCGAGGAGAGATGACATCACATCCTCTGCCTCTGTGTATTACACAGAGGCAGGGGAAGATCCTCAGGCACCGGGGGGGTCCGATCGCACCCCCCACCCGCGGGAAGGCAATCACGTACCAGGTACATGATTTTGCCTGCCCGTGCCATTCTGCTGACGTACATCAGCGTGAGGCGGTCGTCAAGTGGTTAAAAGTCTATGGGAGAAATCAAAAGTGCTAATTTTAAAGGCTTATACCCTGTTCCAAATTATTATGCCAATGATATTTTTCTCATTTACCTAAATAATTGATGTAAACAACAGTCAGCATAATTCTCATGTTATCAACTATTAAGAGCACAATTTAAATTTTATTGAACAAACCTCCTAATGATAACAGTTTTTTTTTTCAAAATAAAAAACTTACAATGCACTGTTCCAAAGTATTATGCACAGTAAGTTTCAAAACACTTTATAGGTTGTAACAAACTGAAAATTGTCATTTGTTGTGTTTGCAGCATATTTACTGAAATCAAAAGCTATTTCAATCAAACTTTGAACAACATTTTAACTTTTTAAACATTTTAACAGGTCACGTTACATTTTAACATAGGACCCCTTATTTGATAGCAGCTTCACAAGTCTTGCATCCATTGAACTTGTGAGTTTTTGGACAGTTTCTGCTTGAATTTGTTTTCAAGATGTCAGAATAGCCTCCCAGACCTGCTGTTTGGATGTAAACTGCCTCCCACCCTCATAGATATTTTGGTTGAGGATGCTCTAAAGGTTCTCAATAGGATTGAGGTCAAGGGAGGATGGAGGCCACACCATGACTTTCTCTCCTTTTGTCCCCATAGCAGCCATTGATGCAGAGGTATTCTTTGCAGCATGAGATAGTGCATTGTCATGCATGAAGATGATTTTATTACGGAAAGCATAGTTCTTCCTTCTGTACCAGGGAAGGAAGTGGTCAGTCAGGAACTCCACATAATGACCGGCCTCTCAGGTGACAGCTCTTTTATATCTGAAGGTGGGGCCAAAGGATGACTTCGCTGGGTGACCCCGTTCCCCACTGATGCTACAGGGAAGCCATAGGGATGTCCCCATGTGACAGAGGGGGCAGGGTCACCCGGTGATGTCATTGTGTGGCCCCACCCTGAGTTATAAAAGAGCTGTCACCTGAGAGGCCGGTCATTACGGTGGGTGCCTCCCATGGAGGCAGATCGTAGGCGCCGTGCAGCTTTTTTTCGGTCCATCAGAGCGAGAGAAGAAGAAGAAGAAGACTACATGTGTCACGACTAGTACTTACCGAGGCCAAGATGCCGAGAGCGGCTCACCCTTACGACCATGCGCACCCTGTCCCCCAGATATGATACAGGGAGCAGGGGGCACACAGAGGCACGGGCCACAAGCAGGTGAGTACTCCAAAGGTAGAAGGACTTATAAGCAAGGTGGAGGTTTCCAGGAGCTGACTGAAAGTGCCAATGCGGGACCAGGGGATCAAGTGTGGAATAACAGAAAGTCCGTGAAGCCAGCCAGGGGTCAGAACCGGGTAATCAGATTTAAAGCAGAGTCCGTTTGGATAGCCAGGGGTCAAGCACAGGTAATCAATATTAGAGCAGAGTCCGTTTGGATAGCCAAGGGTCAGCACAGGTAATCAGTAGAAAAGCAGAGTCCATTTTGGATAGCCAGGGGTCAGCACAGGGTATCAGTAGAAAAGCAGAGTCCGTTATGGATAGCCAGGGGTCAGCACAGGGTATCAGTAGAAAAGCAGAGTACACAGCGAAACCGGAACTGGGGACAGCTGACGACAAACCAGCAACCTGACTGGGTGCTGGAGCCGTCAGAAGTAGCCCACACAGTGCGCGTGTCAGCGTGACATGTTACCGTGCACCCGCGTGGGCGACGGCGCGCACTCGGGGACCGTTGTGCACCCGCACGCGCCGCACCATTGGGCCGCGCACGGGTGTGCGCCGAAGCGCCAGTCCACTGCGCATGCGCCCCAGAACCCGGCGAACAGAGGCAGCAGTCATCCTCTGACAATGTTGGACAGTTTTATTTTTATTTTATCTTGTCCCAAGACGTGTATTGTCTTTTTTTAACCATTTTCACACATGTTTTGTGAAATGGTAGGGGTACATTTGTACCCCGTTACCATTTCACACGGGGGGGCCGGGATCTGGGGGTCCCTTTGTTAAAGGGGGCTTCCAGATTCCGATAAGCCCCCTGCCCGCAGACCCCCACAACCACCGGGCAAGGGTTGTGGGGATGAGGCCCTTGTCCCCATCAACATGGGGACAGGGTGCTTTGTGGGGGCTACCCTAAAGCACCCTCCCCATATTGAGGGCATGTGGCCTGGTACGCTTCAGGAGGGGGGCACTCTCTTGCCCCCCTCTTATCCTGCGGCCTGCCAGGTTGCGTGCTCGGATAAGGGTCTGGTATGGATTTTGGCGCGGGTTCCTCTTAATATCCATACCAGACCTGAAGGGCCTGGTATGGAATTTGGGCGGACCCCACGCATTTTTAAAAAAAATTTTGGTTTGAGGTTCCCCTGTGGGGAAATCCCATGCCGTTTTTATCAATGAACTTTTATGTGTATTGCGGGGACCGACAATTCATTATAGCCGTGAGTACTTTTGATTGACTTTTTTTCCTTTAGAAATGTAATTTTGCTCTGACTGTTCTAAACATGAGAAACATGCACCACTTTACAGGCATACTATAGACACCCCCCAGGTACAAAATTTAAAGGAATATTACACTTTTATTGTTTCACTTTAAGCATTATTAAAATCACTGTTTTTAAAACTTTTTTTGCATTGATACATGTCCCCTGGGGCAGGACCCAAACACTTTTTACGACAATAACTTGCAAATAAGCCTTTAAAATTAGCACTTTTTTCATGTTCGTGTCCCATAGACTTTAAAGGTGTTTGTGTGTTCGAACAAATTTTTTGCCTGTTCGCATGTTCTACTGTGAACCGAACTGGGGGGTGTTCGGCTCATCCCTAACCGCCACTGGTGATCCACATAGGACAGAGTAGTCCCACTGAAGAGAGGCCAATAGCCTAGATGTTTGACTGTGGTATATCTATATAGGTAAATAGATAGATTCTCCAATTAGTTGAGATATAATATCCTAAACTATTGGCAAAAAATCATGTTCCTAAAATAAATGAACAAGAACCACATATCAAGCAACAAAAACGTCATACCTACATTCACAGTGACTCTAGAGGAGATGTATAGTGATTATCCCCCAAAAACACAAATTGGGTCAGTGTGGGATGGAATCTGTGTCTTGGATGCAGGCATCCGAACCATTGCAGGCTATGAGCTAGTGCAGGGATCTACCTGAAGGCTGGAGAAGTCCTATTGATCTAAAAACAGCCACAGAGAATATCAGTTTGTCACACAAAATACAAAAAACTCCTTGTGTCGCCGTTAACCTTGCGGTACAGTGACCCTCAAGTTAAATACTTTCGAATGGCAAGCACTAGCAACCCAACCGCATGATAAGCTTATCTTATATCTAAGATGGAATAGTGTGGCTGTTTGCATCTGCCGGGTGGAACAGGGGCTGATAGAGACACTGGGCACAGTGGGGACGGTGGGGACGGAAAGTATTCAGACTCCCTTAAATTTTTCACTCTTTGTTATATTGCAGCCATTTGCTAATATCATTTAAGTTAATTTTTTCCTCATTAATGTACACACAGCACCCCATATTGACAGAAAAACACAGAATTGTTGACATTTTTGCAAATTTATTAAAAAAGAAAAACTGAAATATCACATGGTCCTAAGTATTCAGACCTTTTGCTGTGACACTCATATATTTACCCAGGTGATGTCCATTTATTCTGATCATCCTTGAGATGGTTCTACACCAGGGGTCTCAAACTGGTGGCCCTCCAGCTGTTGTGAAACTACAAGTCCCATGAGGCATTGCAATGCTGACAGTTACAAGCATGTCTCCCACAGGCAGAGGTATAATGGATAATTGTAGTTCTGCCACACATGGAGAGCCACCAGTTTGAGACCCCTGTTCTACACCTTCATTTGAGTCCAGCTGTGTTTGATTATACTGATTGGACTTGATTAGGAAAGCCACACACCTGTCTATATAAGACCTTACAGCTCACAGTGCATGTCAGAGCAAATGAGAATCATGAGGTCAAAAGAACTGCCTGAAGAACTCAGAGACAAAATTGTGACAAGGCACAGATCTGGCCAAGGTTACAAAAAAATTTCTGCTGCACTTAAGGTTCCTAAGAGCACAGTGGCCTCCATAATCCTTAAATGGAAGACGTTTGGGATGACCAGAACCCTTCCTAGAGCTGGCCGTCCAGCCAAACTGAGCTATCGGGGGAGTAGAGCCTTGGTGAGAGAGGTAAAGAAGAACCCAAAGATCACTGTGGCTGAGCTCCAGAGATGCTGTCGAGAGATGGGAGAAAGTTGTAGAAAGTCAACCATCACTGCAGCCCTCCACCAGTCGGGGCTTTATGGCAGAGTGGCATGATGGAAGCCTCTCCTCAGTGCAAGACAAATGAAAGCCCGCATGGAGTTTGCTAAAAAACACCTGACGGACTCCGAGATGGTGAGAAATAAGATTCTCTGGTCTGATGAGACCAAGATAGAACTTTTTGGCCTTAATTCTAAGCGGTATGTGTGGAGAAAACCAGGCACTGCTCATCACCTGTCCAATACAGTCCCAGCAGTGAAGCATGGTGGTGGCAGCATCATGCTGTGGGAGTGTTTTTCAGCTGCAGGGACAGGATGACTGGTTGCAATCAAGGGAAAGATGAATGCGGCCAAGTACAGGGATATCCTGGACGAAAACCTTCTCCAGAGTGCTCAGGACCTCAGACTGGGCCGAAGGTTTACCTTCCAACAAGACAATGACCCTAAGCACACAGCTAAAATAATGAAGGAGTGGCTTCACAACTCCGTGACTGTTCTTGAATGGCCCAGCCAGAGCCCTGACTTAAACCCAATTGAGCATCTCTGGAGAGACCTAAAAATGGCTGTCCACCAACGTTTACCACCCAACCTGACAGAACTGGAGAGGATCTGCAAGGAGGAATGGCAGAGGATCACCAAATCCAGGTGTGAAAAACTTGTTGCATCTTTCCCAAAAAATATTTATGGCTGTATTAGATCAAAAGCGTGCTTCTACTAAATACTGAGCAAAGGGCCTAAATACTTAGGACCATGTGATATTTCAGTTTTTCTTTTTTAATAAATCTGCAAAAAATGTCAACAATTTTGTGTTTTTCTGTCAATATGGGGTGCTGTGTGTACATTAATGAGGAAAAAAATGTACTTAAATGATTTTAGCAAATGGCTGCAATATAACAAAGAGTGAAAAATTTAAGGGGGTCTGAATACTTTCCGTCTCCACTGTATATATGTAATTTGGAAAGTGAGAGAGGATTGCAGACACCTGGGTCGGAATTAACTGACCACATAGTGTCTGCAATACCACAATACCAGGTGTGACACATACGGCAATTATCACACTGGGGTCGGTGCCTGGTTATGATGTCATCTCACGGTGCCGTGCTACGCCACGGCCTGACGTAGCACACCATAGGCTATTTAGTAGGCTAACAGCATGTATATGAGGAGCTCTATGGCAACCAGAAGACACAAAAGACAATTTTCGATGATCAATGTAAAAATGACACTGGCAGGGAAGGGGTTAACACTAGGGGGTGATCAAGGGGTTAACTGGGTGTGTTCTAACTGTAGGGGGGATGGGCTTACTGGAAAATGACAGAAATCACTGTTCCCGATCACTGGGAATAGTAGATCTCTGTCATGTCATCTGGCAGAACGGGGAATCGCCTTGTTTACATAGACAGTTCCCCATTCTGCCTCTCCTCACTGTGAGCGGGGGTTGCTGGTGGACATCGAGTCCGCGGGACCCTCGGGCATGCTCCCGCGGTGGGTGCGCTCGCTATCCTCCTTGTACGTACAGGTACATCAGTTCGCGCAGGAGAGCCGACCCACCGCAGAATATCTGCGTGACTTAGTTGGCTAGTGGTTAAAATCACTGCTCCTGTAAAAGGGGCCTTTTTTTTAAAAAAAGTGCATTGATAAATGTCCCCAAGGGCAGTACTTGGAGCCCCATACCCTTTTTATGGCCAATAACTTGCATAAAAGCCTTCAAAATGGGGACTTTTGATTTTTCAAGTTCGGGTCCTGTAGACTTTAACGACTTAAGGACCCAGCCTCTTTCTGAGATTCGGTGTTTACAAGTTAAAAACATTTTTTTTGTTATAAAATTAGTTAGAACCCCCAAACATTATATATATTTTTTCTAAAACCCTAGAAAATAAAATGGCAGTCGTTGAAATACTTTCTGTCACACCGTATTTGCACAGCAGTCTTAAAAGCGAACTTTTTACACCAAGTAAATTGATACACAACATGTCACGCTTCAAAATTGTGCCCGCTTGTGGAATGGCAACAAATTTTTACCCTTAAAAATCTCCATAGGCAACATTTAAAAAATTTTACAGGTTGCATGTTTTGAGGTACAGAGGAGGTCTAGGGCTAGAATTATTGCTCTCGCTCTAACTATCGCGGTGATACCTCACATGTGTGGTTTGAACATCGTTTTCATATGCAGGCGCTGCTCACGTATACGTTCACTTCTGCACACGAGCTTGGTGGGACGGGGCTCATTTAAAAAAAATGTTTTTTCTTATTTATTTTACCTTTTTTTTTTTTTTTTTTTACACTGTTCTTTTAGAAAAAATGTGTCACTTTTATTCCCATTACAAGGAATGTAAACATCCCTTGTAATAGAAAAAAAACATGAAACAGATGACAGGACCTCTTAAATATGAGATCTGGGGTCAAAAAGACCTCAGATCTCATATTTACACTAAAAATGCAATTAAAAAAAAATGAAATGTCATTTAAAAAAAAATGTCTCTTTAATAGCTATGGGCGGAAGCAACATTTTGACGTCGCTTCCATCCTGTAATGGTATGGAGACGGGTGTGGGCCATCTTCCCCTCACTCATCTCCATACCACACATGGAAGAGGATCCAATCGCCTCCGCTCACCTGGAGGTGATTCCTCCGAGTGCACTAAATTGTGGCCTCATCATACAGACTGGCTCCCCAAACTATAGTTTACAAAATAAAGAAAGCTTGCAGGGAAAATCAACTTAAATGTATTTTTTTGTCTTTATAAATGTCAGTTTTGCTACAACTGGTTCTATACATGGTACAGATGCACCACTTCACAGGCAGACTAAAGGGACCCCCAGGCACTATGCAGTATCTCACAAAAGTGAGTACACCCCTCATATTTTTAAAAATATTTCATTATATCTTTTCATGTGACAACACTGAAGAAATTACACTTTGCTACAATGTAAAGTAGTAAGTGTACAGCTTGCATAATAGTGTAAATTTGCTGTCCCCTCAAAATAACTCAACACACAGCCAATAATGTCTAAACCACTGGCAACAAAAGTTAGTACAACCCTAAGTGAAAATATCCAAATTGGGCCCAATTGGCCATTTTCCCTCCCCGGTGTCATGTTACTCATTAGTGTTACAATTGTCTCAGATGTGAATGGGGAGCAGGTGTGTTAAATTTGGTGTTATCACTCTGACTCTCTCATACTGGTCACTGGGAGTTCAACATGGCACCTCATGGCAAAGAAGTCTCTGAGGATCTAAAAAAAAGAGTTGTTGCTCTACATAAAGATGGCCTAGTCTATAAGAAGATTGTCAAGACCCTGAAAATGAGCTGCAGCACGGTGGCCAAGACCATGCAGCAGTTTAACAGGACAGGTTCCACTCAGAACAGGCCTCGCCATGGTCGTCCAAAGAGGTTGAGTGCATATGCTCAGCGTCATATCCAGAGGTTGTCTTTTGGAAATAGACATATGAGTGCTGCCAGCATTGCTGCAGAGGTTGAAGGGGTGGGGGGTCAGCCTGTCAGTGCTCAGACCATATGCCGCACACTGCATCAAATTGGTCTGCATTGCTGTCATACCAGAAGGAAGCCTCTTCTAAAGATGATGCACAAGAAAGCCCGCAAACAGTTTTCTGAAGACAAGAAGACTAAGGACATGGATTGCTGGAACCATGTCCTGTAATCTGATGAGACGGATAAACTTATTTGGTTTAGATGGCGTCAAGCGTGTGTGGCAGCAACCAGGTGAGGAGTACAAAGACAAGTGTGGCCTGCCTACAGTCAAGCATGGTGGTGGGAGTGTTATGGTCTGGGGCTACATGAGTGCTGCCAACACTGGGGAGCTTCAGTTCATTGAGGGAACCATGAATGCCAACATGTACTGTGACATACTGAAGCAGAGCATGATCCCCTCCCTTCGGAGACTGGACCAGTCTCCGCAGGGCAGTATTCCAACATGATAACGTTCTCAAACACACCTCCAAGATGACCACTGCCTTGCTAAAGAAGCTGAGGGTAAAGGTAATGGACTGGCCAAGCATGTCTCCAGACCTAAACCCTATTGAGCATCTGTGGGCCATCCTCAAATGGAATGTGAAGCAGCGCAAGGTCTCTAACATCCACCAGCTCCATGATGTTGTCATGGAGGAGTGGAAGAGGACTCCAGTGGCAACCTGTGAAGCTCTAGTGAACTCCATGCCCAAGAGGGTTAAGGCAGTGCCAGAAAATAATGGTGGCCAAACATAATATTGACACTCTGGGTCCAATTTGGACATTTTTACTTATGGGTGGACTCAATTTTGTTTCCAGTGGTTTAGACATTAATAGCTGTGTGTTGAGTTATTTTGAGGGGACAGCAAATTTACATTGTTACACAAGCTGTACACTCATTACTTTACATTGAAGCAAAGTGTCATTTCTTCAGTGTTGTCACATGAAAAGGTATAATAAAATATTTACAAAAATGTGGGGGGTATACTCACTTTTGTGAGATACTGTATTTAAACCCTTTCATGACTAAGCTTATTTCTGACATTTGGTGTTTACAAGTTAAAATCTGTATTTTTTTATAGAAAATTACTTAGAGCCCCCAAACATTATCTATATATTTTTTAGCAGAGAATCTAGAGAATAAAATGGCGATTGTTACAATATTTTATGTCACATGGTATTTGTGCAGCGGTGTTTTAAATGCAACTTTTTGGGAAAAGGGACACTTTCATGAATTTTTGAAAAAAACAAAACAGTAAAGTTAGCCCAATTTTTTTGTATGATGTGAAAGATGATGTTACGCTGAGTAAATGGATACCAAACATGTCACGCTTTATAATTGCACGCACTCGTGGAATGGCGACAAACTACGGTACCTAAGAATCTCCATAGGCGATGCTTTAAATTTTTTTTACCATTACCAGGTTAGATTTACAGAGGAGGTCTAGTGCTAGAATTATTGCTCTCGCTCTGAGGATCGTGGCAATACCTCACCTGTGTGATTTGAACACCGTTTACATATGCGGACACGAATTCCGTATGCGTTTTCTTTGCTGCACGAGCTCGCAGGGATGGGGGCGCTTTACATTTTTTTCCTCTTATTTATTTTATTTATTTTTATATTATTAAATTGTGTTTAAAAAAAAAAAAAATTGATCACTTTTATTGCTGTCACAAGGAATGTAAACATCCATAGTAATAGGTGGTAACGAGTACTCTTTATGGAGGGATCGGGGGTCTAAAAGACCCCCCGATCCCTTCTTTGCACTTCAAAGTATTCAGATCGCCATTTTCAGTGATTCTGAATACTGTATATTTTCTTTATAACCGGCGCCATTGGCAGCCGAATAAACAGAAAGTGACGTTGTGATGTCGCTTCCGTGTTTACAATCAGGAGACTGGAACAAAGCCGTTTCCGGCTTTGTGCCAGTCTGTCCCTAGCCGCCGGAAGAGGCGGATCGATGATCAGGACTCCCGGTGGGACGGGAGCCCCGTTCAGAGCTGCGGTGAGGCGGCGGGAAGGGGGGACGTCCCCTCCGCTCCTCCGGGATAACAGCCGAGTGGCTTTTAGCCGCATCGGTCGTTATCCCTGGAAAGCCAATCGCCGACTCTACAAAACAGTACCGAGATGATGCCTGAATCTGTGGGCATCCTCCCCTGAAAGCCAAGGCCGCACATCTGCATACACTTAGCGGGAAGGGGTTAACCAGTTGGCATCGAGGCCAAGTCTGACATTTCTCTCCTACATGTACAAATTATCATTTATTTGCTAGAAAATTACATAGAACCCCCAAACATTATATATTTTTTTTTAGCAAAGACCCTAGAGAATACAATGGCGGTCATTGCAACTTTTTATCTCACACAGTATTTGCGCGGCAATTTTTTAAGCTCTTTTTTGGGGGAGAAAAAAAGACTGTTTTGTGCTTTGAAAAAACAAAACAGTAAAGTTAGCCCAATTTTTTTACATAATGTGAAAGATGGAGTTACTCTGAGTAAATAGATATCTAACATGTCACGCTTCAAAATTGCACACGCTCGTAGAATGGTGCCAAATTTCGGTACTTAGAAAATCCCCATAGATGATGCTTTATTGGTTACATGTTTTGAGTTACAGAGGAGGTCTAGGGCTAGAATTATTGCTCTCGCACTAACATTCACGGTGATACCTCACATGTGTGGTTTGAACACTGTTTTCATATGTGGGTGGGACTTACCTATGAATTCGCTTCTCCGTGCGAACTCACGGGGACGGGGCGCTTTACATTTTTTTTTTATTGTTAATTTTACTTTTTTTTCTTTGACACTTTTTAAAAAAAATAGAATTTTGATCACTTTTATTCCTATTACAAGGAATGTAAACATCCCTTGTAATAGGAATATGGCATGATCAGTCCTCTTTACAGTGAGATATGAGGTCAATAAGACTAGGGATGAGCCGAACGCCCCCCCTGTTCGGTTGGCACCTGAACATGCGAACAGGCAAAAAATTTGTTAAACACCGTTAAAGTCTATGGGACACGATCATGAGTGATCAAAAGTGCTAATTTTAAAGGCTTATATGCAAGTTATTGTCATAAAAAGTGTTAGGGGACCTGGGTCCTGCCCCAGGGGACATGGATCAATGCAAAAAAAGTTTTAAAAATGGCCATTTTTTCGGGAGCAGTGATTTTAATAATGCTTAAAGTGAAACAATAAAAGTGTAATATCCCTTTAAATTTCGTACCTGGGGGGTGTCTATAGTATGCCTGTAAAGGGGTGCATTTAGAACAGTCTGACAGCAAAATCACATTTCAAAGGAAAAAAGTCATTTAAAACTACTCGCAGCTATTAATGCATTGCCGGTCCGACAATACACATAGAAGCTCATTGATAAAAACGGCATGGGAATTCCCCACAGGGGAACCCCCGAACCAAAATTAAAAAAAAAAATGATGTGGGGCTCCCCTTAAATTCCATACCAGGCCCTTCAGGTCTGGTAAGGATATTAAGGGGAACCCCGGCCAAAATTTTAAAAAAAAAAAAAAAAGGCGTGGGGTCCCCCTCAAAATCTATACCAGACCCTTCAGGTCTGGTATGCATTTTAAGGGGAACCCCGCGCCAAAATTTAAAAAAAAATCAGCGTGGGGTCCCCCTAAAAATCCATACCAGAGCATTATCCGAATCTGGAAGCCCCCTTTAACAAGGGGACCACCAGATCCCGGCCCTCCCCCCTGTGTGAAATGGTAAGGGCCTACCATTTCACTAAAAAACTGTCAAAAATGTTAAAAATGACAAAAGACAGTTTTTGACAATTCCTTTATTTAAATGCTTCTTCTTTCTTCTTTCTTCTTTCTTCTTTCTTCTTTCTTCTTTCTTCTTTCTTCTTTCTTCTATCTTCTATCTTCCTTCGGTTTCTTCCTCCATCTTCTTCTTCTTCTGGTTCTTCTGGTTCTTCCTCTGGCGTTCTTATCCGGCATCTCCTCAGCAGCGTCGGCGTCTTCTTCCCTTCTTCTCCTCGGGCCGCTCTGCATCCATGATGGCATGGAGGGAGGCTCCCACTCTTCTCTTCATCTTCTTCTCTTCATCTTCTTGTCTTCATCTTCTTTTCCGGCCGCTCCGCATCCATGATGGCATGGAGGGAGGCTCCCACTGTGTGACGCTTCTCCTCTTCTGACGGTTCTTAAATAATGAGGGGCGGGGCCACCTGGTGACCCCGCCCCCCTCTGATGCACAGTGACTTGACGGGACTTCCCTGTGGCATCACAGGGAATGCCACAGGGAAGTCCCATCAAGTCACCGTGCGTCAGAGGGGTCACCGGGTGGCCCCGCCTACCGTTATTTAAGAACCATCAGAAGAGGAGAAGCGTCACACAGCGGGAGCCTTCCTCCATGCCATCATGGATGCGGAGCAGCCCGAAAAGAATATGAAGAGAAGAAGATGAAGACAAGAAGATGAAGAGAAGAAGATGAAGAGAAGAAGATGAAGAGAAGAAGATTAAGAGAAGAGCGGGAGCCTCCCTCCATGCCATCATGGATGCGGAGCGGCCCGAGGAAAAGAAGGGAAGAAGACGCCGACACCGCGGAGGAGATTCCGGACGAGAACACCGGAGGAAAAACCAGAAGAACCAGAAGAAGAAGAAGATGGAGGAAGAAACCGAAGGAAGATAGAAGATAGAAGAAAGAAGAAGCATTTAAATAAAGGAATTGTCAAAAACTGTCTCTTGTCATTTTTAACATTTTTGACAGTTTTTTAGTGAAATGGTAGGGGTACCCTTACCATTTCACACAGGGGGGAGGGCCGGGACCTGGGGGTCCCCTTGTTAAAGGGGGCTTCCAGATTCCGATAAGCCCCCCCGCCCGCAGACCCCCACAACCACCGGCCAGGGTTGTGGGGATGAGGCCCTTGTCCTCATCAACATGGGGACAAGGTGTTTTGGGAGACTACCCCAAAGCACCCTCCCAATGTTGAGGGCATGTGGCCTGGTACGGTTCAGGAGGGGGGGCACTCTCTTGTCCCCCCTCTTTTCCTGCGGCCTGCCAGGTTGTGTGCTCGGATAAGGGTCTGGTATGGATTTTTAGGGGGACCCCACGCCATTTTTTTTTTAAATTTTGGGGCGGGGTTCCCCTTAAAATCCATACCAGACCTGAGGGGTCTGGTTCCCCTGGTTTGGCCGGGGTTCCCCTGTGGGGAATTCCCATGCCGTTTTTATCAATGAACTTTTATGTGTATTGCAATTCATTAATAGCCGCGAGTAGTTTAAATGACTTTTTTTCCTTTGAAATGTCATTTTGCTGTCAGACTGTTCTAAACACAGGAAACATGCACCCCTTTACAGGCATACTATAGACACCCCTCAGGTACGAAATTTAAAGAGATATTACACTTCTATTGTTTCACTTTAAGCATTATTAAAATCACTGCTCCCGAAAAAATGGCTATTTTTAAAACTTTTTTTTGCATTGATCCATGTCCCCTGGGGCAGGACCCAGGTCCCCAAACACTTTTTATGACAATACCATGAATATAAGCCTTTAAAATTAGCACTCCCATAGACTTTTAAGGGTGTTCCGCGGCATTCGAATTTGCCGTGAACACCTCAAATTGTTCGCTGTTCGGCGAACTTGCGAACAATGTTCGAGTCGAACATGAGTTCGACTCGAACTCGAAGCTCATCCCTAAATAAGACCCACATCTCACCTCTAGGCTGTGAAGCGTGAAATTAAAAAAAATGATCTCGGCTTCCCAGCTGAGGTGGTGCTGTTTGTTTGAATGCAGAGGCCGGGCGTGACGTCATAACATCTTGCTCAGCCTCCGAACAATCATAGAGACAAAGGCGATCATCAGGTCCACCAGAAATCTCTTTGGTAAACATCTGGGGCCGGTGGATCCTGTGTCCGACTCACCGATGGAAGCATTGAGTCGGTAGAAGCACTGAAGGGCGGTGGGAGGGGGGTTATCCCCTCTCGCCACCCATAAGAACAGTCAAGCGGTAGAGCAGCCGCTATGATCATTCTTATGGTGTAGGGAATCGCCGGCTGAAAAAGTCAATATCTGAATGATGCCTGTAGCTGCAGGCATCATTCAGATATACCCGCACAAAGTCAAGGACATCATATGATGGCCGGCGGGCGGGAAGTGTTAAAGGAAATTAACATTTTTATTGTTTCACTTTAAGCATCATTAAAATCACTGTTGCTTTAAAAACAAACTTTCAAAGTTTTTTTTTTTTTTTGCATTGGTACATGTCTCCCAGGGCAGTACCCCGGCCCCCATACCCTTTTTTATGGCCAACAACTTACATATAAGCCTTCAAAATGGGGACTTTAGATTTTTCAAATTCGGGTCCCATAGACTTCAATGGGGTTTGTGGTTCAGGTCCGAACTTTTGCAATGTTCGAGAATTCTGGTGTAAACCGAACCGTGGGGTGTTCGGCCCATCTCTAATTACGAGTATCCTGTTGTGATGAAGAGTAATACAACAAACAGAAATGGCGCAAAAAGGGTGAAGCAGAGTCCATATGTAAAAATAGTCCATTTAAGTCCAATGTACTCATTAATAGGCTACCATCCTAACAGTAAGCCAACTATGTTAAAGTGATTGTAAAGCTTTGTTTATTTCAAAAATAACAAACATGTCATACTTACCTCCACTGTGCAGCTTGTTTTGCACAGAGTGGCCCCGAACACCATTTTCTGGGGTCCCTCGGCAGCTCTTGCGGCTCTTACCCACATCAGATAACCCCCTAGGATAAGCGCTCTCCCAGGGGGTTACCTAGTGGGTGCGCCTTCGAGTCCATCATTCGGCATCCATAGCCACCTAATGTATGACTCGGCCCCACCCCCCCGTGCCTGCGCCATTGGATTTGATTGACAGCAGTGGGAGCCAATGGTTCTGCTACTATCAATCTATCCAATCAAGAGCCGAGAACCCCAGGCAGAGGAAGAGCGAGCCCCCGCCGGATGAAGTTCCAGAGCTTGAGTAAGTAAAATGGGGGGGGCTAGGGGGCTGGTCACTGCCAGGTGTTTTTTCACCTTAATGCATAGCATGCATTAAGGTGAAAAAACACAAGGGTTTACAACCCCTTTAAGGACACAAACAAGGGGAGAAAGGAGGAAGCGCCATCTAAGTGCAGTAGTTCAGTTAATTTAATATAGTAACAGTAATGAAAATGTACAAGATAAAAATGTAAGACACACTCATCATAATGTGAGAAAGCATCTGTTCCACTGTCCTGACGGGTCTACCTGGAGCAATGGAGCAGCTGTCAGCAGTGCTACATGGAGCTGGGGATGCTGGAAGGGATCCTGGAGGAGTCTCTACCTGGCTTGAGGCACACACTTGAGGGTGGAGATGATGTCAGTGAGAGGAGAGAATCAGACTGGAAGCAACAGCAAGCTGCTGTTGCTATGTTTGATAGTAAGGTGTCCAGCTCCAACAGCTTCTGAGTTATTAATTTGAAGAGAGGATGGCAAATGCTTACTAACTTGAGCTCTATATAATTCTTCAAGCTCTTTAGTAAAAGGGAAACGATTTTGTGCCAATGTTCTTTATTCTTAGCAGCAGCAATGCTAATGAGACAGCCTCTGAGTACTGCCTTGTGAGATATCCATAGTGTAGTGAGTGCCATCTCTGGAAAGGAATTAATTGTAAAATATTCTTATATTATGGTAGACATCTCCTGACATATAGCTGGATCAGCGTGGACTTTTATTAGCCTAGCATTCACACCCCAGGAATAGGATGTATCAGCTAGGATAATAAAAGTGGTGGACAAGGAAGTACTGTGGTGATCCAAACATGGGCAAGGGTGAATTCTAACCTTAGTAGAATTAGTCAAAATAATAGGTGTGCAAAGTATGCAGTGTAGTCTACAAAAAGAATCATTGGGTGTGAGTAATATTCATCAATATTTTAGCCAGTTTCTTTTTAATTTCCATCTGTTAAAAAAATAAAAAACTTCCATCAAACAACATTCGCAGATTACATTTATTAATGCTTATAGAATTTTAAATGTAAATCGTTTTAATGACACCTGCTGCACATAATGTCTTATAAAATTCTCAGTGAAAAAATATATACATATGGATACCACTTTAATAGGAATGAAACAAACTGTATCAAAATAATAATGAAATATGCTGTTGCACAGTGAATGTCATGAGATAACATTTTATGAAGCTTACTTTGCCAAAGTCAACCATTGGTTGTTATTTTTGCAGCTGTTATTTCACATAAACACATTTGCTTACATTTCTTAGTAATGCTTAATGTGCCAATTTCAGGCTGATGAAACTGAATACAAAGTGGAATGTGCTAAAGACATTTTCAAAAGTTAAATAACTGACTATACCATCCTGAGGGTGAAATTTCCCAACAGTCACACATTTATTCTCATGTCATATTAAGTTATACTAAACATGGTAAATCAAAATCTTAAATGAGATATTTTGCATTTTCATAAATAGTTCAACATTTTTTATGCATCTACAATTTAAAATGAATGTGTAGCCAGACTATGAACATCTATTTATCAACTTGTATCAAGCAGTTAATGGGCTTTGAAAAAAGCCTTTACCTTTGTAGCTGCGGACACTTCAGAGCAATTCACCCTTAAAGATCATAAGTGGATCACTAAAGTCATTCAAGACAGTTCTTTCAGTAGATCGGTTCCTCTTGCTCTGTATGTACAATTGAGATTTGAAGGCTGGAGTTTATTGTGGAGTGGGCAGGGTGAGCTGAGCTGATTGGAGATAAGGACTTCAGTGCTTTTGCAGTAAACTTTGTGAATAAATTGCTTCAAAGCACCTGCAGCTACAGAGGTCAGAAAGAACTTCATTTAAAGCTCATTTGCTGCTTGTTATGCCGCGTACACACGATTGGACTTTACGGCATACTTGGTCCGGCGATATTTTCGACGGACTTTGTACGATAGGTGCGCCGGACTTAAAATCGGATGGACTTGGACACACACGATCACTCCAAAAGTCCGATGGTTTTGAACGCGGTGACGTACAGCATGTACGACGTGACTAGAAAAAGGAAGTTCAAGCCCCACTACGCCACCCTTTGGGCTCCTTCTACTAATCTTGTGTTTATCTCATGTTAGTAGAAGTTTGGTTAGAGACGATTCGTGCTTTTCACACTTCAGCTTATTTTGATCATTTTCTGCGGTTCAGTTTGTGCTTGTGAGGTTTGTATCTGCTTTTCAGTGCGTGTTGGTCAGCTCGTAACCTGCCTAGCAGGCCGTTCTGGTCCGCTCATTCCTGATTTTCTGGACGCTCTTCATAGGCCTTGCTGTTCTTCAGTGCGTTTGTTCTAAGTTTGTTTGTTTGACCAGCCGACCGTTTTGAAGCCATGTTGCGTGAATGTACTCATTATCGAGTTCGTGCTGCGTGGGGACTTGGTGTTGGGGTTAATACTTTGACCTGAGTCCAGTCCATGAACAGGGCGAGGAGGAGTTTATGGATGAAGAGTTGGTTGCGCCAGCATGACCAATTCTCGCACATGCCTTTGCTCCGTGAGAATAATCCTGAGGATTTCAGGAATTTTCTCAGGATGACGGACCCCGTTTTTGAACATCTGCTGGCTATGCTGACCCCCTATATCAGCAGGCAGGATACCTGCATGAGGCAAGCCATCACTGCGGAGCAGAGGCTAGTTGCCACTTTACGTTACTTGGCGACTGGAAGAAGTCTTCAGGACTTGAAGTTCTCAATAAGCATCTCCCCCAGGCTCTGGGGATCATAATCCCAGAGACCTGCTATTATTCAGGTCCTGCAGAAGGACTATAAGAAGGTAAGTTTTTTCCTTTAACATTACATGATATGTATTTAATGTTTGCTAATTTATTGTCTAAATGTCCTCGTTACCTAATTACCATGCTTTGAATATGCTGAGAATGTCCCCTTTATCTTCATGCATGCCTGTTTTTTTTACCTTAATCATTTTTTGGCCTACATGCATATTTCCCTTCACTAACCCCCCCACCATGCAGTCCTGGGTCCATTTATACCTCTAGCCTATAGTCCTTTGAACAATGTATATTGTCAGCTCCATTGTACTGTTTTACCCTCCCCCACCCCCTCAAATGTTTGCAACTGTCAGGTGTGTTCTTGGCCCCAATTAGTACCCCTCCCCCACCCCCTCAAATGTTTGCAACTGTCAGGTGTGTTCTTGGCCCCAATTAGTACCCCTCCCCCACACCCTCAAATGTTTGCAACTGTCAGGTGTGTTCTTGGCCCCAATTAGTACCCCTCCCCCCACATACAAATTGATCAATGGTCCATCAGAGGGGGTGAGTAATCTTATAAGTGGGCCTTATTTTTTTTTTTTCTAAAAATAACACATATTAATAATGTTCAACTGCTGTTGTTCAAGAATGTTTTTGTGTAATCTGATATCCAAGTTATGCTTAAAAGTACTTATATTTTTTTTCTTGTTTGACTCCACAGTTTCCTTCGAACACACAGGAATGGCAGACTGTGGCCTCTCAGTTCGCAGACCATTGGGACTTTCCCAACTGTGTCAGGGCGATCGATGGGAAGCATGTCTGCATTGTGCCACCACCCCATTCGGGGTCTTATTTCTACAACTATAAGGGGTTCCATAGTGTAGTTTTGATGGCGGTGGTCTCGGCACAATTGGAATTTATGTTCGTGGACGTGGGGAAGAACGGCCGGATGTCTGACGGAGGAGTCTTTGCACAGACCGAGCTGTGCCAGCGTCTCCAGACTGGTGGCCTGGGATTGCCACCTGATGACCAGAATGTGGATGGACTCCCCTCAGTTTTCATCGCTGATGAAGTGTTTGCTCTCGGCGAGCACTTGATGAGGCCGTTCCCCCAAAGGACACTCACCCCGGAGAGGAGGGTATTTAATTACCGGCTGGCCAGAGCAAGAAGAGTTGTGGAGAATGCCTTTGGGATTCTGGCCAGCCAGTTCCGTTTGTTGCTCTCCGCAATAAATCTAGCAGAATACAAAATCAATTATGTGATCTTTGCTGCATTCTGCATAATTTCTTGAGATGTCATTCTTTGACATATCTATCTTCTGTTGGGCCTGAGGCCGGACTTGGTGTTGATGAACCACTCACAAGCCTGGAAAGTGGCCGTATTGGCTTTTCCCCCCAAACCGCCCGTGAAGTGCGTGACAGATATGTAAATTTTTTTAATGGTCAGGGGGCCATTGCAATGCAACAAGATCTTTAAGATTTTTTGAAAAAAAAAATTTTGGCAATAATCTCTTGTTTTGATTCTTGTTTGCATTTAGTTTTGTCTGTCTCCTAGTGCACTTGTAGTGGCAAGTGCATTTCCCTTTAGTTAATAAGGCCCTGTAACCACACAAAAAAATAACAAACTGTTATTGATAAATAATAAGCCACACACATTGTAGTAGTAAAAACATTTTACTGTGTGCACATTGAAAGGTGCATTTTGTTTGAACGTGTTTTTTTATTTTTTTTTTTGTTAACAATATTTTTTTGAATTTTTTTAGTTTAGGCATATTTGTAGAAAATATACATTGTTTACAAAATTTAGCTTCACAACAGGGTTTTAAAAACCATAAGAACAAAAAATAACAGGAACTTACAAAGTTCAACATGTTAATAACGGTGCTGGTGATGTCACCCATGTAAAATAAAAAAATTGCAGATGCTCACAATTTCCGGTGAAAAGTCAACATGTGCTATCTCCCATTATGGGGGAGCAATGGACGTGTTTTGTGTGTGCAATCCCTTTGTTCCTCTCACAAACTAACATTATTCTGATGAAGGGGTTGCAAACACAAAACAAGTACATTGATATCCCCTGATGGAAGATAGCACATGATGACACACCGTGTGCATCTGCAAAATTTCTACATTAGTATTTAGCAAGTTAAAACATTTTAGAAAAATAAAACTTGACAATGAAATGAAGAACATGATTGATGTTTTTAGGCAAAAAATTATTATATTCTGCCCAAAACATCAATCATGTTCTTCATTTCCTGTTGCATGCTGTCCAGCCGTTTTCTCATGCTGTCAATTTGGTCATGCATTCTATCAATTTGGCCATTCCACACCATTATCTGGCCAATGAGTCTTTGTGCACTGTCTGTGCTAAATGGCTCCACCGCTTGGCCTTCCACAACCAGAACACCACCTAAAATTTGTGGATAAAAAATTATTGTAAAATATGCACGCCTAAATAGATGAACTTAAGCTGGGGTGGCAGTCACTCACTTGGTGGGGTGGAAATATCGCACACTTCCTCCACCTCTCCTCCCTCCAGCTCGTCTGGTGGGCGTGGTCTTGGGCTGGGGCTTGGGGTAATATCAGCTTCAGGCTGGTGACTTGGGGGGGTCCTGGGATCCTTGGACTGTTGTCTGAGTCTTTTCTCCCCTATGATAATTAAACAAATGTATAGTTAAAACACAGTGACATTAGAAGATGTGGACAATTGTCATTTTTTTGCACCAAAAATTTTGAAGACAGGATTAAAATTCACTCTGCCCAAAAATGCCAAACAATACACGTTTTCATGCAAGTTTCACAGATGCAGAGACCTCAAGTATCCCCTGGAGCCCCTATGTGTATTACCCCCAAAAATTTTCTCTGGTGTCACAAAGTACACTAGTGCTCGTGAGTTCAGATGTGGAAACAGCTGCTGTGTCCCGTCCCTACATTACACTGAATCATTTTTGAAGAAGCATTATATTTTCAAACACATCTACACAACATCAGCACATTTTTGGAATACGACAAATTATCAAAAGAACGGTCTTTACGAACGATGCTGTATAAACAAAAAGCATATAGATCAGCATGCAAGTTAAGTATCTCATTTGGAACACACAACAAGTACTTACTTTTTTTAAGCAGCTTCTTTATTCGCCAATATTGTTCAGGCTCCCTACTTTTGAGGTCAGACCACCGCTTCCTCAACTGTTCTTTAGCCCGTTTAGTGCCAAATTTTTGTTCAAGAGCGGTGACAACTGAGGACATTATTTTGTCCTTCCGCATATTGGGTCGGGTGTACGGTCCTTTTTTGCCATCGTGGTCCTCCCTTCTCAATATGGACACCATCTCCACCATCTCTTCATAGGCCATGTTGGTGGCCTTATATCTCCTCCTGGATCTGAATGGTTGTGGCTCCGGGCTTTCCTCCGTGCTACTTGCAGATAATCTCTCCGGCATCTTTCTCTATATCCTGCCACTGTGCAACGAAATCGTACTAAAGAATGTCAGGGGCGGGCGACACAGGCGTAGCATGACACATGCGCAGTGTATATAAAGCTATTACGCTGGCCTACGTATGTCCGAGCGGAAGTAGCAAGCGTCAGAAACGAACGTAAGATTAAACGTGGGTGTGTGTTTGGTGAATGTGTTTGGTGTGTGTGTGTGTGTGTGTGTGTACCCTAGCCAAATATAATACTGGGAGTTTGGACTAACATTACAGTTTTTATCTTGTGTCTTGTCTTTCAGCAAAAATGAATCCTTTTAAGGAGGAAGAATTTTTGACACGTTTTCTTGAGTTGTATCAAGAAAACAGAAACCTGTGGGAGGTCAAGCACCCATTGTATTTTAATAGAGATGTAAGGAAGGCAACACTGGACACACTTTTAGAATTTGTAAAGACTCGAGTCCCCCAGGCAGACCTTAAGTTTGTGGACAATAAAATTGGTATCTTGCGCAACATGTACAGGCGGGAACACAAGAAGATCCAGGAGTCATGCAGATCCGGAGCAGCAGCAGACCAGGTTAATGTCCCCAAGCTGTGCGATTTCTGGATGACCAGACAGAAGCAAGGCAATCACTTTCGAGCCTTCCCTCCAGCCTTCCCTCCACCCTTCCCTCCAGCCTTCCTCCATCTTTCCCTCCAGCCTTCCCTCCACCTCCACCCTTCCCTCCACCCCAGCTGAGGAGTCCCAAGAAGAACTGGGCCCTCTCATCCTTGATGAAATGGATGCATCCAGCTTCAGCCAGGTATATTTTTTTGGTGAATTTGGGATTGTGTAAATATTAATGATGTAAACCTAAAAATTTTTGAAGTGCTTCACCAAAAATGACTTCATCACAATTATTAATATGTAGACATATCACTAGACAGTAGTGGCCAAAAATATACTTTAAATATTGGTGAGCAGCTAGAATAATGGTGGGGTCAAAAAGATAGCCTTTACTATCTGTTTAGAATTATATTTGCAAGTCATGAGCTGAAAATTGTGTGTGATTGCGTAAGCAAAAATTACAACTACCAATATGTCCCTTTTTTTTACCCAGGATGAGCTCAGCCAGGAGGAGTCTGTGCCCAGAGGTATAGAGGAGGAGGCCTTGCCCAGTGGGAGAGAGGAGGAGGCTGTGGCTGGGCCCAGTAGAAGCCTCACGGAGTGTCAGGTGCCTCCCCTCCGCATTACCACCAAAAGGCCCAGAAAGATGACTTGAACAGAGGAGGAATCACTAGTCCTCATTCGCGAAGCCAGCCAAATCCTCAGCACACCACCCAATGCGGAAGAGGCGTATGGAACCTATATGGACACCAGATTGCTGGAACTAGAAAAGGGGCAACGCCTCCTCTGTGAGGGTCTGATTTGTCAAGAGTATCAGAAGGGCTTGAGAGGGGAGCTTACTGCAAAAACATATATAGCAAATGAAGCCACTCCTCCTGCTCCTCCTCCTCCTCATCCTACCCCAAGTACACCACCAGAGGCACAGCCTCCAAGGAAGGCTGCAGCGAAGCGTGGAGGGAAGGCTGCAGGGCAGCGTGCAGGGAAGGCTGCAGGGCAGCATGCAGGGAAGGCTCTACGGAAGAGTCGAAAGTGATTGTCTGGATTCTGTCTGGTCTGACTTCTGACTGTGCTCCCTGTGCTCCCTAGTCACAAGATACCAATTTTATTGTCCTCTAACTTGATGTGTGTCCTGGGGGACAAAAGGCTTCGCACATTCCAAAAGTTTCTCCAGTGTTGCCTTCCTCGTTTCTCTTTTGACCAAAATAAATGGATATTTTCGTTACCTTACATTATTGACTATGTGTTTTGATTCAAAAAGGACATTTGGTTTGTGAGTAGGCAGGTACAGGTCAAAAAGACTATATGTGAGTTATTTACAAAAGGCTACATCATTTTGCAATTCAAGTGCAAAGTGCTATTGCAAAGTGCACTTGATAAATTGCACTGCAAGTGCACTTGTTGGAAGTGCAGTCGCTGTAAATCTGAGGGGAAGATCTGAAATGAGGGGAAGCTCTGCTGATTTTATCATACAATCATGTGCAAGAGAATTTTTTTTTTTTGGGGTTCCTTGCATGTGCCCCTCGGATCCACAGCGAATGCACTTCCAAATGCTCTTTCAGGGCAATTCCAAGTACAATTTGCACTTGTAGTGAAAAATTATTTTGCCTTTTTAAAATAACCCCCCTATGTCTAATTAACAAGGGACACCAACCTCATTAAGGTTCATTAAAACAATAAAAAATATTAAGGTTATTGTGGTAACTTGAAACTCAAAATCCAAAAACAAAAAAAAATTAAAATAAAACATTTTGTATAATTTAGCACACATTGTAAAATCTATATTGTTGAAATCTGTAAAAAATAAAGATGAGTCCAAAAAAAAAATTGCTACTTTAGTTCTGGAGATCTGGCTTTTAAAAAATATCATATTAGTCATGGCATGAGGATAAATCATGAAGAAAGTAGTTTGTGAGAATTCTGTGTGAATATAAGCAGCAAAACAACTTCCTTCTTCTCGCATTATAAAGAAAAAAAGAATGCGCTGTATTAAAAGATCACAGAAGAGGAATGTGCTAGCTTCAATACGAAAGCTAGTTTTAACAGACCGAGCACTTCCGTCTTGTACTTGCTTCAGAGCATGCTTCAGTTTGGGTCCGTCGGACTAGCACACAGATGAACGGTTTGTACGCTAGAAAGCAGAGTCTGTCAGAAAGATTTGAAACATGTTTCAAATCTAAGTCTGTCAAACTTTTGAGAAAACAAAGTCCGCTGGAGCCCACACACGATCGAAATCCGGTACGCCAAGCCAAGTATGCTGTAAAGTCCGATCGTGTGTACGCGGCATTACAAATATGTATGTACAGCATGTGAATGTCTATGGCATGGCCCCATGTTCACTTTAAACAGTGTGTTAATATACTAAAGTCTTAAAATTCAACATTAAGAACACTGGAACTTAAAAGATGTCAAGAGTGAGTCAGTATCCATAAAACATTTTGCTGTCTAAAAGTCATTCACACTTCTTTATTGAAAGATGTATGCATTTTATTGATGAAAATGTATTTCATGGAGAAATACCACCCATTTGTATGTGGCTAGTTTACATCAATGCACTGCAGTTTAGAGAATTTTAAACTATAGTCATAATTTTTGTACAACTTAAATCACAAAAATGTATGTATCGTAGAATGTTGTGTATCATGGAAAATCGTATACTGAATATTTCTCCCTAATTTGCACAGTTATTGTATATAACAAATACGTGTGTGCAAAGTACACAGAAGCAATCGCATAAAGCACATTAAAACACATTTTTTTTTTAAGACTTGGATCACTTATAAAGAGAAACGTATATATAGTGGACAGATTTTGACTTACTCATACACTTTAGGATCACTAATGCAATAATACTGTTGAAATTTAGACCATATGATTATTGTATGTGGTCTAATAGCTTTACACCATAGCAGTGGCGGCTGGTAAAGTTTTAGGATGGGGGGGTGCCAGACCCTGCCTTTTATTTTTGACCCCTCCCACTTGGCAAAAATGGGCATGGTTTCAGTGAAATAGTGGGCATGACTTAAAAGGGTGTGACTCTAAGGGAGTGTGGTTAGCGTCTGAGATTAATGAGAGATGGAGGGAGAGGGAGGGAAAGAGGGAGAGAGATGGAGGGATAGCAGGCCTAGATCCTACACAGCAATAGAAATATGTGTATTCCAGGAAGTTTAACAATCAGCAAGTAAAGATACTCCAAACATCTGGTGTTATGCCGCGTAAACACGGTCGGACTTTTCAGCTACAAAATTCAGACAGCCCGTCCGACAGACTTTCGACAGACTTTCGACAGACTTTTGGCGGACTTTCAACAGACTTTCTAACGACTGTACTTGCCTACACACGATCACACCAAAGTCCGATGGATTCGTACGTGATGACGTACACAGGACTAAAATAAGGAAGTTGATAGCCAGTAGCCAATAGCTGCCCTAGCGTGGGTTTTTGTCTGTCGGACTAGCATACAGACGAGCGGATTTCTGGGTCCGGCAGAGATACGACGTAAAGATTTGAAGCATGTTCCAAATCTAAAGTCCGTCAGATTTGCAACTGGAAAAGTCCGCTGAAGGTCCGGTGAAGCCCACACATGATCGAATTGTCCGCCGGATTTGGTCTGTCGGCGTCCGTCGGACAAGTCCAGTAGAAAAGTCCGACCGTGTGTACGCGGCATTAGCGTTTCAATCATCCCGGCACCATGGTTGTTATGGTGTCAGGATGATTGAAGCACATTATTTCTATTACTACATTGGAATATAAAATTAAACCATTCAACTCACCATAATGCAGAATCAGTGGGAGCCCTGAGCGTGTCACCTGCCATGTCGCCTGCCACCAGATGCCATCAGGTGCCCTCAGCGAAGTCCCTCCTTACACCAGGTGCCACCAGCAGAGTCCGTCCTTACATCAGGTGCCCCCAGCGGAGTCTGTTCTTACATCAGGTGCCCCCAGCAGAGTCCGTCCTTACATCAGGTGCCCCCAGCAGACTCCTTCCTTACGTAAGGTGCCCCCAGCAGTGGAGCCCTCCTTATATCAGTGTCCCCATCAAAGGAGTCTCTCCTTACATCTGTGTCCCCATCAGTGGAGTCCCTCCTTACATCAGTGTCCCCATCAGCAGAGTCCCTCCTTACATCTGTGTCCCCATCAGCGGAGTCCCTCCTTACATCTGTGTCTCCATCAGCGGAGCCCCTCCTTACATCTGTGTCCCCATCAGCGGAGTCCCTCCTTACATCTGTGTCTTCATCAGCGGAGTCCCTACTTACATCTGTGTCCCATTAGCAGAGCAGAGTCCTCCTCACATGTGTCCCCGGCAGTTCAGCCCTCCTTCATGCCGCATCTGTCTCTGTCCCCTTCAGCGGCAGCTAGTTCCTGGCTTTCTCCATGTGTTTAGTGGAGAGGAGAGGGGATTCCCCTCTCCACTAAACACAAGGGGATTAGTCTTCACGGCAGTGGCGGCGGACATCTTTTTGTAGCCCTCCGGAAGTGACGTCTGGTCTCACACTGAGAACAAAGCACCCAGTGCTTTGTCTGGCGCGATGGACTGTGCCACAAAGCAGCTCCAAACCCTGCAAATGAAGGGCCTCATCTGCAATCTCTTGATTGCATAGATGTGGCGCTTCGCATAGTGCTCTGTGTCCATCGTCCGAACACAGTGCACTTAAGGACTTTTTTTTAAAGGGCCATGTTTAAAAATATATATTTTTTTAGACTGCCTGGGGGGCAGTCTGCAGGGCCGCCACTGCACCATATACATGTGAAATTCGAAGCAACTTTTCATAGGGGGCAAACACCCACTCCTCAATTTTTATAAAAAAGAAAGAAAGGCTGGTGCAGAAAATCACCTATTTACAAATAATTCACAAGCCTGGGATAGCACTTACAGGTGGAATGGTGTGCTTGCCTCTGGTCCTAGTTTTGGTGTTTGTCAGGACTGCCAATGTTGTCTGGCCAAATGTGTGCCACAAATAGCCCTGACAATCACCAAAACTGGGATAGGTTTCAAGCACACCATTCCACCTGTAGGTGCTTTCCCAGGACCATGTATTATTTGTAATATGTGATTTTCTGTGCCAGGCTTTCTTTCCTTTAATGAACCTCATGAGTTTGTGGCCACATTCTGGCTGTTCTTAAAGCTACAACAGCTTACAAAAAGTATGGAATCTCCACTCTTGGAAAATGTTCATTCAATTGTTTAATTGTGTAGAAAAAATCTAATCACAGACACGCCTCAAAGCTATTTTCATTTACCATTCCAACCCTCTGGCTTTAAGAAACACTTAAAAAAATAAAAAAACAGTAGTCAATTGGAACTGTTTTTGCAGATCAAGTAGAGGAAAAAATGTGAAATCACTAGATTCTAAAGAAAATATTATGCAATCATGATAAAAAACACTACAGTACACCACTAGTACTTTGTTGTACTACCTCTGGCTTTTATAACAGCTTGGAATCTCTGAGGCATGGATTTAAAGTGATTGTAAACTCTAAAAAAAAAACAAAAACAAAAAAACAACCTGCAAGACAAAGGCAAAATGAGCTAGTATGCATCGCATACTAGTTCATTATGAAATACTTAGCTTAGATCAAGATGATTGGGGATCGTATCACCACAGAGTGGTGCTGTGGCTACGAGAATTGGGTATATAATTCCACGTCCTGGTAAATTTGATTTTAAGGAATAGGTTTGCAGATGATGGACTTTATAGGCATAACACAGGTATATATTAAAAATTGATCTATTACAAAAACATACAAGATAATTGCTTTAAAATTAATTGGCTATTCACAAATATGCCTTGAAGCAGGAACAACACACCACCTATGTATCATATAAAGTAATATACTTAAAATGAGGGACCAAACGGGTCACTCTCCAATAGTTGATGAGGTAGCGTATAAATGAAAGAGGCGGTGTGTCATAATACAGCTCAGATCTACATGTTGTGCATAATCAAAAGACGTTTCTTCAGGAGCTTATGGCGTGTTAGTTTTATAGTCAAAAAAGAGAGTAAACAGAGAATAAAGTCCACAGCACAGCTGGGGATGCAGGGAGATATCTTCACGTAGCTTCTAGGTCAATCTGTGAGACAACCTCACACAAGAAACCTTGGGGCGATTGGTGTTGGCTTGTAAAACCAATAAGAAATGCTGATGGGCAACTATTATGGCAATTCTGGATTAATCAGGGGATCCCCCACTAATTATATAGCTCCGTTGTCCATGTGTAGATAGTTCCCAAAAGCTACTGTAGTACGCTCGGTGGCTGTCACCTAAGCAGAGACTTGCAGGGGACTTCTATTTCATACAATGCCCTTTGGGAACTATCTACACATGGACAACGGAGCTATATAATTAGTAAGTAGACATAGTAAATCAAGGCTAGAGAAGAGATTGCTACAAAAATTAACAAGTAGTCCCCTCAAGATTAGGAGAAGCTGCTTTCTCCTTGGTCCTGAACCTCCAAGGAATCAAAGTTACTGAAGATCCATCCAGGTGGACATGCTAGGCTCTATCTGTCAGGAAGGCTGCCGCCACACCACCCCCTTGGGAACACACTGTGGACATGGGGACACCCTCCTGACAGACCAGGAGCCCGCAGCTCAACCCCCCAACAACATCAGTCTGAGGGCAAAAGATCGAGCTAGACCAAGAGGGAGCTGGTCACAAATGGATAAACCTCAGTGAGCAAATTGAACACAACTTTGTTTTTAATGTCATGAATATCCTACCGAGTTCTGCAGATAACAGTATAACATTATACATAGAGCTACAGAGTGTTTTCCCCCTAAAAAAGTCTGCCAGAGAGGAAGAGAGGTCAGAGTAAAGGAAAGGGGGCTTCAGAGTGCCCTTCAGAAGAGAAAGGAGAGAAGAGAGAAACCGATAGAGAGAAGATTCTACCAGAAAGTTCCTACTACTGGGCTGTGATACCAGGACAGATGAGAATTTTGATATAGTCTGCCCAAGGTTCCCAGATTGCCTCAAAAGTTTGTGATTTGTCTAGTAGTTTTGCCACTATTTGCTCTTGCGTCATGATCCAAGAAATCTTCCATTTAGCTGTTACAAAAGAGATTGAAGATTTTTTCCATGCCCCTGCCAGCGTAATCTTGACTCCCAGGAGGATGAAAAAGATTAAAGTTTGCATGTGTTTGGAGACTGTGGCATCGCAGTGCATTGCTGGCTGATGATTGGCCAAGTATGCACTATGACCCGCATGCTTGGCCAATCACAGCGCCATGTGTACAGTGAGCCGTAATTGGCCAAAGCCAGGGAGGCTTTGGCCAATTATGGCTCAGGGGGCTTAGTACACGCCCCACACTATATGAGGCCGCCTGCACGTCAGCCCTGTGTAGTGTGTTGTGGTGGAGAGAGATAGATAGACAGAGAGACAGTGTTATTTGATTTAAGTTAGATAGAGTAGGCAGGTCGAGTCAGTTAGCTGCACTTGCAGTGTACTGTGTATATATATATGCATCCCAGGTGTTGTATATATATATATATATATATATATATATATATATATATATATATATACATACAATTTATTCAGTTTAGCTAGATCCTGTTCTTCTCTTCCTAATATACTGACAGGCAGGCAGGTGTTTTTACAGTATTTCCAGTTACTGTACTGTGAACCCTGCACAATTGCACCTACAGTATAGCTACCTGAAGCCAGGTGCTTGTGTGGGCTCTTGACGTATTTCCAGTTACTGTACTGTGTACCCTGCACAGTTGCACCTACAGTATAACTACCTGAAGCCAGGTGATGTGTAGGCTCTTGACATATTTCCAGTTACTGTACCGTGTACCCTGCACAGTTGCACCTACAGTATATCCACCTGAAGCCAGGTGCTTGTGTAGGCTTTTGACATATTTCCAGTTACTGTACCGTATACCCTGCACAGTTGTACCTACTGTATAACTACCTGAAGCCAGGTGCTTGTGTAGGCTCTTGACAAATTTCCAGTTACTGTACCGTGTACCCTGCACAGTTGCACCTACAGTATAACTATCTGAAGCCAGGTGCTTGTGTAGGCTCTTGACGTATTTCCAGTTACTGTACCGTGTACCCTGCACAGTTGCACCTACAGTATAACTACCTGAAGCCAGGTGCTTGTGTAGGCTCTTGACGTATTTCCAGTTACTGTACTGTGTACCCTGCACAGTTGCACCTACAGTATAACTACCTGAAGCCAGGTGCTTGTGTCAGGTCTTGACATTGTTCCAGTTACTGTACTGTGTACCCTGCAAAGTTGCACTTACAGTATAGCTACCTGAAGACAAGTGCAGGTGTTCTCATGCTAATAATACTACAGGCAGGCAGTTGATTCTGCTAGCTGCAGTATAATCTGTATATATATATACATCCCAGTTTTGTGCAGCTACATATCACTGCAGGCCACTAGTATGTCTGGAAGGCCAACAAGGAGAGGCAGACAGTCACAAGCCAATAAAAGAGGGCAAGCAGGCTCTGTGTCTAGAGGCAACAGTGCTGGTCATGGACACGGTGCATCCTCATCAGCACGTGGCCGTGGGACACGCTTGGCCTTTTTTTCGCAGCTGGCCGCGTTGAGCCGCAACAAGCGGAAGGCTTGGTAGAGTGGATGACCAAGCCGTCCTCATCCTCCTCATCCTTTCTCACCCAGGCTCAGGGTACTTGTCTGGCAAAGCAGCTGCCAACGCAGCCTCTTCCCTCGGCTCAATGGCATCAGGGACTCCTTCCCTGGCCCCACCATGTCGTCCTGAAGAGTCCCCCCGAACTGTTCGACCACAGTGTTGAGTACATGCTCCAGGAGGATGCCCAGCATTTTGAAGGCTCCGATGATGGTACTCAGCTAGATGAAGGCAGTAACGTGAGCCCAGACAGAGGGGGTGCCCAAGAAGGACAGAAATCTGGCAGTCATGTTCCCCCTGTTGCAGCATACTGCCAGCTTTGCTCCAGTGATGAGGAGGGAGGGGATGATGAGGTCACTGACTCCACGTGGGTGCCTGATAGGAGAGAGGAGGAGGAGGAGAAGGCACATCTCCAACGAGGCAGGATGCCCTCCAGGGGCCAGCCTAAGGGCAGAACACTGACTGCATCACACCACAGAGCTCCGCATGTGCAGGGCGCTGCTGTCTCTGCATGTTATTCTAAAAGTTCTTTGGTGTGGGCCTTTTTTGAGATGAGTGCATCAGATCCCACCGCTGCTATTTGCAACATATGTCTCAAGCGTATCTCGCGTGGCCAAAACATCACCCACTTGGGCACCACATGCTTGACCAGACATATGTCGACCTGCCATGCAGTTCGTCGGCAATCGTACCTAAAAGACCCACACCAAAGAACAAAGAGGACCTCTCCTTGCTCCTCATCAGCTGGGATCTCCAACCCCACTATACCTTCAGTCCTCTCTGAGACCTGCACTGAGAGGAATGAAGGTGTAGAATTAGGTGTGTTACAGACAAGTACTTGCGGGCAATCTGCTATCGGTACACAGACATCAGATTATACCAGGCAAATTTCCCTGCCCCAGCTGCTGCACCGCAGAAAGAAGTTTGCTCCCAGCCATCCACATGCCCAGCAGTTAAATGCTAGCTTGGCAAAATTGCTAGCACTTCAACTGCTACCTTTTCAGTTGGTAGACTCTGCCCCTTCCGTGAGCTTGTGGAATGTGCGGTTCCTCAGTGGCAGGTTCCCAAATGCCACTTTTTCTCACGGAAGGTGATTCCGGGTCTCTACCGACATGTGGAAGGCAATGTCTTGGCCCTGCTGGAAAGGGAAGTCAGCGGTAAGGTGCATATTACCGCTGACTCATGGTCCAGCAGGCACGGACAGGGACATTACCTAAGTTTCACGGCGCATTGGGTGACTCTGCTGGCAACTGGGAAGGATGCAGGACAAGGTGCAGTAGTGTTGGAGGTTGTTCCGCCACCACGCCTCCAAAATGCCACTACTGGTGATTCTGACACACCTCTCTCCTCCACCCCCTCCTCTTCTTCTTACTCCATGGCCTCTTCCTGTGCTTTGTCCTCGGAACCAGTGGTGCTCCGTAAGCATTCAAAGGGCTACGCAAGTACGCAGGCCAAAAAATGCCATGCGGTGCTTGAGCTGGTGTGCTTGGGGGACAGGAGCCCCACTGGGGCAGAGATTCTGTCAGCTCTGCAGGGGCAGGTTCAGAGGTGGTTGACGCCAACTTAAGGCAGGAATGGTGGTTTGCGAAAATGGCACCAACCTCCTCTCCACCCTCCGACAGGGACAACTGACCCATGTGCCCTGTTTGGCTCATGTCCTTAACTTGGTGGTGCAGCAGGTCTTGGGCAGATATCCAGGCTTACAGGATGTCCTGAGGCAGGCCAGGAAAGTCTGTGTGCATTTCCATTTAAACCCATGGACTTGTACGTGGCTGGGAGGAGGTGGCTGCGGATCAAGTCGTCCTTAGTGACCCAGAGGACTCCGGACCGAATGCCTTAGCAAACCTACGCTGCATGGCCTCCCTGATCCTGCAAAGCCTGCGGAAGGATCCTCATATTCGTGGTATCAAGGAGAGGGATCAAGACTGGCTGGCAACCCTCCTTGATCCACGTTACAAGGGTAAGGTTGTAGACCTTATCTTGCCATCGCAGAGGGAGCAGAGGATGAAACATCTTCGGGAGGCCTTGCAGAAAGGTCTGTGCAATGCGTTCCCAGAGACTGGGAGGTTACAAACTCCTGTTCCTGGACAATGTGTTGCCGAGGCTTCGGTCAGTCAAAGAAGGAGCGGGGGAGAAGGTGGCCGTCTGACCGATGCATTCAGACAATTTTTTAGTCCGCAGCCCAAAGGTATGATCGGTTCCAGCAATCATCGCCAGCGTCTGTTTTACATGGTGCAGGAATACCTAGGGGCAAGATCTGACTTGGACACCTTTCCCACCGAAAATCCTCTGGGTTACTGGGTCTTGAGGATGGATCACTGGCCAGAGCTTGCACAGTATGCAATTGAGCTACTCGCCTGTCCTGCATCCTGCATGCGTTCTTTCGGAACGCACATTAAGTGCTGCTGGAGGCTTTGTAACCGATCACAGAGTGTGCCTGTCCACCGACTCGGTCAATCGACTGAACTTCATAAAAATGAATCAGTCTTGGATCACCGCCAGATACCAAGCACCTGATGCTGATGTAACCGAATCATTTTTTTTTTAAATGTGAGATCCCTTCAAGACTGCTTATGCTGATGCTAAATGACTATCCTGTTATGCTGAGTGACTATCCTCTTCCTCCTCAATGATCATGCTGATAGCTTGTAAGAATATTTTTGTTTTTGGGTGTCGCCACCAGTGGCTAAGGCCCAATTTTTCAGCCCCTGTTCAACAGGGGTGTTTAATTACAATATTTTATGTAATTCTTTGCAGCAGGGCTTGTGCCTGCGCTCCAACTAGAGTATCTGTGAGGGGTTGCAGTGTTGTGGCACCAGTGCCTAAGGCCCAATTTTTCAGCCCCTGTTTAACAGGGGCATGTTATTACAATTTTTGATGCAATTCTTTGCAGCAGGGCTCTTTCCTGCGCTCCAACTAGAGTATCTGTGAGGGGTTGCAGTGTTGTGGCACCAGTGCCTAAGGCCCAATTTTTCAGCCCCTGTTTAACAGGGGCGTGTTATTACAATTTTTGATGCAATTATTTGCAGCAGGGCTCTTTCCTGCACTCCAACTAGAGTATCTGTGAGGGATTGCAGTGTTGTGGCACCAGCACCAGTGCCTAAGGCCTAATTTTTCTGTCCCTGTTCAACAGGGACATGTAATTACAATTCTTGATCTAATATTTCACAGCAAGGCCCATTCCAGCGCCCACCAAGAGTAACTGTGAGGACTTACAGTGTTGTGGCACCAGCAAAACCACCACCACCACCAAAGGCCCAATTGTTCTGCCCCTGTTCAACAGGTGCATGTAATTACAATTCTTGATCTAATATTTCACAGCAGGGCCCGTTCCAGTGCCCACCAAGAGTAACTGTGAGGACATACAGTGTTGTGGCACCAGCACCACCACCACCACAACCAAAGGCCCAATTTTTCTGCCCATATTCAACAGATGCATGTAATTACAATTCTTGATCTAATATTTCACAGCACGGCCCGTTCCAGCGCCCACCAAGAGTAACTGTGAGGACTTACAGTGTTGTGGCACCGGCACCACCACCATCACCAAAGGCCCAATTTTTCTGCCCATCTTCAACATGTAATTACAATTCTTGATCTAATAATTCACAGCAGGGCCCTGTGAGGGCCTATAGTGTTGTGGCAACACCAACACCTAAGGCCACAATTTCTACAGAGTATATAGGGCAGGTCCCTACTTTCAAACATCCAACTTATAATCGACTCCTACTTGCAAACGGAAGGAGACAACAGGAAGTGAGATGAAATCTACCCCTAGGAAGGGAAATTCTCTCCTGTAAGAGTTAATATGGTAAAAAACGTTTCTCCTTTCCACTGATGCTTTATCACCAATCCTTGTTTCACTAAAACCCCCAAATTTTCTAAAAACATTTGTCATTGTGACAGAAAGTGAGATGAAATCTTCTGAAGAGCAGCACAGACAGCAAAACAAATGTCGGGGGGGTGATAACCCTTCCCTATGTTTTCCAAAAAGCTTAAAAATAGATTTTTTGGCTGGAGCTACACTTTAAAAATGTACCAGTTCAAAATTACAAACAGATTCTACTTAACAACAAACCTACAGTCCCTGTCTTGTTTGCACCGCCTGTATACTGCTGTTCAGAGTATATAGGGCCTGGGGGCCCACGCCTTTCCTTTTTTTAATTTGGGTGTGGGGTTCCCCTTAATATCCATACAAGACCCAAAGGGCCTGGTAATGGACTGAGGGGGTGGTACCCATGCCGTTTGTCTCACTGATTTTCATCCATATTGTCGGGACCCGACATTACATTAAAGCCGCAAGCAGTTTTAAATGACTTTTATTCCTTTAAAAATGTCATTTTGTGGTAGGAGGTATCCGGATTGGGGATGAGGAGCATAAAGTGGCGGCCTTTGCTGACGATTTGCTGTTCTACATATCCAATCCGAGGATAACAATGCCAAACCTACTTAAAATATTAAAACAATATGGAGAAATATCAAACTTTAAAATCAATCTTAATAAATCTGAGATCCTAAGCATAAATGTAAACAAATATGAAGAGCAGTGTCTGCAAAAAGATTTTAAGTTTCCCTGGAGGAGGGAGGGACTAAAATATTTAGGAATAAAGTTGGCGGCTTCCCTGAAGAAAATTTATAAAATAAATTATATTCCATTATTAGATGAAATAAAAAAATGAAATAAAAAAAATAACATCTAGACCCCTCTCTTGGATTGGGCGAATCAATACAGTGAAGATGGTTTTGCTGCCAAAGATCACTTACAAATTTCAAATGTTACCCATTGCGTTACTGCCTTATTATTTCCAAGTTTTAAAAACTATTATAATGAGATTCATTTGTCAAAATAAAAAACGTAGAATTTAATTTGCCGTTCTCAGACAAGGGAAAAAACAAGGGGGATTAGCGGTACCCGATTTAAAAAAATATTACTACGCTGTGGTGATGTTACGAGTGGTTGAGTGGGCGAGGGAGAAAAGTGAAAAACAATGCGTTAGAATAGAAAAACATATGTGTGGAGCACGTTTGAATAGTATAAAATGGAACCCCTCACAATACAGGGTATTAGGAGACAACACACATGAAATAACACGAAATGCACTTAAAATATGGGATTTAGTACACAAACAAAACAAATGGCAATATAACTCACCTTTAATTTTTTTAAAAGATAATGATTATTTTACACCAGGGAAAAGGAACATAGGGGGAAATTGGATAAAAAGAGATAATGCACAATTAAGAGATATAATTAAGAAAGGGAAAATAAAGACACTTTTTGAGTTACAACAAAACACAGAGATAATGGTGATAAACGAATGGCGATACCTCCAGTTGAAGCATTTTACTGAGAATTTGCCCCAACCAATAAGAACAGGGGAAGAATTAACATTATTAGAAAGGTTATGTACAGTTGGTTGCGCAAAAGGGGATATCTCTAAGTTATACAAAATATTATTGGCAGATGGTGAACTGGAGGTACCACCATTGAGTAAATATCAACCGGAGAAATCCCAGGAATGTTGGAGAGGATGTAAGGCCACGGGTACTATGGCCCACCTGTGGTGGACCTGTCCAAAAATTAAAAACTATTGGAAAGAAATTTTACAACTGATTAAAGAAATTACAGGAAAAGGAGTATTAGAAGATTCATGGATATGTATATTTCATGGAGTAGAGGGTTCAGAGAAGCAATATAGGGAATCATTACTACCCCACTTATTGAACGTGGCAAAAAGTCTTATACCAAAAAAATGGCAGGAGGAAGGAAGCTCAAAAATTTGGGATTGGGTCATTACAGTCAATGGGACGCATAATATGGAGAGCTTAAGACTAAGCGGGGAGGAGGAAAGGGAAGGGAGGATGGAAAAGTGGAAATGTTGGCAGGATTTTAAGAAGATGTGGAGGTATGTGGAGGCTATGACTAGTGGAGACTAAAGTGAACAAGTAGTGGGTATAGAAAATAGAATTCATCGGGATGAGAGGTGGGGGGGGCTGAGATGGGGGGGGATGGGATATAATGTAATGGCTAGAAGAACTGTGAGGAGCAGTTCGCTGTACATTTTTTTATATTGTGTAATATGTTTATATAAAATAAATAAATAATAATAAAAAAAAAAAAGTCATTTTGTGCAGGGACTGTTCTAAGCACGGGAAACACGCGCCACTTTACAGGCATACTATAGACACCCCCCAGGTACGATATTTAAAGGAATATTTCACTTTTTTTTTCACTTTAAGCATCATTAAAATCACTGCTCCCGAAAAAATGAACGTTTTTAAAACTTTTTTTGCATTGATACATGTCCCCTTGGGCAGGACTCGGGTCCCCAAACCCTTTTTAGGACAATACCATGCAAATTAGCCTTTAAAATTAGCACTTTTGATTTCGAACATTCGAGTCCCATAGACCTCAATGGGGTTCTAATGTTTGTGCGAACCGAACCGGGGGGTGTTCAGCTCATCCCCAGTCTTTATGGTGTGGCTTCAGTTCTCTCCATATATCAACTAATCCGAGTGAATGTAAGAGCTGAGCTATTTTTAAGCTTTCTCAAGGTGGCCATTTGGATTTTGGCCTTTATTTGGTGTGTAATAAGATAAGAATGTGTATTTCTCTCCATCAATAGTACATACAACTAGAATATGCCATCCCTCCAGGTCCTTGAGCACCCTAGAAGGGGAAAAATGTATGCGTTTGGAGAAGCATATTGCCACTCCCTTCATTTTATTCTCCCATGATCCCCAAAACCCGGGGAAATCCTGGGAAAGGACCCGCCACGCCCCAGCCCATGACCTGAAAAGGGTAATGACCCTTCGAAAGGGAACATCACGGGCAGCCACGCAAAATATAGTCCCCCCCAGGTGATCCAGGGCGACAAGAAAACCACCACATCAGGCCCTAAGTAGCATTCCAGTGTAACTGAAGAAAATCCGGTGACCTATAGTTGAGCCCAGTACTCCCTACGAAGAAGGGGAAGGCCCTGGAACCTACCAGGCAGCTCAATGTGGTCACACAGAGAGAGTATTAATGAGAACCAGACATAAATGGTACTGATCCTCTCCTGCAATCGTAAAGCAACATGTAACTAGACTTTTGGAGAAAAGAGAAATAAAACTTTTGAATTCAAAACTTTTTCACTTAATTCTCACATCCTAAACCACCCCACAGTGATGTCGCTTTGAAAAAAAAAAGAGGGGAGTTAGTAGACGTCCAGGGTGGAGATGGAGCAGCAGTCAACAAGTAAGTAAGGACCTCCAAATGGTCCATTCAAGGAAGGATGAAGCCATGAATGCGACGACGTTGTCTGGTGTGATGATTTCATGGTGGCTGGGATTCCTTCAACCTCTTGGGCTGTTGCTTCTGCCAGACTGGGGTGAGAGGACTGGGGGAGATGGTCTTTTTGTAGATGAGAATGAACCTCTGCTGGTCGATGGAGGATGGATTTCCTGCGATATTAGGCCCAGTTGTAGAAGCAGACGTTCTCTTTCCTGAAAAGAGACGAAGCCATAGCCTTTGTTGTGGTAGGAGAAATTCAGACGTAATGGAAAGGACCATCTGTAGGAGATTTCTTTTTGTGCCAGTACTTGGAGATGTTTTAGTGACTGCCGTTTCTGTACAGTATAAGGGGAGAGATCTGCGAAGATCTGGATTGGATGACCTTGGAAGACAAGCGTTTCCACTGCTTGTGACCTTTTCATCCAGGGTGGCTTTGGCCAATTATGGCTCAGGGGGTTTAGTACATGCCCCACACTATATAAGGCCGCCTGCGTGGCGGCCTTGTGTAGTGTGTTGCGGCAGAGAGATAGACAAAGAAAAAGTGTCATTTGATTTAAGTTAGATAGATTAGGCAGGAGAGTCAGTTAGCTGCACTTACAGTGTATTGTGTGTATATATATGCATTCTAGGTGTTCTTTATATATATATATATTGTGACAGGAGGGCCCGTGGAACTCAGAATCCCTTGGAAAGTAGGGGATATCCTTGTTTCAGCTCCCCATATACCTCCTATGTCTAAGTCACCCTGTGCTATCCTGGCACAGGGTGAGTGAGAAAATATATCTTGGACTACTTAAAATGGGACAGTAATATTTGTCCACAATATCTCCCAGGATGTATGTAGAGACTATTATTGGTTTGTTCGATTCTGAACTCAACCTGTTAATTGAGTGAGCTGATCACATTAGCCTCCAGGACTGGCTAGGAGACGAACTGTTGATGACTAGGCTGAGGAGGAGGGGAGATTGTTGTTTGTATTGTTAATTGTAATTAGCTCCTTCTATTGTGTTTATACTATTGTGTGAAGCTCGGTGCCCACAAGTCGGTGTCCTACAGGTTCTAAGGGTATTCAACTCATTGTTGTTTGTTCTAATTAACCCTGTGTTGATGTTTATGGTAATGTGTGTTGAATAGTCAATGAGCTAGGAGATGTAGTCACTTAGTCTGGGTAAAAGGATTAGTTAATTAGCTCATGTTAATTAGGTTAGGTTTTAGTCATTCTGCTGTGTATATATTTGTGTGAGATCTCAAATAAAGAGTCAGTCCATGTTAGCAACAAGCAAGTGTCGCCTTGTTTTGTGCTTAGAAGCATTTGGAATACCTGATATCTGTATACACACTGGGAGGAAGTGGTATACTGACGGAAGCACTCAAGCGGAGTGTGGGATGTTCCGTGACATATATATATATATATATATATATATATATATATATATATATATATATATGTTGTATTCAGTTTAGCTAGATCCGTTCCTGTTATTCTCTTCCTACTGACAGGCAGGCAGGTGTTTTTACAGTATTTACAGTATTAGCTACAATATTTACAGTTAGTGTAGTGCGTCCTCTGCACAGTGTGCACCTAAAGCTACCTGAAGAAAATTGGTGGTGTTCTTCTGATCCTATTAGTACCACAGGCAGCTGCAGTATTTACAGTTAGTGTAGTGCGTCCTCTGCGCAGTGTGCACCTAAAGCTACCTGAAGAAAATTGGTGGTGTTCTTCTGATCCTATTAGTACCGCAGGCAGCTGCAGTATTTACAGTTAGTGTAGTGCGTCCTCTGCACAGTGTGCACCTAAAGCTACCTGAAGACAATTGCTGTTGTTCTGATCCTATTACTACCACAGGCAAGCAGCTGCAGTATTTACAGTTAGTGTAGTGCGTCCTCTGCACAGTGTGCACCTAAAGCTACCTGAAGACAATTGCTGTTGTTCTGATCCTATTAATACCACAGGCAAGCAGCTGCAGTATTTACAGTTAGTGTACTGTGCCCTCTGCACAGTGTGCACCTAAAGCTACCTGAAGAAAATTGGTGGTGTTATTCTGATCCTATTAGTACCACAGGCAGGCAGCTGCAGTATTTACAGTTAATGTATTGTGTCCTCTGCACAGTGTGCACCTAAAGCTACCTGAAGATAATTGCTGTTGTTCTGATCCTATTAATACCACGGGCAGGCAGCTGCAGTATTTACAGTTAGTGTACTGTTTCCTCTGCACAGTGTGCACCTAAAACTACCTGAAGAAAATTAGTGGTGTTCTTCTGATCCTATTAGTACCACAGGCAGGCAGCTGCAGTATTTACAGTTAGCGTACTGCGTCCTCTGCGCAGTGTGCACCTAAAGCTACCTGAAGACAATTGCTGTTGTTCTGATCCTATTAATACCACAGGCAGGCAGCTACGGTATTTACAGTTAGTGTACTGTGTCCTCTGCACAGTTTACACTTAAAGCTACTTTAAGAAAATTGGTGGTGTTCTTCTGATCCTATTAGTACCACAGGCAGGCAGCTGCATTATTTACAGTTAGTGTACTGCGTCCTCTGCACAGTGTGCACCTAAAGCTACCTGAAGACAATTGCTGTTGTTCTGATCCTATTAATACCACAGGCAGACAGCTACAGTATTTACAGTTACTGTACTGTGTCCTCTGCACAGTGTGCACCTAAAGCTACCTCAAGAAAATTGGTGGTGTTCTTCTGATCCTATTAGTACCACAGGCACGCAGCTGCAGTATTTACAGTTAGTGTACTGTGTCCTCTGCAGTGTGCACCTAAAGCTACCTGAAGACAATTGCTGTTGTTCTGATCCTATTAATACCACAGGCGGGCAGCTGCAGTATTTACAGTTAGTGTACTGTGTCCTCTGCACAGTGTGCACCTAAAGCTACCTGAAGAAAATTGGTGGTGTTCTTCTGATCCTATTAGTACCACAGGCAGCTGCAGTATTTACAGTTAGTGTAGTGCGTCCTCTGAACAGTGTGCACCTAAAGCTACCTGAAGACAATTGCTGTTGTTCTGATCCTATTACTACCACAGGCAAGCAGCTACGGTATTTACAGTTAGTGTAGTGTGTCCTCTGCACAGTTTACACTTAAAGCTACTTTAAGAAAATTGGTGGTGTTCTTCTGATCCTATTAGTACCACAGGCAGGCAGCTGCATTATTTACAGTTACTGTACTGTGTCCTCTGCACAGTGTGCACCTAAAGCTACCTGAAGAAAATTGGTGGTGTTCTTCTGATCCTATTAGTACTACAGGCAGGCAGCTACAGTATTTACAGTTAGTGTACTGTGTCCTCTGCACAGTGTGCACCTAAAGCTACCTGAAGACAATTGATGTTTTTCTGATCCTATTAATACCACAGGCAGACAGCTACAGTATTTACAGTTACTGTACTGTGTCCTCTGCACAGTGTGCACCTAAAGCTACCTGAAGAAAATTGGTGGTGTTCTTCTGATCCTATTAGTACTACAGGCAGGCAGCTACAGTATTTACAGTTAGTGTACTGTGTCCTCTGCACAGTGTGCACCTAAAGCTACCTGAAGACAATTGGTGGTGTTCTTCTGATCCTATTAGTACCACAGGCAGGCAGCTACAGTATTTACAGTTAGTGTACTGTGTCCTCTGCACAGTGTGCACCTAAAGCTACCTGAAGAAAAATGGTGGTGTTCTTCTGATCCTATTAGTACCACAGGCAGGCAGCTGCAGTATTTACAGTTAGCATACTGTGTCCTCTGCAGTGTGCACCTAAAGCTACCTGAAGACAATTGCTGTTGTTCTGATCCTATTAATACCACAGGCAGGCAGCTGCAGTATTTACAGTTAGTGTACTGTGTCCTCTGCACAGTGTGCACCTAAAGCTACCTGAAGAAAATTGATGGTGTTCTTCTGATCCTATTAGTACCACAGGCAGGCAGCTACAGTATTTACAGTTAGTGTACTGTGTCCTCTGCGCATTGTGCACCTAAAGCTACCTGAAGAAAATTGGTGGTGTTCTTCTGATCCTATTAGTACCACAGACAGGCAGCTGCAGTATTTACAGTTAGTGTACTGTGTCCTCTGCACAGTGTGCACCTAAAGCTCCCTGAAGACAATTGCTGGTGTTCTCATACTAATAATGCTACAGGCAGGCAGTTGATTCTGCTAGCTTCAGTATCATTATATATATATACATCCCAGCTTTGTGCAGCTAAATCTCACTGCAGGCCATTAGTATATCTGGAAGGCCAAGAAGGAGAGGCAGACAGTCACAAGCCAATAAAAGAGGGCAAACAGGCTCTGTGTCTAGAGGCAACAGTGCTGGTCGTGGTGCTTTCTCATCAGCACGTGGCCATGGGACACGCTTGTCCTTTTTTTTGGCAGCTGGCCATGTTGAGCCACAACATGCGGAAGACTTGGTAGAGTGGATGACCAAGCCGTCCTCATTCCTCATCCTCTCTCACCCAGGCTCAGGGTACTTTGTCTGGCAAAGCAGCTGCCAACGCGGCCTCTTCCCTCGGCTCAATGGCATCAGTCACTCCTTCCCTAGCCCCACCATGTCCTCCTGAGGAGTCCCCCGAACTGTTCGACCACAGTGTTGGGTACATGCTCCAGGAGGATGCCCAGCATTTTGAAGGCTCCGATGATGGTACCCAGCTAGAGGAAGGCAGTAACGTGAGCCCAGAGAGAGGGGGTGCCCAAGAAGGACAGCAATCTGGCAGTCACGCTCCCCCATCTGCAGCATACTGCCAGCTTTGCTCCAGTGATGAGGAGGGAGGGGATGATGAGGTCGCTGACTCCACATGGGTGCCTGATAGGAGAGAGGAGGAGGAGGCACATCTCCAACGAGGCAGGATGTCCTCCAGGGGCAAACTTAAGGGCAGCACACCGACTGCATCACACCGCACAGCTCCGCATGTGCAGGGCGCTGCTGTCTCTGTGCGTTATTCCAAAAGTTCTTTGGTGTGGGCCTTTTTTCAGATGAGTGCATCAGATCCCACCGCTGCTATTTGCAACATATGTCTCAAGCGTATCTCGCGTGGCCAAAACATCACCTGCTTGGGCACCACATGCTTGACCAGACATATGTCGACCTGCCATGCAGTTTGTTGGCAATTGTACCTAAAAGACCCACACCAAAGAACAAGGCGGACCTCTCCTTGCTCCTCATCAGCTGGGATCTCCAACCCCACTATACCTTCAGTCCTCTCTGAAACCTGCACTCAGAGGAATGAAGGTGTAGAATTAGGTGTGTCACAGCCATGTACGTGCGGCAATCTGCTATCGGTACACCAACGTCAGATTGTACCAGGCAAATTTCCCTGCCCCAGCTGCTGCACTGCCGAAAGAAGTTTGCTCCCAGCCATCCACATGCCCAGTGGTTGAATGCTAGCTTGGCTAAATTGTTAGCACTTCAACTGCTGCCTTTTCAGTTGGTAGACTCTGCCCCCTTCCTTGAGTTTGTGGAATGTGCTGTTCCTCAGTGGTAGGTTCCCAAACGCCACTTTTTCTCACAGAAGGCGATTCCGGCTCTCTACCAGCATGTGGAAGGCAATGTCTTGGCCTTGCTAGACAGGGCGGTCAGTGGTAAGGTGCATATTACTGCTGACTCATGGTCCAGCAGGTATGGACAGGGACCTATCTTTCACCGCACACTGGGTGACTCCTCTGACAGCTGGGAAGGATGCAGGAGAGGGAGCAGTAGTGTTGGAGGTTGTTTCGCCACCACGCCTCCAAAATTCTTCTAGTGGTGATTCTGCCACACCTCTCTCCTCCACCCCTCCTCTTCTTCTTCCTCCATGGCCTCTTCCTGTGCTGATTTGTCCTCAGAACCAGCGGTGCTCCGTAGGCATTTAAGGGGCTACGCAAGCACGCAGGCAAAAAGATACCATGCGGTGCTTGAGCTGGTGTGCTTGGGGGGCAAGAGCCACACTGGGGCAGAGATTCTGTCAGCCCTGCAGGGGCAGGTTCAGAGGTGGTTGATGCCATGCCAGCTTAAGCCAGGTATGGTGGTTTGCAACAATGGCACTAACCTCCTCTCCACCCTCCCACAGGGACAACTGACCCTTGTGCCCTGTTTGGCTCACGTCCTTAACTTGGTGGTGCAGCGGTTCTTGGGTAGGTACCCGGGCTTACAGGATGACCTGAGGCAGGCCAGGAAAGTCTGTGTGCATTTCCGCAGGTCATATAATGCCAGTGCTCGGCTAACTGACCTCCAAAAGGAATTTAACCTGCCCAAGAACTGCCTAATCTGTGACATGCCCACCAGGTGGAACTCAACGTTGGCCATGCTGCAGCGGCTGCACACGCAGCAGAGGGCCATCAATGAGTACCTATGTGACTATGGTACCAGGACAGGGTCAGGGGACCTTGCTTTTTTTCCCCACGCCAGTGGGCTATGATCAGGGATGCATGCACTGTCCTATCACCATTTGAGGAGGCCACGAGGATGGTGAGCAGTGACAGTGCATGCATCAGTGACACTGTCCCACTTGTCCACCTGTTGGAGCACACGCTGCGTGGAATAATGGACAGGGCACTTGAGGCAGAACAGAGGGAGGAAGAGGAGGACTTCCTTTCCTCTCAAGGCCCCCTTTATCCAGACAGTGTTCCTGCATGCCTGCCGATCACACAGGAAGAGGATGAGGAGGAGGAGGATTGTGTCAGCATGGAGGTGGAGACTGGCACTCAGCATCAGCAGCAGTCTTCAAGGGATCATTTACAGTCCGAAGAAACCCATGGACTTGTATGTGGCTGGGAGGAGGTGGCTGCGGATCATGTCATCCTTAGTGACCCAGAGGACTCTGGACCGAATGCCCCAGCAAACCTACGCTGCATGGCCTCCCCGATCCTGCAAAGCCTGTGGAAGAATCCTCGTATTTGTGGTATCAAGGGGAGGGATGATTACTGGCTGGCAACCCTCCTTCATCCACATTACAAGGGTAAGGTTGCGAACTTTATCTTGTCATCGCAGAGGGAGCAGAGGATGAAACCTCTTCGGGAGGCCTTGCAGAAAGGTTTGTGCAACGCGTTTCCAGAGCCTGAGAGATTACAATTTCCTGGTCCTCCTGGACAACGTGTTGCTGAGGCTTCAGTCAGTCACAGAAGGAGCGGTGGGGAAGGTGGCCTTCTGACCGATGCATTCAGACAATTTTTTAGTCCGTAGCCCCAAGGTCTGATCGGTTCCAGCAACCATCACATGGTGCAGGATTACCTAGTGGCAAGATCAGACTAGGGCACCTTTCCCACCGAAAATCCTCTGGGTTACTGGGTCTTGAGGATGGATCACTGGCCAGAGATTGCACAGTATGCAATTGAGCTACTGGCCTACCCTGCATCCAGCATTCTTTCGGTACTGCTGGAGGCTTTGTAACTGATCACAGGGTGCACCTGTCCACCGAATCGGTTGATTCATAAAAATGAATCCGTCTTGGATCACCAGCTACCAAGCACCTGATGCTGATGTAACCAATAGTTTTTTTTTTAATGTGAGATCCCTTCAAGACTGCCTATGCTGATGCTGAGTGACTATCCTGTTATGCTGAGTGACAATCCTCTTCCTCCTCAATTTTTATGCTGATAGCTTGTAAGAACATTTTTGGTTCTGTGTCCTGTGGCCAAGGCCCAATTTTTCTAGTGGCCAAGGCCCAATTTTTCTGCCCCTGTTTAACAGGGGCATGTAATTACAATTTTTGATGCAATACTTTGCAGCAGGGCTCATTCCTGCGCTCAAAGCTATAGTATCTGTGAGGGGTTGCAGTGTTGTGGCACCAGCACTAGTGCCCAAGGCCCAATTTTTCAGCCCCTGTTTAACAGGGGCGTATAATTACAATTTTTGATGCAATACTTTGCAGCAGTGCTCATTCCTGCACTCCAACTATAGGATCTGTGAGGGGTTGCAGTGTTGTGGCAATTTTTCATCCCCTGTTTAACAGGGGCATGTAATTACAATTTTTTATGCAGTACTTTGCAGGTTCTGGTGCAAACTGAACCGGGGGGTGTTCGGCTCATCCCTAGTTGTAAGTGTCAGGCCTCACTTCTATGCATTTCATGCTAGAGCGCGTGTCATCAGGAAATGGATCTGACTCAATTTTCTCAGAGCCTAAATAGCAGCAAAAATGGCCATGATTGGTCAGGATCATTAACAATGCTTTCCATAGACAAAAAACGATAAAACGTTTTTTGACTCAGCAAAAAAACAATTAAAAGACAGATTCTGCTTACCCTTAAGGGCATATACAATCACCTAAAAGAAGTGCATCAGAAATACTTTTAATACATAATTAAAAAAATAACGACAAAACCGCTCCAAGCTGAATACAGCCTAAGGATATATTCCCTACTGATAGTTATGCAGACAACCTCATAAAATCTGACCATAAGAGAAAAAGAGGTGCCAATACTACCATAGTTAACATAAATAGAAATCTAAACATTTAAAAATAAAATAAAATCAGCTAGGAAAAATTATAATACATTATATACAGGCATTGTGAGTACCCTCATCACCCTCTAGCGGACAAGAGTGATATCACAAGATGCAGCATTGGTATATTATCAGCAAATAGTTTTTTTGTATTGTGGCGCTGAAACCCAACACTTTCCCCCTCACATTCACAGAGCATATCAAACATATGTGTTTCCCCTTGTTCGTAGGTTATGGCACACTTGTCCATTGTAATGGCAACATTGTGGGCCTACATGGACCTCATAGGTAAGAATCTTTCCCAAAGTTATTTGCAGAGTAGCAAGCTGGTCTTCAAAAAATATTTTCACCAAACTCCTATTATCTGTGGCTGGAAGGATCAATCTGATAAAGATGATCCTTCTTCCGAAATGTATGTATATAACATCCCACATGCCTATGGTGGTACCCAAATCGTTTTTCAAAACGTTAGATACAATGCTTGCCTCCTTTATTTGGGTGAACAACAGGCAAGAGTTAAAATTCTCTATCTTACAGCGATCCAAGGCTGAGGCTGGAATAGTGCTCCTTAACCTTCACTATTACTACCTGGCCCGACAGATGCGCCACCTAGTTGATTGGCTGGTGCTGTCACTTCAGTGGTGGTGAAGTTACATTTGGCGTATGTACTTCAATTAAAACATTTATTAATAGCCTTGGAGGCGCCTCTGAATTTACCGCCAAAGGTTTGTCTGCCGATTTTGACCTTAGCCTGACTTTCCCCCTGGAAAGAGGCTACATGCCTAGATGGATTTGATGACATAGCTTTACCTCTGTGGCATAACCCAATGTTTCCCCATATGTTGAAGTTAACCAACAGCACCTTCTGCGACCATAGGGGCATGACTCTCTTAACTGACATCTATGTGCTTCCTTCTTTTACTGACTTATCAAGAAAGTATGATCTCCCTCAGGCCGTATTTTACTGGTACTTTCAGCTTCGCCATGTCTTACAAGCCCAATTTGGGATTAATGCACCCCGGTTCTCAGACTACCCCTTGATAGGTGTATTGAGATTTCAGGGCCCTAAGGGCTTAATATCTCATGTTTACTCCCACCTTCTACACAAATCAATCATTAGAACACTCTAGGAGCCCAGGCTAAGTGACAGGCACTCATACCTGATTTGTCGGGGGAGGACTGGGAGGAGGCATGCTCCTCCCATTTAACTGTTTCCCCGGCCATAAATAATAAATTCAACTGTATATGCTACACCAGTCATATCTTTCACCGGTAAGGTTACACGTCATGCACTGCATTCCTACATCTGGTGTATATCAAAGGGCTGACTTTAATTATATCAAGTGGTTTTGTCCAGATATAGCTGGCTATTGGAAAAGGGTACTTGCAGTATTATCCCAAATTCTTTCTCTTCCAGTGCCATGTACTCCACAAATATGTTTACTGGGTATTCTAGATGAGGAACAGTGGCCACCATAAATGGCATCAATCTGCTCCTCCATCTACCCGACAATGGATCCAGATGGTGAACCAGATCCTCCCATTTGAAAAGATTATCTTTGAACATAGGGGTTGCCCCACTAAATACAATAACGTATGGGACTCCTGGTGTTCATCCACTCTTACTATCTCAACTACCTGAAGATATTAGGGCCTATACTTGGTTTTAGATTTAGGCATACCCATACATCCATACCTGATAGAGAGTTGCCTGATGCCTGACCCATCATTACTCGGCTGCTGGGTGACTGGATGTCATCCGTATATGTAAAAAATGTATCATGGGTCTGTATATACAGCTGTAGAAATAATACGTAATTGTGTACTAAACTGTATTTTCCTTGTGCTCCTGACAGGAGGGGGGTACCTGGGCAGTGTGACAAGAGGGGGCGGACCTGGGCAGTTTGACAGGAGGGGGTACCTGGGCAGTTTGACAGGACAGGGGGTACTTGGGCAGTTTGACAGAATGGGGGTACCTGGGCAGTGTGATAGGAGGGGGGTACCTGGGCAGTTTTACAGGACGGGGGGTACCTGGGCAGTGTAACAGGAGCAGGGGGACATGGGCAGTGTGACTGGGGGGTTACCTGGGCACTGTGACAGAAGGGGGGGAACCTGGGCAGTGTGACAGGAGGGGGGTATCTGGGCAGTCTGACAGGAGGGGGTACCTGGGCAGTGTGACAGGAGGAGGGGATACCTGTGCAGTGTGATAGGAGGGGGGTATCTATCTATCTATCTATCTATCTATCTATCTATCTATCTATCTATCTATCTATCTATCTATCTATCTATCTATCTATCTATCTATCTATCTATCGATATATATATATATATATATATATATATATATATATATATATATATATATATATATATATACATGTATATATTATCTATCTATCTATCTATCTATCTATCTATCTATCTATCTATCTATCTATCTATCTATCTATCTATCTATCTATCTATCTATCTATCAATCTATGTATATATATATATATATATATATATATATATATATATATATATATATATATATATATCTATATCTATAGATCTATAGATATAGATATATCTATATCTATAGATATATAGATATAGATATCTATATCTATATATCTATAGATATAGATATCTATATATCATCATTACTCGGCTGCTGGGTGACTGGATGTCATCCGTATATGTATAAAATGTATCACGGGTCTCTGTATATACAGCTGTAGAAATAATACGTAATTGTGTACTACACTGTATTTTCCTTGTGCTCCTGACAGGAGGGGGGGTACCTGGGCAGTGTGACAAGAGGGGGGGACCAGTGTGACAGAAGGGGGTACCTGGGTAGTTTGACAGGACAGGGGGTACCTGGGCAGTTTGACAGAATGGGGGTACCTGGGCAGTGTGACAGGAGGGGATTACCTGGGCAGTGTGATAGGAGGGGGGTACCTGAGCAGTTTTACCAGATGGGGGGTACCTGGGCAGTGTGGCGGTGGGGTGCCTGGGCAGTGTGACAGAAGGGGGGGTACCTGGGCAGTGTGATGGAGGTACCTGGGCAGTGTGACAGGAGGGGGGCTGGGCAGTGTGACAGGAGGGGGGGACCTGGGCAGTGTGACAGGAGTGGGGTACCAGGGCAGGGTGACAGGAGGGGGTACCTGGGCAGTGTGACAGGAGGGGGACCTGGGCAGTGTGACAGGAGGAGGGCGACCTGGGCAGTGTGACGGGGAACCTGGGCAGTGTGACAGGAGGGGGTACCTGGGCAGTTTGACAGGACAGGGGGTACCTGGGCAGTTTGACAGGATGGGGGGTACCTGGGCAGTGTGATAGGAGGGGGGTACCTGGGCAGGGTGATAGGAGGGTGGTACCTGGGCAGTTTGACAGGATGGGGGGTACCTGGGCAGTGTAACAGGAGTGGGGGGGACATAGGCAGTGTGACTGGGGGGGTACCTGGGCACTGTGACAGAAGGGGGGGAACCTGGACAGTGTGACAGGAGGGGGGTATCTGGGCAGTCTGACAGGAGGGGGTACCTGGGCAGTGTGACAGGAGGAGGGGATACCTGTGCAGTGTGATAGGAGGGGGGTATCTATCTATCTATCTATCTATCTATCTATCTATCTATCTATCTATCTATCTATCTATCTATCTATCTATCTATCTATCTATCTATCTATCTATCTATCTATCTATCTATTAATATATATATATATATATCTATAGATATAGATATATATATATATATATATATATATATATATATATATATATATATATATATATATATATCTATATCTATAGATATATATATATATCTATAGATATAGATATATATATAGATATAGATATAGATAGATATATATTTATATATATCTATCTATATATATCTATCTATATATATATATATATATATATATATATATATATATATATATATATATATATATAGATAGATATATATAGATAGATATATATAGATAGATATATATATATATATACATATATATATCTATATATATATATATATATACATATATATATAGATATATATATATATATATATATATATCTATATAAACGTCAGGTGGGTTACCTTCTTCTCTTAAATCCTTGTTCAATCAAGGCACCGTCAGGGTGGACTCCCAAACTTCCACCATAAAGGATAGGAAAAACACGAGGAACGATGCTTGATGCAAAAAAGTGTCCTTTTACTGAAAATTATTCCATTACATGATTAAATTACAAGCAAGCCACTGTACAGTTCCGAGCGCGATCGCTCTTCGTCAGGCTTTTCTGGCTGTGTGTGAAAAGCCAAACCACACTATGTTCTCTTATCACCACCCAGTCCAGTCCACACCTGTGTTCACTTTAAACTAATTAACCTAAACAAACCACCTATATACATTCAAGTATTTAGCCCTTACTACATAAATCTAATGCCAGTAAACCGTCCCAAGTTTCCCAATCAAGGAATATTTACAACAAATTCCTCCTTTTCCGTGTCATATATCATCAGCACATCATTATTGACTGACTAGATTCTCTCACTTCAATGAATCAAATCTTCCCAATTATCTATCACAATTGTATATATGTTACATATGTTAGTATTCTTGATCATGTCTCAAATTTCTTCATGGACTCCAGTTGATATTCTGCTATCTAGTATTCCCAACGGGGGCTCATTATGATCGATCTAAAGAAAATACAATACATTCAAGATATAATCATAACTTCTCTTCAATCTCATACCAAAAATTTCTACACAAATAGGTATAAATCATAGTCTTTGTTCATACCATCAGGATACAAAGACTGTAATTTATTAATCCACCAAACTTCACGTCTTTTCAATTTTAAAATCCTATCTCCCCCTCTTTTGTCATAAGAAATCTCCTCCAGCACCATAAATCGTAAATCGGTATCTTTGTGTCCCATTTCTGAGAAGTGACGCGATACGGGAAGACCTGATTGGGGATGTCTAATTGTGCTACGATGTTGTGCAATACGATCTTTAATTTTCTGGGTCGTTTCCCCCACATACAGGAGATTACAGGGGCATGTGAGGATGTAAATCACATATGATGACTGACAGGTATAAAAACCATTAATTGTTATTTTATTGTTAGTTCTAGGATGACAAAAATTGTTGCCCTTGATCATTAAATTGCATTGAATGCAATTAAGGCAGGGGTAACAACCTTTCCTTTTACTGCCAAGAAAAGTCATTCTTTTCTCCTCCTGCCTGTCAGCTTTAAATTCAGATCGTACCAAAAAATCGCGCAAGGTTTTATTGCGCCGATATGCTTTCATAGGAGTTACTTGAAACTCCTCTATCTGAGGATATGATCATTTCAATATCATCCAATGTTTTCTCAATACATTAAAGATCCTATCACTGTAACTATTAAATTGAAAAACAAATGGAATCCTAGGTTTGTCAAATGCGTATTTCTTCTTATCGGAGATCTTAATAGGATTCAAAATTTTATTTAATTCTTGTCTAATTAGACCTTCTGGATATCCCCGCTCCTTGAATTTACAGCACATTTCATCTAGCCTCTGATTTCTTATTACAGTGTCACTCACAATCCGCATCACCCTGAGAAGTTGGCTTCTAATGATAGAATTAAAGACGTGGGGGGGATGGTAACTGTCATATCTTAATAACTGATTCCTGTCTGTTGGTTTGGTATATATGTCAGTTTCAATCCGTCCCTGATTTGTGTATGCCCGTACATCTAGGAAGGGGACTGAATCCCCGCCGATGTGGATTTTAAACTGAATATTTGGTGAAATTCTATTAATCATCTCATCAAAGGTTTTAAGTGATTCAATGTTGCCCCGCCATATGGCAAAAATGTCATCTATATAGCGCCACCAGGTGGCGCAATGTTCCCGAAAAATATCATTACCAAAAATGTGTTTCTGCTCAAAATCATGCATAAATGAACATGCATATGGCGGGGCAACATTAGAACCCATAGCTACCCCCGTCAATTGCACATAATAACGATCCCTGAAAAGAAAATAGTTATTATATAAGATCAATTTAAATAACTTTTCAAAAAAGACAATCTGAGCTTCCGAGTACTTGCAACAGTTCTTAATTAGATTCAATGCTGCTTCGATACCAGCCATATGAGGAATTGATGTATATAAACTTGTTACATCCCAGGTGACAAGGATACATTCATCTTGAATCTGTGGTAGGTCCCTAATCTTCATCAGAAAATCACCCGAGTCCTTAATGTAGGATGGGGTAGTTTTCACCAAGGGTGATAACACTTTATCCAATAGTTTGGCCGTGGGTACAAAAATCGAATCTCTTCCCGATACAATCGGGCGTCCCGGTGGGGAATGTTTGTCCTTATGGATCTTGGGGAGTATATACAGAACTGGAATGCGGGTATGTGTTGGTAACAGAAACTCATGTAGATCATGTGAAATTAACCCTTCTTTGAATGCTGGTTTTACAATACTCTCCAAGATCTTTCTAATACTCCATGTGGGATCCGATTGTAGGGGTTTATATACTGTGTCATCATCCAATTGTCACTTGATCTCACTCTCATATGCCTGAGGGTCCATAATGACTACCGAACCCCCTTTATCAGCAGGTTTACAAATGATATCTTTCCGTTTGGTTAACTCCCGTAATGCTACTCTTTCATGGGGGGACAAGTTGTTGGGTACATGATCTTTAAAGTCCACTTGTTGAATTAAACGTTTCACATCCCGGGTAACCTCCTGCACAAACATCTCAACGGGTGCATAAGAGGTGGGGGGAACAGATTTGGATTTCATCACCAGTCCCAGACTTTTACTATTCAACCTCCCCTCAGGTATGTCATTCTGGATAAATGGTTTGTGAAGAAAATGAACCTTCCATCTAACATTACGAAATAGGCGATAGAGATCTTGATCTAACTGGAATGGATCTAGATGGCTCTTAGGGCAATAGGATAAACCACGGTTAAAAAGTCCTACCTCATCCGATGACAGGACCCGCCTGGAGATATTATGTACTAAATCTCCCTTGATCGGCCACGATTGCCTCGTGTGTTGCGATATCTGTCGTGACTCCCTTCTCTGTTGTATCGGGACCTGGTTTGCATCCGAGTGGTGGACAATTCCCTCCAGTCTGTTTGTAAAAAATTGGATGAGGAGTCAGTGTCTGTATTGGCTGAAGAGTTGTCAGACATTTCTCTCCTGTGATTTCCATAATCACTACGACCTCGTATACATTCAAGTATTTGTATGCTAAATACTTGAATGTATATAGGTGGTTTGTTTAGGTTAATTAGTTTAAAGTGAACACAGGTGTGGACTGGACTGGGTGGTGATAAGAGAACATAGTGTGGTTTGGCTTTTCACACACAGCCAGAAAAGCCTGACGAAGAGCGATCGCGCTCGGAACTGTACAGTGGCTTGCTTGTAATTTAATCATGTAATGGAATAATTTTCAGTAAAAGGACACTTTTTTGCATCAAGCATCGTTCCTCGTGTTTTTCCTATATATATCTATATATATATATATCAGTACATCTCAGCATATGAAGGTCCACTTTTTTGAAAGCCACACAGAACTTGCTATATGTACACTGTGCACTGTCCTGTGTAAAACATTTGCTCTTCCCTCTTTGGGAGCCAAAAGGATTAGCAAGGTGATCTCTATCCCAATGTGCAGTGGCTCAGTGTACTGGTTATTGGGGCAGTATGAGCTGAACGCACAGCTTACACCAAGGATAGGGCACAGGAATTGGGGTGACTCTTCACTATGACACAGATGGCACCTTGGCATTGCAATTGGAGAAGGAGACCTAGAATTTTGCTTGGAGGGGGATACCTGTGCAGTGTGACAGGAGCGGGGATACCTGGGCAGTGTGACAGGAGGGGGGTACCTGGGAAGTGTGACAGAAGGGGGGATACCTGGGCAGTGTGACAGGAGGGGGGTACCTGGGCAGTGTGACAAGAGGGGGGGACCTGGGCAGTGTGACAGGAGGGGGTACCTGGGCAGTTTGACAGGACAGGGGGTACCTGGGCAGTTTGACAGAATGGGGGTACCTGGGCAGTGTGACAGGAGGGGGGTACATGGGCAGTGTGATAGGAGGGGGGTACCTGGGCAGTTTGACAGGACAGGGGGTACCTGGGCAGTGTGGTGGTGGGGTACCTGGGCAGTGTGACAGAAGGGGGGTACCTGGGCAGTGTGATGGGGGTACCTGGGCAGTGTGACAGGAGAGGGGGCTGGGCAGAGTGACAGGAGGGGGGTACCAGGGCAGGGTGACAGGAGGGGGGTACCTGGGCAGTGTGACAGGAGGGGGACCTGGGTAGTCTGACAGGAGGAGGGTGACCTGGGCAGTGTGACATGGGGGGGTACCTGGGTAGTTTGACAGGAGGGGGTACCTGGGCAGTGTGACAGGAGGGGTGGGATACCTGGGCAGTGTGACAGGAGGGGGGTACCTGGGCAGTTTGACAGAAGGGGGGTGGTACCTGGGCAGTGTGACAGGAGGGGGAGTACTTGGGCAGTGTGACAGGAGGGGGGTACCTGGGCAGTGTGATAGCAGGGATGGTACCTGGGCAGTGTGACAGGGGAACCTGGACAGCGTGATGGGAGGGGGTACCTGGGCAGTTTGACAGGACAGGGGGTACCTGGGCAGTTTGACAGGACAGGGGGTACCTGGGCAGTTTGACATGACAGGGGGTACCTGGGCAGTTTGACAGGATGGGGGGTACCTGGGCAGTGTAACAGGAGCGGGGGGACCTGGGCAGTGTGACAGGAGGGGGTACCTGGGCAGTCTGACAGGACAGGGGGTACCTGGGCAGTTTGACAGAATGGGGGTACCTGGGCAGTGTGACAGGAGGGGGGTACATGGGCAGTGTGATAGGAGGGGGGTACCTGGGCAGTTTGACAGGACAGGGGATACCTGGGCAGTGTGGTGGTGGGGCATATGAGAGTGAGATCAAGCGACAATTGGATGATGACACAGTATATAAACCCCTACAATCGGATCCCACATGGAGTATTAGAAAGATCTTGGAGAGTATTGTAAAACCAGCATTCAAAGAAGGGTTAATTTCACATGATCTACATGAGTTTCTGTTACCAACACATACCCGCATTCCAGTTCTGTATATACTCCCCAAGATCCATAAGGACAAACATTCCCCACCGGGACGCCCGATTGTATCGGGAAGAGATTCGATTTTTGTACCCACGGCCAAACTATTGGATAAAGTGTTATCACCCTTGGTGAAAACTACCCCATCCTACATTAAGGACTCGGGTGATTTTCTGATGAAGATTAGGGACCTACCACAGATTCAAGATGAATGTATCCTTGTCACCTGGGATGTAACAAGTTTATATACATCAATTCCTCATATGGCTGGTATCGAAGCAGCATTGAATCTAATTAAGAACTGTCGCAAGTACTCGGAAGCTCAGATTGTCTTTTTTGAAAAGTTATTTAAATTGATCTTATATAATAACTATTTTCTTTTCAGGGATCGTTATTATGTGCAATTGACGGGGGTAGCTATGGGTTCTAATGTTGCCCCGCCATATGCATGTTCATTTATGCATGATTTTGAGCAGAAACACATTTTTGGTAATGATATTTTTCGGGAACATTGCGCCACCTGGTGGCGCTATATAGATGACATTTTTGCCATATGGCGGGGCAACATTGAATCACTTAAAACCTTTGATGAGATGATTAATAGCATTTCACCAAATATTCAGTTTAAAATCCACATCGGCGGGGATTCAGTCCCCTTCCTAGATGTACGGGCATACACAAATCAGGGACGGATTGAAACTGACATATATACCAAACCAACAGACAGGAATCAGTTATTAAGATATGACAGTTACCATCCCCCCCACGTCTTTAATTCTATCATTAGAAGCCAACTTCTCAGGGTGATGCGGATTGTGAGTGACACTGTAATAAGAAATCAGAGGCTAGATGAAATGTGCTGTAAATTCAAGGAGCGGGGATATCCAGAAGGTCTAATTAGACAAGAATTAAATAAAATTTTGAATCCTATTAAGATCTCCGATAAGAAGAAATACGCATCTGACAAACCTAGGATTCCGTTTGTTTTTCAATTTAATAGTTACAGTGATAGGATCTTTAATGTATTGAGAAAACATTGGATGATATTGAAACGATCATATCCTCAGATAGAGGAGTTTCAAGTAACTCCTATGAAAGCATATCGGCGCAATAAAACCTTGCGCGATTTTTTGGTACGATCTGAATTTAAAGCTGACAGGCAGGAGGAGAAAAGAATGACTTTTCTTGGCAGTAAAAGGAAAGGTTGTTACCCCTGCCTTAATTGCATTCAATGCAATTTAATGATCAAGGGCAACAATTTTTGTCATCCTAGAACTAACAATAAAATAACAATTAATGGTTTTTATACCTGTCAGTCATCATATGTGATTTACATCCTCACATGCCCCTGTAATCTCCTGTATGTGGGGGAAACGACCCAGAAAATTAAAGATCGTATTGCACAACATCGTAGCACAATTAGACATCCCCAATCAGGTCTTCCCGTATCGCGTCACTTCTCAGAAATGGGACACAAAGATACCGATTTACGATTTATGGTGCTGGAGGAGATTTCTTATGACAAAAGAGGGGGAGATAGGATTTTAAAATTGAAAAGACGTGAAGTTTGGTGGATTAATAAATTACAGTCTTTGTATCCTGATGGTATGAACAAAGACTATGATTTATACCTATTTGTGTAGAAATTTTTGGTATGAGATTGAAGAGAAGTTATGATTATATCTTGAATGTATTGTATTTTCTTTAGATCGATCATAATGAGCCCCCGTTGGGAATACTAGATAGCAGAATATCAACTGGAGTCCATGAAGAAATTTGAGACATGATCAAGAATACTAACATATGTAACATATATACAATTGTGATAGATAATTGGGAAGATTTGATTCATTGAAGTGAGAGAATCTAGTCAGTCAATAATGATGTGCTGATGATATATGACACGGAAAAGGATGAATTTGTTGTAAATATTCCTTGATTGGGAAACTTGGGACGGTTTACTGGCATTAGATTTATGTAGTAAGGGCTAAATACTTGAATGTATATAGGTGGTTTGTTTAGGTTAATTAGTTTAAAGTGAACACAGGTGTGGACTGGACTGGGTGGTGATAAGAGAACATAGTGTGGTTTGGCTTTTCACACACAGCCAGAAAAGCCTGACGAAGAGCGATCGCGCTCGGAACTGTACAGTGGCTTGCTTGTAATTTAATCATGTAATGGAATAATTTTCAGTAAAAGGACACTTTTTTGCATCAAGCATCGTTCCTCGTGTTTTTCCTATATATATCTATATATATATATATCAGTACATCTCAGCATATGAAGGTCCACTTTTTTGAAAGCCACACAGAACTTGCTATATGTACACTGTGCACTGTCCTGTGTAAAACATTTGCTCTTCCCTCTTTGGGAGCCAAAAGGATTAGCAAGGTGATCTCTATCCCAATGTGCAGTGGCTCAGTGTACTGGTTATTGGGGCAGTATGAGCTGAACGCACGGCTTACACCAAGGATAGGGCACAGGAATTGGGGTGACTCTTCACTATGACACAGATGGCACCTTGGCATTGCAATTGGAGAAGGAGACCTAGAATTTTGCTTGGAGGGGGATACCTGTGCAGTGTGACAGGAGCGGGGATACCTGGGCAGTGTGACAGGAGGGGGGTACCTGGGAAGTGTGACAGAAGGGGGGATACCTGGGCAGTGTGACAGGAGGGGGGTACCTGGGCAGTGTGACAAGAGGGGGGGACCTGGGCAGTGTGACAGGAGGGGGTACCTGGGCAGTTTGACAGGACAGGGGGTACCTGGGCAGTTTGACAGAATGGGGGTACCTGGGCAGTGTGACAGGAGGGGGGTACATGGGCAGTGTGATAGGAGGGGGGTACCTGGGCAGTTTGACAGGACAGGGGGTACCTGGGCAGTGTGGTGGTGGGGTACCTGGGCAGTGTGACAGAAGGGGGGTACCTGGGCAGTGTGATGGGGGTACCTGGGCAGTGTGACAGGAGAGGGGGCTGGGCAGAGTGACAGGAGGGGGGACCTGTGCAGTGTGACAGGAGGGGGGTACCAGGGCAGGGTGACAGGAGGGGGGTACCTGGGCAGTGTGACAGGAGGGGGACCTGGGTAGTCTGACAGGAGGAGGGTGACCTGGGCAGTGTAACATGGGGGGGTACCTGGGTAGTTTGACAGGAGGGGGTACCTGGGCAGTGTGACAGGAGGGGTGGGATACCTGGGCAGTGTGACAGGAGGGGGGTACCTGGGCAGTTTGACAGAAGGGGGGTGGTACCTGGGCAGTGTGACAGGAGGGGGAGTACTTGGGCAGTGTGACAGGAGGGGGGTACCTGGGCAGTGTGATAGCAGGGATGGTACCTGGGCAGTGTGACAGGGGAACCTGGACAGCGTGACGGGAGGGGGTACCTGGGCAGTTTGACAGGACAGGGGGTACCTGGGCAGTTTGACAGGACAGGGGGTACCTGGGCAGTTTGACAGGACAGGGGGTACCTGGGCAGTTTGACAGGATGGGGGGTACCTGGGCAGTGTAACAGGAGCGGGGGGACCTGGGCAGTGTGACAGGAGGGGGTTCCTGGGCAGTTTGACAGGACAGGGGGTACCTGGGCAGTTTGACAGAATGGGGGTACCTGGGCAGTGTGACAGGAGGGGGGTACATGGGCAGTGTGATAGGAGGGGGGTACCTGGGCAGTTTGACAGGACAGGGGATACCTGGGCAGTGTGGTGGTGGGGTACCTGGGCAGTGTGACAGAAGGGGGGTACCTGGGCAGTGTGATGGGGGTACCTGGGCAGTGTGACAGGAGGGGGGGCTGGGCAGAGTGACAGGAGGGGGGACCTGTGCAGTGTGACAGGAGGGGGGTACCAGGGCAGGGTGACAGGAGGAGGGTACCTGGGCAGGGTGACAGGAGGGGGACCTGGGCAGTCTGACAGGAGGAGGGTGACCTGGGCAGTGTGACATGGGGGGGTACCTGGGCAGTTTGACAGGAGGGGGGTACCTGGGCAGTGTGACAGAAGGGGCTGCTACCTGGGCAGTGTGACAGGGGAACCTGGACAGCGTGACGGGAGGGGGTACCTGGGCAGTTTGACAGGACAGGGGGTACCTGGGCAGTTTGACAGGATGGGGGGGTACCTGGGCAGTGTGACAGGAGGGGGGTACCTGGGCAGTGTGATAGGAGGGTGATACCTGGGCAGTTTGACAAGATGGGGGGTACCTGGGCAGTGTAACAGGAGCGGGGGGACCTGGGCAGTGTGACAGGAGGGGGTACCTGGGCAGTTTGACAGGACAGGGGGTACCTGGGCAGTTTGACAGAATGGGGGTACCTGGGCAGTGTGACAGGAGGGGGGTACATGGGCAATGTGATAGGAGGGGGGTACCTGGGCAGTTTGACAGGACAGGGGGTACCTGGGCAGTGTGGTGGTGGGGTACCTGGGCAGTGTGACAGAAGGGGGGTACCTGGGCAGTGTGATGGGGGTACCTGGGCAGTGTGACAGAAGGGGGGGCTGGGCAGAGTGAGAGGAGGGGGGACCTGTGCAGTGTGACAGGAGGGGGGTACCAGGGCAGGGTGACAGGAGGGGGGTACCTGGGCAGTGTGACAGGAGGGGGACCTGGGCAGTGTGACAGGAGGAGGGTGACCTGGGCAGTGTGACATGGGGGGTTACCTGGGCAGTTTGACAGGAGGGGGTACCTGGGCAGTGTGACAGGAGGGGTGGGATACCTGGGCAGTGTGACAGAAGGGGGGTACCTGGGCAGTTTGACAGAAGGGGGGTGGTACCTGGGCAGTGTGACAGGAGGGGGAGTACTTGGGCAGTGTGACAGGAGGGGGGTACCTGGGCATTGTGATAGCAGGGATGGTACCTGGGCAGTGTGACAGGGGAACCTGGACAGCGTGATGGGAGGGGGTACCTGGGCAGTTTGACAGGACAGGGGGTACCTGGGCAGTTTGACAGGATGGGGGGTACCTGGGCAGTGTGACAGGAGGAGGGTACCTGGGCAGTGTGATAGGAGGGTGATACCTGGGCAGTTTGACAAGATGGGGGGTACCTGGGCAGTGTAACAGGAGCGGGGGGACACAGGCAGTGTGACTGGGGGGGTACCTGGGCACTGTGACAGAAGGGGGGAACCTGGGCAGTGTTACAGGAGGGGGGTATCTGGGCAGTCTGACAGGAGGGGGGTACCTGGGCAGTGTGACAGGAGGATTGGATACCTGTGCAGTGTGATAGGAGGGGGGTACCTGGGCAGTGTGACAGGAGGGGGGTACCTGGACAGTGTAACAGTAGCGCGGGGGACATGGGCAGTGTGACAGGAGGGGGGTACCTGGGTAGTGTGACAGGAGGAGGGGTACCTGGGCAGTGTGACAGAAGGGGGGGTACCTGGACAGTTTGACAGGAGGAGGGGGGTACCTGGGCAGTGTGACAGAACGGGGGGTACCTGGGCGGTGTGACAGGAGGGGGGTCATGGGCAGTGTGACAGGAGGGGGGTACCTGGGAAGTGTGACAGGAGGGGGGTACCTGGGCAGTGTGACAGGAGGGGGGTACCTGGGCAGTATGACTAGGGGGTACCTGGGCACTGTGACAGAAGGGGGGGGACCTGGGCAGTGTGACAGCAGGGGGTTATCTGGGCAGTCTGACAGGAGGGGGGTACCTGGGCGGTGTGACTGGAGGGGGGGTACCTGGGCAGTGTGACAGGAGGGGGGGTACCTAGGCAGTGTGACTGGAGTGGGGCTACCTGGGCAGTGTGACAGGAAGGGGGATAAGAAGAGGAAGAGGCCCTTATATCACACACAACACACAGTAATCAAAAAGAATGCTCAGAATTTCCCCCTCACCTGGCCTCCCCCCCTCCTGCTCCTAAAGTTGTTGTTTCTCTTAATGTGGCTGACTTTGCAGTTGGTCTCTTGCAAGTTCTGTTTCTGGTCGGCCATCTGTTCATAAACAAAATGCTCGTCAGCCAATCATGGAGCTTCCATCTCTGATCCAGCGCCGATATCCCATAATTCTTCACTGACACCTCAGCACTGTGCAGAGTGATCTGACAGGTTGCCGGTCAGGCTCTAAAGGGGGAGAGGGCAGGGCTGGAGTTCACTGCCAGAATCCCTCTTCTTCAGCGGCTTCTTCCTCAGCATAAGCTGAGTTCTCAGTAAAGTCGTTCAGGGCTGGGGTGCTCTCAGTGTCTGCCGGGCACTTCTTCTCCTCCCCCTGCAGGATCCCGGCTGATCCTGTTCGGTGTCTGAGTTTCCATTGAGATGCTGGAATAGATTTTTGGCAGCTCCACAAGAAAAAAAGCAATGACACCTTGGTTGATTAGGGTGTGGACCCAGGCACACCCGTACCGACACACCCTGTGTGCGCGCCTAGGCGTAAGTGCCTTGCTGCCCAGCCACTCACGAGTGCCCACTTCATATGGCGCCCATGGCACCTGCCATATCTACCATACCCTAGATATGCCACTGGCTGCAACCAAGGTGGGACAGGAAAAGCAGTCAGGTCAGCTCTGGGATTTTGAAGGAATAATTCTCATTGCGAAATTAAGCATCCCTAGCAAGGACTGTAGTTTCTTGGTGCAGATTCGTGAATGGGTGAAGGCATGGGTGACCGACCTGATCCGGGACAACTTGTTGGGGGGTGAGCTTGCCTGCATGGAGCGGGTGTAAAGATTAATGCCTAAAAAAGTGATGGACTGTGCCGGACGAGCGGGGCCACCTACACATTGGCGCCATGCAACCACACCCACCGGGCGACGTCCACGGCTGCGGCATTGGCTTGCTATTGTGTGGTATGTCAGCACGCGCGATTGGGGGTCGTAAGGTGCCCCTTTTGGCGGCGAGCATCATCCGCGTTTGCGTGCCTTGTCACGCACACATGGAGTTGAAGGCAGAGCTCACTGGGCAATCTGGGGACATAAATTGGGGGCTAGTCATGGCTGGAATCTATTTGTCACTTCCTGTTTCCTGTTTCACTCACACGCAGCAGTTTCACTTCATTCAAGATGAGTCCACACTCCTTGATGCATGCTAATCATCCATTCACTCCCTTCAAATTTGAGCACTTAACTTTAGCATGGTCTGCCATACACACATTATTATGTTCACTCACATGGTTCATTCATGCACACACCATTACACATTCATCTCCTTTATTTCACTGTCTTCAAGTCTCCAAGTCCATCTAGCTTTGAACAACACTGATTCATATGTATGTATATATTTTTCATTATATTGTATACTTCATGGTTACTCTTTGGTAGTCTGATCCAGCCTTTGGCGAGTATAGGGTCATGTGTTTTGGACCCTCATGACTAATTGTCACGATACCATCTCTGTGTTGATACTTATTTGACTCATTATACCCCCTACGGATGTACTATATATGCATCTACCCCTGATGAAGCGAGCATGGTCTTGAGAAAAGCATTGGGATACTTTTCATGCCTGTGTACTTTCAAATTTACATTTTATACCATGATACATGTAATTACATTTTTTACTGTATGTATCATTTCAGTGGAGTTCAGTTCAGTCTGTAGCAGAGTGTCTAGGGCTTGCTTATCAGTGGAGGCCGACCAAAGGTTTCTGGGTCGTGGGTAGTTTGAGGCAGGGTGATGAGCCCGGTGTGGAACCCGAAGGTGAATCCGCACACCAGGAAGAGTGCGAGGGAGATTGGTGAGAGGAGAAGTAAAAGCCCAACCACTGTACGTCCACTCTTCTTAGTCTTCTTAGTCAAGCGTTGGAGTGTTTGAGGGTGCACGCGGTCTTGGGATGTGCTCTGTGGCAGATGATGCAGATAGGGAGCATCAGTCATTGACTGAACATGCAGGTTGCATAGTTGTAGTTGTTGCAGATCTGTGCTTTCCCTAGCGGCTGGACAGGCCTCCCCAGTTTGTCCACCCAGGAATGCTGAGTAAGGGCCACACTGGAGGTGGAGGAGAGGGTCAGGGCATGTCTTGAACCTGCATTCGAACACCAGTTTGCCGTGTGTGTAGAGGACTGGCAAATGGAGTAGAGCGGGAACATAAGCCTGCAAAGTGGCGGCAGAAGAGCTCGGTGTCCATAACACTCCAATTAATGCCGATTTGGAACTGGGAGAGTTTGGCTGCTGCCTTTGCTGCGAATGACCAATGGTAGTCATAGAAGGCGAAGCCCCTGTACTTGTATTTCAGGTCAACTATGGCATGGAGGTACATGTCCAGCTCTTCCCTCCTGCTAGGACTGACCAAGCATAGAACATCTCTGAAAATGCCAAAAGGCAGCACAAACTCGGGGATGGAAAAATTCTGGTTGAGTCTGGGATCTTTGGACCTCACCACCACCGAGATAGGCATAAGACTTGTTCTTGGATGTGTCATGAACTGAAATTAGGAGAGAGGCCAAGTTCACATCCTTGCCCTCTAAAATGTCCTTCCTAATACCGACTGGGATGTAATGTGCAGGGTTGATAGTGGGACTGCCATCCATCGTACCTGAAGGAGGGAGTACTGTAGTAGGGGCTGTAACCGCGCCTGGGGAGACCACTGCTGGGCACACCTCCAGGACTGCCACTCTTGCCTGGGCATCGGAGATCGGAGATAGATGTGGTCAAAATATCAACCATGGTATGCAACTGGGAGAGAACTGAGGAGATGGACTGTAAGGACACCTGCTGAGTTCAGGGTCCAGCTGCTGCTGTTGGTGGTGGGAACAACAGCATGAACAGCTCAGCTTTCCTGGCTGCAGCGAGGAAGGGAATGGCTCTGCACCGTAGTTCCACTGTAAGTTTGGGGATAGTCCATCCCCTCGGGGACTCAGTGCTGTCATGCTCTGAACTCGCGAAGGGTGACAGAGGGGCGGAGGCGAGGTCCTCGCTGTCTGCCGTGACATGGCCCTGGCTATGAAAAAAGAAAGGATGGGTGGAATGTGGTAAGAAGAATGAGAGAAGGCAAGGAGAGAAGAGAAGAAGTTGGGATATGCAAGAATAGATAAGACAGTCGTGAAAGACAGAGAAAAAAGCAACAGGCAAAATGATGCATTCTAGCATTCAGGACTGGAGTTGAGAAACACTGGTCTAGTTTACCAATATATAAATTGTAGAGGTTTAGTATTTTACAGCTGAAAATGCCTGAAAAAATGCCAGCTGAAAAAACTTTTAACTTTAGAACCACTTTGAGGCTCACACATGCTGCAGCTGCGGTTTACAGCAGGGGGTCCAGCGCATCCCTGTTCACCGATTCAGGTGCAAATCAGGTCTGAATTTTTTGCCTGAATTCGCACCTGACTCAGAACCAAAGACGCACTGGACCCTTTCCAGGGCTGTCTTAATGAGTGGGCACACCTGGGCACTGCCCAGGGGCCCCAGCTGCATGGGGGGCCCCTGCACTTTCCCCAAAGCAGCTGGTCCTTGAGTCCATGCTGCCTTAAAATTAGGGGCCCCATGATGGCACTGAGAGTGATGGATACACAGGGGAGGCAGGCTGACAGTGGTGCGCCATGCTGTGCAGAACGATACCTATTATTTTACAGCCAGCAGGGCAGGGCTGGAGCACCAGTGTTACTCTGACCCCACCCCGTGCAGCTTGAATGCTTGGAACTCAAAAGCTGCGGGGTAGGAACTGGAGTAGGAGCTGCTGAGTCGGCAGCACTGAGAGCCCACTTGCGGAAGTAGCATTGTGGATGGTGTCATGGTGAGCCCAGCTGCCCAGCACTGTTTGCACTGAAGGGCTTGGAATGCCCGGAGGGATGCTCCCTCCTCCGCCCCTCCTTCTGTCTGCTTGATTGGTATAGGTGGCTCCAGTGCTGGAGGTGGGCACATAGCCAAAAGTTTACATGCACTGTATCTTCACTGGAAAAGGGGGTACTACATGGATGGAATAATGGTGCTGGGGATATCAAGGGGGTATGGGGAAAATAATGCTGAGGGGGGGTTCTTGGGTGTATAGGGGGTAGCAGTGCTTGGGGTAGTTTGGGTGGCTATAGTGTTAGAGGTATCAGAGATGTGTAGAGGTCACAGTATAGGGTGTATCAGGGATGTAGTGGGGTCACAATACAAGGGGTATCTTATGGTATATGGTAACAGTGCTGGCGGGAATATCTATGGTGTAAAGGGGTCAGAATGCTGGGGGATATCTAGGGTGTAGAGGGGTCAGAGTGCTGGGAGGATATCTGGGGTGTAAAGGGGTCAGAGTGCTGGGAGAATATCTGGGATGTAGAGGGGTCAGAGGGCTGGGGGGATATCTGGGGTGTAGAGGGGTCAGACTGCTGGGGGGATATCTGGGGTGTAGAGGGGTCATGGTGCTGGGGGTATATCTGGGACATAAAGGGGCCAGAGTGCTGGGGGTATATCTGGGATGTAGAGGGGTCATAGTGCTAGGGGGATAGCTGGGGTGTAGAGGGGTCAGAGTGCTGGGGGATATCTGGAGTGTAGAGAGGCCATAGTGCTAGGGGGATATCTGGGGTGTAGAGGGGCCAGAGTGCTGGGGAGGCATCAATCTAGCAGATATATTATATGCACAGGACAGCTTTGTTACTTTATGTATGTAGTATTTTCCCACTGTTTCTTTGCTGTACAGAATGATTGTTCATGTAGTTAATGCGGAGCTCCACCCAAAACGGGAAGCTCCGCTTGTCTGCCTCCTACCTACTTGATGTCTGTTTACCTGCGCTGTCTCCATTGTAGGGGCCGCAGAGTATTACTTTGCCCAGGGGCCCATGATGTTATTAAGATGACCCTGACCCTTTCCAATTGCAGACCGCGGCCATCCCGGGGCTGTGTGAACCAGCTTCATTGAAAGTCATTCATACTCTCTTGTCATGCAAATAGGTTGCGGACACCTCTGCATCCAATTCGCATATACAGTGCCTTGCAAAAGTATTCACCCTTTGGAATTTTTCGTGTTTTGTTGCCTCACATCCTGGAATTAACATGGATTGTTTGAGGATTTGCATCATTTAATTTTCAGAATATGAAGACTTTGAAGATTTTTTTTTTTTATTGTAAAGCAAACAACAAATAGGACAAAATAACAGAAAAAGTCAATGTGCATAACTATTCACCCCCCTAAAGTCAATACTTTGTAGAGCCACCTTTTGCGGCTATCACCAAGTCGCTTTGGATAAGTCTCTATGAGCTTGCCACATGTTACCACTGGGATTTTTGTCTATTCCTCCTTGCAAAACTGCTCCTCCTTCAAGTTGGATGGTTGGTGCATGTGAACAGCAATCTTTAAGTCTGACCACAGATTTTCTATTGGATTGAGGTCTGGGCTTTGACTAGCCCATTCCAACACATTTACATGTTTCCCCTTAAACCACTCAAGTGTTGCTTTAGCAGTGTCATTAAACCTGCGGATAAGGGCAACAATGTTGTTGTCATGGATGTTCTCGCATATGAGCGCATGTGCTTGGACATCCTTGGCAACAGGCATTGGTACTGCCCTATTTCCAAAACATTGATACAGAATTTTAACAGTGAATATTATGGCTTAATCTTTGAGGCCTACCAATTAGGTATAATTGACTCCAGTACATGGAATTATTTGAATGTAAAGGATCCAACAATTCCAACTTTCTATTCCTTACCAAAAGTGCACAAGTCACTGCAACAGCCACCTGGACGACCTATCGTCTCTGGCTGTCAGAGTTTAACGGAAAACGCTAGCACTCTCGTGGACAAGTATTTAACACCTCACGTAACTGCCCTTTTTTTCTTATGTTCAGGATACTATTGACCTACTTCGCAATATAGATGGAAAACAGGTGCCTCCCAACACATGGTTGGTAGCCTTGGACATTGAAAGTCTATACAACTCAATTCCACATGCCAAGGGAATTGAAGTCATTCGTACTCATCTTCAAGAGCGCATATCCTTGGTCAATAATTATAGCCAGTTTGTCCTTCGGTTGCTTGAGTTCATCTTGACTAGAAATGTGTTTATGTTTGGTTCCTCCCACTTCCTCCAGGTGCAGGAGGTGGCTATAGGGACCAAATGTGCCCCATCATATGCCAACCTGTACCTGGAGTGGTGGGAGAGGGATCTTTTTTCTCAAGAATCCTTATCAGGATTACTCCAACATGTTATCGCCTGGTACAGGTATATTGATGATGTTTTCATTCTATGGTCAGGTAGTCGAGATGAACTCTCTCGGCTAGTGGACTCACTGGCTATTAATGTTTACAATTTAAGTTTTACAATGGAATGTAGTCAGTCCAAAATAAGTTTTTTGGATCTGCAAATACATGTGGGTGAGGATGGAATTCTACACTCATCCCTGTATTGTAAATCCTCTGCAGGTAACACTGTCTTACATGCCACTAGAGCACACCCCCAGTCCTTACTGGACAGTATCCCTTATAGTCAATTTTAAAGACTCAGGAGGAATTGTACATCGGATTCTGATTTTCATCTCGCAGCCAATGATCTATATGGAAAACTTCTCCAGCCAGGATACAGCCGTTCCCTGCTGAAGAGAGCCTTTAACAGAGTCACCAAACAAAATAGACATGATCTCATCCATTCAACTAAACCTGCTAAATCGAATCATTCCGTCAGGATTATTACCCAATTTTCTAAACAACATAGCCAAATGAGAAGCATCTTTCAAAAATACTGGCCACTTTTGACGGAAGACAATATTATTAAAAAATTCTTTAAATTCTATCCAGAAATTACATACAGACGTGCTCCCTCCATGACGGACCGTCTAGTTCACAGCCACCACATGGTTCGAGGCCCGGTGGATTACTCCACTGTTGGCACCTTTCCATGTGGGGGTTGCGATACCTGTCCCTTCATTTTAAATTCGAGAGATGTTGTACTTCCTAATGGCCAGATTCACCGTATTAAACACAGAGTCACATGCAAAACAGTTGGAGTGGTATATTTGGCTCTATGCCTATGTGGTTGTTTTTACGTTGGGAAGATGAAGCGTCCCTTCCTTAAATGTATCAAAGACCACATTACACCTCTATACAAATATCTAACCACAACTGCCTTAAATAGACACATCGCCAGAGAACATAATTATGACCCTGGTGTTGTTCGTTTTGCTGCATTTGAGCATGTACCTCTACACGCTCGACATTACTTTGCTCCAATTGGAGAGTAGATGGACACACATGTTGGATGCTAGAAAATTTCCTAGGTTAAATGAATATATTAACTTTAAATCTTTTCTCTGACTTAGATATAAATAGAATTTTATTTGGTCGTTGTCGCGTCCCATCTGTGTACTTATCTTGGGCCTCTATATTATGTGACCGTCCATTGCCACTAGGTTCTCACTTCTTTGTTTCCGTCTCCACCCCACTTTCCGCCTTACCTAATTGCCCACTGTTTCTCTGTCCCTTTATATTTTTAGGGACTATTTCAATCTTAGCTATATTATGGATTGATTTAAGCTAACTTTGTTACATGCAATTTACATATGTCTTTGTCAAATGGTATATACATCAATAAAATGTGTTTTTTATTTTTATTTGTATACTTAAATTAATCTTGACTCAAGGCACCAGTAATATATTGTAATATTTTCAATTTTTCTATATATTTATTTTCTGTTTTTCTCCTGTGAGCGTTGTATCCAGGGAGTCACTATCGGGTGTGTGTTGCAACATCTGACCACCTGATTATTTGTCTTTCTGATTCCTCTTGCTGTTTTAATTTCCCTTCTATCACTTCCGGATTGCCCCATCGACCCTGGTTCTTGCAGGGTTGCGCTTCCATTCTATCTGGGGACATTGTCCCTCTACAGATACTTTGACTGCATGGACACCCAAGGGCTGATTAATACTTTAGTAAGCCCACCCCTTCGGCCCGTGCCTCCGCAGCTGATCCGCTCGAATGTACATCGGCCTCTTTTTCCTTCCTCCTTGAATGGGCGGATTGCCTTGGGCTCCTCCCCTCACTCACTGTCAGGCCCAAGCCTATTGGGGTTTCCAAGTCCAGCTTCCTATACTGCCTGAATTGAAGTTTATTGTGCATCCTACTGCCCTTATTGACATTTGCTACTCCAGGGTAAGCACTTATCTTCCTATACTTCTAAGTTTCTTGTCTGCTATATATAGGGTGCTCCTTTTTAAAGCACCACAAACACCCATATTTATGCTACCTTTATGCACCATATTGTTGTTTCAGTTTCCTTGGTTTCAACATACTTCCTCTGATTTCAATATATTCAAGTACCACGCATTGATCCACCCAGCGCACTTATTCGCTTTTTTCACTTTTCTATCTTTGGTATGTATTTGAGGCTCATTAGCCTATGTGAATAGTAGTGAAAGGAATTATTCATTTTTACTTCATTTAATTAATTAAGCTTTCATTAATTTGTTAATTTTCAGTTTTTACAGACACCCTTTATGGGCCCCCTTTAGCCAATTACAGGGCTGAGTTTGACTATCATCCCCGGTTGCCTGATGGTGTCTATTCTGTGTCCTGGGAGCTTGATTCGGTATGTCTGTGATGTGGTTGCTTGGGAAGCGTGAGGTTTTAGTCAGACAATAGTGTGATCTCTCTGTTTTTCAATCGCTCATTGATCTGTGTTACAATATTTTTGCTTTGTGACTGACCTTTTCTCTTTTTTTCTAGTGTCTTTATTCTTTTCTACTACATTTCTATTCCCTTGATGAAGCCAATGTTTTGGCAAAACTAGTAGGGATGAATTGACCTGCTACTACCTTTCAACATCATTGGTGTCAGTCAATATAAGAACTGTAAAGCGCTCCTTGTGTATTTGTTTACATAAAATATATGTGTATGAATCAAGTTTTTTAGAATTGTATACTTTTAAAGATTTCATATATTTTTATAATATTGATTGTGTTCTAATTGTTTTTGGCATCGCTATAATCCCCTTCTCCCTGCTCTATTATATGCTTTAGCAGTGTGTTTGGGGCCATTGTCCTACTGGAAGGTGAACCTCCATCCTAGCCTCAAATCACACACAGAGTGGTACAGGTTTTGCTCAAGAATATCCCTGTATTTAGCACCATCCATCTTTCCCTCAACCCTGACCAGTTTCCCAGTCCCGACTGCTGAAAAACATCACCACAGGATGATGCTGCCACCACCATGTTTCACTGTGGGGATGGTGTTCTTTGGGTGATGTGATGTGTTGGGTTTGCGCCAGACATAGCAATTTCTTTGATGGACAAAAAGTTCAATTTTAGTCTCATCAGACCAGAGCACCTTCCTCCATACATTTTGGGAGTCTCCCACATGCCTTTTCGCAAACTTAAAACGTGCCATTTTGTTTTTTGCTGAAAGTAATGGCTTTCTTCTAGCCACTCTGCCATAAAGCCCAACTCTATGAAGCATACGGCTTATTGTCGTCCTATGTACAGATACTCCAGTCTCTGCTGTGGAACTCTGCAGCTCCACCAGGGTTACCTTAGGTCTCTGTGCTGCCTCTCTGATTAATGCCCTCCTTGCCCAGTCAGTGAGTTTTGGTGTGCGTCTCTTGGCAGGTTGGCTGTTGTGCCATGTTCTTTCCATTTGGTTATGGTAGATTTGATGGTGCTCCTAGGGATCATCAAAGATTTGGATATTTTTTTATAACCTAACCCTGACTTGTACTTCTCAACAACATTGTCCCTTACTTGTTTGGAGAGTTCCTTGGTCTTCATGGCAGCGTTTGGTTAGTGGTGCCTCTTGCTTAGGTGTTGCAGCCTCTGGGGCCTTTCAAAAAGGTGTGTATATGTAATGACAGATCATGTGACACTTAAACAGGTGGACATCATTTCACTAATTATGTGACTTCTGAAGGTAATTGGTTGCACCAGAGCTTTTTATGGGCTTCATAACAAAGGGGGTAAATACATACGTAAATACATACGCACATGCCAGTTATCAGTTTTTTATTTCTGAAAAATAGTTTTATATAATGCATTTTTCTAATTTTACTTCACCAACTTAGACTATTGTGTTCTGATCCATGGGGGGGGGGGGGGGGGGGGAGTGAATACTTTTGCAAGGCACTGTATGTGAAAACCAGCCTAACTTTGCAGGGAGAGTTGTACTTTGCAAGGGAGTTTTCCCGAGAGGTTAGTTAATGAGGTGAAGTTCCACTGGCTTCCATCATCCAATCATGTGAAATTTTTTTTTTATTTTCCTTGCATGTAATTTGGTATCCTTGGCAAAGTGAAATGCTACCACATTCACTAACCCCTGGCCTGGGGAAAAATCCTTTGCAAAGTAAACAGTCTATCTGCCTTTAGTAAATCAACCTATTCTTGTCAAAGTGAACAATGACTTTACCAGACAGGAAATGAGGGAAAAATTACAATATGAACACAAAGCAGCAATAAAAAGTTGACAGGAAATGTATCTTTCCCTACTTTATCAATATACTGTATATCTGCTGTTAGAGATTTTTGCCTCACTTCTTCTCTTATGAAACTATTGTCACCAGGACAGGACGTGAGGGGAAATCTCTGTATATGTTGGCTACATAGCAATAAGAACAAAGCAGGGGTTCTAATATTTCCCAACTCTTTCCAATACAAAGAAAAATGGCTGGATGTATGCTTAACTTTTGTGTTAGTTTCAGTAAACATAATTATCATTAAATCAATTATCGAATATTATTTATGGCCATTTTAAGTCCACTGTAACAATAAAGAATGGTTTCTTTGCTGCTTGATATCTTGTACTAAATTGTTGGCAGTTAACCTTGATTTCAGAAATATTCTATACACCAGATGTATAAATCATATTTTTCATTCAGCCTAATTATATATTATTCCCTGTGTGTTGGACAAAACTTAGCATATAGTCTTAAAAATGTCAAGCTTCTATTATATACTATACTATACAAATAGTGAAATATTTATAGAGAAAGACCTTCTATAAATTGAAATACTTGTTCAAGTTCATAATTATTCTGGAAAGGTAAAATTAATGCAGTAAAAGTGACTCACGAATGCCCTATATCATCCTCAGATTATAATACACATTATAAAAAATATTAATAAATATTTGATATTCATTTTTAATTTCATGCAGTAATTAATGTAAAATTACTATTCGCTCGATAGTGAAATGATGTACATTTTTAAAGGATAAATGCATCCTATAAATAGCAACGTTCTTTGTTTACATATCTACTGTAGATTGAGGTAGTTTCAGCTTTTTTCACTGTCCAACCATGCTTAAAAAATTATTTCATGTGACCTCCTACCTATTTTTAAAAATCTATTTTGCTTATCAGAGATGCTATAGATTGCAATCGGATCCTATATCAGAGATGCTAGCAGGTTGTAGGCAGATCCCATATCAACTATTCTTATTTGCAATTTTTTGCAGCCAGTTTAACTTTTATGTCAATGGATATGTTATAAAATTAATGTATTCATTAAATTGATCTGCATTTGTGCATTTTAATTCAGTTTAGATAATTCATTATTTATTTTTTTAAGAAAACAATCCTATACAGCAATAAATAATATATCTCTATTAAAAAATTCCAGTCGACCAACAGGAGGACTGGAGAATGGAGATTCTATGTGTGCTAACATAACAATGAATAGTTTAAAAGAATGATAGCTTTATGTGTACATTAGAATACACTTAAAAACAATATCCATAGAATCACCATATCAAATATACTGTATAATATACATTATATAAGACTTGGTGGATCTACGCATTTTGTATACAGTCTTGCTTCCTCAGGAACCACATCTTGTGTAGTCTTAAAGTGGTAGTACATGTGAAAAAGGAATTGGTGGGGAGAGCTAAAGTGACGTAGTAGTTAAATAATTAATTTGAAATTATATGTGTAGTTAAAAAATACAGTGAAAAACTGCTGCACACCAGCCTGCCTATATATATATCCAAAACATCAACTTTAAGTATTATATATTGTGCCTAAATAGGTATCAGTGATTACAAAGGCAAAGTGCTTCAATTCCTAAACAAACAAAAAAATGATCATAAATGACCCAAATATTATCATGTAGCATAATAGATCATATAACATATAACATAACATGTGATCCACATTTGTTTTATATCCCATTCGTGAGACCCTTTGGTGTGAGGACAGGAGTCTGGTCTACATTTCTCCATTGCAGCAAGCATTATCTTGCTAAAGCCTAGTTGACCTTTTTTTCACTAAATTGGTCAACTACATCTGGTAAGCTGACACCCATTCCATGAGCACTTTTGGGTGATATCTCTAGACGGAGAAGGGGTTCCACTGTTTGTTTGATTTCCAGATCCAGACAAGGACTTATTTTCACTTATGGACTTTTATGGATTTATGTTTTACGTGTGAATCACGTTATGTTATATGATCTATTATGCTACATGGTCATATTTGGGTCATTTATGATAATTTTTTTGTTTGTTTGGGAATTGAAGCACTTTGCCTGTGTAATCACTGATACCTATTTAGGCACAATATATAATACTTAAAGTTGATGTTTTGGATATATATAGGCAGGCTGGTGTGCAGTGGTTTTTCACTGTATTTTTTAACTACACATATAATTTCATATTAATTATTTAACTACTACGTCACTTTTGCGCTCCCCACCAATTCCTTTTTCACATGTGCACTAGTGATCCTTCACTTAGTTTGGGTGTAGCTGCTATTTTTTCACATATTTCACTCGGTTTGATATTTTACTCAATTTAGGCGCTGGATTAATCATTTTTTTACACTTAAAGCGGTAGTAAACCACCACAAAAATAAAAAAGTTGGGCCCTCCTGCAGGTTTGAGTCTTAATGTATTAGTATGCACCGCATACTAGCACATTATGACAGACTTAAATGCAAACTGAGCCCTCTAGAGAAGCATTGTCATGGTTTCCTGGCGCTTCCATTTTCACTTGGTCTTCCTTCTGGGTTCCCGGGCTTTGGCCATTTGAATGTGGCAAAGATTTTTTTTTTCTTTCCTGTTTCTCTTCTCTGTCCCTCTCCCCTTTGGCATAATGGACTGTTGAGATATAACACTTGTTTTCACATGGATTGTGTAATACCCCTTTAGGGGTTGATATATTATATTGTGTTAGAAGAATATAATATGGTGGGGTAGGTGGAACCCAGGGTGTGGTCTATGCCAAAACAGGAAATGAATTGACAAAAAGGGACAGCTGTGAAGTACAGACTGTAAATTAGGCCCAAATATGACCAAGCAGTATAACATAAAAAAAGTTTATTGAAAAATTCAGTTAAAAATATATGGAATAACATACATATGGATGAACCAGTCTTCCAAAATTGGAGATAACACAAAACATACAAACATACAATAAATGAAAAAAATAAAAACAATCCCGGTGGCTGCTCAGGGTAATGAAAATTCACAAAAACGTATCAAATGACAGATGATGATTGTTAATAAGTTCTGTTATTCAATGTAGATAAAGTTATTAATTCCTATGTGGGCTGCTATATATTGCAGTATAACCCAGATTAATTGCTGTAATACATTGGGATTTCAGTGCAGTCTCAGCGAATTCAAGATTATTATTTTCCAATGGAAAGATGATAGAGAGTATATCTCTACTGATAGTGTGGATAGAATTGAAGAAAGCTATGTATCCAATCAAATAATTTCAATGATAAGTATATATCAAGAATCACATCATAGTGCTGCCCAAGAACATAATATTATCCAGAAAATCATTAGAGATAAATGGAAAAGAATGGAAGATGGTATAAGAGTAATCTCCTGTAGCCTAAGGTGAAAAATAGGACTAGTGCTGGTTAATGGCAATATCCTTGTTAGTAATGAGAGGCAATAGCAGAGACAGGTGTAGGAGATGGCATGAGGCGATTTTAGTACAGTAATCGGTGTTAATGTTACCTCTATGAGGTGTGACGGTATGTAGCTCAATCTCCCTTACTTATTTTCTATTTAAATTGTATTTTTATTGGGATTTCAAAGAATAAGTACAAAATTGTAACAAAATGTACATTCCACTATCAATATAAGTGCATTATAAACAATCATAGTAAAAAAGGGAAAGCAAAATATAAAGTAACAAATATAAGTAATAAGAAAGTGTTCACAGAAACAAGACACATATGTGTATTAGATCAAATCCTTATGATGTACACAATAAGCGTAATGCTAGAGGGAGTCTAGACCCCTGAGATCGGTTCAGGCCATACACACAGGCAGTATAGGATCGGATTAAGATTAGGGTGTGTTTGGTGGCATGGGGGTCCCGTACTCCGAAAGATCCCATGGTTCCCATATTTTATTAAATTGGGGAATACAGTCATGTACCAAGGCCATCAAAAACTCCAATATCCGAATCTCAGCCACCAAGTGTAGAAATCTGGACCGTGGAGGAGGTGTATTGGATAACCAGAATAATGGGATAAGCCTCCTGGCAGCTAGTAATATATAGGTTATCAATTTGCTTGTCTTTTTAGATACCCCTGAAGGAGGTAGACCCAATAGATAGTTCAAAGGATCTACCGGAAGGGACACCCCAGTCACCTTTTGTATAAGAAAATGTACATCATACCAAAAGGGTTGAATCAAGGAGCACTGCCAGAAGATGTGGAATAGTGAGCCTCTATCAGTTCCACACCGCCAACAACGCTGCGAAACTGATGGGTCATATTTGTGAATTACATCGGGAGTTCTGTACCAGAACATGAGAATCTTAATGGTTGTCTCCCTCTGAGTGACACATTTGGAAGATCTAACTGTAGAGGACCAAATCCTATCCCACATCTGTATTGTGACAGGATGGATCACCAAGTGAGACCACCTGCGCATATAGTGGTTCAAAGTCTCTGTGAATGGAGACGACCCATGGAGGATACGATAGATACAAGAAATTAAATGCAATTGATGAGGGCCTTGAGCGCACAAGTATTCAAAAGTAGTTGGCTTGTCTAGGGTCAGGGATGGCGATTTAGAGTGAAAGAAGTGTCTAACCTGCAAGTAAAAGTGAAAAAGTTGTGGTAAATTAAATTTCTCACTTAAAAAGTTAAAGGTATGTAGCTTCCTTGTTATGGGATGAACCAGATCCGGAGCTGAAAGAGATGAACATTTACCAATGGAAAAATCCTGCCCAGAGACATACTATCTGGGATGAGAGGGTTAAATAATACATTTACAAGGGGGGAGCAGGGGGACATAAGGGGATAGCGTTTGAGGCAATTACGCCAAATGGTTAAAGCTAGTGTCATTGGGCCAGTGCACTGACGTTTATATATAGGATCTAAAACAGGGGGGGCACCCCAAACCAAGGAGCCCGGATGGACTGGGTAAAGTACCCCTTTCTCAATAGCAGACCATTGGTTTGGTGCATGTAAGGAAGTCCAAGAAGTAATTGCCCTTAAATGCATAGCATAATAATATTTAGTGATGTCCGGAGCTCCCAAACCCTTTACATTGTAAGACATAATTTTCAGAGCCATGGTTGTGGTCTATCTATGAATGCTAATGTAAAAACATCTAATACTATAAGCATGGGAGTACTTATAAACTTAAGATATATATATTGCATTTTACGGATAGTATTAATAGGAAACATTTTCCCACCTCTAACCATTGAAATACAAACCCCGAAGTGAAACTCTTTTAAAGCTAGGTAATAAAGACCATAGTGTCTCAATCTGTGAAACATATCAATAGATAACAAAAATGAAAAATCAAAAGAAAAAAAGGAAAAAAGAGTTCAAAACTCTGTGAACCTGAGAAACAACAATCTCTCAGGTCACCCTGGGCATATACCAGGGCCTGACAGGGACGTGAATGGACTTCCATCTGGCGACTCTGTTTGAGGAGATGAGAGGGGTCCGTGGCTCACCTTGTGCATTTGGTAGCGGATAGAACAAAAAAAAAGGACAAAACGTCATTGAAGGAAAAAGAAAAACCTGTAAGTCCTTAGAGAGAAAGTAGGGTTAACAAATACAACAGGTATGTTTATCACTCAAAATTTCAAAACCTTTAGTGAAAACCTCTCATGGGATGAGAAAGGTTCTACCCCAGAAAAAGAGCGGGGTAGATTAAAAAAAAAACTAAGAGAACCAAAACAGCAACATCGTTTCGTCGAAAAAGAATTCCCGAGGAAACAGAAATGCACAAAGTAGTGATGGATAGAACCAAAAAAGGGTGTTCAGCAGGATGTTCGAGGAGGTTGTTTAGAAGATCGCAGGTGTTGAGGAGTGGAAAAGTGCTTCTTAGATTTACCCCGGACAGGGGTCCAGATGCGAGTAGGCGTAGTTGGAGGTAGACGGGCTTGCGTGGTAGGAGGGATCCGGGAGAGGGGGGAGACCCAGATTTTTCAGGAAGGCCTCGGCTTCTTGTAATTCACGTAGAGAGTATTGGGTTCCCTCTTTGGAAACAGCTAGACGGAAAGGGAATCCCCAGTAGTACGGAATCTTGTGTTGTTGCAGGTGTGATGTAAGAGGACATAAGTTCCTATGTTTAGCGAGAGTGATGGGAGAAAGGTCACTAAAGATCTGCAGTTTAGCACCCTTGTACATTATTTGGGATTTATTGCGAGTCGTTAAAGTGCCTCCTTACTTTCAAAGAAATGGAACCGTACTATGACATCTCTAGGTCTAGCTCCAGCCGGAGGCCTAGGGCCCAAAGATCTATGGGCCCTGTCCAAGCGCCAGTCTATGTCCACTACTGAGGGAGCCAGAGTGTTAAAAAGGCTCAGGAGGTAGGCTCGGAGCTCAGAATCACCCACTGTCTCGGGTATTCCCCTAAAACGTAGGTTTTGTCTTCTTTCTCTGTTCTCTAAATCCTCCTGCTTTATTTGTAGTTGAGATACGGAAAGGCATAGGAATCTTCCTTACTTATAATGTCTCAGATACCTTTCACACGGTATTCAAGAAGGGAGCAAGTCAAATAGTGAAAGAAACTGCAACCTGCAAATGTTCGTGTCAAAATGGAATGATAAGATTGACTTACTGCTCTGCCTTCTCCATATAGTTCCGATTGCCAGTCCCTTTTGAGCAATTGCTCGATGGTTAGTGGCTATGTTTTTGCCAGAATTGAATGGCTCAGGCACTCTCCCTTCTTTTGTCCCAATAGCCGATGTATCCTCACAGATCGCGGGTAACAGTAGAAGCTGGTTGGCTATGCAGTAGACTGTCTATCAAGCTCCTACTTACCAGACCGGTGAGTCCGCTTAGGCAGAAGGTAGGCTCCCTTACGCATCCGACTCACGGCCCCTGGTAAGGTAAACAGGAGGCACAGGAGTGCGGAGTGGTATGAGAGTCCGTTACTGGAGTCCAGATGCAAATGGAAGAGCAGTTTTGTGACAGCAGGTGCAGGCTGGAACACAGACAACAGGACTGAGCAGGATGGTCAGAGGACAGGCTGGGTTTGGCAACAGGCAGGCAATGAGGTACAGTGGAGCAGGCAAACGGATAGTTAGACAGGCCAGAGGTCGGGTGCAGGCAGAGTTCAATGGGAAGTTCAAGAAGCAAGCCGGGTCGTCAGGAGATCAGGAACTTTAACAGGCACAAGGGTCAGGTACTACGGACGGCAGAGCTGTTGATCAGGCAGCACTGATCACAAGGGAGGGCCGGCTTAAATGGGCAGTTTGGCGCCAAACGATGCGCACGTGCGCACGCCGCTGCGCACAGGCGCGTGCACCCGTGCACGCCCGCGCGCGTGCCCCCATACACCGGCACATACAACAGACCAGACCGGGACACGCATGCCAGCACTGCAAGGAACGCGCGCAACTGGACCCACGGGAACGCGCGCACCAACGCGCCCTGACGCACACTGCCGTGAGGACCCTGCCTGCCAAGGTAAGCTCCCTGACAGTGCCCCCTCCTCAAGGGCAGCCTCCGGATGCCTAGCTGGGCCAACCTGGTTGCATGGGAATCTTTAAAGGCTTGTAATAGTTCCTCAGCATGGAGATTACTCTCAGGCTCCCAGGAGTTATCCTCGGGTCCGTACACCTTCCATTTGATGAGGTACTGGATTTGATTGCGCCTTTTCCTGCAATCCAGGATTGCCTCAATTTCAAACTCCTCCTCGTTATCGATCATAACAGGCTCAGGTGGCTTGGCATTACGGTCAGTGAAAGGATCAGGAGCAACTGGTTTCAGTAAGGACACATGGAAAACCGGGTGTATCTTAAAAGAATCCGGCAGGTTGAGTTCATACGTGACGTCGTTCACTTTTCTTTTTACCGGGAAGGGTCCCATGAACTTAGGCCCCAGTTTCCTGGAGGGACAGGCCATCTTTAAATTAGTTGTGGATAGCCACACTTGGTTGCTAGGCTCTAGAATAAGTTCCCCTCGCCTCTTCTTTTCAAACATCCTTTTATAAGACACCTGGGATTGGGCCATGGTCTCCTGCAGAGCTTACTATCGGTAGAAAAGAACTCCATTGTCTCGGTCACTGCAGGGAGGGAACATTCAGGTATAGAGCTGGGTAGGAAAGAGGGGTGGAATCCATAGTTGGCAAAGAATGGCGTTTGGTTGATGGCTGAATGCAGAGAGTTGTTATAAGAAAATTCTGTGACTGGTAACAGGGAAACCCAGTCATCTTGAGAAAAGGCCGAGAAACAGCGGAGGTATTGCTCCAAAGTCTGGTTGGTTCTCTCACTCTGGCCATTTGTCTGGGGGTGATAGGCTGAAGAGAACGCCAGTTCGATTTCGAGAGAACCACACAATGCCTTCCAGAACCGGGAGGTGAACTGGACACCTCGATCCGACACAATGTTAGAGGGAACCCCATGTAATCTCACGATTTCTTTAATGAAGATCTTCGCAGTTTCTACGGCCGAGGGTGTGCCCTTCATGGGAAGGAAATGTGCCATCTTAGACAATCTGTCAATTATGACAAAGATAGTAGAGAAGCCTTCGGATGGGGGTAGTTCCACGATGAAATCCATCGAGATCATCTTCCAGGGTCTGTCAGGGATGGGCAAGGGTTTCAATAAGCCCCAGGCCTTTGTCCGGTTACTCTTGCTTCGGGCACACGTGTGGCAGGATCCGACGTAACTCCTACAGTCTTCAGCCAATTGCGGCCACCAAAAGGTGCGCTGCACCAATTTGTCTTCCGGGCCCCGAAATGACCTGCCAGCTTGTGGTCATGGCACAGCTCCAATACGGCACCCTAAGGCCCTCAGGAACCATGATCTTTCCTTCGTGCCAAAGCAACCCATCTCTTATGCCCCGTACACACGGTCGGACTTTGTTCGGACATTCCGACAACAAAATCCTAGGATTTTTTCCGATGGATGTTGGCTCAAACTTGTTTTGCCTACACACGGTCGCACAAAGTTGTCGGAATTTCCGATCGCCAACAACGCGGTGACGTACACCACGTACGACGAGACTAGAAAAGGCCGGTTCAGAACCAAGCGCGGCACCCTTTGGGCTCCTTTTGCTAATCTCGTGTTAGTAAAAGTTTGGTGAGAGACGATTCGCGCTTTTTCAGACTCGTGGCTTTCAGATCGTTTTCTGACATTCAGTTTGTGCTTGTGGGTTTGTATCTGCTCTTCAGTGCGTGCAGTCAGTTCGTATCGGAGTTTTCTGTGTGATCTTGCCTGCTCGTTGCTGTTTTTCAAGTCGCTCTTCACAGGCCTTGCTGTTCTTCAGTGCGTTCTGTTACTTCGTTCTGAGCAGCCGACCGTTTTCTAGCCATGTTTCGTATGCGTACTCCTCGTACAGTTCGTGCTGTGTGGGGGCTTGGTGTTGGGGTCCTGACCTTGACACAAGTCCAGTCCATGAACAGGGTGGGGAGGAGTTCATGGACCAAGAATTGGTTGCTTCGCCGTGACCAGTTCTCTCATATGCCTTTGCTCCGTGAGAATAATCCTGATGATTTCAGGAACTTTCTCAGGATGACGGACCCCGTATTTCACCGTTTGTTGGCTTCGCTGACCCCCTATATCAGCAGGCAGGATACCTGCATGAGGCAAGTCATCACTCCGGAGCAGAGGTTGGTCGCTACCTTGCGGTATTTGGCCACAGGGAGAAGCCTGCAGGACCTCAAGTTCTCGACAGGCATCTCCCCCCAGGCTCTTCTTTGTGGACATTTACTGCTTGTGTTTGTTTTAGCTGACCCTGACAGAAATGTGTGGAGTGCAGAAAATGTTGTGATTGTGTAACCTTATACAAAGTACTGTTGGCTGTTATTTACTAAATGCAAAGACACTTTTCACTACAAGTGCACTTGCAACTGCACTGAAACAGCACTTGTAGTGCAAAGAGGATTTGCCCTTAGGAAATTACCCCCATTTTCTCATAAAACAACAATTACATCACCCCAAAAGTGTTGTAGCGTTGAGACAATAATCCACACATTCTTGATGAACAATCTTTTTAATACCTGCACAATCACATGTGCATTTACCAAAGGTTTTTCTGACAAACCAACATGTTTGTTGTATAACAATTTTTGTGGTGTCATTATCCAAAATCAAAATGTGCATTTTATAGAAAACAGGCCTGTGTAAAACCAACAAGAAAGACACAAATCTTGATCTTACAAAGTTCACATTTGGTAGAACTGGAAGGCAATATCAGACATGAGTATTTAGGAACTGTGTTTGATATAGCGTTCAGATGGGGAGAAATCACCCCAGGAAAAGCCAAATTTGGAAGATGCACACAAATTTCCCAATGTCAACATGTGCTATCTGCCATCAGGGGGGATCAAGGGATGTGTTTTGGGGGAGAAAGCCCTTCCTCACCGCTACTTTATTATTGAGGAAGGGGTTGCACCCCCAAAACACGTCCATTGATCTCCCGTGATGGCAGATAGCACATGTTGACACACTGTGTGCATCCTCCAAATTTGGCTTTGGGAAAAATCACAAAACATTTCGCACATTGTAGCAGACAAAAGAAGAAAGTGATTTGGAGGTGCTTTAAACTCGCCCCAAAACATCAATGATGTTTTTATATTTTGGAATAACATCATTGATGTTTTGCTTGATGTTTTCCAATTGTAAATTACACCCCATGATCTCCCCGATCAGGATCTGGGCACTTTCGGATGTGAAAGGATCTGGATCCACAACCTCACGATCACCTAAAAAGAGAGGAAACCCAAAATAAATTAGGTTTGCAAAAAAATGCCGCCATCCATCTCTTATCTGAGCCTGTGGTCGCAGACACTCACCTGTTGTGGTAACTACTTCCACCACGTCTTCTTCCTTCTGCTCAGCTTCTTGTGTTGGGGGGATTTCCCCTTCTTCCAGAGGGGGGGGGGCTCTGGTCTCCTTGGATGAGGGGTGTCCTCCGAGTCTTTTCTCCCCTATGTAAAACAAAAATGGTATAATTAGCACACAGATATTTAATGGCAGAACTAGAAAGATGAAACATTGCTTGGAAGTGGGGTACAATTGTCTATTTTAGCCGAGTTCCAAGATGTAGCTTTTTTAGTGCCCTTTGTCAAGCTGCAATACTTTACCTGTTTGGTAAAAGCTTCACAGATGTAGCCCCCCCTATAGTATACAGTGGGGCACCTGTGTGGCCCCCTAATAAAAATGGTGTTCTTGTGTCCCACACTATTGCTCCAGTGTCAAGATGTGAAAACAGCTGCTGAGTGTCCTCTCCTTACACACAATCTAGTTTGCATTTCATTCTAGTAACAAAGCCCTCTACACAACCCAATTCTTTGAAGACAAGTATAGGGCGTCAAAATGGTGGCCAAATGCATATGGCCTAAACAATGGTATTTTATCGTCCGAAATAACAATGTGTGATCCGAACGAATAATGTGCCCATGAACATGAAAGTTGCCATTTTAAACTGTACAACAGTTCCTAAAAGCACATGGAGCAGCACGAACGTAATAAACACAAAAAGAATAGGAACACAGCACAACTACTTACTTTTATGCAGCACTCTCTGGATCTTTCTGTACTGCTCATGTTCTCGTAATTTTAGGTCTGACCACCGCTTCCTGAGCTGATCTTTCGATCGTCGTACCCCGAATTTCCGGTGCAAACTCCTGACCACTTTCGCCATGATCTTGGCCTTTCTGACATTGGGGTTGGGGTAAGGCCCATACTTTCTATCATAGTCGGCCTTCTTCAGGATGTCCACCATCTCCAACATCTCCCCAAAGGACATATTTGAGTCCTTTAATCTCCTTCTGGATCGGGACGTTTCAGGCTCCAGCCTTTCCTCCTCCTCCTCCTCCTCGTTGCTGTACTTAGCACTATCCTGCTGTCTCTCCGCCATGTGCTCTTCCTCCACTGCGCCGAACGAAAAGGGGCGGGGACTAGACTAGAAAGAACGTCAGGGGCGGGCGGAGTTATGTTGTGTATAAATCGTAACGCGCGCGTCTTACGTACGATCTGTGAGCGGAGGAAGGAGCATCGGAGACGCCGATCGTGCTAACGAAGGTAGGATCTAAACTTGGGCCTATACTGCTTCGAAATGGAAGCCTATATTGTAACAAGATTAGGGGAGTTTGGCCTGACATTAGGGTTTGTCTTGTGTTGTGTCTTGCAGAGAAAATGGATGGGTTCAACGACCACAATTTCCTGCCCCTGTTCATAGACAAGTACAGGGAGCTGCCCTGTCTGTGGCAAGTGAGACACCCCCACTATAACCACAAACAGAAGAGGCAGGCAGCGCTGGAGAAACTGCTGGAGTTGGTGAAGCCGGTGGTCCCCACAGCAACCATCCCTTATTTATCCCTCTCCACTCTTCCTTCCACTCTTCCTTCCACCCCAGCTGAGGCTTCCGATGTCCAACCTGGGCCTTCCAGCCAGGAAGAAATGGAGGAGCCCAGCTGGAGTCAGGTATAGCATTCTTCTACAGATTTCTGGTCAATAAATAAATGATGTTTATTAGATGTTATTATTGATCACTAATTGCTGATTAAAAAAAGTGCTTTACATATCAATAGACAGTAGTGGGCACCCAAAATTGGGAAAAGAATGAAAACTGCTGGGCTCAGAAGGATAGTCTGTTATATTTGTTAACATTCAATTTGCAGCAGTCAGGAGGTGAAAATTGTGTGTGATTGATGAATAAAAAACTAAAACTATGTCCCTTTTTCATACACAGGAAGACCTCAGCCAGGAGGAAGCTGTGGAATGTGGCAGCCAGGAGGAGGCGGGGATTATTAGTGTCAGCCAGGAGGAGGCGGGGATTAGTGGCAGCCAGGAGGAGGCGGGGCTAAGTGTCAGCCAAGAGAAGCCTGGGACAAGTCGCAGCCTGACTGAGTCTCAGGTCCCTCCCCTCCGCCTGCCATATAAACGAGCCAGGAAGGCCACTCCGAGTCCCGTGCAGGATTCAGCATACAGGCTGATCCAGGAGGCTTCGGCGTCCCTCAGAGCCTTCCCCAGTCCTGAAGAGGCCTTTGCCTGCATGGCTGCCACAAAATTGCAGGGCATGCAGGAGGGCCAACGCAAGATCTCTGAGGACCTGATTTATAAAGTCCTTCGTAAGGGGTTGAGTGGGGAACTGACACACAAGACGGATGTCATTGAGAGGGACGATCCTCCTCCTCCTCCTCCTCCTCCTGCTGCCACAACTCCACCACCACAGCCAAAGCCTGTAAGGAAGCGTGGAAAGAAGACCAAAGAGTGATGACCCTGGGTTCAGTCTGGTCTGACAGAAGATGCAGTCTCTTGTATGACCACAGCCTGGGGACACAGATGTCATCTGCTGCTTTCCAGATCTCTGGGACTTCTGGACCAGACTGCCCTCCCTTAGATAAGGACTCCTCAGGCCACCAATTTTGCTTTTAAATAATTGATGTCTGCCCTGGGGGTCCAAGGCTTCACCCACTTCTGCAGTTTCTCCAGCGTTGCCTCCCTCTTTGTTTAGTTGTGAGCCCTTAATAAATTTTTTTTAGGGAAATTCTACTCTCCTGTGTGTGTTTTCATCCAAAAAGGACAGTTTGTTGGTGACGATTCAGGTACATTTCTAAAGTACAATGTGAAATTAACAAGGGACAACAACACCAAATAATCTCCTACAGATTAAATAGAACAACATATTAGTGGAGTTGTGGGAACTTGTCACCAAAAACACACACAAACATTTTCGGGAGTACAAATCAAAATCACCAAAAAAAATAAATAAATAAAAAAGAGAAACACAAAAAAAGAATCTACATTAAAGTCCAAAAATAACAAAAAACTTTGTTGTCAGATGTGAGAAATCTAAATATATTGAGGGAATCCCGATAAATAGTAACGAAAGAAGTTTGTGAGAAGTGTGTGTGAATATGAGCATCAAAACTACTTAATTCTTGTCACATTATAAAGAAGAAGAGAGTGCGCTGTATTAAACCATTTTGAACATTGCAGCGTGACGAAAGTGCTGTATCCATTCCGAACGCTACGTTTACCAGAATGAGCTGTCCCGTGTCGGAATTTCTTCTGAGCATGCATGGCACTTTGTGCGTCAGAACAGGCTACACACGGTCGGAATTGACGCGATCGGATTTTGTTGTCGGAAAATTTTATCTCCTGCTGTCCAACTTTGTGTGTCGGAAAATCCGATGGAAAATGTCCAATGGAGCCCACACACGGTCGGAATTTCCGACAACACGCTCCGATCGGACAATGTCCATCGGAAAATCCGACCATGTGTATGGGGCATTAGGCTGGTCCCAGTAGGTTGAGGTATTTCTGAAGAGGCTTGCCTTATTCTGGAGATTAAATCTCCCTGAAGAAGTAGAAAATTTGCAGGCAGGATAGTGTCCGGAGGAACGGTTTCTTTGGAGTCATGGAACATTCGTGACAGAGCGTCTGGTTTCACGTTTTTAGAGCCAGGTCTGTAAGTGATGTGAAATTGAAAGCGGGAAAAGAAGAGTGCCCATCTGGCCTGTCGTGGTTTTAGTCTTTTGGCAGATCTTAAATATTCCAAGTTTTTGTGGTCTGTATAGATTAGAATAGGATGTACAGCACCCTCCAAAAGATAGCGCCACTCCTCCAGAGCCATCTTGATGGCCAGAAGCTCCCGGTCTCCCACATCGTAGTTCCTTTCAGACACAGAGAGTTTGCGAGAGAAGAAGGCTATTGGGAACAGAAGAGCCTTGGGGCCCTGGCGTTGGGAGAGTACTGCCCCTACTGCGATTTCTGAGGCATCGACCTCTAAAACAAATGGCAAGGCAGGGTTAGGGTGTTTGAGGATGGAGGCTGAAGTGAATAGGCCTTTTAATTTTTCGAAAGCCGCCTGTGCCCTGGAAGTCCAGCAGAATCGGGTTCCTTGCTTTGTTAGTTCCGTAATAGGAGCAATGATTTTAGAGAAGTCTCTGATGAATTTCCTGTAAAAATTGGAAAATCCAATGAAGCGTTGGACCCTTTTTTGTCTGTAGGTGCGGGCCAATCCAAGATGGCGGACACCTTTTGAGGATCCATTTTAATACCTTCAACTGAAATGATGAGCCCCAGGAATTGGATGCATTGGAGTTCGAACTCGCATTTATCGAGTTTAGCATACAGTCCGTGTTGCCTGAGCCGAGCAAGGACGTTCCAAACATACCTGCGATGATCAGCCAATGAAGAGGAAAAAATGAGGATGTCGTCAAGGTAAACGATGACGTAGAGATCCAAAAATTCTTGGAAAATGTCATTCACAAAATGTTGGAATGTGGCTGGGGCATAACGAGATACTCGAAATGCCCAAAACGAGTGCGAAAGGCGGTCTTCCACTCGTCACCCTCTCGGATGCGGATTAGGTTATAGGCTCCGTGAAGATCCAATTTTGTGAAGACCCTTGCGGTTCCTAGTCTCTGGAATAACTCAGGCACCAGGGGTAGCAGGTAGCGATTTTTAATCGTTATCCTGTTCAATTCTCGGTAATCGATGCATGGTCGAAGAGAATGATCTTTCTTTTCCACAAAGAATATGCCGGCGCCGGCCGGGGATGTGGACGGGCGGATAAACTTCTTCTTTAGATTCTCATCAAGGTATTGTTTTAATGTATCCAGTTCCTGCTCAGTCAGAGGAAAGATTCTGCCGAAGGGTACCTCGGTCCCGGGTAACAGTTCTATGTCGTAGGGCCTGTGTGGAGGTGGGTTCTGGGATAGCCTGGAGTAGGTTGGCCTCAGGATGCAGACAGAGAAGTTTCGGGAGACTTGTGAATGACTCATTGCAGACAGTGTTGACGACAGTATTTAGAGGGAAACTCAACTCTTCCTGAAGCCCAGTTAATATGGGGGTTGTGGACCTGCAGCCACGGCATCCCAAGGATGACAGGGAAGAGGGGTGAGGAAATGGCATCTAAACAGAGGAATTCCCGGTGTTGAGAGTCCATAGTAGCTTCTAGGGGGATGGTCTCTTGAATTACAGGACTGGAATGGAGGGCGGAACCGTCTGCAAGGTGTACAGCCAGGCTTTGGGTCTTGGGTCGAAGGGGTATGTCATGCTGCGCTGCGAAGGTCAGATCGACAAAGCAGCTGCAAGCTCCGGAGTCAATGATGACTGGAACTTGGATAGCCTTTCCGGGAAGCTGCAAAGTGACAGAGATAGTTAGATGAGTACTTGGCTTTGGCATGGTAGTTGCACATATACAAGCAGCAGAACGACACTTACGCGTCTTGTTGGGGCAAACGCTGGCATAGTGCCCAGTTGCCCCACAGTAGAGACATAGGTTATGGGCTCGTCTGCATAACTTCTCTTCAGGAGTCAAGGAGGGACGGAGCAGGCCAAGCTGCATGGGTTCTGGGACGTCAGAAGCTGGAGCAGTTGGTGGAGCGGAGGGCCTAATAGGAGGACTGGGAACTTGTGGAAGCATCCAGGGGGGTCGGAAGGTACTGGTAGATCTTTCGGTGCGTCGTTCTCTCAGCCGACGGTCAATTTGGATTGACAGGTTAACTAACTCTTCCAAAGTTTGGGGTACCCCAACCCGTGCTAGCTCATCCTTGAGCGGATCGGACAAATCCATCCTATACTGATGGCGCAGGGCAGCATCGTTCCATGCCGTATCAGAACTCCAGCGCCTGAATTCGACAGCATAGTCCTCTGCTGCTCGACGGCCTTGACGAAGGGAGTGCAGGGTAGCTTCGGCAGTTGCAGTTAGCAGAGGATCTTCGTAAAGTTGCGACATTGCCAAGAAGAAGGCGTCCAGGATCTCCAAGGCATCCGACTTTTGCTCCAAGAGTCGGGGGGCCCAGGTTTGAGGTTCGCCAGACAACAAGGAAATGACGAAGCCCACTTTCGTGGCCTCTAGGGAGAAGGTGCGAGGCTGCAACGCGAAATAGAGTCCACATGCATTCCGGAACGCGCGATATTTGCTACGGTCTCCGGAGAACCTTTCTGGTATAGGTACTTTTGGCTCTGGAGGGAGCCTGACTACGGAGGGTGCTGCAGTTGCAGATGAGGCCCCCTGGGGACTGGTGCGTGCAGACAGAGCCTGAACACGTTCCTCCAATCTGGAATAGCCCTCCTGTAAGCTTTTCACCACTTGGGTTAATCCCGCCAGTTGTCTGCAAAGTTCATGCATGGGGGAGGCCCCCTGCCTGGACTCGGTCATGGCTGCCTGATACTATCAAGCTCCTAGTTACCAGACCGGTGAGTCCACTTGGGCAGAAGGTAGGCTCCCTTACGCGTCCGACTAGCGGCCCCTGGTAAGGTAAACAGGAGGCACAGGAGTGCGGAGTGGTATGAGAGTCCGTTACTGGAGTCCAGATGCAGATGGAAGAGCAGTTTTGTGACAGCAGGTGCAAGCTGGAACACAGACAACAGGACTGAGCAGGATGGTCAGAGGACAGGCTGGGTTCGGCAACAGGCAGGCAACGAGGTACAGTGGAGCAGGCAAACGGATAGTCAGACAGGCCAGAGGTCGGGTGCAGGCAGAGTTCAATGGGAAGTTCAAGAATCAAGCCTGGTCGTCAGGAGATCAGGAACTTTAACAGGCACAAGGGTCAGGTACTACGGATGACAGAGCTGTTGATCAGGCAGCACTGATCACATAGGAGGGCTGGCTTAAATGGGCAGTTTGGTGCCAAATGGTGCGCACGTGCGCACACCGGCACACACAACAGACCTGACCGGGACACGCATGCCAGCACTGCAAGGAACGCGCGCAACGGGACCCACGGGAACGTGCGCACCAACGCGCCCCAACGCACACCGCCGTGAGCACCCTGCCTGCCAAGGTAAGCTCCCTGACACTGTCAATGTGTGTGTGTCAGCGTGGTATGGGGAAACCCTGGTTACACATTCGAGTATGATGACATCACTCCGTCTGTTGATGCTTGCGTTTCGTCTGCCAATCCGCAGACTTCCTCAGAACATTGAAATTATTTGATTCACTAAATTTTTATTAATTTTCAAAAGGAAGAAGTACAGACATAAATAGAAATAATTTCAAATCATGTTAAATACAAAACCGTATAACAAAGAATTTGTGAGTGATTTACTTTGAAGCTACATAAATCACACTAAATCCGAACAGAGAGTGAGGTATTCTCATTAAATGATCAGCTGGGACATCACCCCCCCACCCAGACACCCAGACAGCAAGCTGTGTCTAAATGTGGGAGGCCACACAGCCAACCTCAGCTTACTAACTTCCAAAACTTTGAGTTAGCTCTATGTTCAGAGGAATTGGGATACATAGTTAAGTGTATTATAGACTTCAAAAATTTTATAACCATCTAATAAATTGTTAGATATATCTACCACTCTTATAAACTTGTAATTTATATCCGTGTTAACCATCATAAGAAGCAGGAAATTTTAGGGAAAGGAATGGGCTCTACGGGCACCCAGATATCTCTGATCAAAACCTATTATATGTGTTCTCTTAACCACCTGTATATATGGAATTTGTTTTGCATCTCTCCTTGGTGAACTCTCCATGTAGACAACCGCTTGAAAAATTTTGGTAGAATGCCATGTTTGTACGCCATAATTTGTTCAAAGGAGTAAGTCTCGGAAATGAGATTTATTACTTCACCAACATTTGGGGCCATATCTGATTTTCACTTCCTCATAAGTATTAAACGTGCTGCAAAAAGCGTATGCATGACCACGTGTCTAAGATCTGGGGAAAATTTTTCTAATCCAATGCTTAGGATAGCCAGCTTAATGTCAGGCCTAGATATAAACCCAGTCAATTTTGTTATAAGTTTAAACACTGAATTCCAGTAACTGCGCATATTAGGGCAGTACCACAACATATGCCCACTAGACCACAATTCCGCCAGCATTGATTGGATTTCTCAGCCTTGTATTTAGCCAACAAGTAAGGTGTGTAGTACCACCTAAGGTTTAACTTCTGTGCCATTTCCCAATACGTGGAGCATTTTGAGGCAGACAGGTTATGCATAATCGCCTTTTGCCACTGGGTCTCCGTGATGTTGACATTAAGTTCCGCAGCCCATTTCAGCATGGGGTTGGATACTTTAAAGTTAAGTTTGTCATGTAGGCAATGATAGAAAAAAGAAATGCCCCTTTGTTTGGGATTCAAAGATGACCAAAATTGCCACGCTTCCTTGGAAATCTCTATTTCTGATATCGTATTAGGCAGTAGTGTGGATTTTATTTGGGCATATGTTAGGAATTCTCCTTTTGGCAAAGTAAAACTTGAGGGCAATTCTTCATAAGGAATGAGTTTGCCTTTCCTAAGAATTGTTGGTATGTCATTTATCCCCTTTGCTTCCCATCTAGGAGTTGCTATATTGGGGTTGATGAATCTCAATGCTCCCAAATGGATTGGGACCTTTATTTGCTTAGTCGAATGGTTACCGAGTTGTAAAAAATGTTTCCATGCTAGTATGGAGGCCGATATTGTAGGATCATCCATGCCAATTTTGATATTAGGGGATATTGCAATGGCATGTAAGAGAGATTGCAGGCTCCCTAATGTTATTGCCTCCTGCTCTAGGGGACACCATGGTTTTGTGTTTGGTTGTATAAACCAGAATCTAAGTTGGTCTAGCAAAGTAGCTGTGTAGTAATCTTGAATGTCGGGCACCCCCATGCCACGCACCCTTCTATGCCTACGTAGTATATCATGGGCGCATCTAGATTTGCCACTGGACCAGAGGAATTTAGAAATAATTTTCCTTATATTTGTGAAGAAGGTGAGTGGGATTTGAATTGGCAATGTCCTAAAGACATACAAAATCTTGGGAAGTATAGACATTTTAAATGCTGCTAGACGACCCGCCCATGACAAATATTGTTTACCCATTTTAGAGGTGTCTTTTTGGGTTTCTGTTAGTAATGGGGCAACATTCTCCTTGTATAAGTTGGATAAGGGGTAAGTCAATGTAATTCCTAAATATGACAATGAGTTGGAAGCCCAAGGGTAAGAGAAAAGGGATTGTAAAGTGCTCTTCAGATAATTATCAATATTTATTCCTAGAATATTTGATTTGTGTTTGTTTACTTTATAGAAGGAGATTGCATTGAATTTGTTTAGGACCTGGTGAACAGCTGGTAGTGATCGTGCTGGATCATCTAATGTCAATATAATGTCATCTGCAAAAAGTGTTATTGGGTGTGCTTCCACTCCTGCCGATATACCTTTGATATCAATATGGGACCTAATTCTCTCCACCAGGGGTTCCATTACCAATGCAAAAATGAGCGGATACAGGGGGCAGCCCTGCCTCGTGCCATTTGAGATTGTGAAGTTTTTAGAAAATAGACCCTCTGCGTATACATATGCTGAGGGGACTGTATATAAAGCTGTAATGGCTGAAAAGATCTCATCTCGGATACCGAATTTCTCCAGTACCCTGGACAGGTAACCCCAATGGACCCTATCGAAGGCCTTCTTGGCGTCTAGCGTCAATAGTGGAGAAGGCCTTCGAGAGGATCCAGCCTTGTGCATGAGACCTATGACCCGCCTTGTGGCGTCCGGAGCCTGGCGGCCCTGCACAAATCCCACCTGATCCGGCTTTAGGAGGGTAGGTACAAAGAACTGCAGTCTGGTGGATATAAGTTTGGCATAAATCTTTAGGTCAACGTTCAGTAGTGATTTGGCCTAAAGTTTTGTACATGTGCAGAGTCTTTGCCCGGTTTTGGTAGAGTGATTATATTTGCAGTCAACATTTCTGCCGGGAAGGAAGCCCTGGACACAGTGGCATTGAATACCTCCTCCAAGTATTTAGATAAGATATGGTGAAACAGATGATAGTATTCGGATGTAAATCCGTCTGGACCAGGGGCCTTGTTATGTGGGAGTGTTTGAATAGCTTTAAGAATTTCTCTTTGTGTGAAAGGTTGGTTCAGAATTGACCTATCTTCTGAGGACAATAAAGGCAGTGTTATTGAGTTCAAAAAATCGTCTATTAGATTTGGCGTGGGTTGTGATGCACCTTCTTGGTTCTTTAAGTTATACAATGAGCTATAATAGGTGCTGAAGGCATCTGCCATATCTTGTGGGTTTAATCATTTCTCACCTGTGTGGGGGTGGTAAAGGTAAGGCAATTTTTGTTTAAACGTTCTATCTCTGAGTTGGTGGGCTAGTAGTTTACCCGCTTTATTGCCATGGATGTAAAAATTTGCCTTTAGTGATTTTACCTGTGTATGGTGCTGACTCAGTAGGATGTTTCTAAGGTCCAGTCTTGCTTGATTAAGTTGCGTTAGAGTATGAGGTAAGGGGTTTTGTTTATGGGATTGTTCTAAATGTTTTATAGAGGTTAGTGTATCATTCAGTGCTGTGTCCTAAGCCTCCTAGCTCTGGAGCTCTGCTGCATTAAAATACCACGTATGAATGCCTTGTGGGTATTCCACAGTGTGAAGGGGTCTTCTGTGGATGAAGCATTGAGATCAAAAAATTCTCGTAGCGCTTGTTGTATCTGATGCTTGTGCTCAGGGCGAGCCATCAGCACAGCATTGTTGCGCCATCTGATTGCCCTCGTCCCCAGCCTCCCCTCCCCAATCATGATAGACACCGGTGCGTGGTCTGACCACGTGATGTTACCTATTTCCGACCTCTGTATGTTCTGTAAAAGAAACTTATCTGTTAGAAAAAAGTCAATGCGGGTATAGGTTTTGTGGGCATGAGAAAAACAAGTAAAATTCTTTTCTGTGGCGTGTTGACATCGCCATACATCGAATAAAGAGGAGGAGTCCAGGAAATTTGACAGGGTTGCTCTATGGGATCGACTCGGCGAGGAAATAGAAGTGTCCATCTGACGATTTACAATGGCATTGAAGTCGCCGCACAACATGATGTGCCCCTGGCAGATAGGTTGCACCTTCTTCCAAATTTTCCTTAGTGAGGAAATTGGTCTGACATTTGGTAGGTAGACATTGATAATAGAGTATAGCACATTATTTATTTGCCATATTAGAATTAAGTATCGTCCCTGCGGATCCGATACCTGCGAGATCAACGTGAAAGTGACAGTGTCCTTAACTGCAATAAGAACTCCCCTTTTCTTGGAGGAAGCATTAGCTTGATACACATGGGGGAACTTCTTGTGGTGGAAGACAGGAGGTTTCTGTGAAGCAAAATGTGTCTCCTGTAAACAGAAAATGTCACAGTTGAGCCTTTGCGCCTCTTTTCATACCATATGACGTTTAGCTGGACTGTTTAAGCCTTTAACGTTTAAAGAAGAAATTTTAAACTGCATCTTGCAGGGTATCAACCTTGGGGGCACCAGAAGGAGACCCAGTAGAGATTTCACTGCCAGCAGTCATTCAGCAATGTATCCTGGCACTAGGCGTATGGTCCAGGCTGCGGAGCGTTTTCAAGCAATGGGAGGTGAAGAAGTATGAAGATCGAGTATCTGGGTGAGGGAAAAAACAGTCTGTAAGGTAAAGAACAGAATACAAAATTCCGTTTGGGGTTAACTTACCAAAACGGGAAGCAAAAAAAAGTATGTAAGTATGTAAACTGCGACTTTCTGGGGAGCAACTGCAACCGTAAAATGTCAATAACTATTGTATGTTATTGCTCACCGGAGCCACAGTAGCTTAGGTATGTTAAGAGTTGTGTTTAGTTGAGTTTGTGTTTGAGTTTGTGTTTGAGTTTGTGTTTAGTTGAGGATGTCCGCTCTTGCAAATCTTGATGAGAAGATGACGGTCCTTCTGATGTGGAATTTTCAGCTTCTAGGATTTGCCAATCTCGTAGTAAGAGAAGGCCATTGTACGGAAAATGGCTGCACTTTGGTTCACTATATACTTTAGATAAGGGGCCTGAACTTTTGAACTTTTGAACTTTTTTATATGAAATGCTATTGCAAGGCTTTTATAATGTCAAAATGGAAATTTACTAGCAAGGAAAATAGGGAAGTTAACCTTTTAATAGATATAAGGGAACTAGCTAGCTAGCTCACCGCACATCTGGCCTAAAGCCAATGTACATGACCATCTTAAAAGGGTATTCCCATATTATTCATTTTCTCGGAATTCAAGCTAGAAAGGTATATTTAGACAAAGGACATTTTTTGGGTACTTTTAGGCGCGTCATTGAGCAAGATATTATGCAAATACATATACATCATATAAAATATAACTTGTGATACCTGTACTCTTGTGATTGGATAAACTAAGGGACCTCCCCTTGGTTTTCCTGGTGTCGTCAAGGGAGCCTGCCATGTCACTTACCTCCAGGACAGAGTCAGATGGCTCCTGTTGCTTGTACTTAGCTTTAACTGGGCTGGAGGAGCATGAGGAGGATTGTGAGATCCATCCACTTGCCTGTGGAAAGCGACAGAAGTCTGGGGATAAATGCTGCAAGCATCTCTCTGTTGTGCTGGGGAGGCCACGCTTGTTGTTATGAGGCTTGCCGGTGCCATCTTGGATAGAGGAGCCGCGAGGCGGTGAGTAGAAGTCCGTCATTCTCCTGGACATGCTGTGTTCTTTTCTCCTGCGGGCCATGTACTGTGGTTGTACCCGACCTGGATGAGGCTAAAACCGCTGGGTTTCCTGCCACTGTACAAGCGCTGTGAGCTCTGGCGAGTTGGCTGTACACAGAGCAGCAGTATCAAGCGGCCATCTCCCGTGCTAGCCGGCCACGACCCCCCAGAACATTGAAATTATTTGATTGGTATACATAGCTTTCTTCAATTCTACCCACACTATCAGTAGAGATATAGGGGGTCATTTACTATAACTCCAGGAAGTACTGGGCACTATGGCAAATAATAGAGCCCATTTTAGGAAACAAAACGGCAAATTTGCGCATGAAAATTAGCGATAGAAGCAGGGAACAAACGTTTGTAAATTCTAAAATTGCCGCTAATTAGTGCTTCTGCGTATATACAAATGCCAATTCTTATCAAGTTGTTATATAGCACTGTACTGTAGCCATGATCCATGTATGTGAAAGAAACATTTTTATCAGAGATGTGCTCTAGTTCCCGTGCAACTATTGATTTATATTGCAATTAGTATTCCTAGTTTTTTTTCCTTCTTTTGCTAAGAAATGCAGTTCTGAATGATTATTACATAGTAATGTCTGCTATTCTGTAAAGTTACATGTATTAATCATTTAGGTTACCTATTTCTTGTATGTTGTTTTTTTCATGTTTTTGATTTATTATTTATTAATTTAGTTGACTATAAAGCAGTAATTGTTTATGTTCATTCTTTAATAATATTACACTATTACGCAGGTCTTGTACTTAGCACAATGGCTTAGTGGTCTGCTTGGGTATCTTCACACCACTCATGGTATGAGTTCAAACAACAGCCAACCTACCATCCACCAGCTGTGTTTATTTTTTCAGTGCACAAGTGAATTAAAATAAACAAACAAAGAAATGTAAACTGCCCTTTAGCTAGTGTGTGGTGTTTGGAATGTCACATCATATTATAATTCAATACTTACATACCATTGCATGCATTTAAAGAGTTAACACAATAAAAACTTTCACATTAAAGTGCATTGGCTACTTGGCAATCACCTATTTTCAGTATATATATATACTTATATTTGTGTTACTTTGGCTAACTGGCATTCTCCTTTTCCCACCAATGCAATCTTTTAGGATTTTAACCCATGAGTCTTTCAATACCTGAGTGTTTGAAGGTAGAGGTGCTAACCGCTAGCATATTAGGCTAAGCAGGATTATACATACAAAATACTTTTACTAGTGTTTGATGTGTTATATACTATACAATAAAGTTTATCAAATGTAAACTGCTTGTTAGCTAGTGTGTGGTGTTTGGAGATTCACACTATAATATTAGTGAATACTTACATACCATTGCAAGCATTTGAAGAGTTAATACAATAATATCAACCACATTAAAGTGTATTGGCTACTTGGCATTCACTGTATGCTGCTTTGGCTAACAGTAATTCTCCTTTTCTCCACCAATAGTAATCTTTTAGGATTCTTCTGTGGGATTTGAACCTATGAGTCGTTCAATACCTGAATTTTTGAAGGTAGAGGTGCTAACTGCTAGCCTATTGGGCTGAGCACAATTATATATACAAAATACTTTTACTAGTGTTTGATGGTTTATATACCATACAATAAAGTTTATCAAATGTAAACTGCTTGTTAGCTAGTGTATGGTGTTTTGGAGATTCACACCATAATATTAGTGAAGACTTATTTATTTTTATTTAAGGTACTTCTATAGTGCCGTCAATTTACGCAGTGCTTTACATATACATTATACACTCACATGGGCCCCTACCCTCAAGGAGCTTACAATCTAAGGTCCCTAACTCACATTCATATACTAGGGCCAATTTAGACAGAAGCCAATTAACCTACCAGCATGTCTTTGGAGTGTGGGAGGAAACCGGAGTACCCGGAGTACCCGGAGGAAACCCACGCAGGTACAGGGAGAACATGCAAACTCCAGGCAGGTAGTCTTGTGGTGTGGTTGGGAATACGAACCAGCGACCCTTTTTACTGCTAGGTAGGGATAAGCTGACCCCCCCCCCCTGTTCGGTTCGCACCAGAACATGTGAACAGGAAAAAAGTTTGTTTGAGCACGCGAACACCATTAAAATCTATGGGAGTCATTTACTATAGCACCAGGAAGTACTGGGCACTATGGCAAATAATAGCTCCCATTTTAGCCAAATAAAATTTCAACAGGCGAATGTGCGAATGAAAAATTAGCGCTATTAGTGAGAAACACATGTTAGTAAATTCTAAGCTGACGCTAATTAGCGCTTCCGTGTATATGCAAATGCCAATTCCTACCAAGTTGTTATATAGTACTGCACTGTAACCATGATCCATGTATGTGAAAAAAACATTTTTATGTGAGATGTGCTCTACCTCGTGTGCATCTATTGATGTATGTTGCAATTAGTATTCCTAGTTTTTTCCTTCTTTTGCTAACTAATGCAGTTATGAATGATTATTACATAGTAATGTCTGCTATTCTGTAAAGTTACATGTATTAAACATTTAGGTTACCTATTTGTTGTATGTTGTTTTTTATTTTTTTATTTAGGTGACTATAAAGCGGTAATTATTTATATTCATTCTTCAATCATACTACACTATTATGCAGGTCTCATACTTAGCACAATGGCTTAGTAGTCTGCTCAGATGTCTCCACAGCACTCATGGTACAAGTTCAAATACCAGCCAACCTACCATCCCCCAGCTGTGTTTATTTTTTCAGTGCACAAGCAAATTAAAATGAACAAACAAAAAAATGTAATCTGCCCATTAGTTAGTGTGTGGTGTTTGGAATTTCACACCATAATAGTATTGAATACTTACATATCATTGCATGCATTTGAAGAGTTAATATAATCAAATCAGCCAATTAGCCAAGTGCATTGGCTAATTGGCATTCAGCTATTTTCAGCATATGCTGCTTTGGCTAATTGTCATTTGCTTTTTTTCACCAATTCAATCTTTTAGTATTTCTCTGTGGGATTTGAACCCATGAGTTCTTCAAGGTAGAAGTGCTGACCGCTAGCCTATTGGGTTTAGCACAGTCATACATAGAAAATACATAGAAAATAAATTCACTAGTGTTTGATGTTTCTTCTCCCCGAGCTGTCTCTCCTGCTGCCACCATCTTCTCCCACTGATGTGTTCTTCAGCGCAGCCAGTTACCCACTAATAAAAAAAAGCCGCTCTTCTTGTGGTGGTCTTCTGTGGCCATCCGATAATGTCACCCGGAGAGTCCGCTCCATGGCGTCATGTAAGAGACGCCACACAGCGGGTGACAACACAGCGGAGGAAGACCACCATGGAAGAAGAGCAGCTTTTTTTTATTAGCGGGTAACCAGCGGTGCGGAAGAACACAGCAGATGGAGAAGATGGCGACGGCAGGAGAGACGGCTCCGGGAGAATACAGCTCGAGGAGAAGATGGAGGAGGGAGAGACAGAGTCTGGAGAAGATGGCTCAGGGAAGAAGACAGCTTGGAGCTATTTTACAATAAAGGACTTGTCAAAAACCGGCTATTGATTTTTTTTACATTTCACTGCTTTTTTTGGTGAATGGGTAGGGGTAAAATGTACCCCATACCTATTCACATAGGGGACAGGATCTGGGAGCCCCCTTTTTAAAGGGGGCTTCCAGATTCTGATAAACCCCCTGCCTGCAGACCGACAACCACCGACCAGGGTTGTCGGGAAGAGGCCCTTGTCCCAATCAACATGGGGAAAAGGTGCTTTGGGGCATGTGGCCTGGTAAGGTTCAGAAGGGGAGGGTGCTCACTCGTCCCCCCCTATCCTGACCTCCAGGCTGCATGCTCGGATAAGGGTCTGGTATGGATTTTGGGGGGCCCCACATCAAATTTATTTTACATTTTGGTGTGGGGTTCCCCTTAAAGTCCATACCGAAGGGCCTGGTATGTACTGGGGGGACCCTACGACATTTTTTTCCTTGAATTTTGGAATTCCATACCATAATATTATTGAATAAGTACATACCATTGCATGCATTTGAAGAGTTAAAATATGGAATAAAGCAAGCTGATGTGCTTTGGCTAATTATGCTTCTGAGTACAATGCACACTTCCAGGAGGTGATGCTGTCAGTGGGATTTGAATTCATGGCTTGAACTTTTGGGGGCAGCAGGGTATACCACTATGCTACAGAGCTGAGCACTTACCTACAGAGAAAATACATTTACTAATGTTTGATTCAATACAATAATGTTTTGCATTTCAGGCATTAATATTATAGTAACAACCATGCTCATGCCGATGTGGCATTGGCTAATAGGCATTTGCCTCTTTTCAGCATATGCTGCTGAGTACAATGCAAGCTTTCAGTAGGTGATACCATCTCTGTGATTTTCAGCTATTTTAGCACAATTATATTGAGAACATATGTTTACTAGTGTTTGATGGCGGGACTACTTTATATTCTAGATATAAAATAGTACTCAGCACAGTGACTTAGGCACCTTTCACACTTGTGCGACCTGAAAGTTGCGAGATTTTAATGCGACTTTAAGCAATGCCTGTGTAATCTTGAGGTCTATGGACGCAGGAGTTGCAGGGAAAGACACGCAACTTTCCCAAGATTTTGCATCAGCAATTTTGCCTCAATTCCAGGGAATGCCTGTGTAAATTTGAGGTCTATGGACCTCAACTCACATCAAAGTCAGACCAAAGTAGTACAGGGACTACGTTGAAGTCAGTGTTACTTGAAGTCGCACAGATATGAATGGTACACATTGAAAATCATGGGGTATGACTTGTCATATGACTCTGATGTCCAAAGTTGCACAAGTATGACTCAGCCCGACTTTGTCAGCGATTTCAGAGACAACAGAGCACCCAATTGTTCTCCTTTAAGAAGGTGTCCTATGCCTACCTACTTTTGCTAATAGGTGTCCCTTATACCCATCTCAAAAAGTTGGGAGGTAAGAAATCGCCCCCTGAAGTCGCCCAAAGTAGTGCAGGAACTACTTTTGAGAATCGTTGTGGCGTCGCACCAATTTGGACAGTTCTATTGCCATCAATAGGCGCCGATTTGGCCTACAATTTGACATGTCAGTTCAGACCTATGTGAACATGGGTGAAGTTGCATAGATATTAGAGCTGCACGGTTCTGGCCAAAATGAGAATCACAATTTTTTTGCTTAGAATAAAAAGATCACGATTCTCGCAACGTAAAATCTTTCACATTATCCCACAAGAAATTGGGCTAACTTCTTTTTTTTTTTTTTAATTCATTAAAGTAATTTTTTCCAAAAAAAATTGCATTTGAAAGGCGCAAATACAGTGTGACATAAAATATTGTAACAACCACCATTTTATTCTCTAGGGTCTCTACTAAAAAATATATATATAATGTTGGGGGGTTTTAAGTAATTTTCTAGCAAAAAAAAAATGATTTTAACCTGAAACCAACAAATGTCAGAAAAATGTTTAGTGTTTAAGTGGTTAAACTTTCCTCACTTACACAGAATTCTATTTAATTGACAAATTGTTACAAGGTTTCTAGTTAAGTTCACTGATAAAGAATGTACTAATTCTTAGCAGACTTCCTGGTTTTTCGGCTGTGGCTTCAGAAGAGCAGAGAGAGTTCTTTACATAGCAAGAATCGTGAAACGCTTTTTTCAAGATCGTAAAGGGGAAAAAAATCACGATGATGATTAATCGTGCAGCTCTAATAAATATGCATGGAAATCAAGGGGGACAACTTTTCATGTGACTCTGAGGTCCAAAGCTCCATGAAAAGTCACCCAAGTGTGAAAGTAACCTAATGCGATTAATTGATAACACCTTTGAATAAGGCCCCATTTGCACTTGTGCGACCTTAAAATTGCACAGCTTTGTCATGACTTGAAGCAATGTCTGTGTAATCTTGTGGTGTGTGGACCTCAAATTGCATCAAAGTCAAACCAAGGTAGTGCAGGGACGAATTTGCTACACCTTCAGGATGCACAAGTGACAATAGGGCCAAATTCAAAGGTGTTATCCTTGAATCTCATTCACACTGCTGCGACCTGAAAGTCACACTATTTTGGTGCCACTCTGCCGCTGCAACTTGGCCCCAACTTCTGGGAATGCCGCTGTAATATTGTACCCGATATACCTCAAGTCACACCAAAGTAGTACAGGGACAACTTTGAAGTTGGTGCGACTTAAAGTAGCACAGATATGAATGGTTATCATTGAGAATCATGGGGTACAACTTGTCATGCAACTCAGAGGTCCAAATTTGCTGGAAAATTCGCCCAGCTGTGAAACAAGTCATATATAATTTTAATAAAAGGAGCTCTCATTTATACTTGCATAGTCCTTACTGATTTACATCAGCAGAACAAATGCAGGAAGTGATGTGTGCACATGGAACGGAAGCAAATGTGTGGTGATGCCAAACAAATCAATGAACCCCACCCACACCAAATCTAACTATGACATCAACCCCCGCATTGATTAAGTACAAGTACATATCCTACACTTACCCGGCCAATGAGCAGCACCTCCTCTATGCTAAAGAGACCTCGCCATGTCCACCTAGATGGAGATCCTGACCAGCACAGGAACTTCTGGGTGCATACAATGACTAATTTCTGGCTCAGAAGGTGAAACCACGCTTTTGATTGCAGCTGCGAATATTTGATCTCAACCATGATTAGTATTTTTTATTTTCAGATATGCAAATCTGTATTTCTACATATATTTGAAGGTAGACTTAAGGGAGTTTGATAAGAAATGGTGTCCCTGGGTTAGCAGCAGGTGAATTACAAAGGCAAAAGGCCCAGTTTGAGCCCTGGTTCACACTGACAGCAGGAAGAAAGCGTTCAGCTGAACTCCCACAATTTCATTCCTGCATGTCAGTCCCGACTGTGGGGGCAACATCAGAGACATCAGTGCAGGTTTCTGCACCAATATCAATACAAATCACACCAATTAGAACAGTGCAATTGCCACAGATTTGACATGTCAAATCACACCAAGGTGAACCAGAGTTGACACATTCAAACACTGCCTATCCACTAGCTGAATTCATTACCTGCAATTCTCCACAGCTGTTAATGATAAAGGTGGAATCTTTATATATAACTTGCAGTTGTGCAGAAGCCTAGGTTTGCATTGGAGCGATTGGTTGATGCGGTGCCACAAAAAAAAAAAAAAAAAAACGTTGCATCGATTGGAACAGTGCCATTGCCAATAGTCATGCGATTTGATCTCTCAAATCGCATGACTATTGGCAATGGCACTGTTCCAATCGATGCAACATTTTTTTTGTGGCACCGCATCAATTTGCTAAAGTAGTTCCTGCACTACTTTTGCCGATTTCAGGTGCGACTTCAATAGACATTTGTGTATGAAGCCACCTGAAATCACGCTGACCTTGCTACTTTGAAATCATGCTACTTCAAGTGAAGTAGCGCAATTTCAAAGTAGCATGTGAACCAGGGCAAAGAGATTAGTTTTTTGGTGCACAAATACATATTGAAATAAAATATAAGAGATCTTTCCCAAAACCACCACCCACAAAAACTAAAGAGAAAGAAAAGTAGAAGGAAAAAAAAAAACACCACAAACACCACAACAAAAGCTCAATAATGTACTTTTATTTTACCAGCAGAAAAAAAAAATTACATTTACTAGCTTCAAAAAAATTTGGACAGGATATATGGTGCTACATTTAGCAACGGAATTTTAAGGGCCCTGCTCATAGGAGCTTACAATCTGAAATTAGACAAAACCTTAGAGTGGATACAGCTTTAATTTCAGTGTATAGCGGGCAACACATCACATTATTATCTGCAAGATTATAGAAACATACTTAAGTCATTCTTACAAAGCATTCCAACATTATATTACAAAAGACTTATTCAAAACACCCACCACCAGCCCACAATCCATACATACATACATTGGTGACCATGTTCTGCTGGAAGCTGCATTTCAGTGTACACGATTAAACGAGATCAAAAAGAGTAGGTCGGCAGATGCTTCCAAACGATGTTTGCATGATCAGACAGGAACAATACACACACAACATTGACAGCATGGCCACATAAACCCACCTTTGATTGAAAAAATGCACAAGAATTTCATCAACTCTCCCAATATCATTCCTTCTCCCTCACAATAAAAAAAAAAAAAAAAACCTGACCTTCTCAGGTCAAACAAACCCCCCTACTGCAGGCCTTTATATAAGAGAGGTTGTATTGTTAGCACACTGACACACCCAATAGAAGTACACGCCCACCAGTATCTTTCAATCTGTCTCTTCATGTATGTCTAAAGTGATTGCACCTGATGAGCAGGAACACATAATAGTATTTGCAACTGTGTTAGCCTTGGCTATGTGCATCAAATCTCCAACTACAGGCCAAAGATCAAAGTCCATTTGCATCCACATAAACAAAGCAACAGTTTTCTAATCATATGTACCTGTGCAGTGTAAACCCTAAAACTTGAAATGTCCAAGTCCCTGGGCATGATTAGTGCTAATAAACATTAACACCAGTCCCTGGCTGCAATGAGCTTCCAATATAAAGTCCAAAATTAACTTTCTTACATTAGAACCTATCTCAACAGGAGACAAATAAAATGCCAGCATGTCTTTGGATTGTGGTGAGAAACTCACACAGGGAGAACATATAAACTTCAACACAAGGATTAGCATGTTGGGGAATTGAACCAACATCCCAGGTGCTGCTAGACAGAACTGCTACACACTTAGCCACCAGGCAGCCCCACACATGTTCTCTGCATTTCTGTGGTGTGAACCAGCCCTAAGTCCATAGCCATGCTCAGTGTTACAAGCAATATACAGTATATTGGCCTAAGTATTGGGATGCCTGCCTTTAAACACACATGAACTGTAATGGCATTCCAGTATTTGTATTGGGTTCAAAACTCATTTGGCCCACCCTTTGCAGCTATAACAGCTTTTAACTCTTCTTGTCCACAAGGTTTAGGAGTGTGTCTATGGGAATGTTTGACCATTCTTCCAAGTGCATTTGTGAGGTCAGGCACTGATGTTGGACGAGAAGGCGTGACCTACAGTCTCCTATCTAATTCATCCCCAAGGTGTTCTGTTGTGTTGAGGTCAGGACTCTGTGCAGGCCAGTCAAGTTCCTCCACCCCAAAATCACTCATCCATGTCTTTATGGACCTTGCTTTGTGCACTGGTCCAAGTCATTTGGTGGAGGGGGAATTATGGTGTGGGGTTGTTTTTCAGGGGTTGGGCTTGGCCTCTTAGTTTCAGATAAGGGAACTCTTAAGGCGTCAGCATACCAAGACATTTTGGACAATTTCATGCTCCCAACTTTGTGGGAACAGTTTGGGGAAGCCCCTTCCTGTTCCAACATGACTGCACACCAGTGTACAAAGCAAGGTCCATAAAGACATGGATGAGCAAGTTTGGGGTGGAGAAACTTGACTGGCCTGCACAGAGTCCTGGCCTCAACCCGATAGAACACCCTTTGGCTGAATTAGAGTAGAGACTGCGAGCCAGGCCTTCTCATCCAACATCAGTGCCTGGCCTCACAAATGCACTTCTGGAAGAATGATCAAACATTCCCATAGGCACACTAAACCTTGTGGACAGCCTTCCCAGAAGCTGTTCTAGCTGCAAAGGGTGGGACAAATCAAATTTTAACCCTATGGACTAAGACTGGGCTGCCATTAAAGTTCATGTGTGTGTGTAAAGGCAGGTGTCCCAATACTTTTGGCTATATAGTGTATCTGGAAAAGACTTACAATGGTGGTGGAACCCTCCTACACATAACTACTACATTTAGACATAGTTATAGGACCTGGGAGATGAGACAACTTCTCTACATGAAGCAACATGGTTGGGATTTGAACCCAGACCCTCAGAGATCCTAAGCAGAAGTTCTAACCTCTAAGCCACAGAGCTGCCACATGTGAGACCCTCCTACACATAACTACACATAAATACACATAAAAACACATAAATACTGCATTTCTATGGACATACAAGTGATGGAATTACATTACTCAAGAGTTATTCTTCTTGATTTATTCTGTGATATTTGGTGTTTTTTTGTGGGTGAGAGTAGAATATTACCCTCAAATTTTTGGGAATTACATTTTGCTTTCTGATGTTGGTACACATATCACATTTTTTGGGCTCAAATTATGAATATTTGGAAATAATAAAAAGCACAAAAAATTGTGATTCATTTTAAATTTGTATCAGCAATGGTATTGTTTGTGGATTGTAAAGACACATAGTTACATAGTTACATAGTTACATAGTAGGTGAGGTTGAAAAAAGACACAAGTCCATCAAGTCCAACCTATGTGTGTGATTATGTGTCAGTATTACATTACATATCCCTGTATATTGCGGTCATTCAGGTGATTATCTAATAGTATAAATAATAAAAGTGCTGCGCAGATAAATTGTCCGTTCAATAATAAAAATAATGAAAATAAGATGGAAGATGAGATGAGATCCCCAGTGAATAGTCAAAACGCCTAGGATAGGATCAGAGGTGACTGAAAATCCCTTCACCATATATGGATGGCCCCTCACCTGCAATCTTCGACCTGAAACAGGTCACACAGCATGTAAACCAAACAGGTAAGCTGAAAACCGGGCGATAATAACTTCACATATGCTGCTCTCACTCTCATCAGATGGCATATAAAATGAAGCAAAAACAATATAGTGCTCTCCGTTTCTAAACTTTATTAATAAAATGAAAAAAACTGGTGCACTCACATAACAAAGCACTCAGATCCGAGTGCCGGCTGGATAGCGTGTGATCGTATACTGGCTGACAGCCGCGGGTGACGTCATGCGCTCCTGGCCCCCGTACGCGTTACGTCCTGTGGGCAGGACTTCATCAGCGTGGGGCGGGACACGCAATCGACGGCCCGCACAGTTGATATATAATGGCATGGTAACCAATGCTCCAATCACGGCACTGATCCACTTAACCAGAGGACGCGAGCCCACACGTCACTCCGGTTATACCTATTGCATTGAAAGTTTAAACCGCACACCCTCTCACAGGGTGAAAGGGCAGTGGGAAACAAAACCATTACATCCCAGATATACAATACTTGTAAGGCTATGAAGGGATTATAGCTCAAAGATATATCTGGGACGAAAGAAACCACCCTTAGATAAGAGAGAAGAATCGGGCTGGTTAAACATCCCTTACTTGCAGGGAAAGTATAAGCAATTAGATTGCGCTAAAATCGCTAAAAATCGCATACACGAATGAGAAGTATAATTGATAAAAAAATCTTAAAAGAAATATGACAATCACGCCACGGGTGTCCCCAAGATACGATCACACTTACATATCCCATAAAATAAAATAAACACAAATGAATATTACAAAAATAATAAAAAATCATCTGTTGGAAATAAAACAATTTAAGTCAAAATCCACGTTCATACCTGCCGAAGATAAGACCTTGGTCTCATAGATCCAAAAGGATTCTCTACGGCTAAGTTGTCGGATATAATGACCACCTCTCCAGTGGCGAGGAACCTTTTCGATCCCCCAAAATTTGAGACATTTGGGGTCTCTATTATGGCATAGGCGAAAATGCCTAGACACACTGTGGGTTTTTACCCCCCGTTTGATGTTACTGATATGTTCGCCAACCCTAACGTGTAGAGCCCTTGAGGTGCGGCCCACATACTGGAGTCCACAATCGCACTCCAGCATGTAGACCACCCCCACCGACGAACAAGTAATAGGACCTTCAATTAGATATTTTTTCTGCGTGCTGTTTGGAACAAACTCTTTACGCCTTTTAATATTCTTGCTGGCCTTCCTACAAGTAGCACACTTACCACAAGCATAAAAGCCAGAAAGAAAACCAAACATCTTATTAATTCCTGTTTTAGGTGGGTCAATAACTCCCGGGGCCAATCGGTCACGTAAAGAAGGAGCTTTACGATATATAAACCGTGGACGCTCCGGCAGTACAGAACCCAGGGTACGGTCACCTTTAAGTATGGGCCAGTGTTTAACTATGATCTGTTCAAGTTTTTTATACTGGATATTATAATCAAGTATAATCCGGTAACTGGTTGTGGCTTCTTCACTTAAGAGGGGTTTCGGCCTATCTGCCACTATAGAATTCCTGTCAGTAGAAAGTACTCTAGAAATTTCAGAGTCAACCATGGTCTGCGTGTAACCTTTTTCTTTAAACCTAGTTGCCAAGATTTGGGACTGTGTTAGGAAGTCTTCATCGGAGGTACAATTGCGACGTAAGCGGATAAATTGTCCACGCGGAATGTTACAGAGCCACGATTTGTGGTGACAACTAGTCAGTGGAATGTACGCATTCCTGTCCGTCGCTTTAAAATGATTCCTCGTTTGGAAAACTCCCTCTCCTTTGAATATTTCTAAGTCTAGAAATGTAATCTGTTGTTTGTCTATAGTCCATGTCAGCTCAATGTTTTTAGTATTGTCATTCAGCTTACTCATGAAACATTGCAAACTAGTTAAATCACCTTCCCACACCATGATTACATCATCGATGTACCTTCTATAGCACAGTAATTCCGGTGGAGGGTCATAAAAAATAATATCTTCCTCCCAGTGGGCCATAAAAAGGTTAGCCACACTGGGAGCAAACCTAGCCCCCATAGCGACTCCTCGTGCCTGCAGGAAATAGTCACCATTAAACCAAAAATAATTACTCAATAAACAAAATTCTAAACCTTCCAATAAAAAGGAAATATGGTCTTTTGAGAGCTCGGTGGTAGTCAAAGCCCACCTCACGGAATCCAAGGCCTGTTGGTGGTCAATAATCGTATAAAGAGACCCGACATCTGCAGTAATTAAAAAGCAAGAGGGGGTACATGGAAGGGTAGACAGGATTTGTAAAATTTGTTTAGTATCACGCAGAAAAGCTTTGGTTTGAGTGATGAGTGGTTGGAGGAAGAAATCCAGGTACTGGCCTAGCCTTGAAGTAACCGAATCAATTCCGTTTACGATCGGGCGACCAGGTGGGAACTCCGCATTTTTATGCAATTTTGGCAAAATATATATAATGGGAGTCCGACAATAAAATGGATCTAAATACGCCGCCTCCTTGGAATTCAGAATGCCCTTATTTTTACCTTTTTCTACTAATGAATGTAGGTTATTCTTAAAGGTTAACATAGGGTCTCCTCTCAAAGGTAAGTAAGTATTCCTGTCATTCAATAATTTCTCCATCTCAGTCTGGTAGTAAGCTTTACTGAGCACCACTAGTCCACCCCCCTTATCCGCTGGACGGATTACAATATCCTTCCTTTGCTCAAGGGAGGATATACCTCTTTTAATGGCCTGAGAATCCCTAGCCCTCTTAATCTTGAGTTTATCAAGGTCTTGACAAACCATGTTTTTAAACACCTCCAAGTGTTTGTTGTCACCACAGAGAGGATTAAAAACAGATCGATTCCGAAGGTTGGAATGTCTAGAGACGGTATCAACCTGAGGGGTAGTCCGTTGAACAGGGTTGGAAAGAAAGTATTTTTTGATATTTAAATTACGAATATATTTATGTATGCTGACATATGCTTGAAACTTATTTAGGTTACGAATCGGGGCAAACTTCAGACCACGATCCAACACTAGTGTTTCATCAGTGGTCAGAGGAGTACCACTTAAATTATAGATACCCGTGCCTAGTGGGGTCTTGGCCTTTTGGAGTCATCTTCCCCCCCTGCACCCTCTCTGTGTTTTCTTTTTAAGCTGCCTTGGTTGTTCCGCAGGTCTTGGGGACCTCTCCTTTGGTCCTGAGGACTTGCATAACCGGTCGGATCTCTTACCCACACTGGGGTCTGTGGAGGTCCCCTCCAGGGGGTCCTCTCTTGGCCTAAAAAATGATTTTGATCAAATTGCTGATCTTCCTGGAGGTTTTGTAGGGGGGCAAAGTTATTAGAGGTATACACTGGCTCACTTCTATGGGTGGAATTACCTCTTCCTCGGGGCCTACCTCTTCCCCTAGTAGGCACTGTATGCCACATGTAGTTATTTGAGTATTGAGAATGATAATCATAATTGTTTGCCTGTGGGACTGGGTGAGAATTCTAATTTTTCTTCCCTCGGCCCCGTTTGTTATTTCTGGAAGATCCATGACTTCCTCCTCTGGATGTATCTCGTACAATAGGTACATATTGGGATTGTTGAGATACAGATATAGGTGCTTCGTGATTAGAATATCCCTGAGGGGGCATAACTGCTCCTACTACTGGAACATTAACCACCGTCCCATCAGGGCCATTCACTGGTGTTGCATCCTGGGATTGCCATTTAAAAATAATTTTCCCTTCAAAATCCTTAACATCACGCAGAAATTTTTTTCTCTTTTTATCTCGTGTTTCTTTGTCCCATTTTATGAGTTTAGTTTTTAGTTCTCCTGACAATTGAATAAATTCACTAGAGTCTTTGGAACTCTCAATGCGGTCAGTGATTTCCTTGATCTGCTTCTCCAGCTGTTTCTGTTTCCTTTGCTTACGTGAAAGCAATAAGCGGAGGAGATCAAAACTTTTATCTACAAAGAAGTTACACCATTCCACATTAGACTCATTGTCAGTCAAACCGTCATTGGGTGGTAAATCCCACCGTAAACGCCTGGGTACAATATTAGCAAACAAATATTGTTCAAAAGTCACTATATCCCACCAGGTCTTAATCTTTTTCTCAAACAGGTGGCCCAGTTTTCTGAACGCAAAAACAAGGTCATCCTGTTGCGGGACAGCAGCTTCCCTGGAAAAGACCTCAGTGAGAACAATCTCTCTATTTTCAACATACGTGAACACATCCATAGTCAGCAGCTAGGTGAACGTGAATTAAATGAAATATAGAAATAACTCAGCGCTGACACAAGGACAATAAAAATAAATGCAAGCAAGCACGAAGGCAAATTCAACAAAAACCTCAAAGATCATATAAATAATAAAAGTGCTGCGCAGATAAATTGTCCGTTCAATAATAAAAATAATGAAAATAAGATGGAAGATGAGATGAGATCCCCAGTGAATAGTCAAAACGCCTAGGATAGGATCAGAGGTGACTGAAAATCCCTTCACCATATATGGATGGCCCCTCACCTGCAATCTTCGACCTGAAACAGGTCACACAGCATGTAAACCAAACAGGTAAGCTGAAAACCGGGCGATAATAACTTCACATATGCTGCTCTCACTCTCATCAGATGGCATATAAAATGAAGCAAAAACAATATAGTGCTCTCCGTTTCTAAACTTTATTAATAAAATGAAAAAAACTGGTGCACTCACATAACAAAGCACTCAGATCCGAGTGCCAGCTGGATAGCGTGTGATCGTATACTGGCTGACAGCCGCGGGTGACGTCATGCGCTCCTGGCCCCCGTACGCGTTACGTCCTGTGGGCAGGACTTCATCAGCGTGGGGCTTTGACTACCACCGAGCTCTCAAAAGACCATATTTCCTTTTTATTGGAAGGTTTAGAATTTTGTTTATTGAGTAATTATTTTTGGCTTAATGGTGACTATTGCCTGCAGGCACGAGGAGTCGCTATGGGGGCTAGGTTTGCTCCCAGTGTGGCTAACCTTTTTATGGCCCACTGGGAGGAAGATATTATTTTTTATGACCCTCCACCGGAATTATTGTGCTATAGAAGGTACATCGATGATGTAATCATGGTGTGGGAAGGTGATTTAACTAGTTTGCAATGTTTCATGAGTAAGCTGAATGACAATACTAAAAACATTGAGCTGACATGGACTATAGACAAACAACAGATTACATTTCTAGACTTAGAAATATTCAAAGGAGAGGGAGTTTTCCAAACGAGGAATCATTTTAAAGCGACGGACAGGAATGCGTACATTCCACTGACTAGTTGTCACCACAAATCGTGGCTCTGTAACATTCCGCGTGGACAATTTATCTGCTTACGTTGCAATTGTACCTCCGATGAAGACTTCCTAACACAGTCCCAAATCTTGGCAACTAGGTTTAAAGAAAAAGGTTACACGCAGACCATGGTTGACTCTGAAATTTCTAGAGTACTTTCTACTGACAGGAATTCTATAGTGGCAGATAGGCCGAAACCCCTCTTAAGTGAAGAAGCCACAACCAGTTACCGGATTATACTTGATTATAATATCCAGTATAAAAAACTTGAACAGATCATAGTTAAACACTGGCCCATACTTAAAGGTGACCGTACCCTGGGTTCTGTACTGCCGGAGCGTCCACGGTTTATATATCGTAAAGCTCCTTCTTTACGTGACCGATTGGCCCCGGGAGTTATTGACCCACCTAAAACAGGAATTAATAAGATGTTTGGTTTTCTTTCTGGCTTTTATGCTTGTGGTAAGTGTGCTACTTGTAGGAAGGCCAGCAAGAATATTAAAAGGCGTAAAGAGTTTGTTTCAAACAGCACGCAGAAAAAATATCTAATTGAAGGTCTTATTACTTGTTCGTCGGTGGGGGTGGTCTACATGCTGGAGTGCGATTGTGGACTCCAGTATGTGGGCCGCACCTCAAGGGCTCTACACGTTAGGGTTGGCGAACATATCAGTAACATCAAACGGGGGGTAAAAACCCACAGTGTGTCTAGGCATTTTCGCCTATGCCATAATAGAGACCCCAAATGTCTCAAATTTTGGGGGATCGAAAAGGTTCCTCGCCACTGGAGAGGTGGTCATTATATCCGACAACTTAGCCGTAGAGAATCCTTTTGGATCTATGAGACCAAGGTCTTATCTTCGGCAGGTATGAACGTGGATTTTGACTTAAATTGTTTTATTTCCAACAGATGATTTTTTATTATTTTTGTAATATTCATTTGTGTTTATTTTATTTTATGGGATATGTAAGTGTGATCGTATCTTGGGGACACCCATGGCGTGATTGTCATATTTCTTTTAAGATTTTTTTATCAATTATACTTCTCATTCGTGTATGCGATTTTTAGCGATTTTAGCGCAATCTAATTGCTTATACTTTCCCTGCAAGTAAGGGATGTTTAACCAGCCCGATTCTTCTCTCTTATCTAAGGGTGGTTTCTTTCGTCCCAGATATATCTTTGAGCTATAATCCCTTCATAGCCTTACAAGTATTGTATATCTGGGATGTAATGGTTTTGTTTCCCACTGCCCTTTCACCCTGTGAGAGGGTGTGCGGTTTAAACTTTCAATGCAATAGGTATAACCGGAGTGACGTGTGGGCTCGCGTCCTCTGGTTAAGTGGATCAGTGCCGTGATTGGAGCATTGGTTACCATGCCATTATATATCAACTGTGCGGGCCGTCGATTGCGTGTCCCGCCCCACGCTGATGAAGTCCTGCCCACAGGACGTAACGCGTACGGGGGCCAGGAGCGCATGACGTCACCCGCGGCTGTCAGCCAGTATACGATCACACGCTATCCAGCCGGCACTCGGATCTGAGTGCTTTGTTATGTGAGTGCACCAGTTTTTTTCATTTTATTAATAAAGTTTAGAAACGGAGAGCACTATATTGTTTTTGCTTCATTTTATATGCCATCTGATGAGAGTGAGAGCAGCATATGTGAAGTTATTATCGCCCGGTTTTCAGCTTACCTGTTTGGTTTACATGCTGCGTGACCTGTTTCAGGTCGAAGATTGCAGGTGAGGGGCCATCCATATATGGTGAAGGGATTTTCAGTCACCTCTGATCCTATCCTAGGCGTTTTGACTATTCACTGGGGATCTCATCTCATCTTCCATCTTATTTTCATTATTTTTATTATTGAACGGACAATTTATCTGCGCAGCACTTTTATTATTTATATGATCTTTGAGGTTTTTGTTGAATTTGCCTTCGTGCTTGCTTGCATTTATTTTTATTGTCCTTGTGTCAGCGCTGAGTTATTTCTATATTTCTTTATAGATTATCTAATAGTTTCTTGAAGCTATCAATGCTCCCCGCTGAGACCACCGCCTGTGGAAGGGAATTCCACATCCTTGCCGCTCTTACAGTAAAGAACCCTCTACGTAGTTTAAGGTTAAACCTCTTTTCTTCTAATTGTAATAAGTGGCCACGAGTCTTATTAAACTCTCTTCTGCGAAAAAGTTTTCTCCCTATTGTGGGGTCACCAGTACAGTATTTGTAAATTGAAATCATATCCCCTCTCAAGCGTCTCTTCTCCAGAGAGAACACCTGTGTGAGTTTGGGATAAAGATTGTTGTGAGATGAAGAGTAACAAGTGAAAGTGACAGAGAAAAATATATTTTATCAAAACATTCCACATTGTAGCATTCTTAAAATCAAAATATTTTAAGTAGAAGCAACAATGTTGCAAAGGAAAATTTATTTCACAGAAAGATACATTTCATCTCAACATTAAAAGGTTTTTTGTGAAAGTTAGAATTGTTCCATTAGAATCAATGACTGTAACTTCATTTGGACTAAATTAGAGCAGATTTTAACTCCCAAAAAATGCTCTCTAATTAGCTCTCATTTTGGTATTTACTATAGCTCCGGGTAAAAAAGACACTTGAGTTAAAATGAGAGTTATTTTCAGGTCTGAGCATGCTCAGTTGTGTTGGCACCTAGTTGATCAAAACGGGGAATTTTTCACTTTTCAGACTTTTAAAGATATTTCAGTGTAGAAATCACTTTTTCACACAGTTTAAAAGCAGATAATCTTTAAATAATATACCGCATATTTCAGTACCATTTAGGCAATGATATCATGCTCTAAACATTATTTCCATGTGCAATTCTCTAGGTTTTAGCAGAGTAAGGGTTTGGGAGCTATTTAGTTTCAGGGAGCTATAGTAAATTTGATTTTGGGAGTATTTTCTCACCAGCGCTATAGTGAATACCGTTTTAGCGCGAATTAGTGCTATTAGCGCTAATTCGCGCTAAATTGCCGCAAATTAGCGCTAATTCGCGGCAATTTAGCGCGATTTAGCGCTATAGCGCTATAGTAAATGACCCCTATACTCTCTATCATCTTTCCATTGGAAAAATAATCATCTTGAATTCACTGAGACTGCACTGAAATCCCAATGTATTACAGCAATTAATCTGGGTTACACTGCGATATATAGCAGCCAACTTAGGAATTAATCATTTTATCTACATCGGATACCAGAACTTATTCACAATCATTATCCATCATTTGATGATTTTTTTGGAATTGTCATCACCCTGAGTAATCACTGGGATAGTTTTTATTATTGTATGTTTGTATGCTTTGTGCTAGCTCCAACTTTGGAAGATTGGTTCATCCATATGGATGTTATTCCATATATTTTTAACCACATTTTTCAATAAACTTTTTTCTATATTACACTGCTAGGCCATATTTGTGCTTAATGTGTAGTAGGCTTTGTTAAATTCAGTATGTGATGTGTTGGATATGATGGGGAGGATAGAGGTATAGAGATAAGTGAGTACCAGGGGATATTTTAGAGAAATCAGTCAGGTAGTCTTCAGAACCTGGGTTTTTGTTGTTTACAAAATATTTAATAGCCTGCTAAATTTCCATTGTGGTGATAAGGAGACATCTGATGTTTATAGAAGTTATCGAATAAACAATTTCTAAGAAATGAAACAGTCCTGAGTTAGGTTCTATGCATAGTTTAGTTTGTCTAAGTTATATACAGTATATGCTCACTTAGTAATTCTCCACTTTTGAGCCCGTGCTACAGCCAATTATGGTAGTGTTGCCTAAATTGGTGTTTATTTTTCCTGACTTTCTCAGAGGCATTCATACACAGGGAGACATGCCAGGAGAGCTTTAAAAATACTGGTAACATCTGTTAAATGTTTATATACAGTATTTATTCACAGTCATTATTCTAGACAACCACTGTATATTTCAAAACGTGAAAGCTATAAATGTTGTAAAATACCTACAAATGTTTTAAAAAATAACAATTTTGTATTATGCATTATGTGTACTGTTAATGATGTCAATTTGTTGTGTTTTTATTATATTCCACATGCACTAGAACTCCTATGTCGTTTTCAGAATAGGCTGTTCATATTTCGCTTTTTTCCATGATTTTGTATTATGTAAATGAGGGCATTTCAGAAAATGATAAGCTTTTGGCTCAAGACCCTTCTTGTGCTGACCAGGGAAAGATGAGTGATCTCAGAACAAAATTGTTCTTCAGTATTCAGTGAATCTATTTCTATATAATGATAATGTTTTGGTTAGCTTTTGTAAAAACATACAGGAACATTTTTAGATGCCTTTAATTTTCTTGATTTAAAAGTTGTATTTAGACTTTTTTGTCTTATTTAACAGTCATATGATTGACTCATTTCAAGTAGCTTCTCATAGAAAATGTAATGTGTTATATGAGTATATATCTGCTCCCTTATAAAAATAAAGAAATCAGAGCAATACAAAGTAAAAATAAAAACCAAATATAATATAAAAATGGGCATCATACACACAACATACACATACATAACATAAACATACATACATACATACATACATACATTTAACACACACATGTGACCCACACACATACCCAAAACTGCTAACAGTTTTGCAAACATTAGGATTCTCTGAATTGGTTAGAGGATAACGATAAATGTAATTGGGCAATTTACATTTTGCAAACCCTTTCTGTATATTTCATGGGTGATGTCAAAGTCTATCTTTTTCCAAAACCCGTTTTAGTCTAGGATAGAATATAGGATTGATAAAATCCATATCAGTTATTTTTTACATCTGTGTCCCATTAGGGAGATTTGCCTTCACTTTCTTTCTTGTCACTATTCTGTCCTCGCAGAGCTGTAGTCATGTAGCAGCTAGTAAATGAAACCACTAAGTGCATCATCGGGCACAGGCATTTGATGCACCTGAAAGTATGGGATGCTTAAAAATGAAGTGTAATCTGATAAAAAAAATGCATTCCTTCAACCCCCTGACCTCCCTATTCACAATGCTGTAATTCTTTTTTGTGAAAAACGGCTCCACTTGTTAAAAACATACTTTTTGTGGAGATCATGATGTTATCACTGGCTTCTAGATGCTCCCTTTCTTTTTTCAACCTCATGCTGTGTGTGAGGGTCCAGAAGACAGCCCATGCATGTCATCAAAGCTTTGTATCAAGATCTGAGAGAAGGATGCGCCAGCTAAGTGTAGTTTTCCAGATGTTAAATAAAATGAGATTAAGAACACTTACAAAATCACAGTGCAAATGGGCTCATCTGTATATGGATCTCATCATGGTGCTTGCGGTCGGTAAATGTGATGGTTCCGCCTGCTCAGTTGTAAGGAGAGAGGCAATCCCTGGTGCCTCAAAGGAATCAGGAAGTTGCGCTGTAAGGCATGGACCATCCTGCGGGTATGACATCATCAGTGGGGTCGAGAGATAGCTGACAAGTGAGAGAAAGGCAAGGCAAGGTCCAATCGTGGCAGCAATGGATAGTGTAACAGGTGTTTTTTTCTATATACATAGACCAGTTCCTCCAACCACTTGTGCAACAACTACCATCATATATTCAGGATGGCATACACCTGTTGGAAATGCTATCATCCTACACTTGGGAGCCCACCTATACATGGCCCACCCTCCTTGTGATGTCACCGACCCAGCATGCACCTTAACCAAGCATGCTCCAAAGCACCCACCCCCCATGTTGAGGGCATGTGGCCTGGTATGGTTCAGGAGGGGGGGCACTCATCTGCCCCCCCCTTCTTTCCTGGTCTGCCAGGCTGCATGCTTGGATAAGGGTCTGGTATGGATTTTAGGGTGACCAACATTTTTTTCAATTTTTGGCACAGGGTTCCCCTTAAAATCCATACTAGACCCAAAAGGACCCCACACTATTTTTTCTTTTTTTTAATTTAAAATGTTTTTATTGAGTATAAATAATGAACTAACATTGAGGGAATAACATTAAACATTAGAATTTTGTCTCCGGGAGATGGACCCTGGATGGACCGAGAGGTCCCACACACACCACCCCTGTGGGACCTTCCAGTAGGTGTGTACAGGGTCCTCCCAGAATCCTCGGCCACTCCCGTAGCTGAGGTCACCATGGGTAGAATGGAAAGGCTATAAAAGCAGAGCCTTCCATTTCTAAATTACAACCATGGTGACGGAGAAATAATTGTATAATAGAGAGAATGAGATCCTGCTGACAGCCTGGACATCAATCTCCAATGTGTTCCCCGCAGGGGGAACTACAGGTCATTCTGCACTAGAGGAATGGAAGGGACTAGGCAGTCCCAGAAAGGAGAGAGAAGAAATGTGTGAAATGGAAGGAGAAAAGAAGAAAAGAAAAGAGTTTGGTTCAAGGAGGAGAAGGAACATTACCAGTTCCATATACCATTCCTGTGAGTAGTGGTATGTTACAGAACATGGCCCAGGGTTCCCAGGTGGCATTAAACCTCCCAACTTTGTCATTAACCTTTGCTACTATTTGCTCCTGAGACATAATCCATGACACTTTCCTCCTACAACACTGAAAGGAGACTGTGGGCCTCTTCCAGGATTTAGCTATAGTGATTATAGCTCCTAGCAAAATGAAGAAGGAGAGGGCCTGTAAGTGTTTAGGTAAATTAGGGATAGTGTGGTTAAGTAGGGCTAGGTGAGGGATGGGAGCAACTGTTCCGTTTGTTAAAGTACCAATAGTTTGGAAGATTTTCTGCCAAAAGGCTTTAATGCGGGGGCAGATCCACCAAATATGTAGCATTGTGCCCTCATGCTCACAACCTCTACCCAGAGATGTCTCTGGGTAAATCGATGACAATCTGGAGGGAACATAATACCACCTGGTCAAAACCTTTAGACTGGCTTCTACAAGGGAAATGTTTCAGTTGCTGTCCATGTTCTGCCTGTGTCCTCCTCCCAGGTCCTAGCGTATGTCGGCTTGTCCAGATTCATCAGGAGTGCCATGTATATCAAGGAGATACCTCCTTTCTGATCCGAAATATTGGAGCACCAATGCTCATAAGGGGTGATTGAAGGAGGTTCTGGCTTGGAAATCCAGATGGAGTGTAGGAAGTGCGAGATTTGGGTAAGTCTGAACCTTTCGGATTCAGGCATATCCAGTTTACATTTACAGTAGGACAAGGTAAGGGGACCCGCTGGGGTAAGATAGTGTCCTATACGGTAGAGACCTTTGTCTGTCCACCATCTGAACGCCTGTATATTTAGCATTATGAAAAATATGAGACAGAGGTTTTAGGGGGGAGGTCAGGGCGGTTTGTGTGAATAGTTTAGTGCTTAATGAAATGGAGTGGGATAGGGTGGTAGCCATTATGGCCAGCCTACTCTTTGGATTACACCACAGAAGAAAATCAATGGTGTTGAGGGGGGTTGCCCTCCTTTCCATGGAGAGCCAGTCAGGCTTTGTGCCCTTGGAGAAGATCATTGAAATTTGTGACAATTGCGCAGCCGGTAAGTCCAAAAAACCCTGGGATTTTAGGCAGAGAAGTATTCTGGATGGGCACCTATATCCCTTCTTGCGCCAGACAAAGCATTTTATCTCTGACTAAAATTTACTGAGGAAACTCTTGGTAAGTGGGAGAGCGGAATAAGTATACGAGACGGGGGAGGAGTGTCATCTTCACTGCGTGCACCCTGCCCAGCCAGGACAGACCACATCTAGACCACTTTTCAAGTTCACCCTTACACTTGAGAATCATAGAGAGATAATTAGCTTTAAAGAGGTTATTTATATCCGGGGTTAGATTGATCCCTAGATAGGGGATAGCCGTGGGGGCCCAGGAAAAGTCAAAGTTGCTAGTAAGTTGTGAGAGAAGGTCAGGAGGGACCATGATATTTAAGGCAGTTGATTTATTCGTGTTGACTTTCAGGCCTGAAATTTCACTGAATGAGCTCAGCACTCTGTATACTCCTGGGGTGGAGAATATACAGTATGAGGTCATCCACGTAAAGTGAACATTTGTGCTCCTGGTCCCCGCAGGTCACCCCCTTAATATCGGGATTTGCTCTGATTGCTATGGCCAGGGTTTCTATTGCCATTGCGAAGAGGAGGGGGGAGAGTGGGCATCCCTGTCTGGTACCCCTTCCTATAGGGAATGAAGCCGAGTATCTGCCCATCAGGAGTACTTGGGCTGACGGAGTAGAGCACAGTGAGTGTATTAGATTTAGGAAGTAGGGGCCAAAGCCCCATCTCCATAGGATATCAGACAGGTATGCCCAGTCTATGGAATCGAATGACTTGTGTAGGTTAATTGATAAGAGAAAGCCCTTTTGAAGGGGACCTCCGTCCCATTGCGATTTAAGAAGTGAAATAATGTCTATGGTCCGTCTAATCTGATCAGGGCCTTGTCTTCCAGGGATAAAACCCACCTGATCTCCATGAATATATGCGGGGATAAAACTCACTACCCTATTTGCTAGTATCTTAGTCATAATCGTAATATAGACAGGGGCAAGGCGCAGACATCATGGCTCTGTCCTGAGTGGCTCTGTCACACGTGATGCGCAGTTTCACCGACGCAGTTATCAATTCTGATCATGTCTTCTCTGCTCTTTTACAGGTAATTGTCTCCTATCCATCTGTACATCCCTACTGAACTGACTTTGCTGTGAAATATTTTTGGTAATTGTCTCCTATCCATCTGTACATCCCTACTGAACTGACTTTGCTGACTTTGCTGTGAAATATTTTTGGTAATTGTCTCCTATCCATCTGTACATCCCTACTGAACTGACTTTGCTGACTTTGCTGTGAAATATTTTTGGTAATTGTCTCTTATCCATCTGTACATCCCTACTGAACTGACTTCGCTGACTTTGCTGTGAAATATTTTTGGTAATTGTCTCCTATCTATCTGTACATCCCTATTGAACTGACTTTGCTGACTTTGCTGTGAAATATTTTTAGTAATTGTCTCCTATCCATCTGTACATCCCTACTGAACTGACTTTGCTGTGAAATATTTTTGGTAATTGTCTCCTATCCATCTGTACATCCCTACTGAGCTGACTTTGCTGTGAAATATTTTTGGTAATTGTCTCCTATCCATCTGTACATCCCTACTGAACTGACTTTGCTGACTTTGCTGTGAAATAATTTTGGTAATTGTCTCCTATCCATCTGTACATCCCTACTGAACTGACTTTGCTGTGAAATATTTTTGGTAATTGTCTCCTATCCATCTGTACATCCCTACTGAACTGAATTTGCTGTGAAATATTTTTGGTAATTGTCTCCTATCCATCTGTACATCCCTACTGAACTGACTTTGCTGACTTTGCTGTGAAATATTTTTGGTAATAGTCTCCTATCCATCTGTACATCCCTACTGAACTGACTTTGCTGACTTTGCTGTGAAATATTTTTAGTAATTGTCTCCTATCCATCTGTACATCCCTACTGAACTGACTTTGCTGTGAAATATTTTTGGTAATTGTCTCCTATCCATCTGTACATCCCTACTGAACTGACTTTGCTGACTTTGCTGTGAAATATTTTTGGTAATTGTCTCTTATCCATCTGTACATCCCTACTGAACTGACTTTGCTGTGAAATATTTTTAGTAATAGTCTCCTATCCATCTGTACATCCCTACTGAACTGACTTTGCTGACTTTGCTGTGAAATATTTTTGGTAATTGTCTCCTATCCATCTGTACATCCCTACTGAACTGACTTTGCTGTGAAATATTTTTGGTAATTGTCTCCTATCCATGTGTACGTCCCTACTGAACTGACTTTGCTGACTTTGCTGTGAAATATTTTTGGTAATTGTCTCTTATCCATCTGTACATCCCTACTGAACTGACTTTGCTGTGAAATATTTTTAGTAATAGTCTCCTATCCATCTGTACATCCCTACTGAACTGACTTTGCTGACTTTGCTGTGAAATATTTTTGGTAATTGTCTCCTATCCATCTGTACATCTCTACTGAACTGACTTTGCTGACTTTGCTGTGAAATATTCTTTGTAATTGTCTCCTATCTATCTGTACATCCCTACTGAACTGACTTTGCTGACTTTGCTGTGAAATATTTTTAGTAATTGTCTCCTATCCATCTGTACATCCCTACTGAACTGACTTCGGTTACTTTGCTGTGAAATATTTTTGGTAATTGTCTCCTATCCATCTGTACATCCCTATTGAACTGACTTCGCTGATTTTGCTGTGAAATATTTTTGGTAATTGTCTCCTATCCATCTGTACATCCCTACTGAACTGACTTTGCTGTGAAATATTTTTGGTAATTGTCTCCTATCCATCTGTACATCCCTACTGAACTGACTTTGCTGACTTTGCTGTGAAATATTTTTGGTAATTGTCTCCTATCCATCTGTACATCCCTACTGAACTGACTTTGCTGACTTTGCTGTGAAATATTTTTGGTAATTGTCTCCTATCCATCTGTACGTCCCTACTGAACTGACTTTGCTGACTTTGCTGTGAAATATTTTTGGTAATTGTCTCCTATCCATCTGTACATCCCTACTGAACTGACTTTGCTGACTTTGCTGTGAAATATTTTTGGTAATTGTCTCCTATCCATCTGTACATCCCTACTGAACTGACTTCGCTGACTTTGCTGTGAAATATTTTTGGTAATTGTCTCCTATCCATCTGTACATCCCTACTGAACTGACTTTGCTGACTTTGCTTTGAAATATTTTTGGTAATTGTCTCCTATCCACCTGTACGTCCCTACTGAACTGACCTTGCTGACTTTGCTGTGAAATATTTTTGGTAATTGTCTCCTATCCATCTGTACATCCCTACTGAACTGACTTTGCTGACTTTGCTGTGAAATATTTTTGGTAATTGTCTCCTATCCATCTGTACATCCCTACTGAACTGACTTTGCTGACTTTGCTGTGAAATATTTTTAGTAATTGTCTCCTATCCATCTGTACATCCCTACTGAACCGACTTTGCTGTGAAATATTTTTGGTAATTGTCTCCTATCCATCTGTACATCCCTACTGAACTGACTTTGCTGACTTTGCTGTGAAATATTTTTGGTAATTGTCTCCTATCTATCTGTACATCCCTACTGAACTGACTTTGCTGTGAAATATTTTTGGTAATTGTCTCCTATCCATCTGTACATCCCTACTGAACTGACTTTGCTGACTTTGCTGTGAAATATTTTTGGTAATTGTCTCCTATCCATCTGTACATCCCTACTGAACTGACTTCGCTGACTTTGCTGTGAAATGTTTTTAGTAATTGTCTCCTATCCATCTGTACATCCCTACTGAACTGACTTTGCTGTGAAATATTTTTGGTAATTGTCTCCTATCCATCTGTACATCCCTACTGAACTGACTTTGCTGTGAAATATTTTTGGTAATTGTCTCCTATCCATCTGTACATCCCTACTGAACTGACTTTGCTGACTTTGCTGTGAAATATTTTTGGTAATAGTCTCCTATCCATCTGTACATCCCTACTGAACCGACTTTGCTGACTTTGCTGTGAAATATTTTTAGTAATTGTCTCCTATCCATCTGTACATCCCTACTGAACTGAATTTTCTGTGAAATATTTTTGGTAATTGTCTCCTATCCATCTGTACATCCCTACTGAACTGACTTTGCTGACTTTACTGTGAAATATTTTTGGTAATTGTCTCCTATCCATCTGTACATCCCTACTGAACTGACTTTGCTGTGAAATATTTTTGGTAATTGTCTCCTATCCATCTGTACATCCCTACTGAACTGACTTCGCTGACTTTGCTGTGAAATGTTTTTAGTAATTGTCTCCTATCCATCTGTACATCCCTACTGAACTGACTTTGCTGTGAAATATTTTTGGTAATTGTCTCCTATCCATCTGTACATCCCTACTGAACTGACTTTGCTGTGAAATATTTTTGGTAATTGTCTCCTATCCATCTGTACATCCCTACTGAACTGACTTTGCTGACTTTGCTGTGAAATATTTTTGGTAATAGTCTCCTATCCATCTGTACATCCCTACTGAACCGACTTTGCTGACTTTGCTGTGAAATATTTTTAGTAATTGTCTCCTATCCATCTGTACATCCCTACTGAACTGAATTTTCTGTGAAATATTTTTGGTAATTGTCTCCTATCCATCTGTACATCCCTACTGAACTGACTTTGCTGACTTTGCTGTGAAATATTTTTGGTAATTGTCTCCTATCCATCTGTACATCCCTACTGAACTGACTTCGCTGACTTTGCTGTGAAATATTTTTGGTAATTGTCTCCTATCCATCTGTACATCCCTACTGAACTGACTTTGCTGACTTTGCTTTGAAATATTTTTGGTAATTGTCTCCTATCCACCTGTACGTCCCTACTGAACTGACCTTGCTGACTTTGCTGTGAAATATTTTTGGTAATTGTCTCCTATCCATCTGTACATCCCTACTGAACTGACTTTGCTGACTTTGCTGTGAAATATTTTTGGTAATTGTCTCCTATCCATCTGTACATCCCTACTGAACTGACTTTGCTGACTTTGCTGTGAAATATTTTTAGTAATTGTCTCCTATCCATCTGTACATCCCTACTGAACCGACTTTGCTGTGAAATATTTTTGGTAATTGTCTCCTATCCATCTGTACATCCCTACTGAACTGACTTTGCTGACTTTGCTGTGAAATATTTTTGGTAATTGTCTCCTATCTATCTGTACATCCCTACTGAACTGACTTTGCTGTGAAATATTTTTGGTAATTGTCTCCTATCCATCTGTACATCCCTACTGAACTGACTTTGCTGACTTTGCTGTGAAATATTTTTGGTAATTGTCTCCTATCCATCTGTACATCCCTACTGAACTGACTTCGCTGACTTTGCTGTGAAATGTTTTTAGTAATTGTCTCCTATCCATCTGTACATCCCTACTGAACTGACTTTGCTGTGAAATATTTTTGGTAATTGTCTCCTATCCATCTGTACATCCCTACTGAACTGACTTTGCTGACTTCGCTGTGAAATATTTTTGGTAATTGTCTCCTATCCATCTGTACATCCCTACTGAACTGACTTTGCTGTGAAATATTTTTGGTAATTGTCTCCTATCCATCTGTACGTCCCTACTGAACTGACTTTGCTGACTTTGCTGTGAAATATTTTTGGTAATTGTCTCCTATCTATCTATACATCCCTACTGAACTGACTTTGCTGACTTTGCTGTGAAATATTTTTAGTAATTGTCTCCTATCCATCTGTACATCCCTACTGAACTGACTTTGCTGACTTTGCTGTGAAATATTTTTGGTAATTGTCTCCTATCCATCTGTACATCCCTACTGAACTGACTTTGCTGACTTTGCTGTGAAATATTTTTGGTAATTGTCTCCTATCCATCTGTACATCCCTACTGAACTGACTTTGCTGACTTTGCTCTGAAATATTTTTGGTAATTGTCTCCTATCCATCTGTACATCCCTACTGAACTGACTTTGCTGACTTTGCTGTGAAATATTTTTGGTAATTGTCTCCTATCCACCTGTACATCCCTACTGAACTGACCCATCATCTCCTGCATTTGCTGCACCCACATGCTGACATAAACACCAGGGCCAATAGACACGTGCGCTCATGCACATCCCACTCCCACCTTGCCTTCCTCGCCCTCCTCCTTCTCCTAGTCTCAGGTGACATTTCTCCTAATCCTGGTCTGCCATTTTCCAAATGCAAGCCACATATCCAATACCCCTCCCCCTCTGGCAACCACCGCAATCCACTCAGTTTAATTTCTATCCCCCTGCTTCCTCAAAGCACCCCACCAATCTCATGCGCCCTTTGGAATGCCCGCTCCATCTGTAACAAGCTAACATCTGTACATGACCTCTTCATCTCTCATGGCTTGAACATACTCGCCATAACAGAAACCTGGCTTCCTGGCCTCCTGCTGCCCTCTCCCATGGTGGTCTCCATTGGACTCACTCCCCCAGACCCAACAGACAGAAAGGAGGTGGAGTTGACTTCCTTCTATCCCCACAAAGCACCTTCCAAGTCCTTCCTGTCCCTCCCTCTCTATTCCTCTCTTCTTTCGAGATGCACTGTATTCGTCTTTTTTCTCCCATTTCTCTGAGGATTGCAGCAATTTATAGGCCTCCAGGACCGGTATCGCGCTTTCTTGATGACTTTGCTGCCTGGCTACCCTACTTTCTCTCCTCTGAAATACCCACCATTATTCTTGGTGACTTTAACATTCCTGTCAATGTTAACAGCCCAGCTACAGCTAAACTTCTCGATTTAACCTCATCTTTTGACCTAACTCAATGGACACATACTTCGACTCACTCCAATGGTAATACCCTTGACCTTGTATTCTTCCATCTCTGCAACCCTGACAACCTCACCAACACCCCCTTTCCTCTATCTGATCACAACCTCATTACTTTCACTGTATCCTTGCCTCCAACCACCCATCCCTCCAAACGGCAAACAATTACTTGTAGGAACCTTCACCACTTTAACCCTTCTCTTCTCTATTCTGCTACTGACCACCTATATGACATAATCTCTCCCCTGTCCTATCCTGACCTGGCCACCTCTGTCTACAACAGTTCACTCTCATCATCACTAGATGCACTTGCTCCTCTAACCACACGCAGGCTTTCTGTCCCTTGTTAGGGGAGTAATAAGAGACAAAGGTGTATAATTCCCCATCAATGTTCTCCGAGACTAGAATGTAACGTCCCAGAGGGTTTACAACAGTCTCTGGTTGGGAGAGATTAATATGTTTAGCAAAGCAAATGGCAACGCCTTTTGTTTTGTTGGTCGCTAAGGAAACAAAAAATTGGGGGAAGTGCTGATGGAGGAATTTAGTTTCATAGGATATGGGGAAGTGAGCCTCTTGGAGAAAGAAGATGTCCGCGTGCATGGACTGGTAAAGTTGAAAGAGCTTTCCACGTTTGATGGGGGAGTTAGGACCCTGTGTGTTATGCAATATAATTTTGAGGGTGGGAGTCATGTTACGAGGGTTAGGCATGATGTGGGAGGTGTGAAGCTATGCTTATGTTACGAGTCTTACCTTGCCGATGTGAGAAGTGAACCCCGAGGAGCCCGAGGGGTGTGCTCGCCGTAGAAGAGAGACCTGGGTGGAGTGGCCAGAGGCGAACGTGGAGCCTGGGAACACTCAGATGAGTAGTGGAATAGAAGGAGAGGAAAGGGGTGAAAGAGGAAAGGAGAGAAAACAAGGAAGTTACAGCGACCGAAGTCATTAAACATTCCTGCATGTAACAATAACAAAAAGTGAGAACTCGGGGGTCCCCAGACCTCCCCCAATCCCCAGGGCAGGATGGACTAGCCATACCTTACCCCTTAACCTGAGAGGACCGGCGCCCCTACTGTAGGGCAGCCTGGTAAGAAATCAAGGGCACTAACGGTGCTCCTGATTCCTAATGGAGGTGCACTGGGTCCACCACAGCCCTGCCACCTGTAGTTCAAGGCAACTAAAGACAATTAAGCAGTCTACTATGTCCTAAAAACAGATTGTTCTAACTGGGAAATCAACATACAAACATATAAATGACAGAGAGCTTCCCATCATGTCCGACCCCCCCCCCCCAGGGTCCCCGCCCTCACTTCAAGGGGCCCGGGGGGGCAGGTAGACACAATACTGGGAGATATTTATGACCTAAGGCTTGGTGCATGCGATGATCTCCTGCTGCGTGATGAGAGACTCTAATACATCGTCAAAACAGTAAGCCATACCAGCTGCGCCAGAAAGACCGAATGAAGGAGAGCAAGCCTAAACAGTAAAATTTCAGTAATCTGGTTCCCACAAGACTATCCATAATTAACACAAGCTAAAAGTCCAACTGAGGGGATAAGAACAATCCAGCGATGGTATCCCATTAATGCTCTCGTCTATCTATTAGTGGTCCAGGACTAGTGAGGGAGTAGGTACCCCCTTTCCCCTGTGTCAGCCCTGTATACTCATATAAATGGCTGCTGCCTGTCCTGATAAAACAGATAGCTGGTTTACGCTTGAGTCAGTGTAGGAGGGGTGTCAGTTCCAGTATGGGGACAACAAGGAAGGATAGACAATTGGAGGACCCAGAAAGGTCAATGTGGACCAGGAGTTGGCATAAGGAGAGTTCCGGATCAGGGCCCTGATCCTAAAGGGGGCCAGAACATCATGGTGGGAGATTTTCTTTGGAGCGTTTGGAGCTTTGTTTCAGCCAGGTAGGTTGCAGTGGGCTCGCCGGAGAGGGCCTCTTTGGAGATGAGGGGGTGCTCCGGCCTGTCTGGGTGGGGGATGGTTCCTGTGTAATCAAGCCCAATTAAAGCAGAAGACGTTCTCCCTATGCAAATGTGGTGAAGCCGTGACTTTTATTTCTGTAGGAGAAATTCAGTTGCAGGGGAAATGACCAGCGATATGTGATTTCTTTCTCAATAAGAAGTAGGAGTAATGGTTTGAGAGAGCGTCTTTTCTGCACCGTGTATGGTGATAGATCTGCAAAAATCTGGATCCTGTGACCAACCAATTTAAGGTTATCTGAACCCCTGGACCCTGTGCCCTGTGGGCACAGGGGTGACAGTTTTTGCTTCAGTCACTGACAATAATAGGCCTGTATGCGGGTCCATCATAGGAGTAGTGGGGAGGCCGGAGCCTAATCTGTCCAGCAGGGACTTCATGGATGAGAGATGTGGCCAGGGACAAGGGTGGAAAGTCAGTACCTGGGGATTGTGGCGGCAGTGAGTCCTGGTCTTCTTTTTTTTTTTTAAATAGCCAGACCAACAATTGCAACTGCGAGTCAATTTAAATGTGATTTACCTCAGTTTTTGCTGCAACATGGTACAGATGCGCCACTTTATAGGCAGACTAAGTGGACCCCCCACCCCATTTTCATGAATTTTTCATGTTTATTGTTTCAATTTAAGAACAAAATGAATAAACAAAACAAAATTTAACACAAACTAAACAAAACTAAGCAAATTCCAAAACAATACTAAACAAATTCCGAAACTAAATGAAATTAGTAACATAACGAATATATCCAAAATTTTAAACACATTTTTCCACTCTGCACATGTCTAATATACGTCTCCATTACTTCCTGGATGGCCCTTAGTTTAGGAAAATTGTTAAGACACAGGAAGGAGTTAACCAGCTGGCCTCATTAACGGACACCCTGCTCCTGCCCTGGCCTTCCAGGAGATCACTTCCACCCACCTCTGCAGATGCAATCACCAATCACTGTTCTCACTAAATACACAGCCATTATTTTTTTTCTACCTTACCATCATCTTGCATAGTTTGTTTATTTGGCAGAGTGTGCAGGAGCTGAGCAATCAGATAATAGCCTACGTGGAGCAGAGCTAATGAGAACAGGAGAAGAAAAACTAAAGGAACTAGTGCTTTTGGTGTCAATAATTGTTGACGCCACCCCAAATGTAGAAACAAACACACATTTTGCCAAGTGAATAAATGAGCGACAAATACAGCAAAATGCAAAGTAAAAACTTGCAAATCAATGGGCTGTCTTATGCAGGTTGCGGGGGAAAAAAAGAGCCAAAAAATGTGCTCTCCCACTGCGTGTGAATGGGACCTCAGGGTGAAATTGGTGTGTTTACACAAGAACAAGGATTTTCCATTCACACCTGCATGGCAAACTGCACAGAAAAGGCACACTTTGCCATGCATTTAAGAAACACCCTGCAAAGGAGCATCATGTTTGTGTTGTCACTAAATCTTTATGGCACCCCAACCACGGGTAGCAGGCATGCATTTGCCATATGAAAAATGTGCTGCAAATGCACCAAAAAGTGCAGTAAAAGGGCATAACACTCTGCTACATTGCTTTGGGGCAATTGTCACATATAGGGAAGCCCATTCAAGTGAATAGACTGCTCTTATGCGTGATGAGCGAAAACACTCCAAAACCCCCCCCCCCCCCGAAAAACATATGCAGAAATATCAGTTCCCACTATGTGAAGTTGTGAACAAGGCCTGACAACTGAGTCTCCCCACTTTGTGTACTTGTATAAAGCTGGCCATACACTATGCAGTCTGATTGTGCAATTCCTGTACAATTTTCTTTAGATTTACTAGAACTATAGAATGGAGGACCCACCTGAACATGTCATTCAATTTGTATCAAATTAGACAAGATTTTACACTACATAGCTAATGGCAGATCTAAAGGAGATTGTACAATCAGATTGTACAGAAAGTGGGTGAAAATAAAACGAGAGTTGGTATAATAATGAGGGAGATGCAGGGATATTACCTACAGCAGGGGTAGGCAACCTTTGAGAGGTGGAGATCTACCAGGACAACATGGAAGGGATCAAAGAACTTCGGGTGCTGCACCTTTAAAAAAAAAAAATGAACTAGCAAGCCCCTAATGAAAAGTAGAGGCGACATAATTCAAACTTAGAAAATCTTATAAAACTAATTTTTAAGGGAGAATTGGGGGGCGGGACTTTTAGTGAAGCACACGGATCCTCTCTCCCCCCTTTCTTCCTACTTTGTACTTCTCCTCGTTTTCTTTCTACACTCCACTTTTCCTTTTCACTCTGCTTCTCACTCCTTCTCACTCTTTATCACTTTACTTTCTATCCATTCCCTCCTATATCCTCATTACACTTCATTCACAGGCTTTTTCCTCCAGCAGGTTCCCCCTCCTGGGGCCATTCCTCTCTTCCCTCCACTACACACCATCTCCACTTTTCCACTTTTTTGACCAATTTGGGATGTCACCCCTGCTGGTTTTATGCTGCCCGGACATGCCCCCTCAGCTCCGTGATGTGGCGTCTTTGGCTGGTATGACTCACGTGGCTGCGCTCTCCCCTTTGTGCAGACACACTCATGTAAGTTTGTGGGACAAATGTACGGATGTGTGGGGGTTTTCACATTTTCTGCATTTGCCCACTCATTTCTCAGAATATCAATATGTCCTTATCTCTATTTCTAGATGATTATTATGGTCTTGCTCCTGACGAGTGACTTTAAGGTCCCGAAATGCGTAGAGCTAACAACTACCGTTATAACAACATATTAATGAATTCACTATGGCCGTTCCTCTCTACCAAGCTTATTTTCTTCTTTATTCTTAAGTGATGCTTTAATGCATCACATTTCCGTTTCTAGTATTACCTACACTGCAATTAATCACGTACTTATGTGACCTGTGCAACTGTATAATACTGCCTTATATTTTCTAATAGAGTCAAGATGTATGTTTTTATATTATTTTTCTTACTTACCTTACCTTAACTAGTATTTCTAATGACGCTTTAATGCGCTAGCTATTTTTATGAGTATTTTCTACAATGCAATTAATCATGTTATTACGTGACCGGTGTATTTGTAAAATACTGTTTTAATCTCTGGTTGGATTATGTATTTATGTGTGATGACTGACCTTCAAGTATCGATATACATCATGTAATGAATTGTGTACCCTCAACCTTTGCTCTATGAATTGACTCAAATAAATAACCATTTTCCTATTTATTTCTCTATTGCATCCGTGTGCTTCATCAAAGTCCCGCCCCCCAATTCTCCTTTAAAATTTAATGGGATGGAGGATGGGATCTGTACGGCCCCCTATCCTCATATAAAATCCCACAATATCCATTTTTCCTTATAAAACTAATGTCACTGTAGAAATATAAACTTAGCCTACCTTAAAATTTAGCTTCAGGGAGAAACTCAGCATTCACTTTCAATCACAATTTTTTTCATTTCTGGGGAGTATTTGGTTACCCCCGCAAAGCAGAATATCTGGTACAGCAGGCTGATTTCATCGACTAGTTTCAGGCCTGGCTATCAGCTCCGATTCCTGGCCAGTGTAAGTAGGATGTAGGGCAGTGTACATAGATCAGTAGGATGTAGGGCACTGTACAGAAGTCAGTAGTATGTAGGGCAGTGTACAGAGATCAGTAGAATGTAGGGCAGTGTACAGAGGTCAGTAGGATGCAGGCAATGTACAGAGGTCAGTAGTATGTAGGGTTGTGTACAGAGGTCAGTAGTAAGTAGGGCAGTGTACAGAGGTCAGTAGTATGTAGGGCTGTGTACAGAGGTCAGTAGTATGTAGGGCAGTGTACAGAGGTCAGTAGTATGTAGGGCAGTGTACAGAGGTCAGTAGTATGTAGGGCAGTGTACAGAGGCCAGTAGTAAGTAAGGCAGAGCACAGAGATCAGTAGGATGCAGGGCAGTGTACAGAGGTCAGTAGGATGTAGGGCAGTGTCTAGGGGTCTGTAGTATGTAGGACAGTGTATAGAGGTCAGTAATACCATACACAGGGCAGTTTACAGAGGTTAGTAGTATGTAAGGAAGTGTCCAGGGGTCAGTAGGATGTAGGGCATTGTACAAAGGTCAGTAGTAAGTAGGGCAGCGCACAGAGGTCAGTAGGATGTGGGGCAGTGTACAGAGGTCAGTAGGATGTAGGGCAGTGTACAGAGGTCAGTAGGATGTAGGGCAGTATCCAGGGGTTCCGTAGTATGTAGGGCAGTGTACAGAGGTCAGTAATACCATACGCAGGGCAGTTTACAGAGGTCAGTAGTATGTAAGGTAGTGTCCAGGGTGCTGTGTGCTGGTTGACTACAAAACCCAGACATTGGGTTGGAGATTTCTTCCCTCTCAAGGTGCTCTGAAATCTCCAAACTTCAGAGCCCCATCTAGAATTATCAAAATTTAGAGAAATCTGCAAAAGCAGTTTTCTCCGCTAAAAATTAATGTTTAGTTGTTCTGCACTCAGCAAATGTGCAAACCCTGTTTTCTTTCCATGATTACAGAGCCTCGTACTGTCACACAACCATCAATGAACAAAATAAAAAAAAAAAAATAGTTTGTCTAAATCTCGAAAGATACAGTACACACTTAAAATGCTAAACTTAAAAAAAAGGTTTTTTTTTAACCCGTGAGTCCTATTTTTTTTAGAGATATGTGGCTAACCATGTAGCATCTGATAATTCCAAAAATTAACCTATGACATGTTATCACTTACCATCTGATATTTCTTTGTCTTCATTTCTATGCATGTGTATAGTATATGTACAGTATCTCACAAAAGTGAGTACCCCCTCACATTTTTGTAAATATTTTATTATACCTTTTCATGTGACAACACTGAAGAAATTACACTTTGCTATGATGTAAAGTAGTGAGTGTGCAGCTTGTATAACAGTGTAAATTTGCTGTCCCCTCAAAATAACTCAACACGCAACCATTAATGTCTAAACCCCTAGCAACAAAAGTCGGTACACCCCTAAGTGAAAATGTGTAAATTGGGCCCAATTAACAATTTTGCTTCCCAGTGTCATTTGACTCATTAGTGTTACAAGGTCTCAGGTGTGAATGGGGAGCAGGTGTGTTAAATTTGGTGATATGGCTCTCACTCTCTCATACTGGTCACTGGAAGTTCAACATGGCACCTCATGGCAAAGAACTCTCTGAGGATTCAAAAAAAAGAATTGTTGCTCTACATAAAGATGGCCTAGGCTATAAGAAGATTGCCAAGACCTTGAAACTTAGCTGCAGCATGGTGGCCAAGACCATACAGCGGTTTAACACGACAAGTTCCACTCAGAACAGGCCATACAATGGTCGACCAAAGAAGTTGAGTGCATGTGTTCAGCGTCATATCCAGAAATTGTCTTTGGGAAATAGACGCATGAGTGCTACCAGCATTGCAGCAGAGGTTGAAGGGCTGGGGGGTCAGCCTGCCAGTGCTCAAACCATATGCCGCAAAAAGCCCGCAAACAGTTTGCTGAAGACAAGCAGACTAAGGACATGTATTACTGGAACCATGTCCTGTGGTCTGATGAGACCAAGATTAATGTATTTGATTCAGATGGTGTCAAGTGTGTGTGGGGGCAACCAGGTGAGGAGTACAAAGACAAGTGTGTCTTGCCTACAGTCAAGCATGGTGGTGGGAGTGTCATGGTTTGGAGCTACATGAGTGCTGCCGGCACAGAGGAGCTACAGTTCATTGAGGGAACCATGAATGCCAACATGTACTGTGACATACTGAAGCTGAGCATGATCTCCTCCATTCGGAGACTGGGCCACAGGGCAGTAATCCAACATGATAATGACCCCAAACACACCTCCAAGATGACCACTGCTTTGCTAAAGAAGCTGAGAGTAAAGGTAATGGACTGGCCAAGCATGTCTCCAGACCTAAACCCTATTGTGCATCTGTGGGGCATACTCAAACAGAAGGTGGGGGAGCGCAAAGTATCTAACATCCACCAGCTCTGTGATGTCATCATGTAGGAGTGGAAGAGGACTCCAGTGGCAACCTGTGAAGTTCTGGCGAACTTCATGCCCAATGGGGTTAAGGCAGTGCTGGAAAATAATGGTGGCCACACAAACTATTGACACTTTGCACCCAATTTGGACATTTTTACTTAGGGGTGTTCTCACTTTTGTTGCCAGCAGTTTAGACATTAATGGCTGTGTGTTGAGTTATTTTGAGTGGACAGCAAATTTACACTGTTATACAAGCTGTACACTCAATACTTTACATTATAGCAAAGTGTAATTTCTTCAGTGTTGTCACATGAAAACATATAATGAAATATTCACAAAAATTTGAGGGATGTACTCACTTTTGTGAGATATTGTATGTATTTATTTATCTATGCATGTATATGTACACATGTATACTGTATGTATGTGATCCACAATGTTTTATGGTTGTTAAACTTATGATTTTATCAGTCACATTTACATTTGTATTTACATTATATTGTGTTTTGTTGTAGCCCTGATGAAGGGGAGTTTTTCTGATCCCTGAAACATGTTGGCTGTTTTTTAGCACAAACTAATAAATGAACATGGGCTCTTTTATCATTCAGTTGGTGCCCCTTCCATTGGTGCATGTTTTTTTTCCGGTTAACTGCTGGGCACCCACTGGAGGGTAGCTTTGTCCTTTGTAAGCAGCTTAACCTTAGCCATTGAACTCTGAAAATGTTTTTACCCTTGCACTATGAACTCTAGCAGGATCCCAGTATGAATCCCAGCACCTCTTGAATGCTTTTTCTTCATTGGAGGAAAACAGAACAAACCTATTCTTCTCCATAACATGGATGGGGGATGGGCAGTTTTGTAGTTCTAACACTAGGGGTGTTGAATATAATCCCTGCATCACTGCATCAATGCTGAGAGTCAGCCGAATCAAACACTGATGATGTCATCCGGCGCGCCGCGCAGTGCTCTGCCTCTTCTGGAGAAGCACAGAGGCAGAGCCTGCCTGGTGAATAAAGCCCCCACCCACCGCAGTATGTAGTGAGATGGACACTGGAGCAGAAAGTCCGCTGATGAGCTGATAGCCAGTAGAGTGAAGAGGGGTGAGTTTGAGGAGACCCCACATGAAGAGAGGTACCACTGGAGGCCCCGGAAGGGAGAAGAGTGGCAGAGACATACTGAGCAAGGAGGAGAGGAAATCCACTGACACTGAGAGCAGATGAGTGCCAGTTTCACTGATTCCATCCCTCCACTACCATCCCTCTGCCCCTGATCCCATCAATCCCACCATCCCTCTGCCTCCGGTCCCATCCATCCCACCATCCCTCTACCTCTGGTCCCATCCATCCCACCATCCCTCTGCCACGGATCCCATCCCCCCACCATCATTTCTCTGCTTTTGATCCCATTCATCCCACTATCCCTCTGCCACTGATCCCACCCCCTCCATCACCATTCCTCTGCCCCTGATCCCATCCATTCCACTATTCCTCTGCCCCTGATTCCATCCATCCCACCATCCATCTGCCCCTGATTCCATCCATCCCACTATTCCTCTGCCACTGATCCCATCCCCTCCACCACCATTCCTCTGCCCTTGATCCCATCCATTCCACTATTCCTCTGCCCCTGATTCCATCCATCCCACCATCCCTCTGCCCCTGATTCCATCCATCCCACTATTCCTCTGCCACTGATCCCATCCCCTCCACCACCATTCCTCTGCCCCTGATCCCATCCATCCCACTATTCCTCTGCCCCTGATTCAATCCATCCCACCATCCCTCTGCTCCTTATTCCATCCATCCCACCATCCCTCTGCCCCTGATTCCATCCATCCCACCATCCCTCTGACACTGATCCCACCCCCTCCACCACCATTCCTCTGCCCCTGATCCCATCCATCCCACTATTCCTCTGCCCCTGATTCCATCCATCCCACCATTGCTCTGCCCCTGATCCCATCCATCCCACCATCCCTCTGCCCCTGATCCCCTCCATCCCACCATCGCTCTCCCCTTGATTCCATCCATCCCACCATCCCTCTGCCCTTTATTCCATCCATCCCACCATCCCTCTGCCACTGATCCCACCTTCTCCACCCATTCCTCTGCCCCTGATTCCATCAATCCCACCATCCCTCTGCCCCTGATCCCATCAATCCCACCATCCCTCTGCCCCTGGTCCCATCCATCCCACCATCCCTCTGCCACTAATCCCATCCTCCAACCACCATCCCTCTGCCCCGATCCCATCCATCCCACCATCCCTCTGCCTTTGATTCCATCCATCCCATCATCCCTCTGCCCCTGATCCCATCCATCCCACCATCCCTCAGCCACTGATCCCACCCCCTCTACCACCATTCCTCTGCCCCTGATCCCATCCATCCCACCATTCCTCTGCCACTGATTAGACATGTGCAGAATGAAAACATATGTTTTGTTTCAATTTGTCATTTACATAAATTTGTTTAGTTAAATTTGTTTAATCTGTTTAATTTGTTTTCGGAATTCGTTTTTTTTATTCGTATTCAAATCATTTCAAATTCGGATCGATTTGAAAAGTTTTCAAATCAATTTAGAATAGTTTTCAAATTTGAATAGTTTTCGAATTCGAAAAGTTTTCCAACCTCCAAAGAGAAAAAATAAAATAGGAAATAAAGGAATAGAATAGAAAAAAATATAACAAAAAATAAAATAATAGAATATAATAGAGTAAAACAGAACAAAATAGGATAGAAAATAAAAGAAGAGAATATAATAGAATAGAAAGGAATAGAATAGAATTTAAAAAAGAAGATAATTAAATAGATTATAACCATCTTCGGAAAATTCGAATAGAATAGAACATAATAGAATAAAAAAAAACACTAGCACAGAATAGAATAGAATATAAATAATGTAACCATTTTCCAAAATTCAAATCAATTCGAATTTGAATAGAATAGAAAAGAATAGCGTAGAATATAATAGAAAACAACACAATAGTATAAAAAAAAAACAACAGAATAGAATAGAATGAATATAACCATCTTCCTATTCTTATCTATTTTTTTCTATTCTATTCAAATTTGACTTGATTCTATTTGAATTTTGGGTAATGGTTATTTTCTTTCTATTCTATTTTATTCAATTTTTTTAATTGTATTATTTTTCTGTCTGTTTATTCTATTCTTTTCTATTCTATTATTTTTTTCATTCTATTCTATAATTTTCTATTCTGTTCTTTTCTATTCAAATGTATTCTTTTCGAAATTCAAATTTCGGAAGGTGGTTATATTCTTTCTATTCTATTCTGTTGTTTTTTTCTATACTATTCTGTTATTTTCTATTCTATTCTTTTCTATTCTATTCAAATTCAAATTGATTCTATTTGAATTTTGGGAAATGGTTATATTATATTATTATATTTATATTCTATTCTATTTTTTATTTAATGTTTTCTATTCTATTATAGTCTGTGCTATTCTATTCTTTTTTTTCTATTCTATTATTTTGTATTCAAATGTATTCTATTTGAAATTCTAATTTCAGAAGATGGTTATATTCTTTTTATGTTATTCTATTCTATTCTATTCTATTCACTTCTATTATATTTAGTCAGTTATGTTCTTTTATTTTCTATTCTGTTTTGTTCTGTTTTTATATTATAATATATCATATTATATATTTTTTTCTGTTATATTCTATTGTCCTCTATACTTTTATTTTATTTTTCTTTTCTATTCCTTCATTCTCTATTCTATTTTATTCGCTTTGGAAATTCAAAAACTATTTGAAATTTGAAAATTATTCGAATTCAAAAAGTATTCGAAAATGATTCAAAAATGATTCAAAAACAATTCAAATTCAAATTCCGTCCAAATTTTTTTTTCATTATTTCGGATTTGTTTAAATTCAGTAGTATTGTAATTCAGAAATTCAGATACATCCGAATTTCCAAAAAATGTAAATTTGTCCGAACATGTCTACCACTGATCCCATCCCCCCATCACCATCTCTCTGCTCCTGATCCTATCCATCCCATCATCCCTCTGCCACTGTTGTAACATGACAAAATGTGGAAAATGTCAAGGAGTATGAATACTTTTTTAAGGCATTGTACATGAACTTGTTTTTGGTGAAGAACTGCAGTTATTACAAATGACTCCCACAGAAGTAGAATAACGGAAAATTGAATACTTACCTTTCCGTCATTTTCCTTTCCTGGTGCCTGCCCATGGCAGCATACCAATGGTTGGTTGCTCTGCCCCCTACCAACCCACAGGACCACTTTAACTCTATAAAAAAGAGTTGCTCCCCTCAGTCAGTATTCTTGTAACTAGATCTCATAACGCTAAGGATCATTGAAGGGAGGGTGTATGCTGCCATGGGCAGGCACCAGGAAAGGAAAATGACGGAAAGGTAAGTATTCAATTTTCTGTTTTCCTGGTGCCACCATGGCAGCATACCAATGGTAAATAACTTACAGGGAGGGTGCTGCAATAAAGAAATTTAATAAGAAAAACTACAGTTGACCGCAAGGTCCTTTCCCCAAACTCTCAGGTAGTAAGGACTGCTGGGTCTACACTATAGTGGGACATGAACGTGCTAAAGGACGACCAGCTGGCCGCTCGGCAAATTGTCTCAGGGGAGACCCGCATCAAAGCTGCCCAGGAGGAAGCTATTCCACGTGTTGAGTGTGCATTGACAGCATCTGGAACTGGGAGACCACTAGCCCGATATGCTCTTTGGATCAACCTTACAATCCAACTTGCCAAGGTCGTCTTGGATGCTGCTATTCCCTTCCTGGCAGCTTTTGGGATGACAAATAGCCGCTGATATTTCCTGAACTGCTGCGTCAAATTTAGGTAGTGACTTAGGGATCTGGCTATATCCAACTCATGCAGTTTTGAGGAGGCTGGATCCTCCCCGAATGCTGGAAGAACCCACTCTTGGTTCAGATGAAAGACTGAAGGTACTTTAGGGATGAACTGACGAATAGGCTGCAACACCACCCTGTCTGGGAAGAAGGTAATGTAGGGTTCTTGTGACCCTAATGCTTGGATCTCTGATACCCTGTGACCCGAAGTGATGGCGACTAGAAAGACTGCCTTCAGAGAAATATCCTCCAAGGTGCATTCTTCTGTGGAAGCAAACAGAGGTTTGGAAAGGACACTAAGCATGATAGTCAAATCCCATTTGGGGTATAGCGTCTTTCTGGGAAGTCTCAATCTTAGAACTGCTTTCAAGAAACGTTCCACAAGAGGGTCTAGTGCCCACCGGGTATCTGTTAGAGCTGAAAGGGCTGAAACCTGGACCTTAAGCGTGTTCAGGCCCAAACCTAAGTCCAATCCACTCTGTAAAAAGAGGAGTATGTTCTGGATTCCGGGGTTTAGAGGATCGAAATGGTTAGTCTCTGCCAATTCCATAAACTTTCTCCAAATTCTATAGTATGTGGAATTCGTAGATGCTTTTCTGGCCTGTAGTAGTGTTTGAATGACATTATGCGAACATCCTAACTCGCCCAACCTCTTCCGTTCAACTTCCAAACCCTCAAGTCCAGGATCTCCGGGTGCGGGTAACAGAACTGGCCCTGAGACAGAAGGTTGTCTATGCGTGGAAGGGGAAGCGGTTTGCACAAAGCCATCTTGACTAGCAGAGTGAACCACAGTCTCTTGGGCCAGTATGGAATCACTGCCAAAATTGTGATCCCTTCTGTTGTTAGGCGTTGGAGAAACCTCAGTATCAGTGGAGTTGGGGGGTATGCGTATGCCATCTGAAAATTCCATGGTTGGGTTAGGGCATCCACCCCTTCTGACTTCGGAGATGGGGATCTCGAAAAAAAGCGGTGTCTACGCATTGAGCGGGGAGGCAAATTGGTCTATTTGGGGAGTGCCCCATTGCTGGCATATCCAGGAGAAGACCCTCTGATTCAGAAACCACTCATTGTTGTGGCTGAAAGATCTTGAAAGCTGATCGGCTAATTGGTTCTCTGGCCCTGGGATATATGAGGCCTGTAGGTTGACTAAATTCCTCTCGGCCCACGTTCAGGAGGGACCTGCTGTGCATTCCCCCTTGATTCTGAACATAAGCCACTGCCGCTCTGTTGTCCATCTGGAGAAGGATGGATTTGTCCCTAAGGAAGGTGGCCAGAGACAAGATTGCCAACCAAGCCACCCTTAGCTCCAAGGTGTTTGACACTACCTCTGTTGCATTGAATTGCCATCTGCCCTGTACCAGCTGGTTTTGTAACGTGTCCCCCATCCTAACTGACTCGCGTCTGTCGTCAGAACAGTCCATGGGATGGGGCCAAGGGGACAGTGAAGGAGAAGGTTGGATGGCCTTGTCCACCACCAAAGGCTGGATTTAATTGCAGGCATAATTGATATCCTCTGATCTAGGCGATTTTCTTCCACTGTGATAAAAAGCCCACATAGAAAGTCCGTAGATGCCATCTGGCCCATTTCACCATGGGTATGCATGAAGAGAGGGAACCGGGCAGGCTCAGACAGTCTGACGCTGACATGGAATGGCTCGCTAGTGCCCTTTTCACTTTCCCGATCAATGAAGGGTTCTTTTCTGATGGGAGTGAGACTGCTCTTCCTGGAGTGTTGAAGAACTCTCCTAGGTAATTTATCTCCTGTGTGGGCGTAAGTTGACTTTTGGCGTAGTTAATTAGCCAACCGAACTTTATCAGTGTGTCTAGGACCAATTGTACATGTATCACCAAGGTCTGTCTGTGCTGGGATAGAACTAGAATATCGTCCAAATAGTGTAGTACTCGAATCCTCTTCTCTGGAAGAGGAGCCAAGATCGCTACTAGCACTTTGGTGAAGGTTCTGGGCACTGTAGAAATCCCGAAGGGAAGGCATTGGAATTGAAGATGTAAGTTGCTTATTCTGAACCGGAGAAAAGGCTGAAACTGAGGGTGGATAGGTATATGAAGATACGCATCCTGAAGGTCTATGGACGCCATCCAATCTCCTGGCTGAATGGATAGAATGACTGTGTTTAAGGACTCCATCTTGAAATGTTCCACACGGATATGCCTGTTCAGTCTCTTCAGGTCTAGCACCAGCCTCCAACCCCCTGGTTTTTGGGGACCAAGAAGACCGGAGAATAAAAGCCTAAGCGTTTCTCCGAGTCTGGAACTGGTACCACTGCCTGCTGGAGAACAAGCATTTTGACATATTGAAGAAGGGCCTCCTTCTTTTCTCTGGAGGTTGGGATCTTGGTGGGCTGAAAGGAATAGAGGGGGGCTGCCTTTTGAATCTCCAGAAATGGCCTTGACAGACCGTGTACACTGCCCACTTGTCTACACAATCTTCCACCCAAACCTGGGCAAATGCCTTTAGAAGGGCTCCCACCGGACCAGTTTGGGTGGGGAGGGCGTCAAAAGGACTTCTGGCTCTCAACCGTGATTGTAGAGGCTTTTGGTTTTGCCGACCTCAAAAAAGTAGCTTGTGAACCTTTCCAGCCCCTTCTGTATTCCCTTCCTGGGCGGTAGGATCTGGAATCCTTCCCTCTAAGCTGGCCCGCTGGGCGACCAGCGAATCTTTTCCTCCTGCCTCTGTCCTGGGGAATTAAACCACTTTTCCTCCCTGTGACTCTGGTAATTGCCGTATCCATCTTTTCGCTGAACAGGGCTTTTCCATCGTATGGAATACGACACCACGATTGTTGAGACGTTGGGTCGGCCGACCATGGTTTTAGCCACAACGCTCTTCTGGCCGTGATGGAATACAGCATGGCCCTGGAAGAACATTTAAAACATCAATAGCTGCTTCTGCTATGAAATCTGAGGCCAATTTTAATTCATCCAGTGCCTTAATGATTTCTTCTGAGCCCACCCCTTGTCTGAGGGCCGTTTCCACGTTGTCTGACCAAACTCTGGTGGCCCTTGAGATCGAGGTCAGAGCTACCGCCGGTTTGCATGCTCCTCCAGCCGCCTGATAAGTCTTTTTCAAGTCTGAGTCAATCCTTCGGTCAAGGATATCTTTAAAGGAGACTGCGTCTTTTAGCGGTAAAGTCGAATTTCTAGCCAATCTCATAACTGAGGCGTCCACAGTTGGTACAGTATCAAAAAGCTGCGCGTCTGCTTCTGCTAGTGGATATAACTTAAGAAAACGATTATGCGCAATAGGTCTTCTGTCCACCTTCTGCCATTTGTCTGTTACCACCTCCTTGATTTCTACCATCAAGGGAAAGGTTGATAACTTCTTTTTCAGATGTGGGAAATATTTCTTTGTTTTAGAAGGGGGCTCCGGATTTTCCTCCCACTGGATTGCATCCTTGACCACGGTGATGAAAGGCTCAATTAGAGCAAAGTCAAAAGCTGAGATATTGTCATCCACCCCTTCCGCCTTGTCATCAGAATTCACCTCTGCGTCCGAATGAGAAGTGGGCGCATTTATTGCTGCTTCGGCCGAGGATGGGTTAACTTGGTCTTGGGAGAGGGCCATCTCCCTGACTGAATCCTTGATCAGGCTCTTAATTGATTCTAGAGACTACTGCTTGTCTTTTTCCTTGTCCCCTGTAGCCTCTAGTAGACACTTCTCGCATACCAATTTTCCCAGCAGCGCTTGTCTTCCACATACCCAACAGGTCTTCTCTCTTGGATACACCGGTCTGTGGGATTCGTGTCTGCTAGGGGTATGTCGGGGTGACCTCTGGCCACTGCGGGAGGCATGAGCTGAGGGTGAATGGAAGTGGCCCGAGCTCCTATGACCCTTTGATCTCCTATCTGGAGAGCTTCGGTGGGATGATCTGCGGGATAATCCCCAGCGCGGGCTGTAGAAACAAAAAATATGTTCTAAATTGCCTGGAGTGCTCTTTTTTTAAAAAAAATGTACCTGATTGTTGCAGCCCTTACCTAGTGGTATGATGAGGATCTTTTTGTTGCGGTATCACATTACTACGGGCAGCTGGAAACCAAGAAAAAAAAAAAGGATTGTTTTTTTTTTTCAACTTTATATAAATATATATATATATATATATATATATATATATATATACCATGCATACAAACACATGTACAGATATTCAAGCCAGTAATGCCCCTACATACCTTGGCCAGGCTCCATTGTCTTTGCACAATAGGGAAGACACTTAGGGAGATGTCTTCTCCTTGATAGCTGGCAATGTAATGAATCCAAGGCTCTCTATTTATGTTGAGAGTGCTTTGGGAGTTCCAAGATGGCCACCGACGGCTTCAGTCCGCTACTTCGCATGCCCTGTATCGACACATGACGTCACGCCATGACTCCGCCTCCCTGCTGGGTAAAACAGAGCAGATCGGCGCTATAACTTTTGCGCAAACCAATCAATAAACGCTTATTGAGTTTTTTTTACCAAAAATATGTAGAAGAATATGTATCGGCCTAAACTGAGGAAACATTTTTTTATATATATTTTTTGGGGATATTTAATATAGCAAAAAGTAAAAAATAATGTGTTTTTTTCAAAATTGTCGCTATTTTTTTGTTTATAACACAAAAAATAAAAACTGCAGCGGTGATCAAATACCACCAAAAGAAAGCTCTAGTTATGTGGAAAAAAAGGACATCAATTTTGTTTGGGAGCAACGTTGCACGACCGCGCAATTGTCAGTTAAAGTGATGCAGTACCGAATCGCAAAAAGTGCTCTGGTCAGGAAGGGGGTAAATTCTTCCGGGGCTGAAGTGGTTAAACTTCTCCAAAACTTTACCCCCAGACCTGTCTGGTCTGTTCCTTGGCCTTCATGAACCTGTTTGTTCACTAAGGTTCTCTATAAAAAACCTCTGAGGGCTTCACAGAACAGATTAAATTACACACAGGTGGACTTTATTTACTAATTCGATGACTTCTGAAGGCAATCCACTAGATTTTAGTTATGGGTATCAGAGTAAAGGGGGCTGAATACAAATGCACACCACACATTTCACATATTTATTTGTAAAAAATTCAGAAAACCATTTATCATTTTCCTTCTACTTCACAATTATGTGCCACTTTGTGTTGATCTATCACATAAAATCCCAATAAAATACATTTACGTTTTTGGCTGTAACACGACAAAACATGGGAAATGTTTTTGGTGAAGAACTGTAGTTATTGCAAATGACTCCCATAGAAGTAGAATAATTGTTTATCTATCTCTTCTTGATTGCTGCAAGCAAGGGGATTTTCCCTTAGCTTAGTGAATGTGGTGAAAATGTATTTTGCAAAGAAAACTCAATCACATTCAATGAAATTTTAAAAAATTAATTTTTGCTTGCACTTGGTTAGAATTTAGAAGATAGAAGTCAGCAGAACTTCAAATCATTCACTAAGCTAAGTATAAATTCCCTTGCAACTGTCTATTTTCCTTTAGTAAATAACCGCATGTCTCTAAATAATCCACTTCTTGTTTACTCAGTTGAATTTGTTTAAAGTATTAAAATGATTTTGTTTTAGGCCAACTCAAATTTGGGAAGGGAATGCCTAGGTCAATTGCTATCCACACTGTCACTGGTTTCAAATGAAAGTGTATGTATGGGTGAAACTTTTATATATATATATATATATATATATATATATATATATATATATATATATATATATATATAACAAAGTGATGGGTTAAAACCTCTGTTAGTTTATTTCTTGTTGTTTGTGTTCTATTAGGGACATTTCTCTTCTTTTCCTGTCCTGGAGATGCAACAGGAAGTAAGAAGAAATATGTCCAGTTATGGGAATTTTTCTCTTAGGTGTCATTGAAACAGTTGTTCACATTAGAGGATTTACCTTCAATTCATGTTCTAGGGACAACTACATTTTTTTCCATCACTTTTTGTCTCAGTGACAATCCTCCTCAGCGGGGACACAGGCCGCAACAAAATATAACAAGGGATTCTAATATATATATATATATATATATATATATATATATATATATATATACATACATACATACATACATACATACATTTTAATATTACTCAGTGCAGTAGCTATACATCTCACGTTTTTATTTTAATGCATTGTGCACCCAGCATTTGACAGTAATATAGAGGAAAGTACAAAACCATGCATTGCATCACCATTCAGCTTTTCATTTACATATGTAATTACACCCTTCTTAGGAAAACCAAGCCCTTGTAACAATTGACAGAACTACATTTTCTTCCTATATTCCAGCTATTCATAATTTTAAGATAAACTTCCTCCGCTGTCTTCTTTTAGCCAACCATAAATGGTTCCTGATGATGTAAATCTTTCAGTAGGTTGATGATGACAAACTCCAAAAAAAGCATTTTGGGTTGATTTTCTAAAGGCTATCAGGCCATTTGCTTTGCAAGGAAAATTACAATGTGCAGGGGGAATTTTCTCTGAGAGCTTAGTGAATGTGGTAAAATTTCACCTTGCAAAAAATGTTCAAAAAAAAAAAAAAAAGAAAAAAGAAAACAGCATTTACTTGCACAGGATTGGATGATGGAAGTCAGCAGAGCTTCACTTCATTCCCTAAGCTCTGGGGCAAATTTCCTTGCAAAGTGAAACTTCCCTTGTAAAGTGAACAGACTATTTGCCTTTAGTAAATCAGCCTTATAGACTCTAAAGTTTAGTATCACTTGAGCATTGTTATATTTCCCTGCTTTTCACATTAATACTTTCAACTCTACTACCAACCCGCTTGCCATGGCTTATGTATGCCCCCATCTTTTTCTTCGCTTTCACTCCTTTCTCTTTTCTTGCACCTATCAAACATTAATGCCTATGAATGCTTCTACTTTTTTTTCCCTTGCCTGGTAAATATAATTTCTAGTATGTTTTATGTCATTTTAGGTCCATATTCTTTGTAGTTAAAGTGTATAGTTCCTAAACCCAGGACCCTGCATTCACTATATCTGGTCTCCCACAGTACACAGAACATGGAAATGCAATTATTTTAGTAAATATGAATTGCTAAATACCTTTTCTCATTAGCAGTATTAGCAGTCTTATGACTTCTGTCAGTGTCTGGTTAAAGCTTGTAGGAGGAGCTTTCATTCTACTCTGACTGTCCTATGAGGCTGCAGGACCCCTGGTCCTTTGTCTGGACAGTGCTGATTGGCCCTGTGCCAATCACATTCACGCTCCCAAGAAAAAAAAAAACTCTTTAGCAATACACACCAAACTGAGCATGTGCAGGGTGACTCCAAGGTTCTATACCAGTGGTTCTCAACTCCAGTCCTCAGGACCCACCAACAGGCCAGGTTTGCAAGATAGCTGAAATACATCACAGGTGATATCACTTGCTGCTCAGTGATTGCAGTATTCGAGTCTGCAACTCCCCAAGGTAATACTTAAAATCTGGCCTGTTGGTGGGTCCCGAGGACTGGAGTTGAGAACCACTGTTCTATACTATCTGGAGATGGCTTGGGGACTGTGGAAAAAGGAGAGGATTAGAGACGACAGGATCAAACAGCCTTTTTACACAATGCGCAAGATTAACCCTTTAGGATCCACAGTGAGTATAATAAGCATGCTTTACTGCATATACAGTACAGACTGATTTTACTGTTGTGCCTTTAGTAACACTATAACCCCTTTGGACATCTAATTCCCTGTTACTTACACATATAATATTCTTGTTGTCTTATGGTCAACTGTTACCAATTGCTTTGCATGTGCTTTATCTTTTAATTGTGTGTCACCCAGTCACATGCTTGCCAAGTCTACAAGACTACATCAATGAACATTGTGCAGGCATGCATTACCATCAGGATACATGCCATGAGAAATGCCATGCATCCTTCACTGGGGCAGATACTTATCAGCAAAAAGTTGCTGGAAGGAGGCTGTAGGGTATCAGCAGTGATGGTATGCAACAAAGGATGAAAGAAGTAAAAATTCTTAATGTATAAAAAAAAATGGCTTGTTTATGATGCTCAAGGCTCAATCAAACTCAATGTAATTCAGTTAGGGTTCATATGCATTTACTTTTTTTGTAATGTTGCCTGGAAGATATACACTATATTGTCAAAAGTATTTGGACATCTGTCTTTACAAGCACATGAACTTTAATAGCATCCCAGTCTTATGCCCTGTACACATGATTGGACATTCCGACAACAAAATCCATGGATTTTTTCTGACAGATGTTGGCTCAAACTTGTTTTGCATACACACGGTCGCACAAAGTTGTCGGAAAATCTGATGGTTCTGAACGCAGTAACGTAAAACACGTACGTCGGGACTATAAAGGGGGCAGTAGCCAATAGCTTTCATCTCTTAATTTATTCTGAGCATGCGTGGCACTCTGTGCATCGGAATTGTCCACACACGGTCGGAATTTACATGAACGGATTTTGTTGTCAGAAAATTTTATAGCCTGCTCTCAAACTTTGTGTGTCGGAAATTCCGATGGAAAAAGTCAGATGGAGCCCACACACGGTCGGAATTTCTGACAACAAGCTCCGATCGCACATATTCCGTCGGAAAGTCCGACCGTGTGTACAGGGCATTAGTCCGTAGGGTTCAATATTGAGTTGGCCCACCCTTTGCACCTATGGTAGCTCCAACTCTTCTGGGAAGGCTATCCACAAGTGTTTGGAGTGTGTCTGTGGGAATGTTCGACCATTCTTCTAGAAGTATATTTGTGAGGCCAGGCACTGATGTTGGGCGAGAAGGCCTGGCTCGCAGTCTCTGCTCTAATTCATCCCAAAGGTGGTCGGGTTGAGGTCATGACTTTGTGCAGGCCAGTCAAGTTCCTCTACCCCAAACTCAAACTAAAGAGAACAACCTGATAGAACACCTTTGGGATGAATTAGAGCGGAGACTGTGAGCCAAGCCTTCTCATCCAACATCAGTGTCTGACCTCACAAATGCACTTCTGGAAGAATGGTCAAACATTACCACAGACACACTCCGAACCCTTATGGACAGCCTTCCCAGAAGAGTTGAAGCTGTTATAGTTGCAAAGGGTGGGCCAACTCAATATTGAACCCTACGGACTAAGACTGGGATGCCATTAAAGTTCATGTGTGTGTAAAGGCAGGTGTTCCAATACTTTTGACAATATAGTGTATAAGACTTCAGTATCCACTTCAATACAGGGCGTTTTCCCCCCTTACTGCCCATGACAATTTTCAGCTTCCAGCACTGTCACACTTTGAATGATAATTGCACGGTCATGCTACACTGTACCCAAACAAAATTTTTATCATTTTCTTCCCACAAATAGAGCTTTATTTTGGTGGTATTTGATCACCACTGGGTTTTTAATTTCTTGCTAAACAAACTAAAAAAGACCGAAATGTTTGAAAAAAAATGTTTTTCTTTGTTTCTGTTATAAAATGTTGTTTTCTTCTTCACTGACGGGCACTGATGAGGTTGCACTAATGGGCACTGATGAGGTGACACTGATGGGCACTGATGAGAAGGCACTGATGAGGAGGCACTGATATGCAGCAATGATGGGCACCGATAGGCTACACTGATTTGCAGCACTGATGGGCACTGATAGGTGGCACTGATGGGCACTGATAGGCAGCACTGATGGGCATTAATAGGTGGCACTGATAGGCATCACTGATGGACACTGGGACTTTTAGGTGGCATGGATGGGCACTGAGAGGCAGCACTGATGGGCACTAATAGATGGCACTGATAGGCAGCACTGATGAGGAGGTATTGACAGGCATTACTGATGGGCATCTGTTAAAGGCACCAACAGGCGTTACTGATGGGCACTAATTGGCACTTTGATGAGCACTGATTGACGATTTTGGTGGGCACTGCCTGGCAGCTGATGGGCAATGATTGGCACTGTGGTGAGCACCTTTGATGGGGGCTGCACTGATAATGAATGTGCTGATTATCAGTGTACACCCCCCCCCCGATCGGCTCTCCCTGTCAGCGTGAACCGAGGAAAGCTGATTACCGGCACTTTCTGGTTCACGCTGTGATCAGCTGTGATTGGTCACAGCTGATCATGTGGTAAAGAGCCTCTGTTAGAGGCTCTTTACCACGATCAGAGATGCGGTGTATCAGAGCGACACGCCACACCACTGATCGCCGCAATCGCGGCTTATCCTGCTGGACGTTATTTGACACCCAGTCGGGATAACAGAACCTCTTCCTGGCCATCATTTTGCTATAGGCCAGGCGGGAAGTGGGTATACATGAACTGACAGTACATATACTATGTGAGGGTTTTAATGAGGGCCAAGGGCAGAAATGAAAGAGAATACAATAAAAACTTCATTCCTCACTCCTTGGTGAACTTCTTTAAATTAACCATAAAATATGATATAAAGGACTTTAAGGTAAGGTTGATATTGCTAAGGTTGTATACATTATAAAATCACTTCAAAATACTGCTTAGGATAAATGTCCTAATGGGACCCTTTATTATCTTCTGAGGTTCAGAAAGAGTGAGAGTTTAAGCTCTGTAAATCAGCCACATTGTATACATTGCACTGTGCTTTCTGATTTTAGTGGTAGCGAGGTCTGTGGTTGCAACCAGACCCCTTCCCATGAAGAGCTTTTCCAGCTAACAAACAAAATGGTCTATCACTATTTACATAGTTACATAGTAGGTGAGGTTGAAAAAAGACACAAGTCCATCAAGTCCAACCTATGTGTGTGATTATGTGTCAGTATTACATTACATATCCCTGTATATTGCGGTCATTCAGGTGATTATCTAATAGTTTCTTGAAGCTATCAATGCTCCCCGCTGAGACCACCGCCTGTGGAAGGGATTCCACATCCTTGCCGCTCTTACAGTAAAGAACCCTCTACGTAGTTTAAGGTTAAACCTCTTTTCTTCTAATTGTAATGAGTGGCCACGAGTCTTATTAAACTCTCTTCTGCGAAAAAGTTTTCTCCCTATTGTGGGGTCACCAGTACAGTATTTGTAAATTGAAATCATATCCCCTCTCAAGCGTCTCTTCTCCAGAGAGAATAAGTTCAGTGCTCGCAACCTTTCCTCATAACTAAGATCCTCCAGACCCTTTATTAGCTTTGTTGCCCTTCTTTGTACTCGCTCTATTTCCAGTACGTCCCTCCTGAGGACTGGTGCCCAGAACTGGACAGCATACTCCAGGTGCGGGGGGACCACAGTCTTATTATTCGTTTTATCTCTGCAGTTGATCCCCCTTTTAATGCATGCCAATATTCTGTTTGCTTTATTAGCAGCAGCTTGGCATTGCATGCCATTGCTGAGCCTATCATCCACTAGGACCCCCAGGTCCTTTTCCATCCTAGATTCCCCCAGAGGTTCTCCCCCCAGTGTATAGATTACATTCATATTTTTGCCACCCAAATGCATTATTTTACATTTTTCTACATTGAACCTCATTTGCCATGTAGTCGCCCACCCCATTAATTTGTTCAGGTCTTTTTGCAAGATTTCCACATCCTGCGGAGAAGTTATTGCCCTGCTTAGCTTAGTATCGTCTGCAAATACAGAGATTGAACTGTTTATCCCATCCTCCAGGTCGTTTATGAACAAATTAAATAGGATTGGTCCCAGCACAGAACCCTGGGGAACCCCACTACCCATCCCTGACCATTCTGAGTACTCCCCATTTATCACCACCCTCTGAACATGCCCTTGTAGCCAGTTTTCAATCCATGTACTCACCCTATGGCCCATGCCAACGCACCTTATTTTGTACAGTAAACGTTTATGGGGAACTGTGTCAAATGCTTTTGCAAAATCCAGATACACCACGTCTACGGGCCTTCCTTTATCTAGATGGCAACTCACCTCCTCATAGAAGGTTAATAGATTGGTTTGGCAAGAACGATTCTTCATGAATCCATGCTGATTACTGCTAATGATATCATTCTTATTACTAAAATCTTGTATATAGTCCCTTATCATCCCCTCCAAGAGTTTACATACTATTGATGTTAGGCTAACTGGTCTGTAATTCCCAGGGATGTTTTTTGGGCCCTTTTTAAATATTGGTGCTACATTGGCTTTTCTCCAATCAGCTGGTACCATTCCAGTCAATAGACTGTCTGTAAAAATTAGGAACAACGGTCTGGCAATCACCTGACTGAGTTCCCTAAGTACCCTCGGATGCAAGCCATCTGGTCCCGGTGATTTATTAATGTTAAGTTTCTCAAGTCTAATTTTAATTCCGTCCTCTGTTAACCATGTAGGCGCTTCCTGTGTTGTGTCATGAGGATAAACACTGCAGTTTTGGTTACTGAAGCCCCCCGATTCACTCGTGAAGACTGAGGAGAAGAATAAATTCAATACCTTTGCCATCTCCCCATCCTTTGTAACCAGATGTCCTTCCTCATTCTTTATGGGGCCAATATGATCTGTCCTCCCTTTTTTACTGTTTACATACTTAAAGAATTTCTTGGGATTTTTTTTGCTCTCCTCCGCTATGTGTCTTTCATGTTCTATCTTAGCCATCCTAATTGCACCCTTACATTTCTTATTGCATTCTTTATAAATTCTGAATGCTGTGGATGATCCCTCAACCTTGTATTTTTTGAAGGCCTTCTCCTTTGCTTTTATATGCATTTTTACATTGGAGTTAAGCCATCCAGGATGTTTGTTCGCTCTTTTAAATTTATTACCCAATGGGATACATTGGCTAATGCCCTTATTTAATATGCTCTTAAAGCAAACCCATCTCTCCTCCGTATTCTTTGTTCCTAATATTTTATCCCAATTTATGCCTTTTAGCAAGGTTTGTAGTTTAGGGAAGTTGGCTCTTTTGAAATTCAGTGTCTTTGTGTTCCCTTCATGTCTCCTATTTGTGTGATTTATACTGAAACTAATTGACCTGTGATCGCTGTTACCTAAATTGCCCCGTATTTCCATATCTGTTATCAGGTCTGTATTGTTGGTAATCAGTAGATCTAGTAATGTTTTATTTCTAGTTGGTGCGTCTACCATCTGACCCATAAAATTGTCCTGCAAGACACTAAGGAACTGGCGAGCCTTAAATGAATGCGCGGTTCCCTCCGCCCAGTCTATGTCTGGATAATTAAAATCCCCCATTATGATAACACTTCCCATCCTTGCTTCTAATCCAATTTGTGATAGGAGATCCGTCTCCACTTCCTCCCTCAGGTTAGGGGGCCTATAGCATAGTCCCAGTATTATTTTCCCCTTAGCTTCATCCCTTTGGAGCTCTACCCATAAAGATTCCACCTCCTCCCTAGCCCCCTCAGTGATGTCATCTCTCACATTCACTTGTACATTATTCTTGATATATAGGCATACCCCTCCCCCTTTTTTACCCTCTCTGTCCTTGCGGTATAGGGTATACCCTTGAATGTTTGCCAGCCAATCATGAGAGCTGTTGAACCAGGTCTCTGAAATTCCCACAAAATCCAAATCCTCCTTGTACAACAGTATCTCTAGTTCACCCATCTTGTCCGCCAGGCTCCTGGCATTGGTGAACATGCCACATAGTTTAGACCGGTCGCATATTGTCCTCGTATTGGGTGTTTCAAGATTGCAACTTGGACTTGCTACTATACTCACCTTGTGTTTTTGTGCTTTGGTTAACCTACCACTAATGCCCCCAATACTACCCTCTGGAATATCTTCCGCGCTGGCTATCACTGTCTCTGGACCCTCCCCCCCATCGCCTAGTTTAAAAACCCCTCTAACTTTTTGGCCATCTTCATTCCCAGCAGATCTGCACCCTCCTCATTTAGGTGCAGTCCGTCCCTTCTATAGTACCGGTTACCGAATGAGAAGTCGGCCCAGTCCTCCAGGAACCCAAACCCCTCCTTACTACACCAGCTCTTCAGCCACTTGTTTACTTCCCTAATCTCCCTCTGCCTCTCTGGTGTGGCTCGATGTACCGGTAGTATTCCTGAGAACACTACCTTGGAGGTCCTTTTCCTCAATTTAGCTCCTAAGTCCCTAAAATCGTTCTTTAGGACACTCCATCTGCCTCTGACTTTGTCATTGGTGCCAAAGTGCACCATGACAGCCGGGTCTTCCCCAGCCCCTACCAGTAATCTGTCCACCAGATCCGTGATGTGCCGCACCTGAGCACCCGGTAGACAGCATACAGTTCGGTGCTTCAGGTCTTTGTCACAGATTGCCCTATCTGTCCTTCTAAGAATTGAGTCCCCTACCACCAGAATCTGTCTTTCCTTTCCCTTTGCTGCCCCCCCACTCTCACTGGAGGAGTTCTTCCCCTGGCAGCTAGGAGAGTCCCTCATCTCCAGCAGTGCTGGTCCCTGACTGGTTTCACCAATGTCACTCAATGGAGCGTACTTATTGGGATGCTCCAGTCCTGGATCGGCCTCCCTGGCACTTCCCCCTCTACCCCTCCTGACTGTCACCCATCTACTCTTTGCTAGTGCCTGCACCTCTTTGTCTCCACCCGCCTCTGTGCTGGCCCCTGCCGGCACCTGCCGTGTACGTTCCTGGCTCACCTTTAGTATGGAGGGACTTCTCAGTGCTGACAGTTGCTTCCCCAGATTCAGAACCTGGGCTTCCAGGGAAACAATGTGCTTACATTTTGCACAGCAGTATTCGCCCTCGATCGGATGATCAAGGAACGCATACATGCGGCAAGATGTACAAAGAGTCGCCTCTCCACACCCGCCGGGCATCGTACCTATTAAATTTGGTGAGGATTTAAAGCGGTAGTAAAATAATCCTTGAGATGGAAAAAAAAATAGGCCTCTTGCATGTTTAAGCCATAATGTACTAGTATGCATGGCATACTAGCTTATTATGACAGACTTACTTACAGACAGAACCCTTCAGCACAGTGCTGTCATGGCTCCCCCTGATTCCCGCCTCTTCTATCTTTGACCAGTCTTCCTTCTGGGTTCCATATCTTTGGCTGCTTGAATGGCTGGGCCACAGTGACATAATTTCCACTAATGGATACGGGAGTCACATCACAAATGTGGTCTGCGCTGTACACATACATGCTCATATTGCATTACCACTGACAGGCAGGGGGGTTATTAATGACAGAAAAGACCTCATGGGTCCCTTCTGTTATAAAAACCCCTGCCTCTCAGAGGTTTTTGAAAAATGTTTCTACTACTCTTATAAGCATCTAATAATTCTTGTATTCTTTTGTATTGGGTAATCATTTGTTGAAGTATTGAATCTTTAAATTCGTGACCTAAATCTTCCTACTTAGGTTTTTACAATGTTATTGAATTCCTAGCCTAGAAGTACGCTTGTCACAAATAACACAGAACAGCTGTGCTACAGATGCCTAATGTGCCTTTTGGTATTAGCAAAAATATTATTTTGCCTAGAAGCAATCATTTCAAGAAGATGTCTAGAAGTAGTGCTATCCAGTCGTATGAAAAAAAACTCACAAAAAAAATTGAATATCTCAGTCTTACAAGGAGTTAATAGCTTTTTATATTAGCACATCAGGGACAATATTTTAATGAACCACTGTTTGTTTGCCTTTGTTATGATATTTAGATTGATCTCATAATAGCACAAACTAGGCTCTGCCATTCCCCAGCTCCCTGACCTTTCTCTAGAATTTTGAGCTGTTATTGGGTGCATACTTAAGCATGGTGAGGCTCGAATGAATATAAAGCCCCTTTTTAATTTCAAATGTACAGCGAAATATTGCAGAATTTTATTTAATGAAATATGAATTTGAGGAGTTGTTATTAGCAACTGGTTACAATAGTTGTTTCAGTAGATAAAGACATTCATGGTGCCTTTCATAATGCAGTAAATATTTGAATATTTGAAAAGTCATAAACAGAGACAAATAAAATCATTAATCTGCTTCAAGGTTCAATACAGATCTCACCAATTGGGCATTTAGTCATTTTTGGTAAACTGAGATCTTTGCTTAATTTTTTGCTTTGGCATTATGTCGCTTACCTCCATATTCTTTAAAAATGGCATTTGCTCATTGTCAGTGTTATATGTCAATACTTTATCCCCTCATCATGCATACAAGCAATACAGTTAGGCAGGGCCAGATTTAGGCATTCCTAAGTAAAGAAGGGGTGAACGTGAAGTGACTGAGACAATACACACAGTGGACAACTATGACAAGTACTTCCTCTTCATACCTGTTACCAGTCTTTTCCTCAGTTAAAATTCAAGACTACATAGGCATGAACAGGTATGCTCCAAGCAAAAATTATGCATTTCTGTAGTGACTTTGCAAATGAGCTTACCCAATGATTTGGCATTTTGTATTTGAGTCCAGTTACTATTTGAGATTGTCAATGGAATTTATTTGTTATGCCCTGTACACACGGTCGGATTTTCCGATGGAAAATGTGTGATAGGACCTTGTTGTCGGAAATTCAGACCGTGTGTAGGCTCCATCACACATTTTCCATCGGAAATTCCAACACACAAAATTTTCCGACATCAAAATCCATTGTCGGAAATTCCGATCGTGTGTACACAAATCCGACACACAAAGTGCCACGCATGCTCAGAATAAATTAGGAGACGAAAGCTATTGGCTACTGCCCCGTTTATAGTCCCGACGTACGTGTTTTACGTCACCATGTTTAGAACGATCGGATTTTCCGACAACTTTGTGTGACAGTGTGTATGCAAGACAAGTTTGAGCCAACATCCGTCGGAAAAAATCCATGGATTTTTTTGTCGGAATGTCCGATCAATGTCCGACTGTGTGTACAGGGCATAACTGTTTTTATTAATAAATGCAGCAGTGAGCACTATACTGTATATTCTCTATTTTGCCTTCTTTGAGTCTGGTTTATGTGAAAGATTAAACTTAACCCCACTAATCCTGTGATTACAAGTTAGACTGATGTGGAGCCTGAATACTTGGTTTTTAGATTAAAGGATTTTTTAAGGTAAAAAATGTGCATTTACTATTTTTTTAAGAGCCTGGAAAGCATTGCTAAATGCTGGTGCCATGCCAGACTTCTGCAGACTGTTAGTGTAGGCTGTCTGCCCATGCATCTTATGGGCAAGCAGTTTCACACTGAAAGGAAAAATCAATAAACTACCACAGTGCTCAACAACGCCATGGTAGTTCATTGAGAACTATAAGGCGACAACCACAAAGGATGTTGGTACCTGTAGTTCATTAATTCACAGAACTCTGTAAATGAATGACACAGTTGCGTAGGCAGATGCTCACACAGCCACGCTCTTTTCAAAAAGTGACAGCTGGTATGGGGAACTTCTTCCCATACTGCTCTCACACAGAGGTAGCAGATTCCCGAGCGGCTGCAGGAGCCGCAACATGTTACATGTTCCTCCCTAAAAAACAGGTGGAACATATGGAATGTTCCTATAGGTGAACTTATCCTTTAACCACTTGCCATCTGTGCTAAAGCCAAATTACTGGGACAGAGTGAATGGCCTGTTCTGGGTGGCTGTCATATGATGGCCTCCTGTGATCACTCCCGCATCTGCGTGAGTGCAGCACGCTCTGTGATCACAATGTCTCCTGGACACTGCTGATCACAGATTGAGGTAAAGAGCCAATCTGTGGCTCTTTACCATGTGATCAGCTGTGTCCAATCACAGGTGTAAACAGAAGCTGGTTATCAGCTTTCCTTTCCTCACACTGACAGCGTTAGGAAGAGAGAAGAGAGCCAATAACCGACTTCTGTAAAGGGGACATGTACAGTTTTGATTATGATTATCATTGTCCTGATTATGAGTGCAGTCTCAGCAGTGCCCACCAGTGCTGCCAATCAGTGCCCACCAGTGCTGCCAATCAGTGCCATCAGTGCTGTCACTCAGTACCTCCTCATCATTGTCACCTATCAGTGCCACCTACCAGTGCCCATCAGTGCTGCCTATCAGTGCCGTCCATCATTGCCCATCAGTGCCACCTATCAGTTCAGCCTCATCAGTGCCTCTTCATCAGTGCTCACCAGTGCAGCCTATCAGTGCCCATCAGTGCAGCTTCATCAGCGCATACCCGTGAAGGAGAAAAACTGCCTGTTTGCAAAATTTTATAACAAAACTATGAAACTATGAAATGTTTTTTGTTCAAAATTTTTGGTCTTTTTTCGTTATTTATTTAGCAAGATATAAAAAGATTCAGTGGTGATTAAATACCGGCAATAGAAAGCTCTATTTGTGTTAAAAAAATATAAAAATGTTGTTTGAATACAGTTTTGTAATACCCCACAATTGTAATTCAAAGTGCGACAGCACTGAAAGCTGAGAATTGGCCTGGGGAGGAAGAGGGTAAAAGTGCCCAGTAGGCAAGTGGTTAAAAGCACACATTATGTAACCTTTGTGATGAGAGTCAGATATAAGGTAAGAGCGGATGCCTTGCTAAATGTATAGTGAGCTATGGTGTGGCCCTTGTAGATGGTGGTGTTTCCACAGAGGGGTCAGCGCTGTGAGTAGGGCAAAGTCAGCTGGAGTGCATATGCCCCTGAACTCATGTAAGTGCAGAACATCCAGGAACAGTGCAGCCACAGACCTGTTGTTACACAGGGTTGTATTTTAGGCATCGGCTGCTTTGGCACATGCACAGTCAATGAAACAACTAACTGCGTACATATTAATGAAGTATCAAGCTTGTGTTGGCGCGCTGACACTATTTAAAATGTCTAGGTGTCAGACACAGCATGGGACCATTGCTGGTGGCTGCACTGCAGCATGAGTCAAAAAAGTCCATGCCTAGGTAGATCTTGTGCTGCTTTCCTAATTGAAGCTTTGTTCCTCTGGCCTTAAAACTCTAATTTCACTGCATTTACTCCCTTTTGTGAGTTGCATTTTCACCACTATCTGTGATACCTCTGGTAAAATGAAGCTGGAAATGTCGCCTTTTAGAGATCACCACTAGAGACAGGCTAAACAAACTTGGGCTCGGTTCACAGGATTTTTGACAAACAGCTCACAAGTTCTACATGTTGAGCTGTTGAAGGCAATACAAGCCAGATATTTAAAATCAATTCTAACTATTTTTAAGGTTAACAGGCAAGGTATAATCACATAAATGGTATGGGGGCTGGACAAAAAAAAAATTGTTTTGCAGGGAGCAGCAATTTTAATAATGCACATGTGAAGCAATAAAAATGTCAAATTATTAAAAAAAAAAAAATGTCTGGGAATGTCTAAATTCCGACTGTGAAGTTGTGCACCAGTAAGATGTGTGCAATATACTACAACATTTCAAAGAAAAAACAATGCTGATTAAATTGACCATAAATGGGGTGTGGCTTGATGTCGGAGCGAGCGGCTGCTTAGATCTGCTGCTCTAGCTCTCTTCATCCATCCTGCAGGTATCCTGTGTCCGACCCACTCCCTAAAAGCACAATATCCTTCCTTATGGTTGTGGTCATACTCTAACGCTGGAATGATGGTGAAATACAGGCCACCTGTGCCCCAGTCTATGGCAGAACAACTGGGTAAGTTCTGCAGACACGATGGCGCTGATCCCCCGGACATGCCTGAAGCCATGCTGCAGCCTTCTCTCTCCTCAGCGCAGCTATCCACACAGGGGGTAAGTGAGTCTATCCCTGCTGCCTTCTCTACCTAGCTAGATCACCTACTGTCCCTATTCCCCCTTCCTGCTCAGAGGACATCTATTCTTCTGATCCCCCTCTAGAAAAGCCTACCCAGGCAGAAATCATGCTGGCTATAAAAGATTGTAAAGCCTCCCTCACAATCCAAATGGAAAACACCCATATTGATTTCTGCTAAAACAGGATGTACAAAACATGCGAGAGAGAACAGGGGGGCAGAGGAATGCATTAATGCTCTGGAAGACACCGTGAACCCCTTATCTGCCACAGTGCGCACTGTCACGAATGAGCTGGTGACCCTCAAAGCCAAATTAGATAACCTGGAGAACAGTTCCCGTCTGTATAAGCTCTGCCTTGTAGGATTCCCAGATCATTCTGAGGGATCCCGCCCTGAACAGTTTCTCCATTCCTGGCTGCATGATGTCTTAGGAATCAATGCGCTTTTCCATGCCTTCGCTATCGAGCGTGCACAGCGCAACCCTTCACGTCCTCCTTCCTCGGGGGCCCCTCCATGATCTCTGATTACACGGATCCTCAACTTTCAACACAAAGTCCCTATCCTGTGTTTTGCTAGAGAAAAAAGGGATTTAATGGCAATATTATTTCCATATATCCTGACTTCTCGGCTGAGATCCAACGTCAACGCATCTCCTTTGCAGCAGTGAAAGGCCATTTGCGCACTGAAGGTCTGCAATATGCCATGCCTTTCCCTGCTAAGCTGAGAATTATCTATGATGGTAAAGCTCACTTCTACTCCAGTCCAAGCCTGGCTGGATGACCGCTTTGGAACACAATCTGGATGCCGTCGCAAATAAATATTACTGATGATGCACCGTCGTCCCTCCATTTCCTGTCCTCATTCTTCTGTGGTGTCTATCTGTCTATCTGAACGACCAAAGAGGCATTGCTGCAGACAATATCTCAGCCCCTACCACTTTGTGTATCATATGGAAGACATTTTTCATATCCTCCCCCTTCTTTGGCTATATATTGTGCCTGCAACAGGCCTGGATGTGAGCCTGGGCCTGCTTTGTATACTATTTTCCCCTACACTCCCTCCAGCTCTGATTTATATGACTGTTGCTGTTTGTGCCTTATAATACTGTTGTATCTCATATCCTTCTACACGGATGCCTACTGCCTTCATGTGAGCCATTCTGGACCTACCACCTCCCCCATACCAGTTAGTGGTGAGGCCACCTTTTTTTGTCACCTCTAATGACAGTTACTGTTTTTTTTTTCTGTTAAGGCATACAAGGCTCGCTGTGGGATGGTTGGATTTTTTTTTCATGGCCCTTCTCATGTTTGGGTTGATGAGAGCGGCTGGATTTATGAGTTTTTCAAAATGTTTTTTATGTTTTTTTGTGCTCTTTTATTTTTGACTTTGCACGTTCTCATCTGTACATGTTACGAGTGGTGTCATTTTACACCATCATGTTTATATTCCAGATCCTCATTGTGTCTGTTATACCATGACCATAAATAATTTCTTGGAATCTTAGGGGTATGAACTCGCCCCAGAAGCAGTCCTTGGTATTTTCCTTTTTAAAGAAATATAAGCCCCATATTATTTGTCATCAGGAGTAGGGATGAGCCGAACACCCCCCTGTTCGGTTCGCACCAGAACATGCGAACAGGAAAAAGGTTCGTTCCAACACGCGAACACCGTTAAAGTCTATGGGACACGAACATGAATAATCAAAAGTGCTAATTTTAAAGGCTAATATGCAAGTTATTGTCATAAAAAGTGTTTGGGGACCTGGGTCCTGCCCCAGGGGACATGGATCAATGCAAAAAAAAGTTTTAAAAAGTTTTAAAAACGGCCGTTTTTTCAGGAGCAGTGATTTTAATAATGCTTAAAGTCAAACAATAAAAGTGTAATATCCCTTTAAATTTCGTACCTGGGGGGTGTCTATAGTATGCCTGTAAAGGGGCGCATGTTTCCTGTGTTTAGAACAGTCTGACAGCAAAATGACATTTTGAAGGAAAAAACTCATTTAAAACTACCCGCGGCTATTGCATTGCCGACAATACACATAGAAGTTCATTGATAAAAACGGCATGGGAATTCCCCAAAGGGGAACCCCGGCCAAAATTTTAAAAAAAAATGACGTGGGGTTCCCCCTAAATTCCATACCAGACCCTTCAGGTCTGGTATGGATTTTAAGGGGAACTCTGCGTCAAAAAAAAAAACGGCGTGGGGTCCCCCCAAAAATCCATACCAGACCCTTATCCAAGCACGCAACCTGGCAGGCCGCAGGAAAAGAGGGGGGACGAGAGTGCGGCCCCCCCTCCTGAACCGTACCAGGCCACATGCCCTCAACATTGGGAGGGTGCTTTGGGGTAGCCCCCCAAAACACCTTGTCCCCATGTTGATGAGGACAAGGGCCTCATCCCCACAACCCTGGCCGGTGGTTGTGGGGGTCTGCGGGCGGGGGGCTTATCGGAATTTGGAAGCCCCCTTTAACAAGGGGACCCCCAGATCCCGCCCCCCCCCTGTGTGAAATGGTAAGGGGGTACTTACCCCTACCATTTCACTAAAAAACTGTCAAAAATGTTAAAAATGACAAGAGACAGTTTTTGACAATTCCTTTATTTAAATACTTCTTCTTTCTTCTATCTTCCTTCATCTTCTGGTTCTTCTGGTTCTTCTGGCTCTTCTGGTTCTTCCTCCGGCGTTCTCGTCCAGCATCTCCTCCGCGGCGTCTTCTATCTTCTTCTCCTCGGGCCGCTCCGCACCCATGGCATGGGGGGGAGGCTCCCGCTCTTCTCTTCATCTTCTTCATCTTCTTCTCTTCTTCTCTTCTTCTCTTCTTCTCTTCTTCTCTTCTTCATTTTCTTCTCCGGGCCGCTCCGCACCCATGCTGGCATGGAGGGAGGCTCCCGCTGTGTGACGGCGCTCCTCGTCTGACAGTTCTTAAATAACGGGGGACGGGGCCACCCGGTGACCCCGCCCCCCTCTGACGCACGGGACATGACGGGACTTTCCTGTGGCATTCCCTGTGATGTCACAGGGAAGTCCCGTCAAGTCACCGTGCGTCAGAGGGGGGCGGGGTCACCGGGTGGCCCCGCCCCCCGTTATTTAAGAACCGTCATACGACGAGACGCCGTCACACAGCGGGAGCCTCCCTCCATGCTGGAGAAGAAAATGAAGAAGAGAAGAAGAGAAGAAGAGAAGAAAAGAAGAAGAGAAGAAAAGAAGAAGAGCGGGAGCCTCCCCCCATGCCATGGGTGCAGAGCGGCCCGAGGAGAAGAAGATAGAAGACGCTGCGGAGGAGATGCTGGACGAGAACGCCGGAGGAAGAACCAGAAGAGCCAGAAGAGCCAGAAGAACCAGAAGAAGATGAAGGAAGATAGAAGAAAGAAGAAGCATTTAAATAAAGGAATTGTCAAAAACTGTCTCTTGTCATTTTTAACATTTTTGACAGTTTTTTAGTGAAATGGTAGGGATAAGTACCCCCTTACCATTTCACACAGGGGGGGGGGCGGGATCTGGGGGTCCCCTTGTTAAATGGGGCTTCCAGATTCCGATAAGCCCCCCGCCCGCAGACCCCCACAACCACCGGCCAGGGTTGTGGGGATGAGGCCATTGTCCTCATCAACATGGGGACAAGGTGTTTTGGGGGGCTACCCCAAAGCACCCTCCCAATGTTGAGGGCATGTGGCCTGGTACGGTTCAGGAGGGGGGGCCGCACTCTCCTCCCCCCCTCTTTTCCTGCGGCCTGCCAGGTTGCGTGCTCGGATAAGGGTCTGGTATGGATTTTTGGGGGGACCCCACGCCGTTTTTTTGTTTGTTTTTTTTTGGCACGGGGTTCCCCTTAAAATCCATACCAGACCTGAAGGGTCTGGTATGGAATTTAGGGGGAACCCCACGTCATTTTTTTTTTAAATTTTGGCTGGGGTTCCCCTTAATATCCATATCAGACCTGAAGGGCCTGGTATGGAATTTAGGGGGACCCCCCACGTCATTTTTTTTTTTTTAATTTTGGTTCGGGGTTCCCCTTTGAGGAATTCCCATGCCGTTTTTATCAATGAACTTCTATGTGTATTGTCGGCAATGCAATAGCCGCGGGTAGTTTTAAATGAGTTTTTTCCTTCAAAATGTCATTTTGCTGTCAGACTGTTCTAAACACAGGAAACATGCGCCCCTTTACAGGCATACTATAGACACCCCCCAGGTACGAAATTTAAAGGGATATTACACTTTTATTGTTTGACTTTAAGCATTATTAAAATCACTGCTCCTGAAAAAACGGCCGTTTTTAAAACTTTTTTTTGCATTGATCCATGTCCCCTAGGACAGGACCCAGGTCCCCAAACACTTTGTAGGGTAATAACTTGCATGTTAGCCTTTAAAATTAGCACTTTTGATTTCTCCCATAGACTTTTAAAGGGTGTTCCGCAGCATTCGAATTTGCCGCGAACACCCCAAATTGTTCGCTGTTCGGCGAACTTGCGAACAGCCAATGTTCGAGTCGAACATGAGTTCGACTCGAACTTGAAGCTCATTCCTAATCAGGAGACACATCTCACCAATGCAAAATTATTGTCCCTTAAACATCCCTGGCTAGCTACCTTGTACCACCCACACAGCATACTTCCGAGGAGTTTCTATTTTATTGGCAAAATCCCTCCCGGCAGAGGTTCTGATGGTTAAGACAGACCCGGAAGGGAGATTTGTTATAGTCACACTATGGATTATCTCTGTAGTCTTTACACTGGTTGACGTTTATGTCCCCCCTCCATTTTTCCTGGATTTACTCTCCAAATTGTCCCTTCTACTTTTATCAAGATCCCCTGGTCCCTTACTTTATGTGGACTTTAATGCTGTCCTTGGTCCTGCCTTGGACCGCTTGGGGGGGTGGCGGCAGATCCTATCCCTCTTTTACGGATTGGACTCGGGTGTATGGTCTTACTGACATGTGAAAGCATCCGGATGTGCGTCATTATTCCTGTCACTTCGACTCCTTCCACACCATGTTTCAAATAGATATGGCATTTACTTCCGCTGATGTGCTTCCTATTGTTTCTGCGGTGTCTTACCTGCCCAGGGGTGTATCTGACCATGCCCCTCTACCTGTGGACCTCCTACTCCTCCCAAACTCGGGCCCTATTTTGTGGCGTTTTAGCATCAGTGAATGGAGGATGAGGTGGTGCAGAGTGCATGTTACAGAGAGCATGCCAGAAAGGTATTGTGGACTATAGGCGTACCAACCAGGACACTGTTGGGCCCGCTAAGGCTGTGCTGACAGGCACCTTAATGTCCATTACAGGCAGGCCCAGACTGGCCATAGGGCAGACGAGGCATTTTCCCCAGTGGGCCGGGGCTGCCAGCTCCGCGGCCTGTTGATGATCAGGCAGCACAGTGAGAGGTAAGCGGCGCCCATGGCCTGGACAGGGTTAACACAGGCTGTGCTGCTCACCTACAACAATGCGCCCATGATTGTGTCATCTCCGGGCTCCGGCGCAACTACAAATTACATTAGCAGCTAATGGGCTGAGCTGTGTGTCTTTCTCACACACAGCTCAGTCTCAGAGCCAACGCTGACAGTTCCGCTCTCTGCTCTAGCACTGCTCCTCTTCCTTCTGTCTGCCCAACCCACACCCCCTGTATCTGCCCTGCCCACACCCTTGTGTCTGCCCTGCCCACACATTCCCAGGGAGATGTGAAGGAAGATTGAACACAAGATAAAAGCCTGCGTCTGAGCCTCCATCCTGGGGTGAGTAAGCTCACCCTCTCTCCTGCCTCCAAGTGTATATATAAAACAAATTTAAGGGGTGCTCTGTGGATTCTGATGCAAGGGTGGGCTTTGGTGAGCTGAGGACCCTTTACATCCGAGTTCCCCTTTACACCAGAGTCCACAGCATTCCCCCTAAATCAGGGTTCTCAGAACATCACTTTACATCAGATCCCCCTTAAATTAGGGTTCCCCTTTACATTATAGTCCACAGAGCTCCCCCTTACAGTAAGTGGAAATTCTACAGACTCTAAGGGGGGCCTGTGTGGACTCTGATGTAAGGGGGGCCTGTGCACACTCTGATGTAAGGGGGGTCTTTGCGGACTCTGATGTAAGGGGGCCTGTGTGGACTCTGATGTAAAGGGCGTCTTTGCGGACTCTGATGTAAGGGGGCCTGTGCGGACTCTGATGTAAGGGGGCCTGTGTGGACTCTGATGTAATAGGGGGGTCTGTGCAGACTCTGATGTAAGGGGGGCCTGTGCAGACTCTGATGTAAGGGGGGCCTGTGTTGACTCTGATGTAAGGGGGGTCTTTGCAGACTCTGATGTAATAGGGGGGCCTGTACAGACTCTGATGTAAGGGGGGCCTGTGCGGACTCTGATGTAATAGGGGGGCCTGTGTGGACTCTGATGTAAGGGGGGCTGTGCGGACTCTGATGTAAGGGGGGCTGTGCGGACTCTGATGTAAGGGGGGCTGTGCGGACTCTGATGTAAGGGGGGTCTTTTTTTGTGGACTTTGATGTAAGGGGGGCCTGTGCAGACTCTGATGTAAGGGAGGCTTGTACAGACTCTGATATAAGGGGGGTCTTTGCGGACTCTGATATAAGGGGGGCCTTTGTAGTCTCTGATGTAAGGGGGATCTTTGCGGACTCTGATGTAAGGTGGGCCTGTGCGGACTCTGAAGAAAGGGGGGTCTGTGCGGACTGTGATGTAAGGGGGGCCTGTGTGGACTCTGATGTAAGGGGGGTCTTTGCAGACTCTTATGTAATAGGGAGGTGTGTGTGGACTCTGATGTAAGGGGGGTCTGTGCGGACTCTGATGTAAGGGAGGTCTGTGTGGACTCTGATATAAGGGGTGTCTGTGTGGAGTCTGATGTAATAGGGGGGTCTGTGCGACTCTGATGTAAGGAAGCAGGGGGCGGGAGGAGCGGCAGATCTGCACAGTGAGCAGAGAGAAAGGGGAGGCATTATTGCAGGGACACTGTAATATAAAGGGGACTGCTTTGTAAAGTTGCACTTCAATCCTTTACAGTGCACTAAATATATTTATATATTTATTTTTATATTTATATCACAGTGTCCCTGCATTACAGCGTGGAGGACCGACCCCTCCCCCCCAGGTCCCTGGAAAAATTGACCGCTCAGTCTAAAATGCCAGGGCCTATTTTTTTGTCCCAGTCTGGGCATGATTACAAGCGTATTGTATAAGAATACTCAGCAGTGTACTGAACAGTTGGAGGATGCTATGGTAGTGGCAGAGGCTGCTTATGTTGAAAATCCTGATTCTGCTATGCGAACCTCGTGGCTTCATAAATGTAGAGTACGACCCCTGCTTGCTGGATCTTACTTAAAAATGCATGCTTTATGTCCCTCAGAAACATTTGAACATGGTAACAAGGCTGGTTATCTACTTGCCTACCTGACTAGGCCTGACTGCACTCTGTCTATCCCTAGGATCCTGACCTCCCAAGATCAGATCAGTGAAGGTCCTCAGGATATAACGGAGGCTTTTCTATCTTTTTATCAAGACCTCTATGCTTCCAGAGTGCAATACTCTGACATTCAACTAGATGGGTATCTTCTGTCAGACCATGACCATGAGGAGTTGGACGCACCCTCTCTGTTGAAGAGCTCACCTTTGCAATTTTGCAGCTACCAGCCCATAAGACATTAGGCCTAGACGGCTTTCTGGCTGAGTGGTAAATCCACTTTCGCCATCTCTTAAGTCCCCTCCTTCTCAATACATATATTAAGGCTTTGTAATCCTTAATCCTTCCCCTCTCTATGAGAAAGGCATTGATTATCTTGATACTAAAACCCCGTAAAGATCCTCTTAAGTGTGATATTTATCGCCCGATATCCCTTATCAATGTGGAGGTAAAGATCCCAGCTAAAGTTTTGGCCAGTCGTCTTAATACAGTGGTTGCAAATTTGGTTGGGAGTGACCAGGGTGGTTTTATACCCGGCCGATCAACTAGAATGAATATCCGTAGACTAGTTCACAACTGACAATATCCCCATGATTGTCCCCCCACTTGTGTCATTGTGTCTCTGGATACGTGCAAAGCTTTCAATAATGTGGAATGGCCATATCTATTTTGAATGTTACAGCTTTACGGGTTTAGTCCTCGACTCATAGTATGCTTCCAGAGTGCAATACTCTGACATTCAACTAGATGGGTATCTTCTGTCAGACCATGACCATGAGGAGTTGGACGCACCCTCTCTGTTGAAGAGCTCACCTTTGCAATTTTGCAGCTACCAGCCCATAAGACATTAGGCCTAGACGGCTTTCTGGCTGAGTGGTAAATCCACTTTCGCCATCTCTTAAGTCCCCTCCTTCTCAATACATATATTAAGGCTTTGTAATCCTTAATCCTTCCCCTCTCTATGAGAAAGGCATTGATTATCTTGATACTAAAACCCCGTAAAGATCCTCTTAAGTGTGATATTTATCGCCCGATATCCCTTATCAATGTGGAGGTAAAGATCCCAGCTAAAGTTTTGGCCAGTCGTCTTAATACAGTGGTTGCAAATTTGGTTGGGAGTGACCAGGGTGGTTTTATACCCGGCCGATCAACTAGAATGAATATCCGTAGACTAGTTCACAACTGACAATATCCCCATGATTGTCCCCCCACTTGTGTCATTGTGTCTCTGGATACGTGCAAAGCTTTCGATAATGTGGAATGGCCATATCTATTTTGAATGTTACAGCTTTACGGGTTTAGTCCTCGACTCATAGCATGCATACGACTCCTCTACACTTCACCGCTGGCTCATGTCAGGGTTACAGTAACTCCCTTGTTACTGAGGCCTCCCTGATAAACAGGGGCACTAGGCAGGGATGTCCTTTGTCACCCCTCCTATTTTCTCTAGCTATGGAACCCCTTGCTATACGGATACGTAGCTCCCCCTTAATTAGAGGCCTCTCCATTCATACTATAGAGAAATGTATTTCCTTATATGTGGACGACGCTTTAGTATACCTGGGTGATCCCCATGACTCTCTTAAAAACCTTCTATCTGAAATCAACATCTTTGGAGATTTTTCGGGATTCAGGGTGAACTGGGACAAGTCCATCCTTTTTTCCTCTAGATCAAACTGCTATACCCCTGATCCATTCAGACTCTAGATTACAGATTGCCCCTTCCCTTAGATATTTGGGTATTATAATTCAACTACCTTTATCTTCATATATTACTAATAATTTGTGTCCACTACTGTTGCAATTACAAGTGCAGACTAAACAGTGAATGGATCTTCCCCTGGATCTCATGGGAAGGGTCAATGTTCTTAAAATGATTTATCTTACTAAACTACTTTATGTTATGGCCAACTCTCCCTGCAGGATCACTAGATACACCTTTAAACATATTGATACAATTTGCACTGTTTCTTTTGGAACAGGTGACCTCCTAGAGTAGCACGTGAAATATTAAGACTCCCATCCCATTTGGCAGACCTGGCTTTCCCTAATTTCTAACTATACTACCTGGCGTCCCAACTAGTTCATATTCATGACTGGTTGCATCCAGCTTCTGCTAATGCCTGTACCACTACTGAGGGGGCTTTTGCCTCCTCATTAGAGATCCTCCACAATGTAATCTATAGGGGTTGTGTACCGGCCCATCTGGGTACGTTAAAGTGATTGTAAGGGTTTTTTTTTTAAATAACAAACATATCATACTTACCTCCCCTGTGCAGCTCATTTTGCACAGAGTGTCCCCGAACCTGCTCTTCTGGAGTCTCCCAGCGGCTCTCGCAGCTCCTCCCCACATCAGATAACCCCCTGGGAGAAGCGCTTACCTTGCGAGCGCGCTACTGAGTCCAGTATTCAGAGTCCATAGAGGCCGAATGCAGGACTCGGCCCCGCCCCCCCACCCCCTCGTCATTGGATTTGATTGACAGCAGCAGGAGCCAATGGCTGCACTGCTATAAATCTATCAAATTAAGAGACGAGAACCCCAGGCAAAAAGACAGCGCGTCCCCGTGGGTCAAGTTCCAGGGCTCAGGTAAGTGAAACGGGGGGCTGGGGGGGCGGTCACTGCCAGGTGTCTTTTCACCTTAATGCATAGCCCTTTCATGACTAAGCCTAGTTCTGACATTTGGTGTTTACAAGTTAAAATCTGTACTTTTTGCTAGAAAATTACTTAGAACCCCCAAACATTATGTATATTTTTTATCAGAGAATCTAGAGAATAAAATAGTGATTGTTGCAATATTTAATGTCACACTGTATTTGTGCAACCGTCTTTTAAACACAACTTTTTGGGGAAAAAGACACTTTCATGAATTAAAAAAACAAACAAACAGTAAAGTTAGCCCAATTTTTTTGTATATTGCAAAAGATGATGTTACGCCAAGTAAATAGATACCAAATATGTCACGCTTTAAAATTGGGCACACAAGTGGAATGGCAAACTACTGTACCTAAAAATCTCCATAGGCGACATTTAAAAAAAAATAAAAAAATAACGGTTACCAGGTTAGAGTTACAGAAGAGGTCCAGTGCTAGAATTATTGCTCTCACTCTGACGATCGCGGCGATACCTCACATGTGTGATTTGAATACCGTTTACATATGCGGGACTTCCGTATGCATTTTCTTTGCTGCGCGAGATTGCGGGGACGGGAGCACTTTAAAATTTTTTTTTTTTTATTTCAATTATTTTTATTTTTTTACATTGTGATTTTTGTTTTAAAAAAAAATTGATCACTTTTGATCACTTTTATTGCTGTCACAAGGAATGTAAACATCCATAGTGACTGTAATAGGTGGTGACAGGTACTCTTTATGGAGAGATTGGGGTCTAAAAGACCCCAAACCCCTCCTTTGCACTTCAAAGTATTCAAATCGCCGAAAACGATGATTCTAAAAAATGTATATTTTTTACAAACCAGCGCCATTGGCAGCCAAGTGAACAAAAAGTAATGTTGTGACATCACTTCCGTGTTTACAGAGAGAAGACTGGAACAAAGCTGTTTCCGGCTTCGTGCCAGTCTCTCTCTATCCGCTGGAAGAGTTGGATCGATGATCGGGACACCCGGTGGGACGGGAAGCCTGATAAGAACGGCAGAAGGTGGAGGAAGGGGGGGAGGTCCCCTCCTGCTCCTCTGGGATAACAACCGAGTGGCTTTTAGTCACATCAGTTGTTATCCCTAGATAGCTGATCGCCCGCTCTAAAAATGGAACCGGGATGATGCCTGCAGCTGCGGGCATCATCCCGGTATAACCCTCGAAAACTGAGGCCGTGTATCTGTGTACGCTTGGCGGCAAGGGGATAGGATGCATTAAGGTGAAAAAACACGTAGGTTTACAACCCCTTTAATTATACGCACCTCCCTCTCCCGAATTCAAGCTGTAGTTGCAAAGATCTCTACAGAATCTTGGTTAACCTCCCCAAATAGTCGCTTGTGGTTTAACCCTACCTTTAAGGAGTTATATTCCCTGCCCGACCCCCTAAGATGGCCCTCTAAGGAGTTAAATATTTATGCCAAATACTGTATATACTCCACAGTGTTTTAAATCCTTTTATCAAATGAGTATGGACTTTGACTTGCCACCTACCTACACTGATAAAAATTATTCTGTTGGCTTGTAATTTTAACATAAAAATTGTATAATTTTCAACATAAAAAGAAATGTTAATTGATTTACTTTGATATTTTAAGTACCTTACTTAATTTTCATTAGTGCTTAAAACACACCTTTTACATTTACAAAAATAATGTAAGATATTGAGTAATCTAGAGAAAACCTAGAGAAAACTTTCAAGGTATGTGCATTTCCATATTCTAATTGAATTACATTTACCTAAAAAAATTATCTTTTCATTTGACTGAAATTACGGGATGCAATATTTGCCAAAAATGCAACTGCACAAGTTTTGATGCTGTATATTTTAAAGAGTTTGATGTCTTTTGGAACTTTGAAAGCCTGCACAAGGCCGTTCCTATATGTTTGAGGCCCATCAGGACAAAAGAGCGTCACCAGTTATAAGGTATGTTTCTAATTCACTACAAAGCCATGCAATGCTGTTGAAAGGTAAGAGTGAACATTGAATAAATTATCGTTCACATGCTTTAAAGCGGTTGTATACCCATTTGTCCGTGGCTCCGCCCGACGCAGCGTTTCCCCGTCAGAGGCTTCGACTGGGAGAGGAGGCTGTCAAAGCCTCTTACGGGGAAACGCTGCGTCGGACTGAGCCACGGACCTGACGTCACCACACATCAGCTGGCTAGTTTCACTGTGGCTGAGCTGTTTGTTTAGTTTGAACTTTCTGTTTTACTCTTGATGTCAGCCATCCATCACTTTTTAATAAAGAGTTTTTATGTACTACACCATGGAGGATCCTCTGTCTATTTGATCTCTCCCTACATATAATGAGCGATCTCAGAGGCACAGTTCATCATACGGTGATCCCAGTGCTCGGGAAGGACTGAAGGTGGATTTAAGCCCGCAAGTAAAATCAGCTGTTCTTGCCTGCTGAATCAGCTGTTCCCGCCTGCTGGATCCGGTATCTGTGAGCTCGTAAGACCCCCGTGATAGGGGTCCATCACATCTGGTAAGCGCCCCCCCCCCCTTCTATTTCCGTTGTTCGGTTTGTGCCAACACCAAAGGAGATGGAATTTCATTAGATGAAAGAAGGACTACTTACCCAGATACACAGTGCTTGAATGTTTTTTCAGGACGTTACTTTGTTTTGTTTTATTGATTTTTCAGGACGCTATTTTGTTTCATTTAACATTCACCCATCAGGATCACACATATGGTTTTTAGGTTGAAGGTGTCCTTTTAAACTATTTTTCTGACATTTGTAGCGCACCTTAATTTATTTTTATTTATTGCCAGAACTAGATATTCAAGTTTTTTTTGGGAGCAGCACTTTTTGTCAGTGTTTTGTTCATCACCAGTCTTTGATATTTTGAGATTATTTGTATTTGTATTTATAAATTTGTTCACTTAAATCACACATCACGGTGGGGTTTTGGGGTTAGCGCAGATTGCTCCCGATCCAAGTATTTCATAATTAGCTAGTATGCGGTGTATACTAGCTCATTATGCCTTTGTCTTACAGGGTTTTTTTTACATTTTTTTTCTGCGGGTATACAACCGCTTTAAATGTTGCTTAACATACAATCCAAAATGTTTATTTTATTTGTAGATTAATACATTTATAATAAATGGACATACATCCATTGTATACATCTATTGAGACAACTCACTTGTGCACGCGCAAAGTTTGCGCTTACTAAATGCGGCAAAACGCAACCAAGATGTAGGTTGAGGGACCGCCAGCTGTTAAGCTTAAAACTATTTTGTGCCATAAAAGTGAACATTTCAGCGGGTTTGGTTTTTGAGATTTCGTAATTCAAATTCAGATTATGTAACATAATAACATTGGGTGCCCACTTTGCACCCAATGTTGTTAAAACAAAGATACAGTAGTATGTGCTGGTTTGGTTTCAGAGATATTGTGCACTATAGTTGATGAAACCTTTCCCACTTTGCACCACGTTATTACATTTTAAAAATATTATACAATTTGTTTGTGCTGCGTTTGTGCTGATTTGTATTACAAAAAACAAACTTTATGTTTTTTCTGTTTTTGAGATATTGGACATTCAACGTTAGATTATGTAATCTAAAGCCCCACCCCCTTTTCACTATGCTATTACATTTCAAAAACAAATATACCATATTTATGCTGCATTGTTAGGAAAAACAAGCATATTGGTATTGTGTATTGTTTTCATATAGCACTCTCATTTTGTATCAGAAAGAATGATTATGGGACTCATTTATGCTTTTAAGGAAAACAAGTGCACAGGTGCTGAAATTTATTCATTTATGCTTTTATGCTTTTAGCCTGACCTACCCTGAAAACCTAAAATATACCTTTGAAGTTTTTCAGAAGATATTTTTAGAGCTAGACATGAGGAATCTATCTTCAAAAGTTCATACCTTAACCGCTTGCCGACCAGCCACTGTCATTATACTGTGGCAGAAACCATAGGTGTACATCTGTCTCTGCACTGGAAATAGCGGGTGTGTGCACCGTATGCTTTGGGAACGTGCCTGCGGGTCTGATGAACTTGATGAACTTGATGTCGGCCTTCGACCCGCGAACCCGGGAATCACCTTGTAAACAAGGCGATTCCCAGTTCTACCAGATTACGTCAGAGATCTTCTGTTCCCAGTGGTCGGGAATAGTGATCTCTGTCATGTTCCTGGTAGCCCACCCCCCTACAGTTAGAACACATCCAGGGAACACACTTAACCCCTTCCCTGAAAGATTTCATTTATACATTGATCAGTGCATTTTTATATATTAATGTCCACCGCAATGTTGCAGTTCCACTAAAAATCGCAGATTGCTGCCATTGCCAGTAAAAACAATAAAAAAAATAAATAAATAAGAGTCCCATAAATCTATCCCATAGTTAGTCCCTAAATCTATCCCATAGTTTTGCGGAAACCAATCAATATACGCCTATTGCGTTTTTTACCAAAAATATGTAGAAGAATATATATATCGGCCTAAGCTGGTGAATAAATTAGTTTTTATATATATGTATATTTTTTTGGGATATGTATTGTAGCAGAAAGTAAAATTTTTTTTTTTAAAGTTGTCTGTCTTTTTTTGTTTATAGAGCAAAAAATAAAAACCGCAGAGGTGATCAAATAACACCAAAAGAAAGCTCTATTTGTGGGGAAAAGAGGACATCAAGTTTGTTTGGGTATAATGACGACCACGCAGTTGTCAGGTAAAGTGACGCAGTGCCGGATCGCAAAAAATGGCCTGGTCATTAACCGCTTTGGCCCTGGAAGATTTGACTGCTCAATAACCAGGCCATTTTTTGCGATTTGGCACTGCGTCACTTTAACTGATAATTGTGCGGTAGTGCGTAGGTACCCAAACAAAATTGACGTCCTTTTTTTCCCACAAATAGAACTTTCTTTTGGTGGTATTTGATTGCCTCTGCGGTTTTTATTTTTTGCGCTATAAACAAAAAAAGACAGACAATTTTGAAAAAAAACACAATATCTTTTACTTTTTGCTATAATAAATATCCCACATTTTTTATCAAAAAAACATTTTTTTTCCTCAGTTTAGGCCAATATGTATTCTTCTACATATTTTTGGTAAAGAAAATCGCAATAAGCGTATATTAATTGGTTTCCGCAAAAGTTATAGTGTCTACAAAATAGAGGATAGATTTATGGCATTTTTTTATTAATTTTTTTACTAGTAATGGAGGCGATCTGCGATTTTTATCAGGACTGCGACACTATGGCGGACACATCGGACACTTTGCACATTTTTTAAACCATTGACAATTTTACAGTGACCAGTGCTATAAAAATGCACTTATTACTGTGTAAATGTCACTGGCAGGGAAGGGGTTAACACTAGGTGGAGATCAAGGGGTTAATCGTGTTCCCTATGTGTGTTTCTAACTGTGGGGGGATGGGACTGTCTAGGAGGAGAGAGAGATCGGTGTTCATACATAGTATGGACACACGATCTGTCTCCTCTCTCCTGAAAGAACCGGGATCGGTGTGTGTAAATGAGCGATTGCGGGAGCCCGGCGGTCATCACGCCGGCCGGGCACTCACATCGGGGCTGGGCACACGCTAGTGGCCAAAAGGAGAAGCGACGTAAGGTAATGTCGCCTCACCCAGCCGTACCATTCTGCCGCAGTAAAACTGCGGCGGTTGGTCGGTAAGCTGTTAAGTGGGCAAATCCTTCCGGGGTTAAAGAGGTTAAAGTGCAAATTACTTTCCTAAAAGGCTTAAAAAAAAGTTAATATATTCTGTATTCTATTTTCTTTACAGATATACTGTATGTGTGTGTTTCAGTTTGATTTGTTAGCTGAGAAAGAGGCATTTTTTTCTTTTTCTTTTTTTAAATGTTTATATTTACATTTGATGCTGCTTTAATAATATTACATTTGTAACACTTTATAAATAAAAAGCATATTATTATATTATTTTTATATAAAAACCTTCAAACATATATCAAATACATTTGGAAATAAGTTTTACCAACTTAAAAAAAAGAGTAAGTTGCAAGTTAATATCACTTGAAACTAACTAACTAAATAATAGGGCAGCACAGTGATGTAGTGGTTAGCACTTTCTCCTAGCAGCAAAAGGGTCACTGGCTCAAATCCCAACCACAACACTATCTGCCTGCAGTTTGCATGTTCTACCCTGTGCCTGCATAGGTTTCCTCCCCCCACTCCAAAGACATGATGGTAGGGTAATTGGCTCCTGTGTAAATTGACCCTAGTGTATGTATGAATGTGAGTTAGAGATCACAGATTGTAAGCTCCTTGAGGGCAGGGACTTATGTATATAAATAATTTGTGCTAATATACAGAGTGATCACAAACAATGATGAAATAAAGTGCAAGTGCAACACAAATATAAGTCTATAAGTAAAGACTCTGCATAAAAAGAAATGAAAATAAAAAACATATTGAGTCCACACATAAAGGATTCCACAGTGTGGGAGGGGGTGATGAACTCTGGGTCACTTCCACTGTCACCAGGGAGATGGGGGTATCTTGAATAGAAAAAAGCCACTTGATATGTGGGGACTCTCACTGGAACTGGTGGACCCCCTAAAGAGCAAGGTCATATACGCCAGCATACTTAGCCCTCTGCAGGGTCTATAGGTCCTCCTTGTTGCTGGTAGTCCTCCTCAATAGCCAACTTGAAAATGGGAAATTACATCTAAAAAAGGGGGGGGGGGGGGGCGCACTAGCTATAGTATTTTCTAAGCAAGAAATCTCCTGCCTCACATCACAAAGCAGCTAATCTTGTATTACTATCACTTATTATCATTGACAACTGCAACATCCATCACTTTTGTTATTCTGAAGAAATCCATGTGTGTTTGTCTGTGCACTTTGTGATGTGGGGCAGGACATTTCATACTATAGCGAGTGCCCCCCCCCCCCCTCATTTTTAGACGTGATTTACCATTTTCAAGTTGGATATTGAGGAGGACTTCCAGCCAATGTTGGAGAGCTCCAGTGACAAGGAGGACCTATAGACCCTGCAGATATATATGTATATGACCTTGCTATTTAGGGGGTCGACCAGTTTGGGTAAGAGTTCCTACGTATCGAGTGGGTTTTTTCTATTTAAGATACCCCCATCTCCTTGGTGACAGTGGAAGTGACCTGGAGTTCATCACCTCATTGGAATCACCCCCTCGCACACTGTGGAATCCTTTATGTGTGGACTCAATATGTTTTTTTTTCATTTCTTTTTATGCAGAGTCTTTACTTATAGACTTATATTTGTGTTGCACTTGCACTTTATTTCACTTTATTTCTTTTTTTAATCATTTTTTGTGGTCAATCACGCTGTATATGAGCGCAACTTATTTATATACATTTTTTGAACTGTGAAGATATCTGATAGTTTTTGTTGCTGCCGTATATGTTTATTGCACGCTCTAACGTGGTATAACCCCTTATATTTACTGATGTATATATAAAGCGGTGTGTAAATGGACAGTGCTATACAAGTACTTGAAATAAATAAGTTAATGTACATGTTCCTAAATTAAACTTTTCTAGAAACTGGAAACATTTTGTTGGCTTTACTTAAACCTATGGTCTATAAACTGGAAAAATTCAGTTGGCTTTACTTAAAACAACAAAGTTGAAAACATGAAAAGTCTAATGAGTCAGACAAAAATAAGTTTAGTTGACAGTACTTAAAAAGCTGATGCGAAAATTGCCTCAATTTTTTTTGAGTAGACCCAGCGCAATATTTTTTATAGTGTACTTATTTTACTATTATCAGCTTAGGCATGCTATATGTGCGCAATTTGGCTTCTTGAATAACCCTATCAGGATGCCAGTCCTGGAAAAATTGTTAAGAATCCCAGACCCTACAAAGCTTATCTCCACTTATTACTCTGCACTCATGGCGCACACTAACCCTAGATTCCAGACTGCACAGGTAAAATGAGCTTCCCTGAATATACCATTTATGGAGGAGGACTGGTCTGGATTTAGCAACATGTTTAAGACCTCTGTTATCTCCTGCAGAGACCGGATTATTCAGCTTAAGGTCTTCCACCACTTTCTCCTTACTCCTATTAGAATGTATAAAATGGGACTGTCCCCCTCAGCTGACTGTTTAAGGGGATGCGGCCAAACTGCTGATTTCTTGGACCTGTCCCATATTCAAGACTTCTGGGTGTACATAGGCTAATTTATATCTTCAGCGTTGGGTCTCCCAAATATTGTCAATCCCCAAAAACTGTCTTTTGGGCATGTTTGGTGACCTCACTATCTCTTCCCAGGCCAAGAGGCTGCTTTGTATCATCTACTTTTATGCAAGGAAGTGCCTACTTCTACTGACATGGAAGGGATCAGTGACTTCAACACAAACTGTTTGGTTGAAATTGCTCAATTATTCTTTACCTCTATATAAGCTCACTTTTGATATTTAAAAGAGGAGTAAAACATTTCATAAAGTATGGGGTAGATGGCTAGCCAGTCCACTAACGCTATCCCCTATACTACCATGATTGGATATAACATTGCATTTATGCTGATTCGATATCTTGCTTTAACATATGTTCTATTAGAATGGGTTTGGATGTTGTTTGGAACTCTTTTACATTACATGATTAATAACTACAAGAGATGTGTGTTACGATTGTCAAAATATTGTTTATTTAGTATATTTTTTTTATGTACACTGGAATAGGTGTATTTTGTTTTGTTTTTGCTTTCTTTCTGTATGTCTGTCCCTTAAAACACAATAAACATATCTTTTTCTTTTTTTTAAATCAGATTCTATTTATTTTTGCAATTTACAATCAATACAAAGACATTGTACAAAATACATACCATAAATCACCACAAATACAGAGAAAACTAAACAAAACAACCCCCACCCCCATAGCAGACACCCACCTTTGAAGCATGAAGCCAATGAAAAGAGAAAAATTCAATAAAGAACAATTGATGCTTGCTAAATAAAATGAACGAATCATCTCAATAGGATATACCCATTAATCTGATATATCCATATCTATATAGAGCAGTACTTATTTGTGCAGATTGGTCTATACCACTACCGGGGATATAGCCTCAAGCCATTGTGACCAGATATTCTCAAATTTACTCAGAGTTCCTTAGAAAATAGGTGTGTCTTTCCAAGAAAAGAATCCTTTTTAAGTCAAAGATCCAGTCAGATAGAGTGGGAGGATAAGGAGAGGTCCACTTAAGGGCAATCTGTCTACAGGCCACAAAAGGTGCACGTCTAATGGTATTTACAATAGGAGGAGTATAAATATGGGAATCATGATAGCCCAATAAGCACGTGAGTGGTTCAACCAAGATATTGACAGCCGATAGCCCATTAAGAGTACCAACCACCTCTGCCAATTATCTCCGAAGTTTAGGGCATCGCCACAGGAGATGTATCAATGTGCCTTTGTTGCTACACCTTACAGGTTGAATCTGGTCGCAAACCATTATTATATAAAAATTCAGGGGTTTTGTAAACCCTTTGAAGGATGCCAAAATCTGAGTTAATCTATGTGATGGGGAAAGAGAAACGCAGGGCGAGCATCAAAGAATATTATCCCAAGCATTTTCAGGAATAGGGCCAAGATCCTGTTCCCACCCTTCCCTAAATTGAATGGGAGAGTTTAATAAAAATGTATCTAACAGTGCCCTATATATTATAGAAATAAGACCCTTAGTTGACCTAACTTGTACTATTTTATCCAAAACAGGAGTAGAAGAAAAAAATAATTCAGCTAAAGAAAATTGAACCCTCAAGGCATAGCACAGTTGAAGAAATTGAAAAAAACAAGTCGACTGGAGAGAAAACTCTCCCCTCAACTCTTTAAAGGATTTGATAAGACCGTTCTCATACAGCTGAATTAGAGTAGTTACTCCGGATCTTTCCCATCTCTGAAAACCCTGAAGAGTCAGAACTTTGGGAAATCTATTGTTACCCCATATAGGGGTATATCTGGTAGGATAGGAAAACCTCATCATTTTCTTAACTGTGTCCCATATTTAAAGGCTTAACCTAATAGTAGGCATGGCAGTAAATGAAAAACATACCTTTAAAAAATATATATATATTGACCATAAATGAAATTTCCCTGCCAGACTGGTTTTCTTTGTAGAAAATGACACAATGACCTCGCCAACAGAAAAAACCCCTTCGCAGCTTAACCGCTTGCCGACCAGCGCACGCTGATGTATGTTGGCAGAATGGCACTGGCAGGCAAAAGGGCGTACAGGTACGTCCCGTCTAAGAATCGGCGCGCGTGCATGCCCGCCGCAGTCTCTGTGACCGCGGGTCCATGGACTCGATGTCCCCCAGGTGCCCGCGATTGTGTCATGGAGAGGAAGAACGGGGAATGGCTTATGTAAACAAAGCAGTCCCCGTTCTGCCTAATGACAGAACAGTGATCTACTGCTCTCTGTGATCAAGAGCAGTGATCACTGTCCTGTGTATTCAAGCCCAGCCCCATCACAGAATTAGAATCACTCCCTAGGACACACTTAACCCCTTCACTGCCCCCTAGTGGTTAACCGCTTCATTGCCAGTGTCATTTACAACGTAATCAATGCATTTTTATTCGCACTGATCGCTGTATAAATGACAAAGGTCCCAAAAATGTGTCAAAAATGTCTGATGCGTCCACCATAATATTGCAGTCCCAATAAAAATCTCAGATCACTGCCATTACTAATAAAAAAATTATATTTATATATTTTTGGGGGATATTTATTATAGAAAAAAGTAAAAAATACTGCGCTTTTTTCAAAATTGTAGCGCTTTTTTTGTTTATAGCGCAAAAAATGAAAACCGCAGAGGCGATCAAATACCACCAAAAGAAAGCTCTATTTATGGGGAAAAAAAGGACGTCAATTTTGTTTGGGTACAGCGTCGCATGACCACGCTATTGTCAGTTTAATCCACGCAGTGCCAAATCGCAAAAAGTGCTCTGGTCAGGAAGGGGGTAAAATCTTCCGGGGCTGAAGTGGTTAAGGTTAAACCACTAATCCTTTAATCTCATTGTGTGGCCTCATGTCCTCTTACACTCACTGAGACTGAATAGTTTTTTTTCCTACACTGGAATCACCATTAAGGTATTTGTAAATCGCTATCATGTCCCTTCCCAAGCGTTTTTTTCTCCAGCGAGAATAAATTTAGTGCTCGTAGTCGTTCCTCATAATTGAGGTCCTCCAATCCCCTTATTAAGTTTGTTGCTCTTCTTTGGACTCTCTCCACCTCCAGCACGTCCCTTCTGAGGACTGGTGACCAGAACTTGACAGAATACTCCAGATGTGGCCTAACCAGAGTTTTATAAAGTGGTAGGATTATAGTTTTATCTTTGTTGTTTATGCATGCTAATATTCTACTGGCTGTAACATACATGTATGACCTACATGCATATACGAAACTATCAATTTGAAATGTGAAGTGTGATGCACAGCCTCATAGGGATCAAATACACATATACAATCAGCCACATTTGGTCCTATTCTTACCGCACACACCAGACATAAGCTCTTGTTATTAAAATAAATAACCGCAGTGAACCACTCCCTTTATAGACTGTCTTAAAACCCCTATGATCACCCCCCTCCAAGATACGGGGTCGGAATAGTACGGAAAAGCAAAGATAATTGTACATCCCTATCAGGCTGGCTACATGCCCACAGGTACAGTGGGGATGGAAAGGATTCAGACCCCCTTAAATTTTTCACTCTTTGTTATATTGCAGCCATTTGCTAAAATCATTTAAGTTCATTTTTTACCTCATTAATGTACACACAGCACCCGCTATTGACAGAAAAACACAGAATTGTTGACATTTTTGCAGATTTATTAAAAACTATAAACTGAAATATCACATGGTCCTAAGTATTCAGACCCTTTGCTCAGTATTTAGTAGAAGCACCCTTTTGATCTAATACAGCCATGAGTCTTTTTGGGAAAGATGCAACAAGTTTTTCACATCTGGATTTGGGGATCCTCTGCCATTCCACCTTGCAGATCCCCTCCAGTTTTATCAGGTTGGATGGTAAACGTTTTATGGACAGCCATTTTTAGGTCTCTCCAGATATGCTCAATTGGGTTTAAGTCAGGGCTCTGGCTGGGCCTTTCAAGAACAGTCATGGAGTTGTTGTGAAGCCACTCCTTCGTTATTTTGCCTTAAGCTGTGTGCTTAGGGTCATTGTCTTGTTGGAAGGTAAACCTTTGGCCCAGTCTGAGGTCCTGAGCACTCTGGAGAAGGTGTTCGTCCAGGATATCCCTGTACTTGGCCGCATTCATCTTTCCCTTGATTGCAACCAGTCGTCCTGTCCCTGCAGCTGAAAAACACCCCCACAGCATGATGCTTCCACCACCATGCTTCACTGTTGGGACTGTATTGGACAGGTGATGAGCAGTGCCTGGTTTTCTACACACATACCGCTTAGAATTAAGGCTAAAAAGTTCTATCTTGGTCTCATCAGACCAAAGAATCTTATTTCTTACCATCTTGGAGTCTTTCAGGTGTTTTTTAGCAAACTCCATGAGGGCTTTCATGTGTCTTGCAATGAGGAGAGGCTTCCGTCAGGCCACTCTGCCATAAAGCCCCGACTGATGGAGGGCTGCAGTGATGGTTGACTTTCTACAACTTTCTCCCATCTCCCAAATGCATCTATGGAGCTCAGCCACAGTGATCTTTGGGTTCTTCTTTACCTCTCTCACCAAGGCTCTTCTCCCCAGATAGCTCAGTTTGGCCGGACGGCCAGCTCTAGAAAGGGTTCTGGTCATCCCAGACATCTTCCATTTAAGGATTATGGAGGCCACTGTGCTCTTAGGAACCTTAACTGCAGCAGAAATTTTTTTTGTAACCTTGGCCAGATCTGTGCCTTGCCACAATTCTGTCTCTGAGCTCTTCAGGCAGTTCCTTTGACCTCATGATTCTCATTTGCTCTGACATGCACTGTGAGCTGTAAGATCTTATATAGACAGGTGTGTGGCTTTCCTAATCAAGTCCAATCAGTATAATCAAACACAGCTGGACTCAAATGAAGCTGTAGAACCATCTCAAGGATGATCAGAAGAAATGGACAGCACCTGAGCTAAATATTTGAGTGTCACAGCAAAGGGTCTGAATACTTAGGACCATGTGATATTTCAGTTTTTCTTTTTTAATAAATCTGCAAAAATGTCAACAATTCTGTGTTTTTCTGTCAATATGGGGTGCTGTATGTACAATAATGAGGAAAAAATGAACTTAAAAGATTTTAGCAAATGGCTGCAATATAACAAAGAGTGACAAATTTAAGGGGGTCTGAATACTTTCTGTCCCCACTGTATATTTCCTATGAATAATAGGCTATCAGTGGCGCTGTTGCAGAGTTTTCTTTTGGCGCAAAAATCAGTGCTGAGGACAAGCTTAGAGTGAGAGGGAGCAGTGGCAGAGAAGCGTGCAGAGGACCTGACAGGACCCCCCCACCCCTGAGAGTGGCAGCATGGTAGATCAACCCTCCCGACTGGACCGCCCCCCCCATGACTGGACCGGATCCCCCAAGACTGTGAGCAGCAGCGGGTGACACGGGGACCCACAGCGGCGGTAGAGCTGGGCATTGTGGTGCGGGTGTGCTGAGGACAGTATCACCCCACAGACGTGGACAGAGGAGGTGGGAGGACATCCAGCGGGACCGGAAGGTGGAAGGCTGACAGGGTGAGGCGGCAGGTAAGTGAAGTGCAGACCGGAGGGACAGTGTGAGACTGATTAGTGAGTGGTGGCACTGAAGGTGACTGACTGCTAGATTCAGATTACAAGGGGAGGCTGTGCAGAGTGACACAGAGACACAAACTACAAAACCTGACTGACAGTGTATGTGAGTACCTGAGTATTGTGTGTACCTTAGTATTGGGAGTACCTGAGTATGTGTGTACCTGAGTATTGTGTGTACCTCAGTATTGTGTGTACCTCAGTATTGTGTGTACCTGAGTATTGGGAGTACCTGAGTATTGGGAGTACCTGAGTATTCTGTGTACCTGAGTATTTGGAGCACCTGAGTATTTGGAGTACCTGAGTATTGTGTGTACCTGAGTATTGGGAGTACCTGAGTATTGTGTGTACCTAGGTATTGTGTGTACCTGAGTATTGGGAGTACCTGAGTATTCTGTGTACCTGAGTATTTGGAGTACCTGAGTATTTGGAGTACCTGAGTATTGGGAATACCTACGTATTGTGTGTACCTGAGTATTGGGAGTACCTTAGTGTTCGGTGTATCTGAGTGTTGTCTGAGTACTGGTGGGGATTGTTAGTACCTGTGTATTGTGAGTGCACGTGGGCTGTGAGTAAATGTGGTCTGAGAGTGCACGCGGGTCTGTGAGTGCACGTGGTCTGCAAGTACCTGTGTATTGTCTTGTTGAGTATTAGTGTCAGGAAGCTAGTTGTTAGGTAATTTGGACAGGGTATAAGCCCCAATCCTCATTAAAATGGTAGGTACGATGCCCGGCGGGTGTGGAGATGCGACTTGGTGTATATCTTGCGGCATGTATGCGTTCCATGATTATCTGATCGAGGGCGAATACTGCTGTGCAAAATATTAGTGCATTGTTTCCCTGGAAGCCCAGGTTCTGAATTTAGGGAAGCAACTGTCAGCACTGAGAAGTCCCTCCAAGCTAAAGGAGAGCCGGGAACATACTCGGCAGGTGCCGGCAGGGGCCAGCACAGAGGCGGGTGGAAACAAAGAGGTGCAGGCACTAGGAAAGTGTAGATGGGTGACAGTCAGGAAGAGTAGAGGGGGAAGTGCCAGGGAGGCTGATCCAGGGCTGGAGCATCCCAATAAGTACGCTCCATTGAGTGACATTGGTGAAACCAGTCAGGGACCAGCACTGCTGGAGCTGAGGGACTCTCCTAGCTGCCAAGGGAATAACTACTCCAGTGAGAGTGGGGGGAAGTGAAGGGAAAGGATTCTGGTGGTAGGCGAGTTAATTCTTAGAAGGACAGATAGGGCAATCTGTGACAAAGACCTGAAGCACCGAACTGTATGCTGTCTACCGGGTGCTCAGGTGCGGCACATCACGGATCTGGTGGACAGATTACTGGTAGGGGCTGGGGAAGACCCGGCTGTCATGGTGCACTTTGGCACCAATGACAAAGTCAGAGGCAGATGGAGTGTCCTAAAGAACGATTTTAGGGACTTGGGAGCTAAATTGAGGAAAAGGACCTCCAAGGTGGTATTCTCAGGAATACTACTGGTACCTCAAGCCACACCAGAAAGGCAGAGGAAGATTAGGGAAGTAAACAAGTGGCTGAGGAGCTGGTGTAGTAAGGAGGGGTTTGGGTTCCTAGAGGACTGGGCCGACTTTTTAGTCAGTCAACAGTACTATAGAAGGGACGGACTGCACCTAAATGAGGAGGGTGCAGATCTGCTGGGAGTAAAGATGGCCAAAAAGTTAAAGGGGTTTTTAAACTAGGAGACGGGGAGGGTCCAGAGGTAGAGATAGTCAGCGGGGAACATATTCCAGAGGGTAGTATTGGGGGCATTAGTGGTAGGTTGACTAAAGCACATAAACCCAAGGTAAGTATAGTAACAAGTCCTAGTTGCAATCTCGGAACACCCAATAAGAGGATAGCATGCGACCGGTCTAAACTACGTGGCATGTTCACCAATGCCAGGAGCCTGGCGGACAAGATAGGTGAATTAGAGATACTGTTGTACGAGGAGGATCTGGATTTTGTGGGAATTTCAAAGACCTGGTTCAACAGCTCTCATGATTGTCTAGCAACCATTCAAGGGTATACCCTTTATTACAGGGATAGAGAGGGTAAAAAAAGGGGGAGGGGTATGTGTATATATCAAGAATAATCTACAAGTGAATGTGAGAGATGACATCACTAAGGGAGCTAGGGAGGAGGTGGAATCCTTATGGGTAGAGCTCCAAAGAGATGAATCTAAGGGTAAGATAATACTGGGAGTATGCTATAGGCCCCCTAACCTGAGGGAGGAGGGGGAGCCGGACCTCTTATCACAATTTGGATTAGCAGCAAGGATGGGAAGTGTTATCATAATGGGGGATTTTAATTATCCAGACATAGACTGGGCGGAGGGAACCACGCATTCATCTAAGGCTTGTCAGTTCCTAAATGTCTTGCAGGACAATTTCATGGGTCAGATGGTAGATGCCCCAACTAGAAATAAAGCGTTACTAGAGCTACTGATTACCAACAATACAGACCTGATCACGGATGTGGAAATACGGGGCAACTTAGGAAACAGTAATCACAGGTCAATTGGCTTCAGTATAAATCACACATAGGAAACAGGGGAATACAAAGACACTGAATTTCAAAAGAGCCAACTTCCCTAAACTACAAACCTTGCTAGAAGGCATAAATTGGGATAAAATCTTAGGAACAAAGAACACGGAGGAGAGATGGGTTTGAGAGCATATTAAATAAGGGCATTAGCCAGTGAATCCCATTGGGTAATACATTTAAAAGAGAGAACAAAAGTCCTGGATGGCTTAATTCCAATGTAAAAATGAATATAAAAGCAAAGGAGAAGCCATTAAAGAAATACAGGGTTGAGGGATCATCATCAGCATTCAGATGTTATAAAGAATGCAACAAGAAATGTAAGGGTGCAAATAGGGCGGCTAAGAACACGAGAGTCACATAGTGGAGGAGAGCAAAAAAATCCCAAGGAATTCTAAAACAGTAAACAGACCATATTGACCCCATAAAGAATAAGGAAGGACATCTGGTAACTACGGATGTGGAGATGGTGAAGGTATTGAATTTATTATTCTCCTCAGTCTTCACAAGGGAATCGGGGGGGACTTTAGTAACCAAAACTGCAGTGTTTATCCTCATGACCAGTGGCAGACCGTTCATGGAGGGGGGCACTCCTGGCAGCCACAAAAAAAAAATTTAAACTGGCCCTTTAAAAAAAAAAAAATACGAAAAAAGATCCTTAAGTGCACTGTGTTCGGACGCCGGACACAGTGCACTATGGGAAGCACCACGTCTATGCAATCACGAGATTCATTTGCAGGCTTTTGTCCCGCCTTGCGGTGCTTTCCGAGTAGCTTCCGCCCAGCGCTCGTAGTATCTATTACTATGGCCGGGCGGTTTGATTGACATCTGAGTTAGATGTCACTTCCAGTTTTCTCACTTCCATTGCATGCGAGAGAGAGAAAATCGGAAATATGAGGAGCGGACTTCTCCATCGCCGCTGCCAGTGGAAGGAGACACCGCAGGGGAGAACAACACAGCAAGGTAAGTAAGGTAAGGCAAGATAAGTATGAGAAGGGGGGGTTTGTGACTGATGGGACACAGGATGCATTTAATGGGACACAGGCTGCATTTGGACACAGGCTGCATTTAATGGGACACAGGCTGTATTTGGACACAGGCTGCATTTAATGGGACACAGGATGCATTTAATGAGACACATGATGCATTTAATAAGACACAGGTTGCATTTAAATTGACACAGGTTGCATTTAAATTGACACAGGCTGCATTTAATGGGACACAGGCTGCATTTAATGGGACACAGGCTGCATTTAATGGGACACAGGATGCATTTAATGGGACACAGGCTGCGTTTAATGGGACACAGGCTGTATTTAATGGGATACAGGCCACATTTAATGGGACACAGGCTGCATTTTATGTGACACAGGCTGTATTTTATGAGACACAGGCTGCATTTGATGGGACACAGGCTGCATTTGATGGGACACAGGCTGCATTTGATGGGACACAGGCTGCATTTGATGGGACACAGGCTGCATTTGATGGGACACAGGCTGCATTTTATGTGACATAGGCTGCATTTGATGTGACACAGGCTGCATTTGATGGGACAGGGTGCATGTAAGGAGGGACTCTGCTGGGGGCATCTGATGTAAGGACGGACTCTGCTGGGGACACCTGATGGCATCTGGTGGCAGGCGACGTGGCTAGTGACACGCTCAGGGCTCCCACTGATTCTGCATTATGGTGAGTTGAATGATTTCATTTTATATTACAATGTAACAATAGAAATAATGCGCTTCAATCATCCTGACACCATAACAACCAAGGTGCCGGGATGATTGAAGTGCTAACACCAGGTGTTTGGATATCTTTATCTGCTGATTGTTAAACTTTCTAGAATACATATATTTCTATTGTTGTGTAGGATCTGGGCCTGCTGTCCCTTCATCCCTCTCTCCCTCTACCTCCATCCCTTGTTCATCTCAGATGCTTTCCACGCTACCTTAGAGCCACGCCCACTATCTTGCTGAAACCACGCCCATTTTCACCAAGTGGGAGGGGTCAAAAAGGAAGGGGGGGTCTGGCACCCCCATCCCAAAACTTCACCAGCCGCCACTGCTCATGACACATCACAGGAAGCACCCTCATGGCTAACAGAGGACAGAATTAGAATTAGACTTGGGAAACTTAACACCAATAAATCACCGGGACTGGATGACTTGCACCCGAGGCTACTTAGGGAACTCAGTCAAGTAATTGCCAAATATTGTTCCTAATTTTTACTGACAGTCTACTGACTGGAATGGTACTAGCGGATTGGAGAAAAGCCAATGTAGCACCAATATTTAAAAAGGGCCCAAAATATATCCCTGGGAATTACAGACCAGTTAGCCTAACATTAATAGAATGCAAGCTCTCGGGGGGATGATAAGGGACTATATACAAGATTTTAGTAATGAAAACAGTATCATTAGCAGTAATCAGCATGGATTCATGAAGAATTGTTCTTGCCAAACCAATCTATTAACTTTCTATGAGGAGGTGAGTTGGCATCTAGATAAAGGAAGGCCCGTAGACATGGTGTATCTGGATTTTTTAAAAGCATTTGACACAGTTCCCCATAAACGTTTACTGTACAAAATAAGGTCCGTTGGCATGGACCATAGGGTGAGTACATGGTTTGAAACCTGGCTACAAGGGCGAGTTCAGAGGGCGGTAATAAATGGGGAATACTCGGAATGGTCAGGGGTGGATAGCGGGGTCCCACAGAGTTCTGTGCTGGGACCAATTCTATTTAATTTGTTCATAAACAACCTGGAGGAAGGGGTAAACAGTTCAATCTCTGTATTTGCAGACGATACTAAGCTAGGCAGGGCAATAACTTTTTGCAAGAAGATCTGAACAAATTAATGGGGTGGGCAACTACATGGAAAATGAGGTTTAATGTAGAAAAATGTAAAATAATGCATTTGGGTGGCAAAAATATGAATGCAATCTATACGCTAGGGGAGAACCTCTGGGGGAATCTATAATGGAACACGAACTGGGGGTGCTAGTAGATGATAGGCTCAGCAATGTCATACAATGCCAAGCTGCTGCTAACAAAGCAAACAGAATATTGGCATGCATTGAAAAAGGGATTAACTCTAGGGATAAAGTAATAATTCTCCCACTCTACAAGACTCTGGTCCGGCCGCACCTAGAGTATGCTGTCCAGTTCTGGGCACCAGTCCTCAGGGAGGATGTACTGGAAATGGAGTGAGTACAAAGAAGGGCAACAAAGCTAATAAAGGGTCTGGAGGTTAGTTATGAAGAAAGGTTGCGAGCACTGAACTTATTCTCTCTGGAGAAGAGACACTTGAGAGGGGATATGATTTAAATTTACAAATACTGTACTGGTGACCGTACAATAGGAATAAAACTTTTTCGCCGAAGGGAGTTTAACAAGACACATGGCCACTCATTAAAATTAGAAGAAAAGAGGTTTAACCTTAAACTACGTAGAGGGTTCTTTACTGTAAGAGCGGCAAGGATGTTAAATTCCCTTCCACAGGCGGTGGTCTCGGCAGGGGGGGCATTGATAGTTTTTAAAGAACATCCAGGACATACAGGAATATACATGGTAATACTGACATAATCACACACATAGGTTGGACTTGACGGACTTGTGTCTTTTTTCAATCTCACCTACTATGTAACTATGTATCCTACCTTCCACCAATACTCTACCCCACCGTTTTTCTGGCTTATGCTCACTCCTCACAGACATATATACGCCCAGCTAAACCCCTAACTCATAACATTCAGCCTTGGGTTATGCAGGTTAAGTTGCAACGGATATGCATTTACGTGTGAGCTTAGACTAGATTACCAGTTAAACTAAAGAATGCCTAAAACAGTCGGAGGAGCTATCACAGGTCTCATTCATCCTAATGCCGCATACTCACGAGCGGACTTTCTGGCGGACTAGGTCCGACGGACTTTCTGACTAGATCGACAGACTTTCCGAACCAACGGACTTGGCCACACATGATAAGACTAAGTCCTTTCATAAGTCCGTTCGGTTTGAATGTGTTGATGTAAACGGGACTAAAAAAGGAAGTTCAATAGCCAGTAGCCAATAGCTTTCCTAGCATCGAATTTGGTCCGTCGGACCAGCACACAGACGAACAGTTTTCCCAATTTTAGTCCGTTGGACTTTGAGTCCATTGGACAGATTTGAAACATGTTCTATTTCTAGGTCCGTCGGATTTTTATCCTGAAAAGCTATCGGACTAACCCACACACTATCGGATTGTCCGCCGGACTAATCCTATCGGACCTAGTCCGCCGGAAAGTCCGCTCGTGTGTATGTGGCATAAGACACTCCAATTTCTAAACTAACAGTGTTCACACCCTACCCGCAGGAGATCTATTAAACCTGCAAGCTTACTAATGGCTGCACATACCTTGCTATCCTCCCACTGCTTCTGTCCACCAATATAATATTAATGAGTGATACCCATATCCAAACCCTGCTTTGCCAATCATATTAATACCCATGTATGATGCTATACGAGGTTCTAGGCAGGAACAGATATAGGAAAGTTTTCACAAATTGGTTCATATGTTTGCATTTTGTTTTGCTGCAACAGGATTAATATCCTATCAATCCTGGTGTTGGGTTTATAGTTGTATTTAATCACTTTCTTGTTCCAGTCATTTTTCGTTTTATTGAAATCCGTATTATTGATATCCTATTTAGACTCAACTATCGATCTAGTATTCAACATGTTACATCTTGACACAGCAGAATGCCACAGACAGGTTTTCTGCTCACTTTTGACCTACTTGACTCGACACCCATAATGCTTAGATACCCCATTCCCATTTTGACAACATGCTGCCCATTTTACGGATACACTCTCCTCCTCTATGTCCCCCAACTCTACCCCATCAAACCTCCTCAGACATGCTCCATTGCCACCTCTGACTGGCGGGATGTTTTCTATTGATTAAAGGACCTACTTTCAACCGTCTCACAACCTCCTCCCACACAGTGGGGGCCCTCGCTTTAACCTACTCATTATCTAAGACAATACCACTGACCCCATCTGGACACACCCTATTACAGGTGTACATTTCATCCAGACCAGCGAGCAGGTTCTCGCAAATCACCGGACTCACCCTCATCCTATAACATACCCTGACCTTACTACTCTCCCTTCTACGAATCACCCCTCACTCCTTCTTTCTTTCCCCCTCTTGTGCTCACTACCCTTTCTTTCCCCCCTCTTTCCTCCTACTCCACATCACTTTCAACCGTCCCAATTTACATTCCCCCATCAGAAACTCTCCCTCTTCCCCCTCCTCTGACGTGAACATACAAAGTACCTTTGAGTAACCCAGCTGCCCAAACAGTGGATAAAACTCCTCCCAGAAAATGGCTTTAGCTTCAACATCCAAACATACCAAATTCACCCTAAAAAACACCTCCCTGAATGCACATTGCCTTAACAACCCAGAAGAATGCTCCCAACTGCTTCTCTCAATGCATAAAAATAAAGCAGACATTATCTTCCTACAGGAAACACACTTTAAGGCAGATACCATCCCAAAATTATTCAACTCCTGTTACAGCCATTCACGCCCCCATTTACATATCATATCAAAGTCGAAAAGGGTTTATATCCTTTTTTGCTAAACATTGTCCATTCCAATTATCTGACTCCTATCCGGATAAGGAAGGTAGCTCCCTTTTTGTAAAGGGCTCCCTACATGGAAAACCGGTTACTCTAACAAACATCTGCGCACCTAATACGAAACAAGTCCCTTTCTTTCGATACATGACACAATTGCTCTCAACTTTCCAAAAAGGTTTAGGTTGCAATTTCAATGTCACCCTGAATCACCTACATGATACCTCGACGGGAACATCCACACTGCCTTACAAAGCACTGCGAGAAATCAAAACGCAACTACAGGAACTCACACTGCACGACACCTGGCGCACGTTACATCCAAACGTAAAACACTACACATTCTACTCAGCACTTCACAATCTCTATTCCCGACTTGATTACCTATTCATCTCACAAAGAGATTTGCAGATGCTAAGGACAGCCTCCATAGACCCCATGTTTCTTTCAGGCGATCATCCTATTTCTATGTCCATAGAATACTCAGACACTCTGACATGCCTCCTTCAATACTTTTGAAAGAATGACTCTCCCGAAACATCACCAATGACATATTGGGAAACACACAAATGCGTCATAAGAGGGGAACTGATCGCAATCTCTGCAAAACATAGACAAGAAAGGCTAGCCTGCATAAATAACCTAATGGCCCGCGTACACACTTTAGAACAAGCACATAAATCCACCCAGGTTTTATCCTCCCTCCAGGAACTCATCCACATCAGGACAGAACTACTGGAGGAATTGGATAAAAAAATCAAAAGGAACTACATACTGTCCCAAAAACTATACTACTAATATGTAAACAAATCCAGAAAGTTCTTGGCAAGAGCCCTCGGGTCCAAAAAAGCGACCACCACAGTGCATACTGTTATTGACCCCATGGGTCGCAAAATAGTATCCAATCACGAGATAGCAGACCAATTTTCCAATACTATATGCACCTCTACAATCTGGGTCCGGCAAATCCACAAACTGACAACACTACCAGGACCCAACTGATTAAGGATTTCCTACAAAAATACAGCCCCAAACCACTATCCGATGCAGAAGCGAAAGGACTGGAACACCCCCTTTCTTCTCCACAAGTCGACTCTGCACTCAAACAACTTAAAACAGGAAAGAGTCCGGGCCCAGATGGCCTAATGGCTGGATACTTTAAAGCCTTTACAGAAACACTGAAACCACACTTCTTAAGAGCTTTTAACTTACTATCCTCTGACATGCATCCCCCACGAGACCTGCTGACTACCCACATAACAGTGATCCTTAAACCTGGTAAAGACCCCTCCCTAGTCACAAACTACCACCCTATTTCCATATTGAACGTGGACCTCAAGCTTTTTGACAAAATCCTAGCTAACCAAATATTCCCCTTACTATCTAAACTCGTCTCTCTAGACCAGGTAGGCTTCATACCAGGCAGTGAGGTGAGAGACAATACCCTGAAAGCAATAAATATACATAAATAATTTACATCGACACACCGAAGCGGCTTCTTCCTGTCCCTGGATGCAGAGAAGGCATTCGATAGAGTGGCCTGGGACTACGTGTCTAAAGCTCTTAAAACACTCGGCATTCAGGAACGTATGCTACAATTCATCTTAGCCCTTTACTCCTCTCCTACAGCCAAAGTCAACGGCCACCTATCGAATGCCTTGTCAATATTGGATGAAACAGGACAGGGTTGCCCTCTCCCCCCTAATCTTCGTCCTCACCCTTGAACCTCTACTATGCCACCTCAGGTCTAACCCCGATATAAAAGGGGTCTCGATTTCCCAAACCAGTACTAAACTAGCTGCTTTTGCAGATGATATTCTTTTATTTCTCACAGAACCACATATTACATTACCTAACTTGCTTAAGGAATTCTCTACATTCAAATTCTTCAAATTTGAATCTACAAATAAATCTCTCCAAATTGCAAGCACTGAATATTTCCCTACAAACAGATATGCTCGCACAATGCCATCGAATGATGCATTCAGATGGAGCAGGTAAACGATCACAACTACCTTCCAAATTATCAGACCTATACGCTAAAAACTATCTCACGATTGTCCAAAACGTTCAACAGGACTTAAAGTCCTGGTCAGCAGGCCTTTTTTCATGGTTTGGCAGGGCATCAATTGTTAAGATGAACATCCCCCCTAGAATATTATATGTTACGCAGACATTACCCATAAAAATACCACAGGCTTTTTTGCCTCCTATCGCAGAGCATGCAGAGAATTTATTTGGGGCAAATCACGTCCTAGAATAAGCTTTAAAAGGCTAGTAGTTCCCAAACTAAAGGGAGGCATTGGCCTTCCGGACATTGAAAAATATCACTGGGCTTGTCAGCTAACAAGAATTATAGACTGGAACGTCCATTCTCAGCTCAAAGCATGGGTACAAATCAAACATATGTTCTCTATGCTACCTCTACACAAACTTGCATGGATCACTACAACCCACATACCACAAGAGTGTAAACAACATCCGTTAATTGGTAACACGCTGCACATCTTTAAATTGGCTTACCACAAACTGAACATATCTTACTCTCCGGGCCTGCTAACCCCTATTTGTCACAACCCGACATTCTCCCCAGGCCTATCAGACGCCTTTCTATCTGACTTCGGTTCCCATCCCAACATCAAAGCTGGACACTTTTTCTCAAAGGATGCCTTCCTGACCTTACCCGCATTATCTGAGCAGATGCCAGGTCATTCCTTCCCCTTCTGGTCATATATCCAATTAAGACACTTTCTGGACAAACCCCTATTACGTCCTGAATATTCTAGATAACATACCATTCAAAGCATTATGCACAAGAAAAGAGTTGCAAAGACACATCTTATTCTGTGATATCAATCCCAAATCCAACATAGCTAGCTCAAAGAGCAAAAGAGAACTTGCGATAGACCTTTCAGATGAAGACTGGGAGAACATATTCTCTTGTATACATAAGGGTACAATCAATCTCTACAAGTCTACAAGTCTCTACACAAGAAAATGGCTTTAAGGTCTTTTCTAGATGGTGCATAACCGCCCTGAGACTTCACAAAATATCCCCTGCTATCCCCCCAAACTGCTGGTGATGCTCAGACAAGGAAGGATCACTTCTACACATATGGTAGTCCTGTCCTATAATCCAACTCTTCTGAACAGAAGTACACCGCCTAATTACTCAGATCACCACCTACTCGATTGACTTCTCCTTGGCCTAAATGCTCCTACATCATTCTTCTTTTCCTCAAAAAGACTACAAGTGTTCCCTGACTTTATACTTAGTCAACACACAGGACCTTACCAGGCTATGGCTTCATTTAAAGTCCCAAATCCCTTTTCCCTTGTATTATCTAATTTAGGGATAGAAGCACGCAGTAGCTCCAAACTGGTACAATTCTTAAACCTTATGATTCCTGCAACTAGCCGGTCCTATGTTAGTTTCCCCAAGTTTACCTTTTATATCTTTTCATCAGGGAAATAAAACATACATACTCTTAGTGATTTGTAGTATTTTTTACATTTTTATCAGGCTATCACAACAATCATTCAGTGGTAATTGGTGGTCCACTGTGGTCTTGTTGGGCCGCCTGTTTTTCATCAGGTTCAGGAGCTGCAATGTGCACTGTGGGCTTCCTCCCTTCCTCCGCTGTTCACGTTTGAGGGGGCGGATGCACCGTCACTGTGCATCAATGTCACGTCTTACATACCAGGTGTGCGGTGTCCTTGTGATGCCGCTATGGTGGCCGGGTTTTTTTTCCATACTCGTGGCAACCTGGCAGACTGTGATGGCACTGATTGCCGGGCGAATCATCACCAGGTGATGGCGCCTCCATTCCTCCCCCATTGTACACGCATATGTGGCTTTGGTGGGTTGTCCTTTGTTGGCGCCTACATAGACTTCTCATACCAGACCCCATACATCACCTTGGACTCAGGTCCTCTTCTCTTCTTAGCACCAGATACTTTGGTTTCCAACAGTCACCTTTTTTCCTGCTTTTCACACCCCTCCTTTGGGTTTCCAGTTGGTTTATTGGCTTAGTGGTATTAACTTCACTTTACCTTTTTTTTCAGTATTCTTCCTCACTCCCTGTTCAGTCCACATTGGTATTCATTTTCACCATTGCACCCAATTTCTGCCCCATTAGGTTGGGCTTCTTGTTAATCACCATTTTATCATATTCCCTACAGAGACCCCACTTGGTGGATTACCATTTCCCACATGCACCATGAGCGCCTTTAGACTCACAGCTACCTGGGATGCTGTCCATTTTTGGTTGCTATCGCTGGACATGCCCCCACCACAGCTTCTGACCATGATGTCTCTGGGTGGACCACGATTTGCAGCATTATACCACCAATACAGGATTTTTTGTAAGTAACATGTGGTGGGGGGGTTTTCCTCTTCCATATTGGTATATGATAGAATACTTAGATTATTTTTGTAATTTTAGGTTCATCACGTGCCTGCTCCTGACAAGTATCTACAACCCATGAAAAGTGTAGAGCTACCAGATGCCATGATTTGTACCAATCATGTGATTATCAGACTTTTATGTATTTATGTTTATACCTACAGTGGGGCAAAAAAGTATTTAGTCAGCCACCAATTGTGCAAATTCTCCCACTTAAAAAGATGAGAGAGGCCTATAATAAAATTCCAGAATTCACCAAAATTGATATATATACACATAGTTGATTACAAGGTAATGCTTGCATGGCCTATGGCCTCCCCGTTCCCAGTCATAGTTGATATACAGTGGGGCAAAAAGTATTTAGTCAGCCATCAATTGTGCAAGTTCTCCCACAAAAAGATGAGAGAGGCCTGTAATTGTCATCATAGGTATACCTCAACTATGATAGACAAAATGTGGAAACAAATCCAGACAATCACATTGTCTGATTTTTGAAAGAATTTATTTTGCAAATTATGGTGGAAAATAAGTATTTGGTCACCTACAAACAAGCAAGATTTCTGGCTGGCTGAATCTGCGATAGGCAAGCAGCTTGGTGTGAGGAAATCAACTGTGGGAGCAATAATTAGAAAATGGAAGACATACAAGACCACTGATAATCTCCCTTGATCTGGGGCTCCACGCAAGATCTAACCCCGTGGGGTCAAAATCTAACCCCGTGGGGATCACAAGAACGCAAAAATCCCAGGACCACACGGGGGGACCTAGTGAATGACCTGCAGAGAGCTGGGACCAACATAACAAAGGCTACCATCAGTAACACACTACGCCGCCAGGGACTCAGATCCTGCAGTGCCAGACGTGTCCCCATGCTTAAGCCAGTACATGTCTGGGCCCATCTGAGGTTTGCTAGAGAGCATTTGGATGATCCAGAAGAGGATTGGGAGAATGTCATATGGTCAGATGAAACCAAAGTAGAACTGTTTGGTAGAAACACAACTCATCCTGTTTGGAGGAGAGAGAATGCTGAGTTGCAACCAAAGAACACCATACCTACTGTGAAGAATGAGGGTGGCAACATCATGCTTTGGGGCTATTTCTCTGCAAAGGGAACAGGATGACTGATCCGTGTACATGAAAGAATGAATGGGGCCATGTATCGTGAGATTTCGAGTGCAAACCTCCTCCCATCAGCAAGGGCATTGAAGATGAAACGTGGCTGGGTCTTTCAGCATGACAATGATCCCAAACACACCACCCGGGCAATGAAGGAGTGGCTTTGTAAGAAGCATTTCAAGGTCCTGAAGTGGCCTAGCCAGTCTCCAGATCTCAACCCCATAGAAAACCTTTGGGGGGAGGTGAAAGTCCATGTTGCCCAGCGACAGTCCCAAAACATCACTGCTCTAGAGGAGATCTGTATGGAGGAATGGGCCAACATACCAGCAACAGTGTGTGACAAACTTGTGAAGACTTACAGAAAACGTTTGACATCTGTCATTGCCAACAAAGGATATATAACAAAGTATTGAGATGAACTTTTGATATTGACCAAATACTTATTTTCCACCATAATTTGCAAATAAATTCTTTCAAAAATCAGACAATCTGATTGTCTGACAAAATTATATAGAAAAATCTTGCGAGCCACAGAAGGGTTAATGCCTTAAAACAAATCCTGAGTGAAAGTCAGCTGCAAACACTAATCACGTTTCATACCCGTGTAAGTAGTGCTAAAAAATATATATAAATGTGTCTGCGCTAAATTACAAACAATTAAAAATGACAGATAGTGCTTTACACAAATAACTACAAACTGTGCAAAGTGCAAAATATATCAGAATCACAATCAAATGTGTCAGTGCTGAATTATAAACAATCAAAAAATGACAATTAGTGCTTTACACAAATAACTCCAAGGAAAGTGCAACGTGCAAACTTAATACAAAATTAAAGTGTCAAAACAGGAATGAAGATGCAACCATTCCTTAAATGAAGTAAAAAAAGTCCTTAAAGTTCATAAAAATTCAAATATAAAGTGCTCAAAAATGTGTCCATAATCAGTGAAGTCCATCCATCCTGCTCATCCGAAAAAGTGCATCACCATATAGCATGCCTTAGTGTTCTCCAGTGACCCCCAAAAGCACATGTGCTCACCTTAGAGTGTGTGACACAGTAATTAAACTCTGTCAAAACACGCTTTGGAGCCACTCCTGGGCTCTATGGGATCAATGGTGTAGGTCTCCAATGCTCTCAAATACCGTCATAAATCATATGTAAAAGAAAGGAGACTCCATAGTGCAACATTGCAACATAGCAAAAGGATTTTTATTTAAAATAAACTCTCCCCTCTCAGGGGTACTCACATGGTGTGGGTTCTAGAGTGCACCATCCTATTCAGGTATTAACATATAAAAAGCCACTCGTTTGGTATAGCGTGCGGTGCGGTGTGCTCATCCAACTCTCTCTGCTTGCTGACAGCTCCGTCCTGGCCCCTCCCCTACGCGTCTTCGGCACAGGGATCATGTGCCTTCATCAGGGAGATTTTGGAAATTGGAATGATTCATACAGTTGGGACTCCTACTGTTAAATGCTAATGTCATCAATTCCAGCTACCTGTCTGTTGTCTGCTGAAATGTGTATTGTAAATAAGTCTCTAGTATGGGATCTAAGAGTCATTACATCCCATTGTTGTTTGTGACTAATTAACTCTGCTAGTGTGATAATGTTGATTGGATTTTCTGAACTACAAGACGGCCAGTCTGGCCTAAAGGTCATGTCTGAGTCATCTAGGCTGTCTAAAGGGATTAGTTAATTAGCTCATGTTAATTAGGTTAATTAGGTTACAGCTGTATTGTTAGAGTAATATGAGTCGGAGGTATGCACCTCCACTTTTAGTGTATAAAAGAGCCTGTATATTGCAATAAAAGAGATTCCTGTTTGAACTTACATACAGCCTGCCGGGTGTTTGTTCTGAGCTATCACAACTGGGTTAGAACGGCACATAGTTGAAGTTCTAATCCCGGAGCATTGGACGACCGAACCATCAGACGTTGCAATCTGATTCAATAGCTGCAAAGGAGTGTTCGGGAGAGTGGAACCGAGCGAGCAAGGGGCTCATTACAATATATATATATATTAGGGATGAGGTATGAGCTTGTTCGACTCGAACATCGCCTGTTCGGTCGTTCGCCGAATTACGAACAATATGGGCCATTCGTGCCAAATTCGAGTGGCGCGTCACGGTCCATAATTCACTGCGGCATCGCAGTGCGTTGCTGGCTGATGATTGGCCAAGCATGCACTATGACCCACACGCTTGGCCAATCACAGCGCCGTCTGTACAGAGAGCCGTAATTTGCCAAAGCCAGGGTGGTTTTGGCCAATTATGGTTCAGGGGGTTTAGTACACGCCCCACACTACATAAGGGTCCCTGCACGGCAGCTCTGTGTGGTGTGTTCCGGCGTTAAGAGAGAGCTAGATAGACAGAGAGACAGTGTCATTTGATTTAAGTTAGATAGAGTAGGCAGGCAAGTCAGTTAGCTGCACTTACAGTGTATTGTGTGTATATATATATATATACTGTATATATATATATATATATATATATATACACACATCCACATCCTAGGTGTTATTTATATATATATATATATATATATATATATATACATACATACATACATATATATATATATATACATACATATACACTGTATTCAGTTTAGCTAGATCGGTTCCTGTTATTCTCTTCCTACTACTGACAGGCAGGCAGGTGTTTTTACAGTATTTACAGCTACCTGAAGAAAATTGATGGTGTTCTTCTGATCCTATTAGTCCTATTAGCTACAGTATTTACAGTTTGTGTAATGCGTCCTCTGCACAGTGTGCACCTAAAGCTACCTGAAGAAAATTAGTGGTGTTCTTCTGATCCTATTAGTACAGTACCGCAGGCAGCTGCAGTATTTACAAGTTAGTGTAGTGCGTCCTCTGCACAGTGTGCACCTAAAGCTACTTGAAGAAAATTAGTGGTGTTCTTCTGATCCTATTAGTACAGTACCACAGGCAGCTGTAGTATTTACAAGTTAGTGTAGTGCGTCCTCTGCACAGTGTGCACCTAAAGCTACCTGAAGAAAATTAGTGGTGTTCTTCTGATCCTATTAGTACAGTACCGCAGGCAGCTGCAGTATTTACAAGTTAGTGTAGTGCATCCTTTGCACAGTGTGCACCTAACACTACTTGAAGAAAATTAGTGGTGTTCTTCTGATCCTATTAGTAAAGTACAGCAGGCATCTGCAGTATTTACAAGTTAGTTTTGTGTGCCCTCTGCACAGTGTGCACCTAAAGCTACCTAAACAAAATTAGTGGTGTTCTTCTGATCCTATTAGTACAGTACCACAGGCAGCTGCAGTATTTACAATTTAGTGTAGTGTGTCCCCTGCACAGTGTGCACCTAAAGCTGCCTGATGAAAATTAGTGGTGTTCTTCTGATCCTATTAATACCACAGGCAGGCAGCTACAGTATTTACAGTTAGTGTAGTGCATCATCTGCACAATGTGCACCTAAAGCTACCTGGAGACAATTGCTGTTGTTCTGCTCCTATTAATACCACAGGCAGGCAGCTACAGCATTTACAGTTAATGTAGTGCGTCCTCTGCACAGTGTGCACCTAAAGCTACCTGGAAACAATTGCTGTTGTTCTGCTCCTATTAATACCACAGGCAGGCAGCTACAGTATTTACAGTTAGTGCACTGTGTCCTCTGCACAGTGTGCACCTAAATCTACCTGAAGAAAATTAGTGGTGTTTTTCTGATCCTATTAATACCACAGGCAGGCAGCTACAGTATTAACAGTTAGCGTAGTGCGTCCTCTGCACAGTGTGCACCTAAAGCTACCTGGAGACAATTGCTGTTGTTCTGCTCCTATTAATACCACAGGCAGGCAGCTACAGTATTTACAGTTAGTGTACTGTGTGCTCTGTACAGTGTGCACCTAAAGCTACCTGAATGAAATTGGTGGTGTTCTTCTGATCCTATATCAATACCACAGGCAGGCAGCTACAGTATTTACAGTTAGTGTACTGTGTCCTATGCACAGTGTGCACCAAAAGCTACCTGAAGAAAATTGGTGGTGTTCTTCTATTCCTATATTAATACCATAGGCAGGCAGCTACAGTATTTACAGTTAGTGTACTGCGCCCTCTTCACAGTGTGCACCTAAAGCTACCTGAATAAAATTGGTGGTGTTCTTCTGATCCTATTAATACCACAGGCAGGCAGCTACAGTATTTTCACTTAGTGTACTGCATCCTCTGCACAGTGTGCACCTAAAGCTACCTGAAGAAAATTGCTGTTGTTCTGCTCCTATTAATACCACAGGCAGGTAGCTACAGTATTTACAGTTAGTGTACTGTGTCCTCTGCACAGTGTGCACCTAAAGCTACCTGAATAAAATTGGTGGTGTACTTCTGATCCTATTATTACCACAGGCAGGCAGCTACAGTATTTACAGTTAGTGTACTGCGTCCTCTGCACAGTGTACACCTAAATCTACCTGAAGACAATTGCTGTTGTTCTGCTACTATTAATACCACAGGCAGGCAGCTACAGCATTTACAGTTAATGTAGTGTGTCCTCTGCACAGTGTGCACCTAAAGCTACCTGGAAACAATTGCTGTTGTTCTGCTCCTATTAATACCACAGGATGGCAGCTACAGTATTTACAGTTAGTGCACTGTGTCCTCTGCACAGTGTGCACCTAAATCTACCTGAAGAAAATGAGTGGTGTTCTTCTGATCCTATTAATACCACAGGCAGGCAGCTACAGTATTTACAGTTAGCGTAGTGCGTCCTCTGCACAGTGTGCACTAAAGCTACCTGGAGACAATTGCTGTTGTTCTGCTCCTATTAATACCACAGGCAGGCAGCTACAGTATTTACAGTTAGTGTACTGTGTGCTCTGTACAGTGTGCACCTAAAGCTACCTGAAGACAATTGCTGGTGTTCTCATACTAATAATAATACGGGCAGGCAGTTGATTCTGCTAGCTGCAGTATCAGTATATATAGTGTACTGCTTTGTGCAGCTACATCTCACTACAGGCCATTAGTATGTCTGGAATGCCGACAAGGAGAGGCAGACAATCACAAACCAATAAAAGAGGGGCTCTGTGTCTAGAGGCAAAAGTGCTGGTCATGGAGACGGTGCATCCTCATCAGCACGTGGCCGTGGGACACGCTTGTCCTTTTTTCGGCAGCTGGCCATTTTGGATGACCAAGCCGTCCTCATCCTCCTCATCCTCTCTCACCCAGGCTTAGGGTACTTTGTCTGGCAAAGCAGCTGCCATTGCGGCCTCTTCCCTTGGCTCAATGACATCAGTCACTACTTCCCTAGCCCCACCATGTCCTCCTGAGGAGTCCCCCGAACTGTTTGACTACAGTGTTGGGTACATGCTCCAGGAGGATGCCCAGCATTTTGAAGGCTCCGATGATGGTACCCAGCTAGAGAAAGGCAGTAACGTGAGCCTAGAGAGATGGGGTGCCCAAGAAGGACAGCAATCTGGCAGTCATGTTCCCCCAGCTGCAGCATACTGTCAGTTTTGCTCCAGTGATGAGGAGGGAGGGGATGATGAGGTCACTGACACCACGTGGGTGCCTGATAGGAGAGAGGAGGAGGAGGAGGCACATCACCAATGAGGCAGGATGCCTTCCAGGGGCCAGCTTAAGGGCAGCACACCGACTTGCAGGGCGTGCAGGGCGCTGCTGTCTCTGCGTGTTATTCCAAAAGTTCTTTGGTGTGGGCCTTTTTTGAGACGAGTGCATCAGATCCCACTGCTGCTATTTGCAACATATGTCTCAAGCGTAACTCTCATGGCCAAAACATCTCCCGCTTGGGCACCACATGCTTGACCAAACATATGTTGACCTGCCATGCAGTTCGTTGGCAAGCGTACCTAAAAGACACACACCAAAGAACAAAGAGGACCTCTCCTTGCTCCTCATCAGCAGGGATCTCCAACCCCACTATACCTTCAGTCCTCTCTGAGACCTGCACTGAGAGGAATGAAGGTGTAGAATTAAGTGTGTCACAGCCAAGTACTTGGGGGCAATCTGCTATCGGTACACCGTCAGATTGTACCAGGCAAATTTCCCTGCCCCAGCTGCTGCACTGCCGAAAGAAGTTCACTCCCAGCCATCCACATGCCCAGCGGTTGAATGCTAGCTTGGCTAAATTGCTAGCACTTCAACTGCTGCCTTTTCAGTTGGTAGATTCTGCCCCCTTCTGTGAGTTTGTGGAATGTGTGGTTCCTCAGTGGCAGGTTCCCAAACGCCACTTTTTCTCAGGGAAGGTGATTCCGGCTCTCTACCGACACGTGGAAGGCAATGTCTTGGCATCACTGGACAGGGCGGTCAGCGGTAAGGTGCATATTACTGCTGACTCATGGTCCAGCAGGCATGGACAGGGACATTACCTATCTTTCAAGGCGCACTGGGTGACTCTTCTGGCAAGGATGCCACCACGCCTCCAAAATACTACTAGTGGTGATTCTGCCACACCTCTCTCCTCCACCCCCTCCTCTTCTTCTTCCTCCATGGCCTCTTCTGTGCTGATTTGACTTCAGAACCAGAGGTGCTCCATAGGCGTTCAAGGGGCTACGCAAGAACGCAGGCCAAAAGATGCAGTGCTTGAGCTGGTGTGTTTGGGGGACAGGAGCCACACTGGGGCAGAGATTCTGTCATCTCTGCAGGGGCAGGTTCAGAGGTGGTTGATGCCACGCCAGATTAAGGCAGGTATGGTGGTTTGTGACAATGGCACCAACCTCCTCTCCGCCCTCCGACAGGGACAACTGACTCATGTGCCCTGTTTGGCTCACGTCCTTAACTTCGTGATGCAGCGGTTCTTGGGCAGGTACCCGGGCTTACAGGATGTCCTGAGGCAGGCCAGGAAAGTCTGTGTGCATTTCCACAGGTCATATAATGCCACTGCTCGGCTGGCTGACCTCCAAAAGGAATTTAACCTGCCCAAAAACTGCCTAATCTGTGACATGCCCACCAGGTGGAACTCAACACATGCAGCAGAGGTCCATCAATGAGTACCTGTGCGACTATGGCACCAGGACAGGGTCAGGGGAGCTTGTTTTTTTTCCCCACGCCAGTGGGCCATGATCAGGGATGTATGCACTGTCCTGTCACCATTTGAGGAGGCCACAAGGATGGTGAGCAGTGACAGTGCATGCATCAGTGACACTGTCCCCCTTGTCCACCTGTTGGAGCACACGCTGCATGGAATAATGGACAGAGCACTTTAGGCAGAACAGAGGCAGGAAGAGAAGGACTTCCTTAGCTCTCAAGGCCCCTTTATCCAGACGGTGTTCCTGCGTGTCTGCCGATCACACAGGAAGAGGAGGAGGAGGAGGAGGAAGAGGAGGATTGTGTCAGCGTGGAGGTGGAGCCTGGCACTCAGCATCAGCAGCAGTCTTTAAGGGATCATTTACAGTCCCAAGAAACCCATGGACTTTTACGTGGTTGGGAGGAGGTGGCTGCGGATCATGTCGTCCTTAGTGACCCAGAGGACTCCGGACCGAATGCCTCAGCAAACCTACGCTGCATGGCCTCCCTGATCCTGCAAAGCCTGCGGAAAGATCCTCGTATTCGTGGTATCAAGGAGAGGGATCAATACTGGCTGGCAACCCTCCTTAATCCATGTTACAAGGGTAAGGTTGCAGACCTTATCTTGCCGTTGCAGAGGGATCAGACAATGAAACATCTTCGGGAGGCCTTGCAGAAAGGTCTGTGCAACGCATTCCCAGAGACTGGAAGGTTACAAACTCCTGTTCCTGGACAACGTGTTGCTGAGGCTTCGATCAGTCAAAGAAGGAGCGGTGGAGAAGGTGGCCATCTGACCGATACGTTCAGACAATTTTTTAGTCCGCAGCCCCAAGGTATGATCGGTTCCAGCAACCATCGCCAGCATCTGTTTTACATGGTGCAGGAATACCTAGGGGCAAGATCTGACTTGGACACCTTTCCCACCGCAAATCCTCTGGGTTACTGGGTCTTGAGGATGGATCACTAGCCAGAGCTTCCACAGAGTGCAATTGAGCTACTGGCCTGTCCTACATCCAGCGTTCTTTTGGAACGCACATTCAGTGCTGCTGGAGATTTTGTAACCGATCACAGGGTGTGCCTGTCCACAGACTCGGTCGATCGACTGACCTTCATAAAAATGAATCAGTCTTGGATCACCACCAGCTACCAAGCACCTGATGCTGATGTAACCGAATAATTTTTTTTGAAATGTCAGATCCCTTCAAGACTGCCTATGCTGATGCTGAGTGACTATCCTGTTATGCTGAGTGACTATCCTCTTCCTCCTCAATGATCATGCTGATAGTTTATAAGAATATTTTTGGTTCTGGGCACCGCCACCAGTGGCTAAGGCCCAATTTTTCAGCCCCTGTTTAACAGGGGCGTGTAATTACAATTTTTGATGCAATATTTTGCAAGGAGGGTTCGTTGCTGCACTCAACTAGAGTATTTGTGAGGGGTTGCAGTTTTGTGGCACCAGCACCAGTGCCTAAGGCCCAATTTTTCAGCCCCTGTTTACCAAGGGGCATGTAATTACAATTTTTGATGCAATATTTTGCAGGAGGGCTCATTCCTGCACTCCAACTAGAGTATCTGTGAGGGGTTGCAGGGTTGTGGCACCAGTGCCTAAGGCCCAATTTGTCTGCCCCTGTTCAACAGGGACATGTAATTACAATTCTTGATCTAATTTTTCACAGCAGGGCCCATTTCTGCACCCACCAAGAGTAACTGTGAGGACTTACAGTGTTGTGGCACCAACACCACCACCAAAGGCCCAATTTTTCTGACCCCGTTCAACAAGGGCATGTAATTACAATTCTTGATCTAATATTTCACAGCAGAGCCCATTCCTGCGCCCACCAAGGGTAACTGGGAGGGCTTACAGTGTTGTGGCAACCCCAACACCTAAGGCCCCAATTTCTGCAGAGTATATAGGACAGGCCCCTACTTTCAAACATCCAACTTACAAACGACTCCTACTTGCAAATGGAAGGAGACAACAGGAAGTGAGATGAAATCTACCCCTAGGAAGGGAAATTCTCTCCTGTAAGAGTTAATATGGGAAAAACGTGTCTCCTTTCCACTGATGCTTTATCACCAATCCTTGTTTCACTAAAAACCCCAAATTGTCAAAAAACATTTGTCATTGGGACAGAAAGTGAGGTAAAATCTTCTGAAGAGGAGCACAGACAGCAAAACAAATGTCACAGGGGTGATAACCCCTCCCTATGTTTTCCAAAAAGCTTAAAAATAGATTTTTTGGCTGGAGCTACACTTTAAAAATGTACCAGTTGAAAATTACAAACAGATTCTACTTAACAACAAACCTACAGTCCCTGTCTTGTTTGCACCGCCTGTATACTGCTGTTCAGAGGGCCTGGGGCCATGCAAGACCCAAAGGGCCTGGTAATGGACTGGGGGGGGTACCCATGCCATTTGTCTCACTGATTTTCATCCATATTACCGGGACCGGACATTACATTAAAGCCGTAAGCAGTTTTACATGACTTTTATTACTTTAAAAATGTCATTTTGTGCAGAGACTGTTCTAAGCACGGGAAACACATGCCACTTTACAGGCATACTATGGACACCCCCGGTACAATATTTAAAGGAATATTTCACTTTTTTTTTCACTTTAAGCATCATTAAAATCAACGGCCGTTTTTAAAACTTTTTTTTGCATTGATACATAGGGCAGGACCCAGGTCCCCAAACCCTTTTTAGTACAATACCATGCAAATTAACCTTTAAAATTAGCACTTTTGATTTTGAACGTTCGAGTCCCATAGACTTCAATGGGGTGCTAACGTTCGTGCAAATTTTCGGTCCGTTCGCAGGTTCTGGTGAGAACCGAACCGGGGGGTGTTCGGCTCATCCCATATATACATATATACATACATATATATATATATATATATATATATATACACATATATATATATATATATATATATATATATATATATTGCATCCTCTGAAGGTGGCTGTGGGGCACACTTGTCCTTTCTTTCTGCTGCTGGCTGTGTTATTGAGCCACAACATGCAGAAGAGTTGGTGGAGTGAATAATGAAGGTGTCCTAATCCTCCTCATCCTCTATCACCCAGGCTCAGAGTAGTTTGCCTTCCAACGCAGCTGCCAAAGCAGCCTATTCCACTTGCTTCTTGTCCACAGTCACTCCTTCCGTAGCCCCACCATCATGCATGGAGGATTCCCCAGAATTATTCAACCACAGTGTCGGTTATATGCTGCTGGAGGATGCGCAGTGATCTGAAGGCTCCCATGTTGGTTCACAGGTTGAGGAAGGGAGTAACATGAGTCTAGAGGGGGGGTGCCACAGAAGAACAAGAAACTGGCAGTCGTGTACCCCAAGCTGCAGCATACTGCCAAGTTTCCTCCAGTGATGAGGAAGGAGGGGATGATGAGGTCACTGACTGTACGTGGGTGCCTGAGAGAAGAGAGGAGAGGGGAGGGAGAAGGAGGCGGCACCACTCCAATGAGGCATAATGTCCTCTAGGGGGCAGCTTAAGGGCAGTCACCCTATTGCATCACACCGCAGAGCTCCACAGGTGCAGGGCGCTGCTGAATCCCCGCTGACTTTTAAAAGTTCCTTGGTGTAGGCCTTTTTTGACACGTGTGCAGCAGATCGCACCATTGCTGTTTGCAACCTATATCTGAAGCGGATCAAGCGTGGCTAGAAGAGCAGCCGCTTGGGCACCACATGCTTGACCGGACATATGATGACCTGCCATGCAGTCCGTTGGCAACAGCACTCGAAAGACCCACATCATAGAAAAAGGCAGACTTCTCCTTGCTCCTCATCTGGACTCTCCGACCCTACTATACCTCCAGTCCTCTCAAAAACCTGCACTGAGAGGAATGAAGGTATAGCAATAGGTGTCACAAGTACTTGCAGCCAATCTGCCAGCAGTACACAACCAATTGATTTTAACAGGCAAATTTCCCTACCCCAGTTGCTGAACCGCAAAAACAAATTGAGTCCCAGCCATCCACATGCTCAGCATCTAAATGCTAGCTTGGCCAAATTGCTAGCACTGCAACTGCTGCCTTTTCAGCTGGTAGACTCTGACCCCTCTCATGAATTTGTGGAATGTGCTGTACCTCAGTGGCAAGTTCCAAAGTTCTTTTCATTGAAGGCCATTCCGGCTCTCTACCGGCATGTGGAAGGCAATGTTTTGGCCTTGTTGGACAGGGCAGACAGCAGTAAGGTTCATATTACCGCTGAATCATGGTTCAGCAGGCTCGGGCAGGGACGTTACCTTTCCTTAGCGGCGCACTGGGTAACTCTGCTGGCAGCTGGGATGGATGCAAGACAGGGTTCAGTGTTGTTGGAGCTTGTTCCACCCCCACGCCTCCAAAATGCTAGTGGTGATTTTGCCACAGCTCTCTCCTCCACCCCCTCCTCTTCTTCCTCTATGGCCTCTTCTGCAGATTTGTCCTCAGAACCAGCAGTGCTCCGTTAGCATTCAAGGGGCTACACAAGCAGTCAGGCTAAAAGATGCCATGCGGTGCTTGAGTTGGTCTGCCTAGGGGACAGAAGCCACACTGGGGCAGAGATTCTGTCAGCTCTGCAAAGGCAGGCTCAAAGGTGGTTGATGCCACGCCAGCTTCAGCCAGGAATGGTTGTATGCGACAATGGCACTGACCTTCTCTCCACCCTCTGACAGGGACACTTGACCCATGTTCTATGTTTGGCACATGTTCTGAATTTGGTGGTGCAGCAGTTCTTGACCAGGTACCCAGGCTTACAAGATCTCCTGAGGCAGGCCAGAAAAGTCGGTGGTCATTTCAGCCAGTCATACAATGCCAGTGCTTGGCTGGCTGACATTTAAAGGGAATGCAACCTGCCCACCAACCGCCTCATTTGTGACATGCCCACCAGATGGAACTCAAGGTTGGCAATGTTGCAGCAGCTGCACACACAGCAGAGGACCATCAATCAGTACCTGTGTGAGTATGGTACCAGGACAGGGTCAGGGGAGCTTGGCTTCTTTTCGCCACACCAGTGGCTACTGATCAAGGATGCATGCACTGTCCTGTCACCATTTGAGGAGGCCACAAGGATAGCAAGCAGCGACAATGCATGCATCAGTGACACTGTCCCTCTAGTCTTCCTGCTGGAGCACACGCTTCGTGGTATCATGGACAGGGCACTTGAAGCAAAACAGCGGGAGAAAGAGGAGGACTTCTTTTCCTCTCAAGGCCCCCTTTATCCAGATAGCATTCCTGCAGGCCCACTAAACTCACAGGAAGAAGAGGAGGAGGAGGATTGTGTCAGCATGGATGTAGAGGATAACACTCAGTAGCGGTCTTCAAGGGATGATTTTCAGTCCCCAGAAACCCAAGGAGTTGTACGTGGCTGGGAGGAGGTAGTTATGGATAATGTGATCCTTAGTGACCCTGAAGACTCAGAATCAAATGCCTCTGCAAACTTATGCTGCATGGCCTCCTTGATTCTGCAAATCCTGCGAAAGGACCCTAGGATTTGTGGGTGGTATCAAAGAGAGGGATCATTATTGGCTGGCAACTCTTCTTGATCCACATTACAAGGGTAAAGTTGCAGAACTTTGCAGAAGGAGCAGATGATAAAATATCTTCAAGAGGACTTGAAGAATGGTTTGTGTAACGCATTTGCAGACCTAGGAGGTTACCATTTCCTGGTGCTGGAAAACGTGTTGCTGAGGCTTCGTTCAGTCAGAGGAAGAGCGGTGGAGAAGGTGGCTGGCTGACCGATGCCTTTAAACAATTTTTCAGTCCTCAGCACAAAGGTATGATCGGTTCAAGCAACCATCACCAGCATCTGCATTATATGGTGCAGGAATATCTAGGGGAAAGAGCAGACTTGAAGACTGCCTATGCTGACTATCCTATTTCTCCTCAATCTTGAAGATGGTAGCTTCCAACTATATTTTTGGTTTAGGGCACCACCACCACCACCACCCAAGGCCCAATTTTTCTGCTCCTGTTTAACAGGGGCATATAATTACAATTTTTTATATAACATTTCAACTCAGGGTCCGTTCCTGCGCCCAACAAGAGTAATTGTGAGGGCTTACAGTGTTCTGGCACCACCAAACCCAAAGGTCGAATTTTTCTAACCTTGTTTAACAGGGACATGTAATTACAATTTTTGATATAATATTTCAATGCAGGGCCCATTCCTGCGCCCAACCAGAGTAACTGTGAGGGCTTACAGTGTTCTGGTGCCAGCAAAACCAAAGGCCCAATTTTTCTAACCCTGTTTAACAATGGCATGTAATTACAATTTTTACTTTTAAAGATTTTCATTTTCGCAAATAGCACTTTTACAGAAAATAATAGAACAGCAAAGGCACAGATAGGATGTGTGGAATATAAGTCATGGCTATACAAAACAATAACAAGAGATGGTTACATAGATATATATCCAAAAGTGAACATTGTAAAATGCCAATCTCTGAAGATCTATCAAAGACTTGTATTATGACCACCTCAGGTAGTTACAAATGCTACAGGTTAGAGGCTCTTAATCTTGGAGGCGAAGATCCCCTCTGGGAGCGAGGAAGGAGGGCATCGACCCCCCCGGAACCCCCAATGGGATTATACTGTGCCGGGCGGTGGGACACCCATTTCCCCCTTTCCCCTCCAGCGAGGGTCCTTTCTCAAAACAGTTGATTGCTTGGAAAGAGCCCTAGTAAGTTCCCAGTAAATAATGATGAGAATCCCTGAATGGGAAAGAGGTTAGAAGGCTAGAGAAATAGAATAAAGTGTAGGGAAGCAGGGAGAAAGAAGAAGAATAATTTACCAGAATTTTGGACTAATCCCTGTCTGACAGGATACTAGCCTGTTTTTCTTGGGCCATAACCCATGGTACTTTCTGCTTGACTGCCCTTACTGAGACTGATGGTTGCTTCCAGACCTTAGCCTTCATTTTTGGTTGCATTTGGAGATCTTTGGGATATGTGAGTTTAGTAGTGTGACCTCTGGAGACCTGGGGATCTCACATCCTGTGACCCTTCGAATGAGGTTAAAGATCCCACTCCAGAAAGATCTGATTCTAGGGCATTCCTACCATATGTGGGCTAACGTGCCCAAAATGTGGCATCCTTTGAAGCATAGAGGATCCGCTGAGGGATACATTTTTTCTAGTCTGGCGGGGGTCATGTACCACCTAGTCATGACCTTTAAGCTCACCTCCATTAGGAATATGTTGAGAATGCCCTTAAATGAAGTGGAAAGAGCAAAGTGCAAGATCCCCAGGCTCCACCGAAATTGAAGATCTTCTTCCCAGGCTAACATATACAGAGATTTCTGCGATGGCTGGGAGAGTGACGCATAGATGACCGAAATGCCGCTCCTCTGCTCCATGGCTTGACCGCACCAAAGCTCATAGGCTGTGAATTTGAGGGGTTCAGATTTATCCTTCCAGATGCTGTGGAGGAAATGTGAGATTTGACTGAATCAGAATAGTTCCGATTGCGGGAGATACAGATTGGTGACACATGCTAATGAGAAGGGGCCCATTGACATAAAGAATTGTCCTATTCGGTACAGCCCCTTGTCTAGCCACCATTGGAAGCCCTTTATGTCCAACCCTGGAGGAAAGTTCGGATTACGAAAGAGATGTGCCAGGGGATTCATTTCTGAAATGAGAAATGGGTCATGCCTTAACTTGACCCACAAAGCAAAGGAGTGAGAGAGTGTGGGGGCAAGGATAGGTGGGCAGTTTCTAGGTGGGATCCAAAGGAGAAAGTCTAATGTGTATTGTGGCACAGCCTGGCATTCTATCTGGACCCAATCTGGTTTTTCCCTATTAGTGTAGACTGTGGAGAAGTGGGCTACTCTGGAAGCTTGATAGTATCTGTATAAATGAGGGAGTCCCAACCCACCTTGTTTATGGGACAGGGTCTGTTGTTGGATCCTATATCCAGAGCTTCCACAGATAAATTTAAGTATTTTGTTTTGAAAGGACCTGAGGTGGTCTCTCCTGACTGGGATGGGGAGGGAACAGAAGAGGTAAAGTATTCTAGGAAGCAGTGTCATTTTGACAGAATTTATTCTCCCTATCCATGAGAGGTTTTGTTTGGACCAAAACTTTAAGTCTTGTTCAAGTTTGTGGTACATAGGAGGGTAATTTCTGGCATATAATGAGTCAAATTTGAGGTGAGGGAAATGCTTAAATATTTGATGAAGGAATCATTACAGTCAAATTTGAAGTTCTGTTTCAGCAGAGAGACCTCAGGGGCAAGGAATATGTTCAGGGCTTGAGATTCCCTGCCTTCTCAAATCCCTGCCAGTCGGTCGAGCCCATCCAGACACTAGGGCCACTTGTAAGTGTATGGGCTGTACCCCCCTGATGGTGGCCCTGCTCATGCAGGAAATGTTTCATTAGAATTTCCCCATGTTAGACATGGTTTTATGTGCCCACAGAACTTTGGGATGAAGTTCTTTATAACATCATTGGCCAAACCGCTTTGGAAGCACATGTGATAGGGTGATAACTCCTTGGAGTTGGAAGATAGTGGCAGTTTTGAAACCCTTTAACAAGAATGAGCAATTTCATGGCAGGATCACTAGGTATGATTTTATTAAAAGCTGCAGATCCAAAAGTGCAGAAAATGACTTTTGAAATTACAATAACGTGTTAAAGAAACTATGGGTAAACATGGTATGAGAAGAAAATGAGGGTTGCAAATGGAGACATTTTTCTGAAAATAACTAATTGTTATGGCGACCCATTAGCTGAACCAAAGACAAACAGCTAAAAACACAACTGAAATACAAATATGGGAGCTGTATTACCTGCCAAAGGAGTTGTATTTCTGTATGGAAATGAAGGGGTGGAAGGCGCATGATCTAACGCATGAATCAAAGTGATATATAGTTTATTCATAAACAAAATAGACGAGTACAAGGAAATTACTATGAATTAATACAAACTAGGTTACAAGATATTCATTAAAATTGAGTTATGCCCATACAAGGGCAAATAATCAAGGTAGGCTAATGCGTTTTGAGGTGTTCCCTCTTCATCAGAGCCTTGGAAAATAGAAGAAAGTCATAGCGGGTGATGTATTCTCCTTTACTCCAGAGGTATCCCCATCACATCACTCTAGATGAGATAAATACCAAATGTATATGCGTATAATTAGGGTTCAAGTAGAAAACAAATGTGTACAAAGTGTTGACATGTTATACATTGTAATTACAGGCAAGAGACATATAAAAAAATGTTGAAACATTAGAACATTGGGGGTGATTTACGAAAGGCAAATCCACTTTGCACTGCAAGTGCACTTGAAAGTGCACTGAAAGTGCACTTGGAAGTGCAGTCGCTCTAAATCTAAGGAGTAGATCTGAAATGAGTGGAAGATCTGCTGCTTTTATCATTCAATCATGTGCAAGCTAAAATGCTGTTTTTTATTTTCCTTGCATGTCCCCCTCAGATCTACAGCAACTTTACTTCCAAGTGCACTTTCAGTGCACTTTCAAGTGCACTTGCAGTGCAAAGTGGATTTTCCTTTAGTAAATAACCCCCACTGAGTCATTGAAGTATTGAAACATTTAAACATTAAGGCATTAAAAACCATTAAAAACCGTTAGAAGCTAAAAATGAATATTTTAGAAGTATTACTAAAAAATACTTGAAAAGTATTAGAGTAGTGAACTATTAAAACTGTAAGCCATTAGCTCTACTTGCTATAGTCGGTTCACCTAAATGCAGTTGTAGTTTAAAATTTAAAATTCAAAGTTTAAACACAAGTGCATATATATATATATATATATATATATATATATATATATATATATATAAACACACATACACATATATACACACACACACACACACACACACATATATAATACACACACACACACACAAATATATACACGTACATATACACATGCATATACAAACATATACACATACACCTACACAAAGAGAATGCATATATTCCACATGATGGAAGTCACTAGTGTATATTCAGTGGTGACAAAATTGGAAAAACGTACCTGTGTGTATCTAAACACATAGACACATGCGTGCAAAACTGTGCATAAGGGTTTAGACCTGTGAGAGTGCCTACTGCAAAATGGAGTGAGTTGACAGACTGGTAAAAAATGGGGGGATCTGAATGACATCTACCTAGAATAAATGATTGGTTTGTTATTTGTCTGTCATCTGAACCTACAGAGATATCAATGACAAAGAAAGATGGACCCAGAGGGAATGACCCAATAGACTGATATAATACAAACTCGACAGGGTCAGTGGGTATAAAAGAAATAGAGTGAATTGAATCATCCATATTGCTGACCTGCGTTTGAACGTGTTGTTAGGCTGCAGCCCATACACATCAGTTACAGGCTAAAGGCTCGTTCTGGGAATTCTGCAATCCTCCTAGCAGAGTGCTGTCCTGTGTTGCAAGAGAAGTGCTAGCAGACTGCAGTTGTGTGGGAACAGGCGGCATTTAAATCAGGATGCAGGTGTGTGTAGAATGGAGATGGGCGGGTCCATGGAATGATCTTGTGACCTGTGATGTCAGACCTAGGAAGTGGATCCTATTCTATAGAGGCTGGCAAGGCCGGACGGTGGTCTGCAGGGAGCCAAAAATTGGTAGGCTGTTCTGACTGTGCGAGTGAAGAGACTGGGTGGCTCCAAGCGGTGACCATGCGATCGGTGTGTGAGAACCAGGAAGCGACCCAGTCACTCCCTGGAACACACACCATCACTGGTATAGGTGTGGCCACATATAACGGAGGTGGTACTTGTGTTCAAAGACCAGCTCAGTCTATGGCATGCCGATCAGAGCCTCCCCTGCCAAAGCAATGGCCTGCAGCGTGCCAAAGCAGCTGACAGCTATGGGGAGTTTGTTAGTAAGGAATGAAAGAAAGGGAATGAAATATATATATATGGGGGCAGGAGGCGGAGCCTAGCGGAGCAGACATGCATTGTTAGAGCTCCACACCGCTGAGGAGAGAAGAGAAGGATAAAGCGGAGCCTGCAGACTCAAAAGGTATCCATTTGAACCTTTTTGCCCCTGGGAACAAACTGTGAAAGTTTGGGCAGGAAATATGGTACTGGGAGGAAACCGTGGCAGAAATAAAAATCACCTCACAAAGAGCTCACAGGCACTCGCTGCAGCTGAAGCAGCTCCAGTCACCTCACAAGATACAGCATCAGGGCGCTCTCACAGACAGAAAATGTCACAGCAAGACTCTCCATTTGAGTCAGATACAGAACAAATCCTCTCACAAACTTCTCCACAAGCCTCCTCAGTATCCCCAGTAATATTATTACAATTTGAAAAGATGCTTCATAAGGCTTTAAAACAAACCTCAGACCAAATAACAAAAAGCCTAACCAAAGAAATAAGAGAGCTGGGAAACCGCACCGCAGCCTTAGAAATAAAAATGGATGAAATTGAAATTACAACCCAAGAAAATATAACAGAATTGGAACAATTAAAAAAAGAGAATTTAATACTTCAAACTAAGCTCGAAGATTACGAAAATAGAGCCAGACGTTCAAACTTGCGCATAAGGGGAATACCTGAAACTGTGACAGACCTGCAATCTACTATTACTGCTCTATTACAAGAACTAAAGCCAGATATCCCTATTGAACGTTTAGAACTGGACAGAGTACACAGAGCCCTCACAGCCAAAAAGAAAGATGGACCCCCACGTGATATAATCACAAAATTTCATTATTACAGAACGAAAGAACAAATACTAATTGCTGCAAGAGAAAAAAAGGAACTTAATTTTCATGGACACAATTATCAAATTTTTGCTGACCTATCCCAACTTACTATTACTAAAAGACGATCCATGAAACCCCAACTAATGGAACTGCAACGCCACAACATTATGTATCAATGGGGCTTCCCCTTTTCAGTCAGATTTAACTACCAAGGTACAATTTACAGAAGCAGATCAGCAGATGAACTACAACAAACCCTTTTAAAATTAAATCTGACAGAACCCACGAGCAGCAACACTCCCACACGCAGAAAAATGGCATCATCTTCACCTTCAGGCAGCACTCAGAAAATTTCAGAACAAAATGGGAATCATCAATCTCACAAAAGAGGCCGTTATGCCACATCATCCATGGACCAAGAAGATTCAATGGACTGACATCCTAATTCCTGATATCTCTTCATTTATTATACTAAGAGATGGTCTCTATAAAAAAAACTGTATTTATAACTGAATGTAACTGCATTCTGATAGTCACACACTGTGTGGGATCATGTTACATTCCAGTTATATTTCTTATTACTTCTGATTCATATAGCCTTTGAATATATAAGTGAAATAAGGAAATTCTTGTTCAGTTATATATTATCAGGTAATAATAATAGATTTATTACTTTTTAGGACAAATATGTTCAATAATCCAGAAGTAATGGAAGCTTTTTCTTTCTTTTCTTAAAACAAATATATTATTACCTAACTAGTTCCTAGAATTATGTTTTTGTTTATTCTAATCAGAAGCAATACAACCTCAATTTTATGAGTTAACATATCTAAACAGTTACATATGAATAAAATATGTAATTATTTACTCTAAAAGGGTTAAAATCCCAAAATAATTCAAACTATCTTCATCAATACCAAAGTTATTAACAGTACCTTTCTAACTGAATTATTTAGCCTAGGGCAAGACTAACCATATACAACCACCCTGGAATAAATAATTTCAACAAAAACTATATTCTGCACTCCAATTAATGAAACATCATTTTGATGTCTTTTGACATAGCACTTCTCTCCTGTAAGCGGAAGATCCGTGTACCCCCATTAGCCCTCCTCATTCTCCAAACCATATTATGTGGGAGTGTGACGAAGGCACTTATTCCCCTGAGAGAGATATTTATTCTCTTTCACGGGTAAATTGTGATTACTTGCAAAAAATAATTTATACAATGTATCATCTAATCTCATATGTTTTTTGTTTACTCTTTACTCCAGAATTCACTGGTTTCTTTTCTATCTATTCATCTCTTCAGTCCACACAGGTTGATCTGCGCAGTCAGCTCTGCATAACAAAAAGTAAGTCAAAACTATTTGATCTATTGCCATGGCACCACTGAATATACTTTCCCTGAATGTTCAGGGAATAAATGTCCCTCAAAAAAGGACCAAAGCCTTCCGTACTTTCCATAACAAGAAGGCTCACATAGTATGCCTCCAAGAAACACACTTCACCAAAGATTCTACTCCAAAATATATTTCTCCTTTTTATCAACAAATTTACACGGCTTCTGCCTGTACCAAGCAAAGGGGAACTCTAATTGCATTTCACCGATCCACACCATTCACCTTATCATCAGAAATTAAAGACCCAGAAGGTAGATACCTGATACTCATGGGTTATATAATGGATACAGCAATCACGGTGATTTCCTACTACGCTCCTAACAAACAACCTACACCATTCCTCTCACATATATTACAAGTGATTAATACACACAAAATAGGAACAGTGATAATGTGTGGGGATTCGAACCAGGTCCTCCTCCCATTTCTAGATAAATCACCTTTTACACCATCCAAAATAACCTCTAGATTACCTTTTTCTCAACTTCTTTCCAAATACAATCTGGTAGATTCATGGAGAGAAAGTAACCCAATGAAAAAGAAATTCACTTATTTCTCGCACCCTCATCAAACCTTCACCAGAATAGATCATATTTTTCTAACAATAGGAATGATACCAGAAATTATTGCATCAGATATAATTCCGATTCCGTGGTCTGACCATAATGCAGTATACACTACTATAGCCTCAGCCATACCAAAAGCGCATGACCCAACGTGGTACTTACCGGACATAATGCTCAAACACCCACTACATCAGATGGCCATTGAACAAGCTTTAAAGGAAAAAATATCAATTAATAATACAACAGACATCTCCCCAATAACACTGTGGGAAGCTCATAAGCCTGTCTTGCGTGGTACAATACAAAGACAAATGGCACTATTTAAACGGGAACGCAAAAATCTAGCAAAAAAACTAGAACTCAATTTTAATGCAGCCTACATATCATTTCAAGATAATCCATCTCAGAGTACAAAATCTCATCTGGAAAAATCTAGATTGGAATACGATCTATTTCTCACTGAGTCAGTTGATAAATCCCTCAAACGCTCCAAACACAATTTCTACATGAATACAAACAAACCAGGTACATATTTGGCTCGGGCATTAAATTCAACTAACAAATCTTTCAAACCAATACGTTTGAAATTATCAAAAAATGTTTACACTTGTAATCCAGTTAAAATAGTCCATAAATTTCACTCACATCTCGCAACTTTTTACAAGACAAACAATGAATTTAATCCTACAGAGGCTGAATCCTTCTTCTCAAAAATAACCTTACCTGAGTTATCTCAGAATCAAAAAAGCAGTTTGGATGAGCCTATAACTATAGATGAAGTTGCTAACGCCATAAAAGACCTAAAACTTAACAAAAGACCAGGCCCAGACGGCTACTCGGCTTTATACTATAAAACATTCTCAGAAATACTCTCTCTCATTCTCACTAAAACTTTTAACAAACTTCTAGATGGACATTCTTTTCGGCAAGAAACACTAATGGCAATTGTTTGTATGATCCCAAAACCCCTTTCTGATGATACTTCCTGTGTGAATTATCGGCCTATCTCTCTGTTAAACCTCGATATTAAATTATTAGCAAAAATAATAGCAAAACGCCTCAATAGCATTATAGGAAAATTAATACATAGAGATCAAGTAGGCTTCATGCCAAATAGACAGGCAGGCGATAATATACGCAGGGCAGTGTTATTGGCACATATTGCTAAAAAACGGAAAATCCCTTTATGTTTTCTATCTCTCGATATTAAGAGGGCATTTGACACAGTATCCTGGCAATATATGCAATATTCATTACAAAAATGGGGTTTTGGACCCCACTTTTTAACATGGATCAAAGCATTATATAATAAACCCAAAGCCTATATAAAATATGCTGGATACAAATCTGAAGCCTTTAATATCGAAAGAGGTACCCGACAGGGTTGCCCATTATCTCCCTTATTATTTGCCCTTATACTCGAACCCATGGCCCAATACATCAGAACAAACCAAACTATAACTGGCATTGAAGTAGGAGGTATTACACACAAATTATTTTATATATGTGCAGACGATATATTACTTTTTCTATCATCACCACAGGTCTCTGGTCCTAACTTAATACCAGCTCTTGATGTATTTGCAGCCCTATCCGGCCTTATGATTAATCCTAAGAAATGCCTAGTGCTTAATATTTCACTCACAAACATGGAATTGATCCCGGCTAGGGCTGCACTCCCATTCACATGGGCAGAAAAATCAATCCCATATCTTGGAATTCATTTAACAGCATCTCATTCTGACTTATTCTCAACCAATTATCCTCCTGTATTAAGACAGATCACAAATCTAATAAAACAATGGTTGCAACTTCCTTTATCCTGGATGGGGAAGATTAATGCAATCAAAATGACTATTCTATCCAAATTGCTTTATCTATTCAGAGTCCTCCCTATTCCAATTCCTTCCTATTTTTTGAGAATAGTACAAAAAAGAGCAACTTCGTTTATATGGGGCTCTTCTAAACCACGTATACCTATACACACACTACATCTTCCCAAAAATAAAGGAGGCCTGGGATACCCTAATTTTACTAACTACTACAGAGCAGCACATTTGGCCAGTCTGTCCAAATACCATGCAAAACAGGAAATCCCATTATGGGTATTTATAGAGGCTTCAGAAAATGACCCTCTATTAATATCAAATTTATTATGGCTTGATCCTAAAGACCGCTTTAAAATTCATAATCCCATAACTAAACACTTCTTATCTCTCTGGGATAAACTAAAAACCAAATATCAGTTACAATCTCCACACAATCCTCTCCTTTCTTTTATCAGAAATCCGGCCTTTTATCCGGCATGGATCTACCCAAATTCTTTTAAAGCTTGGACAACATCAGGCATTCAGACACTAAATGACTTCATAGCATCTAAATCATTCCTTTCATTCCCATCACTTAGAGAAAAATATGATCTACCAAACTCTGAGATATTTAGATATCTCCAAATCAAAAATTTCTATACACCATTCCTAAAGGGGGATACACCATTATCCCAATTATCCATTTTTGAATCAATCTGTACAAAAGATCCATTTGCTAAAGGTACAATTTCATCACTTTATAATCAATTATATGGAGTAGCAAATCTTAATAGACCCTCTTACGTTCAGAGGTGGGAGGAGGACCTGGGACGAACTTTAGAAGACACGGACTGGTCTAACATATGGCTCACATCTAAGTCATCTTCACCCAACATCTTAGCACTGGAGACAAATTATAAAGTCCTAACTCGCTGGTACCTTGTACCCGCTAGAGTGGCAAAATATTCACCTAATATCTCAGCTCTTTGTTTTCGAGGATGCCCAGAAATAGGCACATATTTACACATATGGTGGACGTGCCCAGTAATCCAAACCTTCTGGAAGGAAGTCTTCGTGATTGCATCTAAAATATTTCAAAAAATACTACAACCAGATCCATATTTAACTTTACTTAATCTAAAACCGGAATGGTTAACACTCTCTCAATTCAAACTAATGATCCAACTAATAACGGCTGCAAAACAAACAGTGGCCAAGGCATGGAAATCTCCTACATTGGTACTAGCAGAAACAATTCACAGAATGAATAATACAATGTCCCATGCTAAGATGGTAGCCATCGATCAAAATCAAATTCCAAAATTTGAAAAACTTTGGCATCCTTGGATAAAACAACAGTTCCTGTCAAACTTCAATGACTCTGTCATGTTGCCATGGTAACAGATTAAATGACTTACAGAGACACCCATTCTAAGGCTTCAAAGAGAACTAAAAAGAATAATAAACTGAAGAGCGGGACAACCTTGTGGACCATACCTCTACCTTTCAACCCTTTTTCTTCTTTCTCTTTCCTTTTCTCCACCTTACGATTAAAGCTCATTATCAGAATTTATTTGACCTATATACACTCTACTTGTAAACAATATGTATAGTAGGTATAAATCATTTAAATACCTACAAAAGTAACTAAGGAAATTATATATATCTTTAATTTAGGTTTACGTGAACCCAATGTTTAATATTTGAAATTTCATGATATTTACCTATATAAACCCTACTGTAAAACAATGAGCTTACTTTATAGATCCTTGTAAACTTACTTTATGTATCTTTATAACATTGTATACTCAATAAACTTCTTTTGACAAGGAAATATATATATATATATATATATATATATATATATAAATATAGTATCTGATACTGGGCTATTCTAATGCATATCCTTAAGTGGTATCATTCACACCACTTCTGATGTGATTACATAATGGTGATTACTGAAATGAAATTGATGCATGAGGTGCATCGGGCTGTATGAGCATGTGATTACAGAAATAAGCATAGATGGGGGTGTGGCTTGCTGAGGATCGGGATGGCTGCCAGAATCCCTTGCTCCACACCACGGCTCGGATATACAGCAACCCAGTGCGACTTCAGCTCCCCTGCTCTCTCCTTGAGAGAGGGAAACATCTGGGACCTGCTCTGGCATGTCCAAGAAAAAATTTAAGCCTCCTGCACCCCGCCGATCACTCACTATTATGGCTCCGCAGCCATGCAGACGGCCCAAGATAGGGCCGGCTCCGGGACACACTCCAGCAAGTCAGGCAGTGCCAGCACAACTGTCGCCCTGCACACAGCTCTAAAGCCGAGGGAAACCTCCAACTCACCAGCGCCTGAGGAGATGGACAGCTTATCTCCCCCTGTGACCGCTGACACACTGATCTCAACAGACAGAGGTAAGAGGCTGGCAACTTTACCTGCTAACTCTCCCTGCAAAGAGCCCCAAGCAAAAAAGCAACTCTATGCTGCCACTTCCAATGGCTCTCCCAGCTCAGACATCACATCCTCCCTGGCATCCATTCCTGCTACTGACAACCCAGCCTCTAAGGTTACATTGAAGTCTATGCTGCTCACTTTACAAAAGGAGTTGTATAGAGAGTTGCAGATCTCTCTGTCCAAAACCATGGAAGGGTTTAGAGGAAAGAGCAGATGCTATAGAGGAGAATATGGGGGAATATACCAAAGCACATAAGCTCACGATCATCACTCAGAAGAAATTCACCGTATTAAAGTTAAATTGGTGGATTTAGAGGATCGCGCTAGACGCAACAACATCAAATTCTGGGGTATACCTGAATCAGTGAAGCCTGCAGGCCTCACCAATTATTTACAACAGCTTTTCACCACTCTGCTGCTGCGTCTAGCTTCCAAAGATGTCATTATAGACAGGGCATATAAGTTCTCTAAACCTCCTCATCTCTCTGCAGATATCCCCAGAGATGTCCTAGCCCACGTCCATTTTTTTCACATTAAAGAGCAGATACTTCGTGCCGCAAAAAATACCAAACCCCTTCCAGCGCCTTACTCCAACATTCTACTCTTCACAAATTTATCCCCTGCCACGATGGAAACACGCAAAGCATTTGCCCTGATCACTTCGATCCTCCAAGAGCGCAAAATTATCTACAGATGGGGCTTTCCAGCTAAATTGTTAGTCACCTACCAACATCACTCTGTACCCATACTCACACCTAAAGATGGCTACAAGCAACTAACAAACTGGGGCCTGCTCCCTGTTGCACCCCACACCGTGGATCAAAGGGCCTCAACATCGACAACCACATCCCAGAACGTGACCCTCATGGCAGGCAATGGCTAAATCACATACATCAATTTGTTGTCCCATATCAACCATGATCCAGCCTGGGCGACGTTGATGTTTTACCTCCTACCCTCCGAGATTACAGTGTGCTAAGCACACTCCACTGTACTTTTTTTTTCTCTTTTTCTCTCTTTTTGTATGTTTTTTTTTTTCTATCGTTGTTGTTAATTGTTTTAGTTTTTATCTTACATACAGTATCTTAGTTTTTATCTTACATAAGCATAGACAAACTAGTTATAAGTAGTGCTTATTGCTCTTAACTTACATTGTACTCAGCTTTAGGTTGATCTTTCTTTCGCATAACTGCCTTGTGGTCTGGTTGGGAACACTTACAGTATTGATTGATACACGCCAAGAGGCATAGTCTCGCTCCCCTAGTACACTTATATAGTTATCTCCTACCACCATGGCTATTAAAGTCTCCTCAATCAACGCCAAAGGCTTAAACCCCCCCCCCCCTTTAAATGCAACCTCTTATGGAAAGAGGCGCATGCTCAGCATGCCGATGTGTTATGTGTGCAAGAAACCCATTTTCACAAAACCAAACCTCCTTTGTGCACACAAGCGTTACCCCACTGTTTTATGCAAATGCACCTAAAAAACACTATAGCCATTACTGCATCAGTTTATTTTACTTTACATCAACTTGAACAAGATGAGGATGGCAGATATTTGGTTTTATCCCGCTACAATTGAAAATCGCCCTCTTACTATTGTAAATATACCCAATACGGCCCAGAAGACATTCTTTAAATCTTTGCTATCTAAACTTGCCCCATATAGAAACTCCTCACTGTTATGCGCCGTACACAAGATCGGATTTTCCGACGGAAAATGTGTGATAGGACCTTGTTGTCGGAAATTCCGACCGTGTGTAGGCTCCATCACACATTTTTCATCGGATTTTCCGACACACAAAGTTTGAGAGCAGGCTATAAAATTTTCCGACAACAAAATCCGTTGTCGGAATTTCTGATCATGTGTACACAAATCCGACGCACAAAGTGCCACGCATGCTCAGAATAAATAAAGAGATAAAAGCTATTGGCTACTGCCCCGGTTAGAGTCCCGACATACGTCTTTTAAGTCACTGCGTTCAGAACGATCGGATTTTCCAACAACTTTGTGTGACCGTGTGTATGCAAGACAAGTTTGAGCCAACATCCGTCAGAAAAAATCCTAGGATTTTGTTGTAGGAATGTCCGATCAATGTCCGACCGTGTGTACGGGGCATTACTGTGCGGAGACTTTAATGACATAATTTATCCGACACTTGACACCACAATCACATGGAAACGTAGGTCTTCGACCCTTTCCTCCCTATTGAAATCAGAAGACCTTTATGACCCATGGCGGTGTTTGCATGATACAGAGCAAGACTATACCTTTTACTCCCATTCCCAACAGTCTTATTCTCGGATCGATCTGTTCCTCACTGATAAACACTAACTACAATCAATCAAGGACTCACAAATCGGCCTAATAACCTGGTCAGACCATGCACCAATTTCAATTACACTGTCTGCCCATAACCACTTACCTCGCCACTCAGTTTGGAGAATGAATACCTCCCTTCTAACCAATCCTTTCTATGAAACTCAGATCAAGTCCGAGATTGAGACCTTCTTTACTGTTAATTCATGATCTGTTGCAGATCACACAATAATTTGGAATGCACACAAAGCTTTTCTGCGAGGTCTATTTATAAAAATTGGGGCACATGAATGAAAAATTCACTCATTTACTACTGAATACTTGCTATCCCAAATCCGCTCTCTAGAGCAAACCAATAAGGTTAACCCCGCATCTGCCCCATCCCTTGAACTCAGACAATTAAGTTGCCAGCTCAGTAAACACCTACAGAAAAAATTTTACTTTTATGTCAAACACTTAAAACTTCAGTTCTATTCATAACAGACCAGAGCCCTCTTAGCTTGTCAAATGAAAAAGCATATGTCAAATAAGAAAATTTCGTTCCTCACAAACACCCATGGTAAACATATAACAAACCCATTTTACATTTCTATGCCAAACTTTACAACCTCTCAGAATCATCCCCTCGCCCCAGATTGGAAGACATTAAAGCATTCTCTCTTCCATTAAACTCCCTTCAATTTCCTTGGCACAAGCAGAAATCATTTCCGCACCCTTTACCTCTGAAGAAATTCCTAAAACTTTAGGGAAGCTGCCATTGCCTAAAGCCCCTGGCCCCGATGGCTTCCCCAATGAATATTTCAAACACTATGTGACGCTCCTTACCCCACACCTTAGCACCATTTACGACCAGTATGCCTCCACAGGTTTAATCCCTAAAGAATCCCTTGAAGCTCTTGTGATCACACTGCCTAAACTGGACAAAACTACAGACAGCCCAGCCACTTATCGGTCTATTTCACTCTTGAACTCAGATACTAAATTGTATGCAAAATTACTAGCACAACGTCTCTCAATGGTCAGCCCCCAAATAATTCATCCTAACCAAGTAGGCTTTGTTCCTGGTAGACAGGCATCTGATGGTTGTCGATCTTATACAGTGGGTGGAATACCATCAAACTCCTTCTCTGTTCCTGTCTCTGGACGCAGAGAAGGTATTCAACAGGGTGCACTGGACCTATATGGACTTTGTATTACAAAAATTCGGCCTTTCAGGCACATTTTTATCAGCAATTTTAAGTTTATATTCTTCCCTGAGTTCACGTGTTTGGACCTTCTAATTACAATTCACACAGCCCCTTCAGTATCAGGAATCAGGATTGGAGATACGGAACACAGAATAGGTCTATATGCCGATGATGTCATAATAGCTTTAATAAATCGCTCGCGATCACTCCCCGAAATCCAACATATTCTGAACCGCTTTAGTCTAGTATCCCTATATAAAGTGAACCACAGTAAATCGGTTATGTTAAATATAGGCCTTGATACTCACACAAAAAAGATGATTCCTGCACAGAGCCCATTTGCATGGTCCTCTAGCCTACTTGGGAATACGTTTAACCTTCCCTAGCAAAATGATGCTACAAACAAATTTCAATTACCTCGTAGATAGGCTTCTGCAAGTATCCAAAAAACTGGGTTATACCTCAGTTTCATGGGCGGGCAAAAATGTACCTGTTACCACATATTCTATATGTATTTCAGACTATCCCCTTGCCATTTGCTCAGGCTCAACTACCAAAACTCCATCATTATTACATTCATATGGCAACAAAAACACCCCAGGATAAAAAGGTCAATCCTGATCTTCCTAGTAAACTATTATGGCTTGGGGGCTCCTAATATTCAAGCTCACTACCGTGCTGTGCTTCTAGACCAAATCAAAATCTGGTGGTCCAACCATCACCAAACCAACTAGAAACAAATTGAATCCACAGTATTGGGCGTTGACCCAAAATCACTACTCAGCGCATCGTTGATCTGCTTCAAACATACTCATTATCCCCTGGACACTATAACAGCGTCACTTCACATATGGTCGGCTATTCCACAAATTACCAAAAGATTACCATTATCCATACTCTCCAAGTTACCTCTCAGTTCCTTAGGACTTCTCCTGCCAGATTTTACCCTCTCGACCTGCACAACCTCAGGAATCACAAACATGGGACTCCTATTCTCCTCTACCGGATTGCACACTTTCTCCTCTCTACAAAACTCCTATGAGATTTCTTCTAAGTTTTTCTACTTGTACCTCTGCATTCGTTTACTATTCTCCAAAACTCAATGATGTGAGGGAGACTCAATACCAGGCTCCGTTTTTACGTTCTATGACACACCTAAACCTACTGTCAGAGGGATTTCCTTGGTGTACAAGTTACTCATAACTCCTTCCCAAGACCAATCTTCACCATCAATACAATATTGGTCTTCTTTCACGACAGATCCCCCAACAGCCAAGCACTGGCACCTGGCCCTCTCACTAGCGTTGCAGTTGTCCCATTGTATCACACATTGGGAAGCACTACTAAAGCTTTTTCACAAATGGTACTATACACCATCCAGACTTGCCAATATATACCCCTCCACCTCGCCAAGGTGCTGGTGAAACTGTGGGTGCATTTGAACGCTATATCACATTTGGTGGGACTGCCCTAATATCAAAATCTACTGGTCAGAAGTGTCTAATCTCCTTACTTCTATATGCTCGGTCCCCTCACCTTTGTACTCACTAGAGCTTCTGTTGGGATTGTCTATTCCATCATGGCCAAAACAAATCAAAACAGTGGCAACACATATTTTGATTGCGGCTTGACTGGCGATAGCAAAGCGGTGGAAGTCCCCACATCCACCCTTGTTATCAGATGTCATCGGCATACTAAATTCCCATTTTCACTTGGAATTTTCTTTTTCCAAAGCTACATTATCCACTTCGAACTTTTATAATGTATGGGCAGATTGGATTGCTGATCATAGATGTGAGGCCCTTTCTTGAGGGCATTGTGGTCTGCTTTCTCTTCTCCCTCTTTCTTGCCCCAGATCCTCTATGTTATCTCAACTTTTAGAATACTTACAGTATAATGTTACTATACCTAGGCATTGATATCATCTTGGGTGGTAGTTTCAAGGGTAAGATTCCTCATATACCTATTTAGGTCCACAAAAATCTCAAAGAGGTTTGGGGGATTTTTGGGGGCAAAATTGAGTCCCTTGCGTAAAACGTTAAGCTCTGTGTCATTAAATGTAGAGCTGGATAGTTTGAAGATTTTGATTGTGGTATGTTTGGAGATTATCTTTTCCCTCTTTTTGTTGTTCTTTCCTCCACGTCGGCCTCTTCTCCTTCTTCTCTTTTTCTTACCATCTTTTGTGGTAGTTATAGATGGATCTCCTGCTGAGCTGTGGCACTCCAATTTCCCACAGATCCTTACTCTAAAAAAAGTATATGGTGACACGTTCTCCATTGGGTTTGTCTTAGTTGGTATATCGACTGCAGGCTGGCCAGTGCCATTCTGGGTCATGGTTTTTTCCAACGGTGCAGTATAATTCGTATTCTTTGTATTGTTTGTCATACGTTCCCCTTACAGTGTTGATGGGTTTATTCATATGACCTCTTTGTTCTTGTTCTCTGGCTCCTGATGGTAAGATCGGACCTGTTTCTCTACTCAATTTTTTGTCCATTTAGTTTTGTTATTGCTATTTTTATTATAGGGGTGGTGGTGGGAGGGGACCACCCCCTGTTGTATTTCTGTACATTAGGGATGAAGTTCAAATTCAATGCAAGCTTGGTTTAAAGTGGATCTGGGGGAGTCAAGATTTTAAGAATAAATTCTTAGAACTGAATTATTTTTTTTATATAGTCATTCCCCAGGTGGCACACTACAGTTACATATTGAATTGGCATTATTACATCCACGGCATAGTTACATACTGAATAAAGCATAGTTACATCCAGAATATGTCATAGTAACAACCTTTGAGTGATTGTAAAGTATTATTTTTTCTAATATCAAACATGTTATATTTACCTGCTCTATGCAATGGAAATGCAGAGTGGGCCTGAACTTCCTCTTATCTGTTTCCCAGCCAGTGCTCCTGGCTCCAGTGTGAGTGCCTCCATACCAAGCTGCTTTCTATTGGGACACTCATGTGGGCTTGATCCCAAGCCACATTGCCTGCGTCCATAGACACAGACAGCGTGGCCTGCACCCCCTTCCTTCTTCACAGATTTTGACTGACAGCAGTGGGAGCCAAAGGCAAAGTGTGTGAGAGAGTCACTACAGAAGGCCACAGTGCTGTGAGACAACTATAAGAAGGGGAGGTAAAGGGGCGACACTGCAACCTAAACATTCTTTACTTTAATGCAGGAAATGCATTAGAGTACAAAATGTTTAGACTTTAGAAGCACTTTAATTTTGCATAGTTAAACCTATAATATCTCATCCTGAATATGGTATAAGTACACCCTGAATATAGCATAAGTACATCCTGAATATGGCATAATTACATCCTGAATTTGATGTAGTTACATCCTGAATATTGCATAGTTGTATACTGAGGGAGTTATTTATGAAAGGCAAATTCACTTTGCACTACAAGTGCAATTGGAAGTGCAGTCTCTGTAAATCTGAGGGGTAGATCTGAAATGAGGGGAAGCTCTGCTGATTTTATAATCCAATCATGAGCAAGCTAAAATGCTGTTTTTTATTTTCCTTGCATGTCCCCCTCGGATTTACAGGGACCGCACTTCCAAGTGCACTTGTAGTGCAAAGTGGATTTGCCTTTCGTAAATAAACCCCTAAGTATGGTATAGTTACACTCTGAATTGTGAAAACACAGCAAATTACTAATTACCTTTGTGGGCAGAAACTAAAGACATATGTTGAGAAAATATACAAAGTAGACTTGTGTGCCGATGAATAACCACTTGTTTATAACACAGTTACATATTGTTTACATAATTGGTAAGGTTGAAAAAAGACACCAGTCCATCCAGTTCAACCTGTGGTGTGTTAGTGTGCTTGTGTTTATGTCAATAGTACATTCTATACCCCTAAATGTTGTGATCATTAAGGTGCCCATTTGATAGTTTTTTTTAAACAATCGATGCTCCCTGCTGATACCACTGCTTGTGGAAGAGAATTCCACATCCTTACCTCTCTGACAGTAAAGAACCTTCTACGCAGTTATAAGGTTAAACTTCTTCTCTTCCAATTTTAGTGAATGACCGCGGGTCTTTTTAAATTCCCTTTCACTGAAAAGTGTTTTTCCCTATGCTAGGGTCACCAGTACAGTATTTGTACATTGCTATCATGTCCCCTCTCAAGCGTCTCCTCTCCAGAGAGAACAAGTTCAATGCTTGTAGTCTTTCCCCATATCTGAGATCCTCTTGTCCCTTTATTAGCTTTGTTTCACTTCCCAGTTCCAGCACATCCAGCACATAATGTTCCATAACATTTTGGAACATTAAATTTAAGGTAGGTAGGTAGGACAAGTGAAGGGTTGAGACATGAGCAGAGACACTACATACAGTATCTTTCACAGCACACTGGATCAATCTTCTGGTGGCTGGGGAAGATGCTGAAAAGTGCACACTGCTAAAGTTAGTGGTGGTAAAGTGTGTCCTCTCTAGTAGTGACATATGAGTCACCTGTACCACCTCCTCCTTTATAAAAACTTCTTTATCACATTTCCTGAAAGTAGCTGTGGCACTGTCGACTGCCCCAGTTTCAAAGTTTTATTTAAAGTGGTGTTCCACCCACTTTTACAACTCTTCAGCATCCCTCACTAAACTGTGCACTGTAAACAAATTGGATATTTTTTAATTTTTTTTCTCAGCACCTACTGTATATCTGCTGTATTCATTTTTCACTTCTTCCTCCCTGGCCGCGGCCCATCGCATCATTTCCTGTTTGCAATGCCTTCTGGGAAGGGGCGGCAACTTCCTCTGACACTGCCGTTGCTATAGAAACCTGACCTGAAACCTATTACACTGCTTGTCCAGGAAGAAATACAGTCTGGCTTCAGATGCCCATACTTAAGATGGCCACGGCCTGCTGTAAGTTTATAAAATAACAAACTACTGCTATAAACTAACAAAACAGACCTTAGTTTACAGACTAACTTTACTAGAATACGTTAAGCTTGTGTATTATAGGGGTATTTTTATTTAAAAAGTATAATTTCGGCTGGAACACCATTTTAACTACAGAGGTCAGACCAGGCAGAAATCACAGGCAGGCATGAACAAGGACTACACCATATCCAGGGCTGATACACACACACTCTGGGAAGTGAGGACCCCATGGACTATTCTCCAGGCTGCAAAACTGGCCAGAGTTTTCGCAGCACATTTTAACTATCACATGCGCCCCCCCCCCCAAAAAAAATGACAACTGCCAAAATTAAATCAGAAAAAAAAAAATATGTGTGTTTAAATACACACACACACACACACACTTGTATATATTCCTGCGCTTATGGTAGAAAAAAAAAATATAAACAAACAATATTATTCTATTATGGGTTGCTGCTCTAAAAAGTGCTGTGCCTTTAAATTGTGAAAGAAATATATAAAGAGTGCTACCCTGTAACAAAAAACTTCCCTTTACTAGACTTGTGATGAGTACATAAACCAAATAATTGCTAGCAATCAACAGTGAGTAAATAATACAAATACATCTAATCCAATATATCATAATTCACATGAACGTCCATAGTCTTAAATCTTAATTATGAAGAAAAATTCCATTGTGCAAAAGTGCCAAGGTGCTGTAAACTCAGATGCGGTGCAAATCACACTCCCCTCCTGTGTGCTCACTCACTCACAAGCTGCTATGGACTCCAAATGACAGGAGTTATATGCGCTTATGTGAATATTCTGGGTGTGCTGGTCTTTGAATTCCTCCTTCTTTAACTTCACTTCTTAGTAATTGGGCAATGGGATGTTCATACATACTGTATGTATAAATAAATGGCAGAGAAAGATCAACATAGCATAATTCTGTTTATTATAAAACCAAAATAGATTTAACCACTTCAGCCTCGGAAGGTTTTACCCCCTTAATGACCAGGCCATTTTTTGCAATACGGCACTGCATTAATTTCGATGACAATTGTGCGGTCATGCGACGTTGTATCCAAATGAAATGTATGTTATTTTTTTCCCACAAATAGAGCTTTCTTTTTGTGGCTATTGATCACCTCTGCGGTTTTTAATTTTTGTGCTATTAACAAAAAAGATTGTAAATTCTGAAATAAAACAAAAAAACAATACTTTATTTTCTGCTATAAAACATACCCAATTATTTTTTTTTTTTAAATTGAATTTCTTCATCAATTTAGGCCAATGTGTATACTGCTACATATTTTTGGTTAAAAAAACCCCTTAATAAGCGTATGTTGACTGGTTTGTGCAAAAAAGTTATAGCATCTACAAAATAGGGGATAGATTTATGGATTTTTTATTATTTTTATTGTTTTTACTAGTAATGGCGATTTTTAGTGGGACTGCGACATTGTGGCGGACAAATCTGGCACTAAGTGATATTTTTTGGGGACCAGTGACACCAATACAGTGATCAGTGCTAACAAAATGCACTGTCACTGTATAAATGAGGCTGGTAGGGAAGGGGTTAACATCAGGGGTAATCAAAGGGTTAAGTGTGCTCCTAGGGAGTGCTTTCTAACTGTAGGGGGAATGCTGTGACTGGAGGAAAACAGAGATCCATGTTTCTGCCTAGAATGGCAGTCTGCTTTGCTTTTTCATAGGCTCTCTGATTGGCTTCCACTGTGTCCAATCACAGTGGGAGCGGGGCTGTGGTGGCACGTGCATGCCCCAGAGCTCTTGAAAGAAATCACATGTAGGTATGTGATTTCATGCTTAAGGGCCGCCCTGCCGCAGCATATGTACATGGGGTGGTCCTTAAGTGGTTAATTAATGGAAAGTGGTGTTTGGTGCACTTTAACTTGAATACTCACTACACAGACACACTCCACTGACACACTACAATATACTGCAGTAAAACTGCAATAACACACTGAAATATACTGTGTTAGGGGCGTGGCTTGGACAGGACCAGAGATGGCCGCATGAGACAAGAGCTCCGGCACACTGAGGACAATAAAAGCTTCTTTTAGGAAATATACACGCTCCTTCAACTGTGGGTAGGTCCAACAGAAGCACCTCGACACCCCGCTCCATGAAGGAATCCAGAATGCAGCTCAGTAATAACATTCCGGAGATAAGAAAGAAAGTCACCGCACAAAGGAATAAGTACTGATTAAGGTAGGAAATAGTTAATGGAACTGCTGCCTCTACCGATTACTTCCACTAGGTGTAGTAAGTGAATTAGAAAGAAAACAAAGTATGGTGCTATTCAGTTGTTATAAAAAACTGGTTTGAAATTTAAATGTGTATGCTGCTCCCTTTGATAGGAGAAGAAATTGAGGTAGGTAATGATAGATGTTCCTGAGTAGTAATTAAAATGAGTCTTACTCAAATATATGTGCACAGTTAATTAAATTGTTTGGGTATGTGTTCATTAATATGTGCAAGAGCACTTTAGAACTCCATTTTGTTATATAGTAGCTGTTTTATGCACCAGCACTTTATACTAATATTATATATATATTTTTTTGTATTATACTATGGCTATCAATTTGGTATTTATTGCACGTTAGAGGCACTATTAATTATTTATTTACATTGCACAGTATTTGCATATTATATTTGTTGTTTATGACACGTTGCATTTAATATTGCGTTAGGTTCACTGTTTACTCACAGGCAATTCAAGGGCTTAGGCACACCGTATGTACATATTAATGAACACATACCCAAACAATTTAATTAACTGTGCACATATATTTGAGTAAGACTCATTTTAATTACTACTCACCAGGAACATCTATCATTACCTACCTCAATTTCTTCTCCTATCAAAGGGAGCAGCATACACATTAAAATTTCAAACCAGTTTTTTATAACAACTGAACAGCGCCATATCTACTTTGTTTTCTTTCTAACATTCCGGAGATGTTCCAGACTCGGGCCTCAACTCACCACGAGGAGACACAGGCCTCACAGACATCACAGGCCTCATCCCCGGCCTCGCCTAGAAATACCATGAACCCGCTGGTGGAAGGTCATGGCCTGCAGTCACAAATCTGAGCCTTCTAGACCTACAAAGAGACCACCAAAAGGTCGCCCTGGATATCAAACATACTCTGACGACTGCCATAGCAGATCTAATATCAGACATTCAATCGATGAATAACCTCCTCACAGAAGTGGAAGAATCTTCCCAACTTCAGGCAACAGCTATCAGGCAAGTACAGAAAACACATTACCTCCATCTCCCACACATGTTCTAACTCCACAGACAAGTGGAAGATTTAGACAAAAGGAGACGCAGGCATAACAACAGGATAAGTGGGGTACCTGAAGGAGTAGATCCGTCGGCCTTACCACAGATGGTCTGTGCAATATTTAACAATCTACTTGACCGACCAGCGGACTCCCCTATTGAGATGGAAAGACTCCATCGTGCACTGAGACCCCCTCCCCGTGACTCAGAATCCCCCAGGGACATTGTGTGCTGTATTGTGAACTTTTCTCTCAAGGAGGAGATACTCCGTAAAGCAAGAGACAGAGGCAGCATCTTATACAATGACGCGAACATTAAACTGTTCCAAGATCTCTTAGATAACCCTGCAGAACAGACGCACCCTATGCCCCTGCTGGAAACATTACGTGCATACAACATCCACTATAGATGGAAGATTCCTTTCTGCCTTTCTGCAACCACCAGAGGTTGCATCGCACTCCTTCGAACACCAGAAAACCTTCCTGCCTTTTGTGAACAGCTCGACTTGCCACAAGTGGATCTGCCTGATTGGTACTCCTTCTATTTCCCAAAGGAACCATGGAAGCCGGTGTCCTATAACGCATCACCTAAAGCCCAGTGACATAGATCCAAATGCCGCAGATTGGATCCTACATCACCTGGAGAACGTATCTCATGCCGAGATCTCCTCCCACATGCACCAGAACATGCTGAAACCCCACACAGGGGTCATCGAGACAACTAACCCCTTTCTCAATGCACCCCAGACCTTCGTAGCAGTAGCAGTAAGTTGAGACGTTCTCACATAAACCGCTACTTACTTACACTTACACTTGACGCATCATGCTACAATTTAAACAAGATGACGCTGCGCTTTGGCTCCGGGCACAGAGCTATCTCACAACCACAAAACCAAAACTTGTTTATAGATTTTTCTCCTTGGGGGAAACCTGTCGGGCAGGTCTCTCCCTACTAAGGCATACTATTCCTCAGCTATAGCAAGGATTTTGCTTCTTTACTGTAAAGGAGCAGGCTCCAAGACCCAAATAGAGGGGAAAGAGGAGATCTAGAGTATCTATCCTGAAAGTGCATTTTACAATAGTTATGTTTACTTGTTACATAAGTTGACTTGAGTTTTCAATAAGTGTTCACTCTACTTAATAACTTCATGTACAGAACGATAGACCCCACTCAGTACTCAATGAACAGTGACATTCAAACTAGCTACTTGATCAAACTTTATACATATAATTGGTTTCTTTTCAACAATGGTGTATTAACCCATACTAAATCTTGCACCTACCCTTACCATATCAGATCCGACGACACATATACATACCTTCTTCATCCTCAGTAGTGCCAATCCATCTGGTCCTTTCCCAGTTTACTGTCGCACCACAGCAGTCCTATTGGACCTTAGCTAACACCCCAGACTCCTTTTAACTAGATCATTAGGTGATCCTATAACCATCCCCGGTGACTTCCCATACACGGAACGTGGATATTCCACTACTTTGTGAACCCGCTTAACCATCTTACCCCATACCACCTAACCCTGAGACTTAACCACCCTAAGTCATACGCTGTAACTCTCTTTCTCTCTTTTCTGATCTTCTCTCCTCTCTCTAACCCCTTGTCTTCTGGTGGGGGCCGCTTTTCCTCTCTCCCCCACTTACCCCCTTCTTATCATCCACGGACAATAGTGAGACTACAAAACGATCCCTGTGAACCTCCTATATCAAGGTGATACATCCCAACAACATTCAGAATGCATCCAGAACAGATGACCAATAAAACACAAGTGTCACTGAAATGCATCTCACTAAATGTTAAAGACTTAAATTTGCCAGAAAAGAGATCACAAGTTCTCTCTGCCCTGACGAAACATAAAGCACATTTCCTATTACTCCAAGAAACACATTTTAGATCGAATGCCATTCCCAAATTGGCAAACCATTTATACAAACAAGCTATACACTCCACAAACCCAGACTCCAAAACGAAAGGGGTCTCTATACTCATCTCCAAACATGCTGACTTTCAGATGATGGACACATCATTGATCCTGGAGGCAGATACGTCTTTATTAAGGGCACATATGCATCCAAACCATTCACTCTAGCCAATGTGTACTGCCCAAACGACCACCAAGTGTCTTTCTTCAAAAAAATCTGACCTCCTATCCAGTTTTCAGAAAGGTATGGTAATACTAGGCGGAGACTTCAATGTGCCACTAAATCCTAATCTTGACACCTCCACAGGCACTACCACTCTCTCCTACCGGGCACTCCGCCAAATCAAACTCCAACTCCAAAACCTAACACTCCATGACACATGGCGTACCATGTTCCCAACAGACAAAGATTACACCTTTTATTCTCTCCCACACCAAAAATACTCCAGAATAGACTATCTATTTCTAACACAGACTGATTTATCCCTTCACACAGACCACTATAGAACCAATGTTTTTGTCCGATCACCACCCCATTTCAGTAACGCTCACATTCCCGGAAACAAACGAAACAACAAAAATATGGCGGTTGAACCCCTCCCTGCTAAAAGACCCAGAAGTGCTAAACCAGATCCAATCCCACATTCGAATGTATTTCCAAGAAAACTCTACTCCAGATATTGCACCTATCAAACTCTGGGAGGCACATAAGTGCATTCTAAGGGGGGAATTCATAGCCCTAGCAACGACCAACAAAAGGGGACACCAGGAACAGATCAAATCACTTATCAAAGCCATAAACCGACTTGAGACAGCCCACAAAAAACGACCTCACAAAATACACTACAGGAGCTACTACAAGCTCAAGCTACATTACTAGATGAATTAGGGAAGCGCACGAGGAGGCGGTAGGTACTCCAACAGAAAGTGTTCTATGAACACGGCAATAAGAGTGGGAGATTGCTGGCGCGCACCATTCAGGCAGCTAAACCATCATTTAAGATACATCACGTTCGAGACAAACACGGCACTCTCCTCTCAAAAAATGAAGATATCGCCAGACACTTTGAAAAATATTACGCTAAACTGTACAACTTACCGCAAAATAATGATGACAGAACAAAAGCGAACAGTCGCACCTCCCAAATAAAAGAATTCATAGCTCAGTACTGCCCCAAACCTATCACCCTGCAGCAAGCTGAAGCTATGGAAAGCCCTTTTTCAATGGAGGAGCTTCAACTGGCAATAAAACAGATGAAAGTAGGGAAGAGCCCCGGTCCCGATGGCTTCACACTAATATGTCACAAAAGCTTTCAAGATATTCTAATACCCGAAATGCTAAAGATCTTTAAAGCGGAGGTTCACACAAAAATTGAACCTCCGCTTTTTGGAACCCTCCCCCTTCTGGTGTCACATTTGGCACTTTTCAGGGGGGTGCAGATTCCTGTCTAATACAGGTATTTGCACCCACTTCCGGGAGTAGACTCCCACGGGAGTCTACGCCACTTTCCGTCCCCCTGCGCTGTCTGCTGGGACACACACAGGTCCCAGAGACAGCAGGGACCATTCTGATTGTGCAGCGCGACTCATGCATGCGCAGTAGGGAACCAGGAAGTGAAGCCACAAGGCTTCATTTCCTGATTCCCTTACAGAAGATGGCGGTGGCAGCACCTGAGAGCCGAACGACGGTTCGGCCTCGGGTGCCGACATTGCTGGACCCTGAGACAGGTGAGTGTCCTTATTTTAAAAGTCAGCAACTACAGTATTTGTAGCTGCTGACATTAATTTTTTTTTTTTCACAGGACTCCCTCTTTAACTCACTATCAAACCCACACACTTTATTAGGCAGCCCGCATAACTCTTATCCCGAAGGAAGGTAAAGATCATCTACAAGCATCTAACTACAGGCCAATTTCTCTACTTAATGGAGATATCAAACTATACACAAAGATACTGGCCAATAGATTGCTACCACTCATCCCTGGCCTCATATCCTCTGACCAAGTAGGACTCATCCCAGGTAGAGAGGCCAGGGATAACACCATACGCACCCTAAATATACATCACTGGATGACTTCATCGGGAACTAAGGGCCTTCTCCTATCCCTAGATGCTGAGAAGGCATTTGATAGGGTGGCCTGGGACTACATGCAGGAAGTTTTGAAAGGCATAGATCTCTTACCTCGCATGTATGCATACATTAACGCACTGTACACTAACCCTTCAGCAAGGTTGAGAGCTAATGGCCCCCTGTCAAACGCCTTCTCTATAAGCAATGGTACACGTCAGGGGTGCCCTCTATCCCCCCTGATCTTTGTCCTGACGCTAGAACCTCTGTTAAACAGATTACACAACAATACAGTATAGACATCAAAGGCATCTCCATAGCGCATAGAGAATTTAAAGTAGCCGCCTTTGCGGATGACATTTTACTCACCCTACAAGCTCCTCAACTTTCATTACCCAAACTCCTGAGGGATATGACACATTTTGAGGAGCTATCAAACCCCAAAATTAACTACTCCAAGTCACATGCCCTAAATATCTCCCTTACCCCACAAGAAATAGCTCACTCCCAAGACTCCTTCCCCTTCCAATGGAAGAAAGAAGCTATTACATATCTTGGAATCCAGATTACCAGGAACACAGTACACCTTTACAACCACAATTTTATATCCGCCCTTTCAAAAATCCAAACTAACTTAAGAGAATGGAACCATCTCAATATATCCTGATTTGGCCGCTCAGCCCTAATTAAAATGGTTGTCCTTCCCTGCCTCTTATATCTCATGCAGACAATACCGATACACCTCCCCCCCACCTTTTTCGCAACATACAAAAAGGTCTGCACAGCCTTCCTGTGGAAAAACAATCCCCTGTGCATAAAGTACTCACGACTGACCTATCCCAAGTCCAAAGGTGAAATCGGCCTTCCTGACCTCCACAAATACCACTTAGCATGCCACTTGACCAGGATTGTAGTTTGGAAGATACATTACCTAGAAAAAGCCTTGGTTACAATAAAAAAACATTTTATACATACCCCAACACATGTTCTCCCCTGACTACCATCCCAACTTTGGCCCCAGACCCTTAAGACACATCCACTCATATACCCTTCACTATTGGCCTTTAGTAAAGCCATCTCTCTATATAAATTGTCTTCACATTCAGGGCCATTGACATCCCTACACGGGAACCCAGAGTTCCCTCCTGAAGACTCCACTACAAGCCTCCAAAAGGAGTGGCCACATGATGAGACACATCAGTTCTTCCATAAGGGCACCATCCGCACCTACCAAGACTTGATGTCAGTGTCACGCACTAACACATTTCTTTCTGGTCATACAGACAAGTGAGACATTTTCTAACCTCGGCAGCACCAACCACAACATGGTCCAGGCAACTTACTCCATTTGAAACCCTGTGCTCAAGCAACACACCTCAAAGACACCTCATTTCCTACATTTATGCCCTACTTCACGGCGACTCCCTTGTCTCAGTGACTGAGAACCCACGTAATTCATGGGAGAAGGATTTACAAATGACACTGACGGAGGAGGACTGGGAAGCAATCTACACAATTGCCCATAAGGGATCAATGAATGTAGTGATCCAAGAAAATGGATATAAAATTATAACTAAATGGTACAGGATCCCATCATGACTGCACAAATTCTCACCCTCAATTCCAAACGTATGTTGGAGATGTAAAAAGGTAGTAGGCTCCATGATGCACATTTGGTGGGGGTGCGACTCCATCAAAACATTTTGTAGAGAGATGCACTCCATCATAAAACATATTACCACTTACACCTTGAATTATAACCCCACGCAATACCTCCTACACCACACTACCCTACCCAAACACGACTACCACAAATCCTTAGCCATGCATATGGTTAATGTGGCAAGACTTTGCATCCCAATACACTGGTGATCTATGGACATACCAACCATTAGAGAATGGTTACTCCGAGTATCCAAAAAAGAAGAAATGGAGGAACTGATATTTACCGCCCAGGAATGCATACAAAAATTTACAACTACTTCAGCTTGTTGGACACACTTCAAAACATCAGAATGTTATAATTCCTACTTCCCCTCATAAAATCTGACAACACAGAACCTCCTATAAAACTTCCGCCCCCCCTCTCTCCCTTCCCCCCATATTTGGGATGGAGGGGAGGGAATACGGTTGAAGAGTGGTCCCCACCTTCTCTCCTCTCCTTTCTCTTCTCACCCCTTCTGCCCCCCCAACTTTTCCCCTCTTAAAAATTTCTCTCTTTCTCCACCTATTGCTCTAATCAAACGATAGATACCCACACAACGATATAGTTAAACAAGCTGTTTATAACACCCTACCTTATACACTCACGCATTCCTTTGCCTCAGAGAAGTCAAGCTGAATTCTCACCCTTTTTCATTACCATGAGAAAGCCTGTTGACAGTGGTCTAAGTGGTATTGCTTCCAGTTATGATATAACTTGACATAATAAGGGTGCCCCTATTTAAGAGGTTATTATATCGGTTGTACATACAAGGTTTATCTGATAACAAGATGTACTTGATTGTAAAAGAACCCAGCAGTACGATTGTATCACCCCGCTTGATGTACATGCCATGGAAGCCTCCTTTGATTTACATGTCAGCTGTTTTGTAATCCTATTCTTTACATTTCCTTCAATAAAATCTTTTATGGAAAAATAAAAAAGAGAAATATACTGCGTTAAAGGTGCAGTAATGCACTGCAATATACTGCTGTAAACATGCAAAAATGCACTGAAATATACTGCGTTAACTGTGCGGTAATGCACTGCAACATACGGCGATAAACCTGCAGTAATGCACTGCAATATACTGTGGTAAACTCGCAGTAACGCACTGCAATATACTGCAGTAAATGTGCAATAATGCATTGAAATTTACTGTGTTAAATGTGCACTAATGCACTGCAATATGCATGCGGTAAACATGCAGTAACACACTGAATTATACTACGTTAAATGTGCACTAACACACTGCGATATACTGCAGTAAACCTGCAAAAATGCACTGAAATATACTGCTTTAAAGGTGCAGTAACGCACTGCAATATGCTGCTGTAAACATGCAATAACGCACTGAAATATGCTGCGTTATATGTGCGGTAATGCACTGCAATATACTGTGGTAAACCTGCAGAAACACACTGAAATTTACTGCTTTAAACGTGCAGTAATGCACTGTAATATACTAATCCAAAACGTGCAATAATACACTAAAATATGCAGCGTTAAATGTGCACTAACACACTGTAGTATGGTGCGGTAAATGTGCAATAACACACTGCAATATACTGTGGTAAACTTGCATTAAAGCACTGAAATATACCGCGTTAAATGTGCAGTAACACATCGCATTAAACTGCTGTAAACATACAATAATGCACTGAAATACACTGCATTAAACATGCACCAATGCACTGAAATACACTGTGTTAAACCTGCACCAACGCACTGAATTATACCGTGTTAAATGTGCACTAACACACTGCAATATACTGTGGTAAACCTGCAATAATGCACAGAAATATACTGCGTTAAATACGCAGTAATGCACTGCAATATACTGCAGTCAACCTGCAATAACGCACTGGAATATACTGCATTAAATATGTGGTAATGCACTGCAATATACTTCAGTTAATGTGCACCAACTTACTAAAATATACTACAGTGAACCTGCAATAACGCACTATAATATACTGCATTAAACGTGCACCGTGTGTATATATTAATCAGTTAATTAAAAAAACCAAAGCCTACATACCACCAGCTCGCAGACAACCAAATTGACCTGTCTAACAGTATGCGTTAAAAACAGGGGTTTAGTCTGCACACATTTGCAAACGCATGCGTAAGCCACAGAGCCTCATCACGGCACCCTGATACCTGTGGTCTGGTTAATTGGTTGTCTGTGAGCTGGTGGTAAGTAGGCTTGGATTTTTTCCTGGGCATTCCCCAGGCTTTGTTGGTATCTGGTTGTAGCCTTCCAATGCCGTTTACTGCGATAGCCAGCTATAAATGAGGGTGGTGGCAAGTTTTTTGTGATCACGTTGGTGTGTGTATTGGTCCAGCAATGCACCAGCACCTTTACAGTCATTGTGCTACCTGCTGGGTGTTTGGTGTGCTCCTGTACCTTTAAGAAGGGTGGGCTCCCCTTCAGTCCACCTGCCCTCATTTATCCATCAGAATGTGTGTGCCTCCACTGTGGGGACACTCATATTTTAGTGCTAGGACCACAGATATCAGGGTGCCGTGATGAGGCTCTGTGGCTTATGCATGTGTTTGCAAATGCGTGAAGACTAAACCCCTGTTTTTAACGCATACTGTTAGACAGGTTAATTGATTGTCTGTGAGCTGGTGGTAAGTAGGTTTGGATTTTTTCCTGGGCATTCCCCAGGCTTTGTTGGTATCTGTTTTAGCCTTCCAATGCTGCTTACTGCAATAGACAGCTATAAATGGGTGGTGGCAAGTTTTTTGTGATCACGTTGGTGTGTGTATTGGTCCAGCAATGCACCAGCACCTTTGCAGCCATTGTGCTACCTGCTAGGTGTTTGGTGTGCTCCTGTACCTTTAAGAAGGGGTGGGCTCCCCTTTAGTCCACCTGCCCTCATTTATCCATCAGGTAATAGATGTATGCCTGCATATTTATAATACATGGTATGTTTTTTAATTTTAGATGATGTGGATGTTGTGGAAGAAGATTCGCATTTCACAAGTGCAAGTGCACACGTCCTCATCGGGGAGATCATGGTGTGCAATCATGATTTACAAAAGATCAAGGAAGACATCAATGATGTGGAAAAAAAGACTCAAAAATACCATTGACGTTTTAGGCAGAATCTAAAAAAACCCACAAAATTCTTCTAGTTTATTTGTATTTTTAGTATTTTCACACATTTTAAATATTTTTTAGAAAGCCAAAGTTTGAAGATGCACACAGTGTGTCAACATGTGCTCTCTGCCATCACGGGATATCAAGGTATGCATTTTGGGGGTGCAACTCCTTCCTCACAAATAAAGTAGATGAGAGGAAGGGGTTGCACCCCCGAAACACGTCCATTGATCCCCCACGATGGGAGCTAGCACATTTTGACATTAGGCATGGGATCAGGAGTGAAATTCCCATTTTGACTCTCAATTTGTGTGCATCTTCACAATTTGGCTTTCCCAGGGGTGAAATCACCCCATCTAATTTCACTTTCACTCTTTTATTCACCTATATTGTACTGGAGTTTTTGTATTAGACTTTTTGGCTCTCCTCTACTCGCGTCTGTCAGACACGAGTGAGGAAAAGCCGATCAACGGCTTTTCCTATTGACATCGTGATCATCCGTGATTGGACACGGCTGATCACGTGGTAAAGAGCCTCCACTGGAGGCTCTTAACCTAGATCGGTGTAGCGGTGTATCAGCCTGACACACCGCTCCACCGATTGCCACGATGCGTGCCCCCACGGGTGCGCGGCCTCATTTTATCCTGCTGGACGTCATATGACGCCCAGTCAGGATAACTGAACCACCACCCGGCCGTCAATCTGCTATAGGCCGGGCGGGAAGTGGTTAATAAACATTTAAAAAATATTTTTTTTAATTTAAAATAAAATGATATTTCCTTTGATTTACTGCTTGTGTTTCTTTTAACTGTCTCCTAGGTTCTCCAATGGGCTTTTATTTTTTGACATTTTCCTTTGCCCTTAGGAAATAACCCCCATTGTCACTGTAAACAACAACTTACTCCAAAAACTGCTATTGAGCATAGAAAGAAGAAGCCACACATATTTTTGGCATAGACAGTACAAATAGCCTTTTTTGTGTTAAATAGGCATGTTTAAAACCATAAAACAATACCCAACTCAGGAACTTACAAAGTTCAATGTTGAAAAAATGAAGGCAATATCAGACATTAGTATGTCCAAACTGTGTTGATATTGCCTTCATCAGATGGGGTGATGTCACCCCTAGGAAAGCCAAATTTTGAAGATGCACACAAATTAAGAGTCAAAATGGGGATTTCCCTCCTGGTCTCATGTCTAATAGACATGTGCATACTGAAATATTTCGTTTCGGAACTTCGTTTTCGTCCAAAAAATAAATTTATTTAGTTACTCCCGAAATTCGTTTTTCCTTATTTCGTTTTTCGTTAAAAACTTGCATTCGTCCGAAAATCGAAATGAATTAAGGTCGAATCTGTCATTAAAGGCTTATGGTGTCTGTCGAATGTTCAAAGTAGATTCGACGGAGCAGCTAAACTGTACGACGTCGCAATCGTACATTCCAGTCGAATTTTCCGGGATGCATTTGACCGGAAATGTACGATAGCAGCATCGTACAGTTTGTTTAGCTGCTCCGTCAAATCTTCTAACTTTCGAAAGACACCATAAGCCAAAGATTTCCCTTTGCATGTTTTCGTTTCTGTGTCGAATCTTCATCTTTCATGCTCATTGGTCTACTCTGCCCCAGCAGGCAGCCAACCAAACTTTCACATTTGTTTCTCAATCGGAAGTGCGGCCGCAAAATCCGACGCTGTGTCTGGCTTAGAGAATAGAAATAATGGCAGCAACCCATGAAAGCACTAGCAGCATGGAGGAGGACGTTCCTGGGCCTTCTAAGGCAGCATCCAAAAATGGGAGCAGGAGGGGGACACAAGCTGCAACCAGCAGGAAGCGTAACCTTATGTGGACTCACATTGAGTCCCAGGTCCTTGTAAGGGAAACGCTTCCTTGCTGGATGCAGCTGTGTGGCCCCCGCTCCAGGGAAACCACTGCGGAGTGGAAGCGGGAGAAGTGGGAGGAGATCTCCAGGAAGGTTGAGGAGACATATCGCCATCGGCGTGACCCGACTGCCTTGTCGCAAAAAATTCAGCGACATAAAACGGTAAGTAACGTGTCTGATTATTTATTTTTTTTACATTTTAACCACTAGGAGGTATGGCTGCCAAATGACTGTGCCACTTTGTGCGATTCGGCACTGCGACACTTTAACTGACAATTACGCGGTCGTGTGACGTTGCTCCCAAACAAAATTGACGTCCTTTTTTTCCCACAAATAGAGCTTTCTTTTGGTGGTATTTGATCACCTCTGCGGTTTTTATTTACTTTTTGTTATATAAGTATCCCCAACAAATATATAAAAAACACATTTTTTCCTTAGTTTAGGCCAATATGTATTCTTCTACATATTTTTGGTAACAAAAATTGCAATAAGTGTTTATTGATTGGTTTGTGCAAAAGTTATCGTGTCTACAAAATAGGGATAGTTTTATGGCATTTTTATTACTAGTAATGGTGGCGATCAGCGATTTTTATTTTTTTTTAAATACATTTTATGTATTCTTCTACATATTTTTGGTAACAAAAATTGCAATAAGTGTTTATTGATTGGTTTGTGCAAAAGTTATCGTGTCTACAAAATAGAGATAGTTTTATGGCATTTTTATTACTAGTAATGGTGGCGATCAGCGATTTTTATTGTGACTGCGACATTATGGCGGACACATTGAACACTTTTGATGCCATTTCGGGACCATTGCCATTTATACAATGATAAAAGCTCCAAAAATGCATTGATTTTACACACACACACATAAACATATATTATTGCTATCACATGTGATGTCAGTAAAGTTAAGTGAATTTTTTTTTATAAAAAGGAATAAATAATTTTCAATGTATCCTCCCTCCTGTGAAAAACCAAATTTGCGCATAGGTGTGCCTAGCCTACACATAGTTTGCAGTTGCACATGTTATATATTATCACCACGATCATTTTAAGAGGAATATTTCCATGCCAGTTATTTGTTCTTAGTTAGTTATCACTAAACTGAGCAGTAAGTGCTTTTAAGTTCCACCTGACCTGACCACCTGTAGGCTACGCCCCCTTTCTGACCAGGCCATATTCTGCTATTTAGCGCGTTGCAGCTTTAAACTGCACGCTCCTGCGATGTACTACCCAAATGAGATTTATGCTCTTCTACCGCCACATATAGAGCTTTTATTGGTGGCATTAGATCACCGCTGGGTTTTATATTTTTTGTTATTGAAAAATAAAAAAGTTTTATATATATATATATAAGTGTTACAGTGGCTGGACTTAACCAGCTTGCGGCCCGCCATATGTTTAGTTACTATGGGGGGGGGGGTCCACATCCGCAAGTGGGTTAATGCTTTGCAAAAGAAACAAGAAAGGAAATTTTACACTATGCACAATTCACACAAGTGCGTAATAGAAAGGTCGACTGGAGTGGACACAATGGACATTTACTCGGCACAATCCCAATCCTGTCTTTTATTATTTATTGTGCACCAAAAAAGCATACGTTTTTCTTACAATAAATTTGGTTAATAAATAAATGTGCAAACTTTGTGCTACATGAAAAAATGTGCCTAATCCAAAAATTCCATTTGCATTGTTTCATTCTACGGGTTCATTCTACATGTGTTTCATGTGTTGATGTCATTTTCAGATTACAATTGTAGTTCAATTGTGGAACCCGTTTCTCTTCTCTTTTTGTTTTGCAGTTCCATAGCGCGTAAGTGCAGGCAGTCGGGTCGCAGAGGAAAGCAGGTATCTCTCCTCCCCCATGAGAAGGAGCTCTTAGTAGCTGTAGGGGAGGATGAGATAAGAAAGCTGCTGGCTCATCAAAGGTTGGTGTCAGAATTGCATTGTGTGCAGGACATTTTTTTTGTCAAGCATGCGACGCGACATAGTCATTTACCATGATGTGTTTGATTTTATTTAAAGATCGTCCCCAGGCCCAGCGCTGCCGAAGGCAGAGGGCGGAGGAGCAGTCTTCCACGTCATCAACGTGCAGTAAGTACTGTAGTAGTGACACTAATACAGTGGTTCCTTTTCCATTTGTCCAGCCTTCCATTATTGATTCCAGTGTCATTGCTTCTCGCTCATGCAGTGACAGGTAGAGCCTCTGCGACGCTCTGTCAGGTAACGCAAGCGATTGCGTAACTTACGTAATCTGACAGAACGTCGCCATTCTGAACTGAGGTGCCTGATCAGTGGCGGTGCACCTAGCACTCGCCGGCGCCGCTGGAACCAGGACAGGTAAGTGCCTCGTATTTGTTTTTTTTTAATGATTTTTTCTAAATGGTGAATGCATGTCCCTGCCTTGTAGATAAACGTTAGTGACCTGCCCTGTATTGCCATGCTAATGGATAATTAATTTTATCTATTTACACTACAGTATATTTATTTACGTTTATTAACGTTCATCATTTCTCCTTTATAAATAGGTGTCATCCAGTCAGAGGGGGAGACTGAGGAGGAGGCTGAGGCAGCAACGCCCACATTAAGTTAATATAATCTTGCTGTTATCTGCTGAGTGATCTCATACATGTTTCAATGTTCTGGTACTAATGTGTGAGATTGTTGTACACTGCAGATTGTAATGTTCTTTTCTATCATTAATCAACAGCTACTGAGGCTGAGCAGGAGGTGGAGGAGACCTGCCCTGTAGAGGCTGCTGGGGATGTGGCAGAACAGCCAGACGCAGCAGATCCAGGGAGTAAGCATAACTTTTTTTGTATTTTCCAGGCAAATATAGTATTTTAAATATGAAATGCTGATGGCATACCTTGTCTAGAATAGCTTGTGATTTATTCTGCAAGGCTTCGGTTTAGCTGGAATTATTAATTATATTAGTTCCCCTCTGCAGCTGATTCCAGTCTTCCTGTTAGCATGACCTGTACTTGTTAATATTTCCTCAATGTCCCTGATCACTCCACCTTCTTGCTGTAGTTCAGATTCCCAGTCTGAGCCAATCACTGTTAATCATTATGAATAACACAGCTGGCTGGAGGGGGTGTGTCAGAAAAGAATCTCCAGCTATTGGCTGGCAGTCCCTGGATATGTTCAATCTCTGGCATGCCCCTAATGCATGCATCAACACTTTTCTCATGATGTTATACTTGTTCTACCTCCTAGCCTAGACCAGGAGTGAGTAACCTACCTAGCCTAGAACAGAAGTGGGGCTTATTCAACAATCACTGGCCGTACAAAATGATCAACTTTAAAAAGTAGCCTGCTATATTTTATTAAACAACTTTTTATTAGGTCATCCCAAATGCAATGGCTTGAATGGCTTCTCTTTGGTGAGTGTAATGTTAAAAGCTGGTATAGCTGATATGTTTTTCTGCAAGTGCAACTGATCTTCCATATTTGCCAAAGTCAGTCAGTCTAGATGGGGTAGATTAGTTAGCAGTAGCACTTAGGCGTCCATTACACCTTAAGATTTTCTCCAGCCGCCCGTGCGACCAAGCGAATAAAATCTTTGGGAGATTCCCCTTTACACTGCTCGATGTGTAGAGGGGAATCCCTTTGTACTCTGGCCGGGGAGGACACTCAGCTCTGCCCCAGTCAGAGTACAGTAAAGTAGTACTACACCTTCCTGCACAGCTCTTCAAACTTGGTATGACGCAGCGAATTGACACAGACACCACTATCTCCTACACACAAATTGATTAGGTGCATCTCACTAAATATCAAAAATGGAAAACTGGTATGGAAGTGAAAACATCTCAATATGTTACAGGATTGTCTACAAGGGCTGGGAGATCTTTGCCTTTATATAATGTTAGGGTGAAGAAGCCATATGTATTGTATTATCTATCTATCTAATGTGTTTTCTTTTCTTCACAGGTGAAGTCTTCATCCTGTAACTGCGCCCTGTGGACGAAGGCCTGGACCTGCCCGCGTCTGGTTGGACTGATTGTCCTTCCGAGTCCCCAGTGGTTTCTACAGTCCTCCACCCTTCAACATCCCCCCACCTGGACAGTGACACACCCATTGTTGTTGCTGCCTCCTCCCCAGTGCATCCTTCACCCACTCCAGAACAGGCACACATCCCCCACCCTCCAGAGCCACATGTGATGGATTTTCTGTGGCGCATTGTGCAGAACCAAGAGAGAAAATTTGCAGTAACCCGGAGACTGTGTTGATCTTTGGCCCTCCACAATCCCTGGCAGCTCCGTCACTATGTGGCTCTGGAGAGGTACCAGCGTAGCCTCAGGAGACACCTGGAGGCTACGCGGTACCTTGGTGACCAGTTAGCTGGGATTAATATGTCCCTACAGCGACTGGTCACCAGGTTGGGGGAGAATGTGCTTTAATTTTTTTTTATTTTAATTTTTTGTTTGTTTTGTTTATGTTAAAAATAAAAAAAAATTATGTTCAGAAATAATTGTTTTCTTGAGTTTTGCTTTCCTTGTTAGATTTGTGTGATGTTTATCAAAATGAACTAGTCCATATATTGTTACTAACTTACTAGAGGCCTTATAATTGTAGTTTTTCTACATTTAACCATCAGGCTGAACTTAGAAAATTGATGAGATTTCTCTCTACACTATTTCAATGTGCAAAGGGTAATCCCATGTATTGTGTCCAGTCACGCCATTCAGCTTTCCCTCCACCAGAATACACAGCAGATAGTTACAGCAGGGGTTACTCTATACAGTCCTCAACAGTTCACAGGACATAGGTTGCAGGCTTGCAATCATGAGGGCAACAGTTAACCGGACAGAGGTTCACAGGCTAACGCAATCACAAGGGGCAACAGTTCAAAGGGCCGTGTCTTGGTTATACAATAGAGTTTGTCTGTCAGCATACCCGTCTCCATGTGATCATCTCTAGAGACCAGCTGACCCTCACCTGACTGCTTTTGTAAGCTCTCCTCTAGCATGGTTCCACCCCAGCTCCTATCAGGGAACCCTATATTAACTTGTGCACTGCAAGCCAGCAGTGCTGATCAACCATTGTGTGTTAGCTTTCGTGTGTACTGGCTGTGTTTCCTACGTCTTCCAGTTAACCGACTTTGGCCTGTTCTCTACTATTCCTGTCTGCTTGTGACCCTGACCTTTGGTGTGTCCCTGACCATCCCTGTTTGCCTGTGACCCTGAACCTTGGCATGTACTCTGTTGTCCTTGGCTGCTTGTGGCCCTGACCTTGGCTTATCCCTTACTTGCTTGTTGTTCCAGCCTGCTGCCTCTTTCCTCTTCTCCTGTAGTCTACCGTGAGCATGAGCTGTGAGACCCTGGGGGCCGCGACCTGGAGCCAGACTGCAGCGCAGTCCATCCTCACCACTAGAGGCTCTGGTGAACACCTGCTGGCTCTTAGACTCTGCGCCCTGGGGAATCTATGCTCTAGCTCCCAGTGGGATCTGTGTTAGTGATCCAGTAGACCTGCTTCCTGAACCTCCCAGGGTTCAATCCACAGCAGTCAGTCCTAGGGTCCACTACCTAGCGGTGCACTTCCGATTCCTACAGAGTGCATCTGTCACCTAGCCTCAAGGTGACCTGACAGGCAGTCATCATTTCCAGGGCTTGAGTAACATGGCAGCAGGGTAGATTACTCACTCACACTGGTGACTTTGGACAATTGCAGATGGTCATGAAACAGGTGGAGGATCAGAGAGGGCTCTGGTGTCCCCAGGGTCAGAGATGGTAAATGGGAGGGGTCCTGGGCATCTGGATGCAGCTCAGCAGTGACCAACTAACATATCTTGCATAGAATCACGTTTCCAACTGTATGCTTCTTTGTGCTATGTTGTGTTAGTAGCATATTCTGATCCTTGAGTTGACAGTCTCTCCATCAAGAGGAACTGTCATGCTGTTGAGGTCATCTTTAATCATTGTCTCTTATTTCCAGACCATCAAACAAAAATGGTTAAATTAGCACATGTTGCTATTTGTATTTACAAAGACAGCAACACGTGAGCAGTAGCGCCACATCAAGGCTTCAACCCTTGCTACTGTCCATTCACACAACATTCATTCATGCAATCACGCACACTCTAGTTACTCTACACAACATTCATTACAAAAAAGGGTGATGGAAGGAATAAAGGGAAAAATTTATATTGCTTAAAACAATATAATTCTATTTAAATCTTGGGGTCACACCAAAGTCAAGTAGACAACTGCTATTGTGTCAAGTGGTAAGAAGAAAATAAAAAAAATGATTTTCCTCAACATTTGGATGGTTCCTCCGAGTCCCATCTATCTTCACTGTCCATTCACACAACATTCATTCATGCAATCACGCACACTCAAGTCACTCTAGTCCCATCTATCTTCACATGGTAACAATGATTCAGGTCTCACAAGTTAAGGGTAGGGTAACCTAGCTTGGGGAGGTTAAATTTGAGGAAAGTTATTTGTTCCGTCAAATGGGGTGTTAGTTGTGAACGGTGTGGATTAAGGATATTCCCAGTAATAGAGAAAACTCTCTCACTTTGCACAGTGGTTGGAGGACAGGATAATAGTTGCTGGGCAACCAGGCAAAGACCAGGCCACAAACTTTTCTTACCATCCCAATAGGTCAAAGAGTCCTCTGTAGGAAGCAAAGGTGCTTCATATAGGTAGGCCCTGACCATTTCAGAGGCACTGCTCTCCTCTCGATTACCTGCTGCTTGACCTGCATCCACCAGATTGTCAAGTGCCTCTACCCAACATGTACATGCTCCACTCTGTTGTTTTTGAGTGATGGTGCCAGGCCTTGGAATAGCAGACATGGCAGGTGAATCTTCCAAACCGGCCTCATCCGTCGTACATCTCTGTTGCTGCAAATTTCGGACCCTTTCAGTCAATTTTTCTTTCCAGTAGGAGAGGCTGTTGTCTCTGAGTGCCAGTTTACCTTTGATCCTGGGATCGCACAGGGAAGCCAGCATGAGTTCAGGGCTTTTGCGGACATGGTCATTTAGCCGATCTTTTAAGTTAGCTTGTAGCTTTCTGATGAAAGACGCTACATCGGCATGAAGTGGGCTGCCACAAACAGGCTCACTGTTTTCTAGGAACGATCTCATCTTATCTATGAGATAGGTAAACAAGGGTATGACCTGTCCTAGACTGGCATTGCTCTGACTCATGTTTTCCATCACATTCCGAAAGGGTTTTAAGACATAAACGAGCTGCCCAATTATACACCAGCCATCACGTCCCTGTGTGGAATCAATCCCGATGCTGTGGCGGGATGATAGATTGTGGATGGCTGTCTTTTGCTCCAAAATGCGTTCCAGGGTATAGTTCCACCAGGTGCTGACATCTTGTTTCAGGCGATGTATGGGGAGCCCTGATTGTTCTTGCTCCTCCCTCAACAGTTGACTAGCCCCTACACTGCAGTGGAAATGCCCTACAATCTTTCTGAAAAGGTCCAAGATTTGAGCAATCTTGTTGTTTTTCTCCACTGGGATTGCACCCTTGACCACTAAATGCAGTATGTGTGCAGAACAGCGCACACCGACAAAAGATCCATCTTGGAGAGCTTTAACCATGTTTGAACCTCCGTCTGTCACAATGAACCCAACAGAGACATTGGTGACTGCCCGCTCTCCAAACCAATTGGCCAACATTGATCTAATTGCCCGCAATATGTTGGCAGAGCTGTGTTGGTCATCACGGACTTCTGTGTGGAGCAGGAAAGCTTGATAACCCTGCTGGTCTTGCGCTGCAGACCTGCTTCCTGATGGAGTTTGAACTCTTACACCAGTGCCACCACCAACAGGCAAAGTGGCCTGCCACCAGCATGCAGTCAAAGACAGGAAAGCGTGTTGACCGCTGGGAGCTGTCCACAAATCAATTGTCAAATGAATTGTCTGACCCTCAGCTTTGGCCATTTTTTCCTTCAATAATCCAATGCACGAGTGGTATAGTGCTGGAATAATCTTTCTGCTGAAAGTTGTTTGTGCAGGAACAACGTATCGTGGAGCAAGGGCATGCATGAGCTGTTTAAACGGCTCCCCTTCAATCATGCGAAAAGAGGCTCCTCCAACAGCAATGAATTGGCCAATGAGGCGGGTGATCTTGTTGGCCTGCTGTTTTGACGTGCCCTTGGAACTAAAGCCAACAAAACTATCGAGGGTAGGCTGATGATGTCCTTGGGAGGATGAGGAGCCTGATTGGGTCTGACTCTGCAGTGGAACTACTGCACATGGACGGGTTGTATTAATCGAACCCTCTTTATTGCCTCCTGTGCTCTGAGTAAGTGGTGTGCTTGAGGAGGTACCACCAGTACAGTCCATTATGCTGGACGGGTTGTATTAATCGAACCCTCTCTATTGCCTCCTGTGCTCTGAGTAAGTGGTGTGCTTGAGGAGGTACCACCAGTACAGTCCGTTATGCTGCTTCCTGCGCTACCATCTTCTTTTTCTGCCTTTGCCCACAGTAAAGTAGAGTGGTGGTAATTTTTAAGGTGTAGGTTCATACCAGCATTGGTTAAATGGCCAAACTTTTTACCCCTACTTACTTGCTTCCCACACAATTTACACTTGGCAAAGAACCCGCCTTCCAATGTTTGTCCAAAGTATTTCCAAACGTTGCTGCGGCGGGATGCAGCCCCTTGACCCTGTTGATATCTATTTAGGGCTGATATAGCTGCAGCAGGTAGCACACCAGTGGTGGAAGCTGTTGCCACTACAGTTACACTTGGTGAACTAGAACTAATGCTGCTAATGGCAGGGGTGCTGGGGACTGGGAGGTCAGTGGTATCATCATCACAGGATTCTTCCATAATAACAGAGGGAGAAGGGGAGTTAGCAGCAGATGAAAAAAGTGGACTGCTACCTGTGCTATTCCTCACAGAATATCCTTCTTGCACTTTCTCCAGGTCAAGCTGTAAGTCCTGTGGGCTAAGATTGTATAAAACATCCACAATGTTTGGGGAAAGAGGAGCATCACATTCTAAATCATCTTCTTGGGCCAATGAAGAAAAAGTCTCACACTCTGTCTCTGCTGCTGTCTCCCTCAATTGCTTCTTTGGGGAGCTGGGCAGTGGCACTGGTAGTGTGATTGGTGGTGGTGACTGTAAAGGCAACTCCACTTTACTAGGTTTCTTGCCTATTCCATAAAAATATGCAGCCATGACACCTGTAGAAGTGGAAGGAGGCGCTGCACTGGCAGTGGAAGTAGCAGTAGATGGTGGTCTGGCAGGAAAAGTAATATTAGAAGAACTGGGGGTGGTGGAACTAGCTTTGCTGGTGGCACTGGCGGTGACACCCACTGCTGTGGACGGCATGTTGGTGGCGGCAAAAGTGTCAGAGGCACTAGTAGCAGAGACCTTGCCACTTTTTTTAGCAAGATGTCCACCGCGACCGCAACCACGACCTCTACCTCTACCAGCCTTCACTTTTACATTAGAACGGTACATTTCTGAACTTTACAGCAACTGCAAGTCAGAAAATGGACTGGAGTGGAGATAGGGTATATAGAATCTCAATCTATAAATCACCCCCCACCACAACACGGGCAGCCTCTGAGGCTATCACAACACTAGCAGCAACACTAGTATCACTAGTCTATCTATCAAGTTCACAACACAGATGTAGCTTGCTTCACTACTGTTCTGCTGCCGTGCTTAGCTTATGCTCAAATGAAATAGTTCAGGTTCTCTGACAAAGTGACAATGAATTCAAATGGACCAGCTAAGATTGACTGTTCTGAAATGAATCAGCGTGTCTGTCTCTCTCTCTGCTAGCAAATCGTAAGTGAAACTAAGTTGGCTGTACATGCGGTTCTAGCTATTTTACTGCCCCTCCTCTTTGGTTATAATTGGCCAATAACCATCATCATCATTATTTTTATTTTACTTAATTTTTCTTTCTACGTCAAATCTTTTCTCTCTATGTCGAATCTTTTCTCTCTATGTTGAATCTTTTCGAATAATCTTGAACTACTATGGTGGATAGACTATAGAGTTTAGGTTAGGCACATTCGACCACAGGTTCGATAGACACGAATTGTTATTGTTAGCGTCATGTCGAATCTCCTATCTATATCGAACGGTTGTCACAACGAAAACGAAAATAAAGCATTTGTTTATGTCGGATCTTTTGTTTTTCAGAATCTGCGCTTTCGTTATCGTTTTTTAAAACGATAACGAAAATACCTGAAATTCGGACGAAAATGCATTCAGACGAAAACGAATGCACATGTCTAATGCCTACTGTCAACATGTGCTAGCTCCCATCATGGGGGATCAATGGATGTGTTTCAGGGGTGCAACCCCTTCCTCTCAGCTACTTTAGTTGCGAGGAAGGTGTTGCAACCCCCAAAACGCGCACCTTGATATCCCGTGATGGCAGATAGCACATGTTGACACACTGTGTGCATCTTCAAAACTTGGCATTCAAGATACTTAAAAAATTGGTGAAAAAGAGCAAAAAAATGAAGACTTTAGGTGTTTTTTAGATTCAGGCTAAAATATCAATGATGTTTTTGAGTCTTTCTTCAATATCATTGATGTCTTTCTTGATCTTTTGTAAATCGTGATTGCACACGATGACCGATGAGGATGTGTGCACTTGCACTTGTGAAATGCGAATCTTCTTCCACAACATCCACATCACCTAAAATAAAAAAAACACACCATGTATTATAAATATGCAGGCATCCATCTATTACCTGAAGCTGTGGTCTCAGACACTCACCTGTTGTGGTCACTATTTCGCCCACTTCATAAACCTCTCCTTCCTCCACATCTGGTTGTGGTGTGGGGATTTGCTTTTCTTTTGGAGGTGGGGGGTCCCTGGTGTCCTCAGATGTCCCGAGTCTTTTCTCCCCTATGTGAATAAATAAAAGGTATACTTAGCACACAGATATTTGAGGCCAGAAATAGTAATATAAAACATTGCTTGGAAGTGTCGTACAATTGTCTTTTTTGGCAGATTTCCAAGCTGAAGACATTATTTTTTTCCCTTTCTAAAGCTGGAATATTTACCCTTTTTTGTACAATTTTCACACATGGAGACAACCCTAGTATCCACTGGAGCACCTGTGTGGGACACCCTAAAAAGTTTGTTCTTGTGTCCCACACTAGTGTTCCTGCATCCAGATGTGTAAACAGCTGCTGAGTGTCCTCTCCTTACACTGAATCAAGTTTGCATTTCATTCTAGTACAAACCCATCTAGACAACAATGTCATAAACTTCTTTTAATACAAATAGGCCTGAACAAATGTAGTTAACCTGTATCTGCCAAATACATCGTATTAGTGGGCGAACGAATGATGTTTACTACGAACGATTACTGTGACCACGAACCTGAAAGTTGCCATTTTAAACTGTACAACATCAAAGAAAAGCGCATGGAGCAGTATGTAAGTAATAATAATAGTAATAATAATAGGAACACAGGACAACAAGATACTTTTTTGAAGAACTCTCTTGATCCTTCTGTACTGATCATGCTCCCTCAATTTCAGGTCTGACCAGCGTTTCCTCAGTTGATACCCCAAAATTCCTGTGCAGACTTCTCACAACTTTAACCATGATCTTGGCCTGGGTTTGGGTAAGGTCCATGCTTCCCATCATAATTGGCCCTCTTCAAGATGTCCACCATCTCTATAAAGGACATATTTGAGGCCTTCAATCTCCGGGATGTTTGTGGCTCCAGGCTTTCGTCATTGCTGCTGCTGTCTGCATGCACTTGCTCTTTCTCCGTTATGTGCTCTCCCCACTGCACAGAAAGAGAAGGGGCGGGGAATAGACTAGAAAGAAGGTCAGGGGCAGACGGAGTTTCACGCATGCACAGTGTATATAAAGTGTAACACACGTGCATCGTACGTACCATCTGTGAGCGGGGGAAGGAGTAGAGGAAGCGCCGATCATGATAACGAAGGTACAATTTTAACTTGGTGCATCAGTGGGCTATACTGCTTCTAGATTGAGGCCTATATTGGGACAAGATTAGAAGAGTTTAGCCTGACATTAGGGGTTGTCTTGTGTTGTGTCTTGCAGAGATAATGGATCCATTCAATGATAAGGAATTTCTACCAATATTCATTGACATGTTCAGGGAGCTGCCCTGTCTGTGGCAGGTGAACCACCCATTTTTTAATAAGCTAAGAAAGAGGAAGGCAGCACTGGAGAAACTGTTTGAATTTGTAAAGCCGATGATCCCCATGGCAGACATCACCTATCTGAAGACCAAAATTGGTGGCATGAGGAGTACTTATCTTAGGGAGCGAAAGAAGGTCCAGGATTCCCAAAGATCAGGAGCTGCAGATGACGATTATGTCCCCAGGCTGTGGCACTATGACAGACTGCATTTTCTGTCAGACCAGAGTGAACCCAGGCCAGCACTCTCCACTCTTCCTTCAAGGCTTCCTTCCACCTCAGCTGAGGCTTCCGATGTCCAACCTGGGCCTTCCAGGCAGGAAGATGTGTAGGAGCCCAGCTTGAGTGAGGTAGAGCATTATTCAACATATTTCTTGTCATAAAATCAATTATGTTAAGTAGATGTTATTATTGATCAATAATTGCTGATTTAATAAAGTGGTTTACATATCAATAGACAGTAGTGGCCAAAAAGGATTGGGAAAAGAATGAAAAATGCTGGGCTCAGAATGATAGTTTTTTCTATTTGTTAACATTCAATTTGCAACAGTCATGACCTCTAAATTGTGTGTGATTGATGACCAAAAAACTAAAACTATGTCCCTTTTTCATACACAGGAAAGCCTCAGCCAGGAGGTGGCTGGGGTAAGTAATAGCCGGGAGGTTGACCATCATCCTCCTCCTCCACCTCCTGCCACAACTCCAACACCAGAGCCACAGCCTGGAAGGAAGCATCCAAGGAAGACAAGAGTGTGATGGCCTGGGTTCTGTCTGGTCTGGCAAAAGATGCAGGCTGTTGTATGACCACAGTCTGGGGACATACAGTGGGGGCGGAAAGTATTCAGACCCCCTTAAATTTTTCACTCTTTGTTATATTGCAGCCATTTGCTAAAATCATTCAAGTTAATTTTTTTTCCTCATTAATGTACACACAGCACCCCATATTGACAGAAAAACACAGAATTGTTGACATTTTTGCAGATTTATTAAAAAAGAAAAACTGAAATATCACATGGTCCTAAGTATTCAGACCCTTTGCTCAGTATTTAGTAGAAGCATCCTTTTGATCTAATACAGCCATGAGTCTTTTGGGGAAAGATGCAACAAGTTTTTCACACCTGTATTTGGGGATCCTCTGCCATTCTTTCTTGCAGATCCTCTCCAGTTCTGTCAGGTTGGATGGTAAGCGTTGGTGGACAGCCATTTTTAGGTCTCTCCAGAGATGCTCAATTGGGTTTAAGTCAGGGCTCTGGCTGGACCATTCAAGAACTGTCACAGAGTTGTTGTGAAGCCACTCCTTCATTATTTTAGCTGTGTGCTTAGGGTCATTATCTTGTTGGAAGGTAAACCTTCGGCCCAGTCTGAGGTCCTGAGCACTCTGGAGAAGGTTTTCCTCCAGGATATCCCTGTACTTTGCCACATTCATCTTTTTCTCAATTGCAACCAATCGTCCTGTCCCTGCAGCTGAAAAACACCCCCCACAGCACAATGCTGCCACCACCATGCTTCACTGTTGGGACTGTATTGGACAGGTGATAAGCAGTGCCTGGTTTTCTCCAAACATACCGCTTAGAATTAAGGCCAAAAAGTTCTATCTTGGTCTCATCAGACCAGAGAATCTTATTTCTCACCATCTTGGAGTCCTTCAGGTGTTTTTTTTAGCAAACTCCATGCAGGCTTTCATGTGTCTTGCACTAAGGAGAGGCTTCCGTCAGGCCACACTGCCATAAAGCCCCGACTGGTGGAGGGCTGCAGTGATGGTTGACTTTCTACAACTTTCTCCCATCTCCCGACTGCATCTCTGGAGCTCAGCCACAGTGATCTTTGGGTTCTTCTTTACCTTTCTCACCAAGGCTCTTCTCCTCTGATAGCTCAGTTTGGCCAGATGGCCAGCTCTAGGAAGGGTTCTGGTCATTCCAAACATCTTCCATTTAAGGATTATGGAGGCCACTGTGCTCTTAGGAACCTTAAGTGCAGCAGAAATTTTTTTGTAACCTTGGCCAGATCTGTGCCTTGCCACAATTCTGTCTCTGAGCTCTTTTCCTTTGACCTCATGATTCTCATTTGCTCTGACATGCACTGTGATCTATAAGGTCTTATATAGACAGGTGTGTGTCTTTCCTAATCAAGTCCAATCAGTATAATCAAACACAGATGGACTCAAATGAAGGTGTAGAACCATCTCAAGGATGATCAGAAGAAATGGACAGCACCTGAGTTAAATATATGAGTGTCACAGCAAAGGGTCTGAATACTTAAGACCATGTGATATTTCAGTTTTTCTTTTTTAATAAATCTGCAAAAATGTCAACAACTTTGTGTTTTTCTGTCAATATGGGGTGCTGTGTGTACATTAATGAGGAAAAAAAATGAACTTAAATGATTTTAGCAAATGGCTGCAATATAACAAAGAGAGAAAAATTTAAGGGGGTCTGAATACTTTCTGTCCCCACTGTATGTGTCATCTGCTGCTGTTCATGATCTCTTGGACTCCTGGACCTGATTGTGGTCACTATTATATGGACTCCTCAGGCCACCAATTTTGCCTGTAAAATAGTTTTGATGTGTGCCCTGGGGTACAAAGGCTTTGCACATTTAACCAGTTTATTCAGCGTTGCCTTCCTCTTTATTTTGTTATAACCCATAATAAATAGCTATTTATTTTGTTAAAATACTTGTCTATGTGTTTTACTTCAAAAAGGACAGTTCAAAAAGGACAAGTCAAATTAACAAGGGACACCAACCAACCTCCTTGAGGTTAAAACATACAAGATAATAATGGTGTTGTGGTAACTTGACACAGAAAACGAAAAAAAAAAAAAAAAATATGGAGATCACTAGAAAAAAATAAAAATAAAACAGGAGATCTTGATAAAAAAAAAAAAATTATAAAAAAAAATCACTATAAAAAAAAATACAAAACATTATTATGGAGATCTGACGAAAAAAAAAAAAAATATTATTTAGGAGATCATGAGAAATAATAAAGAAATCTTTTTTTAGAACTCTGTGTGAATATCTGCAGCAAAACAACTTCATTATTCTAGCATTATAAAGAAGAAGAGAATGCGCTGCATTAAAAGATTTGAAAAATTCCAGCGTGACGAATGTGCTATCTCCATTACGAATAGTAGTTTTACCAGACCAAACGCTTCCGTCTTGTACTTGATTCTGAGCATGTGTGGAACTTTGTGCATCGGAATTGTGTACACACGATCGGAATTTACGAGAACGGATTTTGTTGTCGAAAAATTTGAGATCCAGATCTCAAATTTTGTGTGAAGGAAATTCCGATGGAAAATGCCCGATAGAGCCTACACACTGTTGGAATTTCCGACAACAAGCTCCCATCGAACATTTTTTCGTAGGAAAATCCGACCGTGTGTACGGGGCAATAGACAATTGTTGTCCAACTTTCGGCCAACGAGTGTTGGATGGCAGGCTAGTAAATTTTCAGAAGACAATGGTCTGTTGTCTGATTTTAGTATCGTTTGTACACAAGTCCGTCACACAAAAGTCTGAAGTACAAACACGCATGATCTGAAGCAAAGAACAAGCCAGAAGCAGTCGGTCTTGTAAACTAGCATTCGTAATGGAGAATTAAAGTTTGTGATGCAGCAAATTTTGAAATGTCGAAATGCAGCGCATCTTCTTTAATGGGATAATAATGAAGCTGCTTTGCTGGTGATACTGATGGAGTTATGGCAAACGTATTTTAAAAAGGCATTTGTTTTCTAGTGATATCAAGAATAATATTATTATGCTTGTTGTTTGGTCTGAATTGGTGTCATCCCAGAAGGAAGCCTCTTCTAAAGATGATGCACAAGAAAGTCCGCAAACAGTTTCCTGAAGACAAGCAGACTAAGGACATGGATTACTGGAGCCATGTCCTGTGGTCTGATGAGACTAAGATCAAGTCAAGCGTGTGTGGCGGCAACCAGGTGAGGAGTACAAAGACAAGTGTGTCTTGCCTACAGTCAAGCATGGTGGTGGGAGTGTCTTGGTCTGGGGATGCATGAGTGCTGTCGGCACTGGGGAGCTACATTTCATTGAGGGAACCATGAATGCCAACATGTACTGTGACATACTGAAACAAAGCATAATCCCCTCCCTTTGGAGACTGGGCGCAGGGCAGTATTCCAACATGATAACAACCCCAAACACACCTCCAAGACATCCACTGCCTTGTTCAAGAAGCTGAGGATAAAGGTGATGGACTGGCTAAGCATGTCTCCAGACTTAAACTATATTGAACATCTGTGGGGCATCCTAAAATGGAAGGTGGAGGAGCGGAAGGTCTCTAATATCCACCAGCTCCGTAATGTTGTCATGGAGGAGTGGAAGAGGACTCCAGTGGCAACCTGTGAAGCTCTGGTGAACTCCATGCCTAAGAGGGTTAAGGCAGTGCTGGAAAATAATGGTGGCCACACAAAATATTGACACTTTGGGCCCAATTTGGACATTTTTACTTAGGGGTGTACTCACTTTTGTTACCGGCCGTTTAGACATTAATGGCTGTGTGTTGAGTTATTTTGAGGGGACAGAAAATTTACACTGTTATACAAGCTGTACACTTACTACTTTACATTGTAGCAAAGTGTTATTTCTTCAGTGATGTCAGATGAAAAGATAAAATAAAATATTTACAAAAATGTGAGGGGTGTACTCACTTTTGTGAGATACTGTATATGTCATCTGCTGCTGCTCCATCCACAAGTCTTGGGATACTAATGTCTCATTTGGTCTTCACTTTACCAAAATCAAACTTTGTAAGTTCCTGAGTTTGGGACGTGTATCTATTGTTTTAGAACATGCCTGTTTAGCCCCAAAAAAGAGAAATAATGCAAAACATACATGTTATACACCAAGATGTTGGTTTGTTTTAAATCAGCTACGATTTGCTGCCTACCCACAAAATAATCAAGGTATTTCTGCTGTAAATCTCTGGCAATTTGTGAGGGCGATACAGTACAGGCATTTTCAATAGGCGTCAGTACGCCCACAGATGGCCGAGCTGCGGCCTCTTCACCTGGGCCTGCCACTGCAGGTCCACGTCACTTGCAAGTGAGGCAAGCTAGCTGGTAGTATTCCTCCTTAAAAAAATTATGTACAGTACTATAGCACAGGACCACATGGTTGATCTTGTAGAGTGCCAGGTTGATCCGAGTTAAAAACAGCCTGAAACGACTCAATAGGATACCAAAGGCATTTTCGCCCACCCTTCTAGCACGAGAAAGCCTGTAATTGAATATTCTCTGCTCTGGGGTAAGGTTCCTTATAGGAAATGGCTTCATCAGATGTTCCCCAGAGCAAAGACCTCATCTGCAAGAAAAACAAAATTGAGGCCCTCAACATTTTCCTCAGCAGGTGGCAAGTTTAAGGTGCCATTCTGGAGCCGCTTGTAGGACTCTGTCTGCATAATCACTCCTTCATCCGAGTTGTGGCTGCTCTTCCCAACATCCAGATACAAAAACTTATAGGTTGGCAGACACTACAGCTAGCAAAAGCCCTTCTAATTAAAATAATATGAGCCAGAGTTGGGTGGTGGGACAATCCAGACATGCTTGCCATCAATAGCACCACCAAAGTTGGGAAAATCCCACTGATGGTGGAACTGGGCTGCAACATTCTGCCATTGCTCTGGGTTGGAAAGAAACTGTGGATTAAAAAAAAGGAAAAAAGAAATTACTACTTCTGCACATAACATTGTAAGCAGATTGGACACAAACATGCTTAGCCAACCTAAGGATAAAACTTAAATGAGTATTTAAAGACAAAAGTGTAAGGTCACCTTATCTGATTCATCCCCCCTCTGGTGGCCCATTATTTTAGGGTGGGGGATGTAAAGGGTAGATGTTTTGAACAGGTAACCCTCTCCACTTCCATGAGAGCTGTTTGCATAAGTAATCTGTGATACTTTAGCCAGCCCCTCCTTACTTACACTATTGGCAGCCCAGTGGACAGGTAAGGAGTGTCATAATCTAAAAATCTGGATACACACTGTCCAAATTGCAGCACATTTTGACATTCTGAAAAAAAAAACTATCAATATAATAGGAGGCGACAAAAACTTTCTATGTTATAATTTGTAGGTAATCAGGCAGGCCCTTGCACTTCACTGTTTGGTGAATGTATACAGAAATATGAACACAAAAGCAAAGTCAGCAGATAGAGTATTTGTATCTGTTGACTTAGCATTTTTTTGGGGGAGGGAGGGTTCCAAATGAGTTTGGGCCCCAAAAAATGGTCTCTTGCACTCTGCCTGAATTTGAGGAAAACAAGAAAAATTGTACACATTTTAGGGGTTGTTTAGGGTAAGCTGGCCAAAAACATTGTTAAGTTACTAGGCTAGGTGTGTATGGGACCAGGATAGCATGCTGGGGAGGTTAGTTATGGAAAATATGCATGTAGGCCGAAAAAAGGAGCAGGAAAAGCTTACAGCATGCATGAGGACAAAGAGGACATTCACAGCATATTACAATATTGATAATTATGTAATCAACAAATTAATACAATACATTATATTAGCAAACATTAATACATAGAATGTGATCTTAAAGGTAAAAACTTACCCTAATATAGTCTTTCTGCAGGACTTAAATAATGGCTGAGCAGGTCTCTGGAATAATGAGTCCCAGTGTCTGGATGGAGATTCCAGTGGTAAACTTGAGGTCCTGGAGACTTCTCCCCATCGCCAAGTACTGCAAGGTGGCTATGAGCCTTTGCTCTGGAATGATGGCAAGCCTCATGCATGTGTCCTGCTTCTTAATATGGGGGTCACCAATGCCAAGAGTTGGTGAAAGCAGGGGTCCGTCATCCGGAGATAATTCCGAAAATCATCCGGATTATTCTTCTGGAGCTCTTGCAGCAATGACATATGACATAATTGGTCACGATTAAGCAACCAATTTTTGGTCCAAGAATTCCTCCTCCTCCTGTTCCTGTACTGGACTTGGGTCAAAGCAATAACTCGAAGCCCAATAATAGCACATTCTCTCCTCTGATTCCACAACATGACTGGTTGATGAACAACCGTTCAGAAACAAACTGAAAAGCACAAACTGAAAAGCACAAACTGAAAAGTGCGAATCAACACTCACCAAACTTCTACTAACATGAAATTAGCAGAAGGAGCCCCAAGGGTAGCGCTTGAGGAATGAACTATCTCTTTGTAGTCTCGTAGTACATCTAGTATGTCACTACATTCGTACATTCGTGTTTGTTGGCCGACAATTGTGTGCCGTTAGTATGCAAGACAAGTAACTGGCACACGCCCTTTGGACAAAAATCAGACGCTCAGTTGGCCAACAATCGGATCGTGTGTACGAGGCCTTAGATCGAATATTCTTGCCACCTCTGTGTTCAACAATCACAATTAATCAAGAACAGGTGCTCATGCAATCCATCACCAGTACTCTCTAGCAGCTCACCTCCAGCTTTGACTCCTGTTTTACCAGAGAGTCAAAGCATGCAGTTTCCCTTGAGGGATACATGGAGATCTGTGCGCATGGATGGATATCCTTATAGCTTTCACAGCCCAGCTCTCTCCTTCATGGGATGTTCACATGTAATACCGGCTATATAAAACAGAAAACATACCATCTACTGCTCTCTGTAAAAAACTATTTTATTGCCATAAAATCTTATAGTGGTTCACTAGTGGTGCCAGCTGAAAATTGCACAATGTAAAAACCACTGGCTTACCACAGTCTGGTTAGGAATGATTGCAGAATAGCATCATCTGCTAACACCTTACTCCATATGCGTTGCTCTCTCATGTGGACCTCTTCAGTGGGGTCACCGTATCTCAGTTCACAGCACTTTGGCACTTTTGCACAATGGAATTTTACTTAACAATTAAGAATATTTAAAACTATGGACTTTCATGTGAATTATGATATATTGGATTTGATGTATTGTTATTATTTTATTATTATATTAATTATTATTTTATATACTCATGAGTCTATCTAAGGGAAGTTCTTTTGTTACAGGGTAGCGCTCTTTATATATTTTTTTCATTACTGCCAACATTACCATCTCCTGTTACCTCTCTTGCTCTATTCTGGTGCTTTGGCCCTAGAAATATATGCCGCATATATGTGTTCTGTCTCAAACTTTACAGCCTATTCTGGTGCCTCAGTGCTGTAAAGGTGCCACACAATGTTTCTGCAGCTCAACCTCAGCTAAAAAATATTTAAGGTTTGTTAGTAAATCGTGTGTTGTGCCTCAAGGTTTTTAGCCTATATTGTAATAGTGCTTTGCAATGTTTCCAATTTTACTCATATCTTGCCTATATTGTGTCTTTATGCATTGCCCAATATCGCTAGTATTTTTTGGTTTTGCAACACCACACAATATTGTTTCCACTGTGTCTGTCCCTCCTCATTTCCACCTATTTTTCTAGTTTCAATAATTCTTTGTTCTTATATGGACTAGTTGTTTATAGCACAACACCATTAGGCCCACACCGCATCATTTTGCTACAAGCCACATTTATTTATTTATTCCCACTGTGCTTCTTAATCACACTTGGGTATAAATAGACCAGCATTCCAAGAAAGGGGTATGGCTTCACAAAGAGGCTGGGCAGCCTAAAAACACACTGTCATGCCCCCTGAAGACCATCTGGCTTTAATGCATTTTCATTCAGTGACCTGGAACTATGCAGACTTCAAATGTACAATTGTTATATCCTGCAAGGGTACCATGCTTTTGCCATTACTGTATGCTTTTACAACTCTACTTTTTTTTAGAAAGGAAAATATCTGTTTTTTAGGCCTTTCATTTGTAGAGCCACAATTTTCTGTAAAACTTTATAGAGCATGCAACTTTGGCAAGGTGTTCCACCTGTCAGCTTTAAGTGGTAAAGATGATACCGTCATAAACAATATTTCATATTTACCTTCCTAAAACAAGAAAAATATATATTTTTAGCACTCAACATAAAAAAGAAAATACATAAAACACTATGAATTCTCTTAACTGCTGTTTACCCAGGCTTTAATAACAGGCAGCACAAACTTTAATACTTTTTTATTAAAAACCTTTTATCCTGTTCTAAGCCATTTTTCTGTTTCATTTATTTCACACTTTGAAAATACATTTCTATTTATTGAGATTTACTTAATTTGCAGGCAATACCTACCTAACAAGGTGCCAACACTAGTTCTGTAGGAAATGTATACCTACCTGGAAATATTTTATGTAGTCTTTGAGGATTTAATAAATAAAGTTGGATGCATCTGTAGAGGCTAAGAGTAGGGAAGAGAGCCAGTACTATTCATTTTTCTTTATGCTTAGCTTTAAGAATCAAATTTAAGACTTTTGACTCAGGGTTATGTTAAAAAACAAAATTATTCTTTGCTGGCATTCCTCTTCATATCTTATCTTTGTTCTGCACGCTTATTTTTTTAATGGAAAATGAGAATAATGTTTACTAGGTCCATTCCAATATCTGGCAAACAATTGGTTAATTTATATTTTTTCCTTTAAATTTCATCAGGCAGCACAATTCTTTTGTAAAATTGTTACAATTGAAAATTGAAAAGAGTTAACTTTGCAATCCTTCTTCCCAGAATGGGGTATGCATTATCTTTTTGTTAAATTCACACATTTTCTTGTGGTCCCTTTTCTTTCCATTTTCCTTTTTTTCTGCTTTTAGTTTGTTGCTGACTGCAAATTCAAAAGAATCACTCATTTTAATGACTGTAGACTTTGGAATCTTTGAAATGAGTTCAGCCATTTTGCTACTCACCTAGTTTACAGATGACAGAACTTCACAATTCCCCAGAACCTGCGGTCCCTGATATTATCCTGGAAGAAAAAGGTTTCTGAAACACATCCTAAATATAGAATTTTTTCCTTGCTTCACTACTTTTGCCTTTTATTCTAGAACAGCGGTACAACAAGTTAAGGGGATCTGTTATTGGAATTTACTCTGAAAATAATGATTGTGGTGTTCAGCAAATATCACCATTCTACATCGATAATTAATTATTTCAATTCCACTTTGTAAAAAATTTTTTATATATATATATATATATATATATATATATATATATATATATATATATATATATATATATGTATGTTAGTACATAATTAAATGGTGCTTTAATTGCTGTTTACTCTAGAAAAAAAAATGCAAAATGTATGAATGTATGGCAAAGTTAACCAAACTTTAAAAAGACATGCTAGCTAGTTGTTTACCTTTGTTTGCTTCCATATGCAAGAGTTTTTGACTTGTGCTCTCCTGCTCATGGCCAAAATTTTCATTTTTTTAACTTAGACAAAGTAGGAGCTGTTAGCGAGAGTATGCTATTTTTTTGTAGTGAGAGATATTGTTTTTTCATATTTATATTTGTTTTAATTTTGGCTTTGATCCATGGCCCTTATAGCTGTGCCTGTTTTAACATGCCTTTTGTTTGACAATAGCTTGCTTATTATCCCTACAAATGGGCAGATAGGAATGATGAGATTTGCCTTGCATAGACTTTAGACAGGTACACTGCAAAGTTTTTTTACCTTTGAACTCTGAGCAATATTCTCAAAACAGTTTGCAAACAAATGCAGATAGATTTCCCACAGATAAACTTGATAAACTTTTATTTGCAAAGAAATTCGAACAGTTAAAAGAGAAGTAATCAATGAGTTACAATGAGTTACATTGCATATAACAAAAACCAAGGAAAAAAAAAAGATCCCAATAAAAGGATAAATCAAGAGGATTACAGGGTTTCCAAGTTCCATTTAACATCATAACAAGAGTCCAAAAGTCTCAGATTAAGAGAGCTCAAGTGTCCAGTTTGTATCATACAGTGAGCTGAAAAAAGAATGACTTGGGCCTCTTGATGTAAAGTCCCAGAACAGGACCTTATTAAAGTTAAACATCCAACTTAAAAATACTCTGCCCTTCCACAGACTTCTTGAAGCACACATTACAGTTATACCAAAGGAGGGGAAGGACACGACACTAGTTACTAACTATAGGCCGATTTCCCTACTAAATGTTGACACTTTTTGCCAGAATCCTTGCCAATCGCTTGCTTCCTCTTCTACCATCTTTAATAGAAAAAGGCCAGGTTGACTTCATTCCGGGATGAAAAGCAAGAGATAACACTATCAAAGCCATAAATCTCCACCACTGGATGACAACCAACAGGCATAAAGGGTTCTTCCTGTCATTGGATGCGGAGAAGGTGTTTGACAGATTGGCCAGGGACTATATGGGAGCAGTACTGAGATGCATAGGACTTCAAAACCATATGTTAAACTCAATCTATACATGACACCAACTGATAGAGTTTGGATTAATGGCCATCTGTCAAACACCTTCTTTATAACCAGCGGGACGAGGCAAGGATGCCCACTCTCCCCTATCCTTTTTGTGCTAACCCTGGAACCACTCTTAAATTGTCTCAGGAACAATGAAAATATTAAAGGCATACCCATAGCAGGTCGCACCTATAAGTTAGCAGCTTTTGCTGATGACATTTTACTTTCCCTTAGCGAGCCCCATATCTCAATCCCAAATTTACTGAAAGACTTCATACTCTTCCAGCACCTCTCTAATTTCAAAATCAACTTCACCAAATCCCATGCCATCAATGTCACCATCCCACAAGAGATGGTTGCACATTGTGAAACTAACTTCCCCTTTCAATGGCGACATGATGCAATTAAATACCTAGGGATTTACCTTACAGCGAACCTTTCAGATCTCTTCGCCAAAAATTATCTACCCATTCTCAAAACCATATCCAATGACCTAAAAAAATGGAACAAACCACAGTTTTCTTGGTTTGGCCGCGCGGCAATTGTTAAAATGAATATCCTTCCCCGTATTCTATACATCCTACAAACTATCCCCATTAAACTTCCCCATCATTCTTCCTATCCTATAGGAGGATATGAACAGGATTTTTATGGAAGCAAAAACATCCAAGAATTACATATGACCTTCTAACATGACCAAAGACGAAGGGGGGTATTGGTTTTCCAGATCTTAAAAAATACTACTGGGCCTGACAGCTTACCAGAATTGTAGATTGGCCACTACACAACCAATGCAAGGACAGGGTTAGACTGGAAAACTCATTGTCCCCCTTACCACTACGATCGACATCCTGGTTGTCACCTAACCATATTCCCCCCACTCTCAGAGAACACCCTCTTATTCATCCGACACTCCGATGTTTCAGGGAAACTTGTCAAAAACTACACATCTCATCTGATCCGGGACCCTTAACTCCTATAAGACTCAACCCTGCCCCCCTCCCTGGTATGTCCGCATAATTCCATCAATGGCAACACCCACACATATTAGAACATCAATTTTTCCACGATGGCTCTCTCCTAGATCGCCTCACGCTAACGCCCACTCTCACCAACATCCCTCTCCCATTCTGGACCTACTTTCAAGTTCGCCACTTCTTACAGGAGATCAATCGCGACTCCTCCATTACATGACCATTTACTCCGTTTGAACACCTTTGCTCCCAATCCAACCCCCGACAACACTTAATCTCCAATATATATACCATGCCATTTGCAGACATCTCCCTTAAAGAAGGGAAAGCATACAGGACATGGGAAAGAAAAACGCAATCAGAGTTATCAGAAGACCAATGGGAACGTATATTTACAATTGCCCATAAAGGCTCTCTAAACGTCTCCATTCAGGAAAACAACTACAAGACCCTAACACGCTGGTACAGAACCCCAGCTATTTTAAACAAACTCAACCCTTCATATCCCAACAAATGCTGGAGATGTGACGGAGAACCGGGCACATTGTTACACATTATGTGGTCATGCCCAGTAATAAAACCATTTTGGATGCAAGAATGGATGCGAGAACTCACAGAATCAATCCACTTATATCTTAGATCATACCCCAGCCCAATGCCTCTTCCATCACTCAGATTTATCAGCTCACTACTACCGTAAGACACTGATCCTAGCCCTAATCAATGCAGCATAAATGTGCATTCCAAGACACTGGGGCTCTCCTCACGTACCGATCATCCCAGAATGGTTCAAACAAATTAACAAAATAGCTGAAATGGAAGGACTCATTTCCATCTCCTGAGACTCCCCAGCCAAATTTTCAAAGACATGGGCATGCTGGATTCATTTTCAAACAACCGACAGATATCTGACATTAATGAATTAATCTATGACCATGACTTGCTCACTTGTGACAAACATCTACTGACTACACTGCATAGTACCCTCAATTACCCCTCCCTCTTTTTTCCTCTCCTATCCCAGATGATATGGACCTCCCACACCTAACCAAGGGAAGAGTATGGGAGATCGCATGTCAACTTTTTCCCTCCGTAGCTCTCTGACACTAGGTGTTCTTCAAACCTAATCCCCTCCACCCTAAAGTGATTGCACACCGCAATCACTTTACAATTAGCGGAGACTGAGGAGACAACCATTAACCCCCTAATCACTCTGACCTCCCTCCTTCATCCCCACCCCCTCTCCACCCCCACACTTCCTTACCCCCCGCCCTTCATCCCTATGTCTTTCACTATCCACTGTCCTAATACCTGTTGCTATTCGGGTCCTCGTAACAGAGCACCCGGCCAGCAACTTCACACTCCATATGGATTGAATTATCATACAAACTCCCACACCATCACTCTACAAAGTGAAACCTCCCCTCACTGGTCATACCACAAGATGGAACAATATGCCATGGTACCTAGTAATATCTACTCCAAAGTTAATTTATTGTTTTTTTCTTCTACTAGACATAGCACTTATCCGCCTTATGTATGTTGAAATGTTTACATATGAGACTTTTTTTAATAGCCAAATCTTTGACACACTTGTCTTAACTACAACAACCACTGTTCCTTGATTCCTAAACTATTGTATGAAGATACTGGTATCTTGTTACAATATATTTTCAATAAAATTACTTTTTGAAAAAATAAAAGCAAACAGGGAAAAAAAAATACTCTGTATAGAAACAACTTACAGATGTAAATAATACAAGGGAAGGGGAAAATTGGGAACAAGAAACGCCTGGAGGTTGGTCAATTAAGTACGTGCTGTAACCATAAATGCACAGAAAAAGAAAGGAACACCCGATACTAGTGTCCGGGTAAGGGGTTACTCTAGCAGCACTTATTGGATATTAATTATCAAAAATTACCAGCTGAATTGCCAAAGTTAAATAAATCACTTTATTAAATGCTTTAAAACAACATTAAACATGTTAGGCAATAGATTAAATTGGAATAAAAATAGATTGATTATACTGGGTTCCACTGGGGCCCAGTTGCTACGTGTATCATTGGATAATATGTCAGACAGAGTGAACAATAATTTATAATTACATTAGACCAAAACAAGAACAACAAAAACAAAAAACACACAACGTAGAACAGTGTCCAGACGCTTTTAGGATCTTGCTACGTGTTGGCTGGTACTAAGGAAATGGTATAAATGGTATATTATTTTGGTTTGATTACCGCAATATCAATTATCAAATAGAGGCCAAAAAAGTACCTATCAATGAACAAGAAAGATCCCAGGGGGATATGCGGGGATGGGTGATGGGGGGAGGGTAGAGTGGTGCTATCTGTTGCTGATTGGTGTGCACCTGTTCTGGGCTGCAGGTTCTAGTGAGGACACATAAGATGATGACCTGTCCCATGGAAGGTATCAGATGAATTTGAAGATACTAATAAACAGGATGCTGTTGCTAGATAATTGTCCACATGAATAATTCCCATTAAAGTCACTAATAATAACTTTGATATTAGTAAATGTGAAGTGTATACTTGAGTAAGTAGAATTTTTGGAACTTTACCAATCCTTGCACCGATTGTCCTCCGGGTCCCGATCTGAATTGATCATGAGACTCCCATCTTCATAAGCAGGAGATGTGGTGTTGAGTGCAGCTTCAAATCCAATATCAATGGCTGGAGGGACAGCAGGACTTGGAATAGTACACCGCAAGCTCGACCTCCCTGTCGGATCGATGCTGCAGAAGCCGCCCGATAAACAAAGTCACCCAGGTTCAGAGATTCCGCCTGTAGGGCTTGGATCCATGGACTAGCTTGTGTTAACACGCATCTCTGGCTGCCTCCTCGTTATCTCCCATACTCAAAGTATAGCGTCCGTGACGTGTTGGCGTTGATGACATCAATGCGTTTCGCTATTGGCTGTAGCATAGCTTCATCTCGGACAGATGTAGCCTCCTTCTAAGCTTCTCCCTTGCAGTCAGTGCCTGGGGCTGTTTCTCATATCAGCTACTTCTATCAAATTATAAAGATTAGAGTAGGAAGGATTGATCTGCATGAAAGTTTGCCTAACAACAGCCAATCAGAGGATGAGCTAGGGGTAGACCCTTCTGTGCAGAGAAGAGAAAAAAAATGCATGATAGCCCATCCCGATAATATACTTGTTAACAGCAGGGCCCACTGAAAAATCCTCCTGCCCATTTCAGGGGCAGTTCTCTTGCAGTCCACTATGTAAGGTCTGACTCTTTATAAAGCTGGATATTATTTTGACATAGCTCTAGACAGGTGTCACACATGTACTTTTAGAATGGAATAACATTTTCTGATATTGCAACCAAACCATTAAAGTCATATTTGTTTAGCCAAGATACACAGAGTGAATAGTATTTTTGGATGGCTTCAAGCAGTGTAACTTAAGTTCCAGCACTACAGGTGGAAGACATTAGCCAAAAAGCAAAATCATTTAAGAGCAATGAAAATACTACTCGTTATCTTGCAAACTTAATGGCCTTATTTCCTCACTCTGCTGCATAATGACAGCTCTCAGTGTTGGCGCAAGCTGCCTCTCCCAGAGTGTAATTGTTTTTAAATGTTAATAGAAGCAGATCACACAGTGCCCATTTATTTGCTCTCAGGTAAGTGAGAAACTGCAGCCAGGACTCTCCTCTCTGTAGTAATAATTCAGAAGGTCTGAGTGGGGGTTCTGCCGCATGCAGCCACATAGAGAAAACCTGTGTAAAACTCATGCTAGGGAATGCAGCTTATGTTGTACCATTATCATATAAAGAAGCACACCTATTACAGGTTTACTTACCAGCCTTTAAATTATCACTTAAACCTTTCAATTATTAACTTGGATATATAAATGGTTTAGTTATATATTGTAATTAAAGTGATTGTAGTCTTGTTTAAAAAAAACAAAACAAAAAATATACTTATATACTTACCTGCTTTGTGCAGTAGATTTGCACAGGGCAACCTTGATCCTCCTCTTCTCAGGTCCCTCTTCGCTGGCCCTCCCTCCTGTCAAATGTCCCCACAGCAAGTAGCTTGTTATGGGAGCACCCGAGCTGAGCTGCAGCTCTGTGTGTCCATTCAGGCATGGAGCTGTGGTTCTGCTTTACCCCCTCTCTCTGCTGATTGGCTAACTGACTTTGATCGATAGCTGTAGGAGCCAATGGCTCTGCTGCTGTGTCTCAGCCAATCAGGAGGCAGAGTCCTGGATGACCGAGGGACTCGTTGAGATCGCTATACAGAGATGGGGTAAGATAAGTATTAGGGGGCTGTGCACACAGAAAGCTTTTTGTCTTAATGCATAGAATTAAGATAAAAAAACTTCTGCCTTTACAACCTACCTGATTAGACAGCCGTGCAAGGAGAGATCCCAGAGGAGCAACCAGGAACAAAGCCAGTAGCCAGGTCAGGGGTCATACACAACAGGATCAGACACAGAGATACACAGAGACACACGAGATAAGGTACAGCAGGATTAACCAGGAGAAAGGTCGGAAGCCAGGCCAGGGGTCAAATACCGTGCGGACAACAAAGGTACAAGTGCGGAGACTGGAGAATAGTTAAACCCAAGCTGGGGGTTGATGCAGGCGGAGAGCTGGAGGAGTCAGGCAAGCCGAGTAGTAAACAGGAACCAAATGCAGATAGTAGGTACAGAAGACACAGGAAGCTGACAATAATCCAGCAACCTGCATGCATCTGCAGCTGGCATAAATAGGCCAGAGGGCGCCAACAATTGTCACATTGCACACACCCGCCATTGCGCAGCTGCGTGCACCCATTGTTATGCACCTGTGTGCATGCATGTGCACAGGAAACCGGGTGTTGGCAGGATTGGCAGTCCCACGGCCATTTCCCTGACAGCTACAATGTAAAGTAGTGAGTGTGCAGCTTGTATAACAGTGTAAATTTGCTGTCCCCTCAAAATAACTCAACATACAGCCATTGATGTCTAAACCACTGGCAACAAAAGGGAGTACACCCCTAAGTGAAAATGTTCAAATTGCGCTTAAAGTGTCAATATTTTGTGTGGCCACCATTATTTTCCAGCACTGCCTTGACCCCCTTGGGCATGGAGTTCACCAGAGCTTCACAGCTTGCCACTAGATTCCTCTATAACATGGAATGACACTTTTAAAGAGTCTGATAAGGGCTGCACACCCCAAAACAATTGTTTGAAAAGAAAAATGGAAGATCCCCGTGGGGTTTTTTTAGCAGCAATTATAAATCAAATAAAGTTTTTATCCAAAATGATTAATTTTATTCAAATAAAATTAATCATTTTGAATAAAAACTTTATTTGATTTATAATTGCTGCTAAAAAAACCCATGGAGCCACTAGATTCCTCTTCCACTCCTCCATGACAACATCATGGAGCTGGTGGATGTTAGAGACCTTGCGCTCCTCCACTTTCCATTTGAGGATGCCCCACAGATGCTCAATAGGGTTTAGGTCTGAAGACATGCTTGGCCAGTCCATCACCTTTACACTTCGCTTCTTTAGCAAGGCAGTGGTCATCTTGGAGGTGTTTTTGGGGTTGTTATGTTGGAACACTGCCCTGTGGCCCAGTCTCCAAAGGGAGGGGATCATGCTCTGCTTCCGTATGTCACAGTACATGTTGGCATGCATGGTTTCCTCAATGAACTGTAGCTCCCCAGTGCTGGCAGCACTCATGCAGCCCCAGACCATGACACTCCCACCACCATGCTTGACTGTAAGCAAGACACAGTTGTCTTTGTACTCCTCACTTGGTTGTCACCACACACGCTTGACACCATCTGAACCAAATAAATTTATCTTGGCTTCATCAGACCACAGGACATAGTTCCAGTAATCTATGTCCTTAGTCTACTTGTCTTCAGCAAACTGTTTGCGGGCTTTCTTGTGCATCATCTTTAGAAGAGGCTTCCTTCTGGGGCGACAGCCATTAAGACCAATTTGATGCAGTGTGTGGCGTATGGTCTGAGTATTGACAGGCTGACCCCCCACCCATTTAACCTGACAGCACTCATTGCTGGCAGCACTCATATGTCTATTTCCCAAAGACAACCTCTGGATGTGATGCTGAGCACATGCACTCAACTTCTTTAGTCGACCATGGTGAGGCCTGTTCTGATTGGAACCTGTCCTGTTAAAATGCTGTATGGTCTTGGCCACCGTGCTGCAGCTCAGTTTCAGGGTCTTGGCAATCTTCTTATAGCCTAGGCCATCTTTATGTAGAGCAACAATTATTTTTTTCAGATCCTCAGAGAGTTCTTTGCCATGAGCTGCCATGTTGAACTTCCAGTGACCAGTATGAGAGAGCGAGAGCGATAACACCAACACACCTGCTCCCCCAGGTTCACCTTCCAGTAGGACATTGACCCTAAAAATTAAGCCAGAGCTACAATGAAATGGTTTAGATCAAAGCATATTCATGTGTTAGAATGGCCCAGTCAAAGTCCAGACCTAAATCCAATTGAGAATCTGTGGTAAGACTTGAAAATTGCTGTTCACAGATGCTCTCCATCCAATCTGGCAGAGCTTGAGCTATTTTGCAAAGAAGAAGGGGCAAAAATGTCACTCTCTAGATGTACAAAACTGGTAGAGACATCCCCAAAAAAGACTTGCAGCTGTAATTTCAGTGAAAGGCGGTTCTACAAGGTATTGACTCGGGAGGGCTGAATAGAAATGCACACCACACTTTTCACATATTTGTAAAAAAAAAAAATGGAAAACCATTTATCATTTTCCTTCCACTTCACAATTATGTGCCACTTTGTGTTGGTCTATCACATAAAATCCCAATAAAATATATTTACATTTTTGGTTGTAACATGACAAAATGTGGAAAATGTCAAGGGGTATGAATACTTTTTCAAGGCATTGTATATACTGGATTTATTGGCATATAACATACACTTTTTAACCATGAAAATTGGATGCAAATAGTGTGTACGTGTTATACTCCGATACTGCAATTTGGGCTGCCTAGGAGGGAACGGGGAGGGGGACGGGACGAGTGCCATCAGATTACATACAGTGAGAATCTCCTGTTTACTCAGCAGCCTCTGTAATAGGAAGTCCCGTCTCTTGGGCCTGCATTGGACCAGTGTTCTGTCTATCATAGAAGCCGATCAAGGAGGCGGGACTTTGTATTAAAGAGTCCGCCGAGTAAACAGGAGATTCTCGCTGTATGTAATTTGACGGCGCTTGTCCCGCCCCCCCGTCCCCTCCGAGGCAGCAGTAATCTGAGGTGAGGCTGTAGATGGGCATTGATCAGGCTGCATTCATGGCAATGGTGAGGCTGCATATGGGCATTGATCAGGCTGCAGATGAGCAATTGTGAGGCTGTAGATGGGCGATGATAAAAAGAAAAAACTGTAAGCGTAAATATTTGTGTAAATGAAGTAATTTAGCAGACAATATGAGAGCAATAATGGCTCAATAGTCCATACAGCAACAGTTCTTAGGGTGAGGTGACAGGAGGCAGCTATCCTCAGAGAAAAGCCAGCTCTGTAAGAAGATTGATGAAGAGGGAGAGAGACAGGAAGTGCCAACCTGAGTGTAGTATATTAAATGCGATTTATTAGAAAAGTAAGTAATGCACTTACAAGAAATAAAATAAAAACAGGCTCATCTGTAAATAGTGGTGTCTGCAGGTGTAGATCGGTATCCAAAACGAGCGTCCATGGATCTGGCAGATGACTGGGGAGTCTCAATCTGTCCTGTGGCCACTAGGAAGTCGGTCCGGGCCACCGTGGAGCGCAGGGAGATGACATCACCAGGAAGTAGAGAGACACCAGGAGAGGAAAAGAGGCTATGCACTTGGAGCATCAGCTCCTTCTACAGGCCTCTGTAAAAGGGCATTGATCAGGCTGCATTGATGGGCAATTGTGAGGCTGCAGATGGGCATTGATCAAGCTGTAGATGGGCAATGGTGAGGATGCATTGATGGGCACTGATCCTTATTTTTCTTCAAAGTTCTTTATTTAAAATTTAAGTTTTTTTCCTGAAACTTCCCTCCTAAAATGAAGGTGCATGTTACATGCAGATAAATACGATAATTTTATATATATATATATATATATATATATATATATATATATATATATATATATATATATATATATATACCATGCAGCGTTAGTGTTGATATTAGGTCTTGTGACCACTTCTTATAGTTTACTTTTTTAACTCTCCCCAGTTTAGTCTATTCACTTAAATTCATTCTTCCGTGGTAATTTGATGATATAAAAATCAGAAAAACAAACTATTTCTTTTTCTTCATATCACCATACACAAATTTTATTCTGACTGATGTTCCTTTACCTGTCATATCCTCTTGTCACCTCTTTCAATCTGAGCAGTGAAGCAAATTTAATAGGATGTGCTGTTCAAGGCAGAGACATGATCAGTGATTGCTCTTTCCTAATTGTATCCATCAGTACAAACAGATATCAAGATCAGCATTTGTCAGAGAGGACAATCAGACATAGCAAGAGAAAAATATCGGAAATAGCTTTGAATGTACAAAATCCTCAGAAGTGACAGAAATTTCTATATACATTGCAACTGTGCTAAGAGTTCATATAAACACAGCTCAGTCACCTTTGTTTTGGAATAACATACAGTATACTTTCTGTTCCGGGTGAGTCTATCACATGGTGTACCTTGAAAAAGTATTCACACCCCTTGAACTTTTCCACATTTTGTCATGTTACAACCAAAAACCTTAGTTAGACTTACCGGTGACAGTATTTCTACGAGCCTTTCAGGACAGCACCTTGGAGAGAGCGTAGCTCCACCTCTTCACAGGAAACACTGCGTGACAACTCCCTTTTTAAAGACAGCTGCTTCCACCATGCCTTAATTTATTACCGAGAAGACCTCCGACATGCTGGAAGATATAAGCAGAAAATTACCAAGCCCCATAATTATACTTTACATGTGATCACCTAGGGAGGGAAGTAGGCTGCTATCCTGAAAGGCTCATAGAAATACCGTCACTGGTAAGTCTTTTTTCTCCCTTCGCCTTTCAGGACAGCAGCTTGGAGATGATAACCAAGCACTTACTTCAGGGTTGGACCACTGCCTGTAAAACCTTCCTACCAAAGGAATGGTCTAAGGCTGACAGTAGATCCAAATGGTAATGCCTTATAAAGGTTGAAAAACTGGACCATGTGGCAGCTTTACATATTTGCTCAGGTGATGCCCCGGTCCTCTCTGCCCAAGAAGCCACCACTGCCTGCGTAGAATGAGGCAAGATTCCTTCTGGAGGTTCCAGAACTAAGGACAGGTAAGCTTCTTTAATGGCTTTTTTCAGCCATCTTCCTAGGGTACTTTTGGAGGCTCTACTCCCCTTGCGACTTCCTTCCATTAAGACAAAGTGTGAAGATGATTTCCTAATACTCTTTGTTACCTCTAAACACCTAAGGAGAGACCTTCTAATGTCCAGAGTGTGGAAGGCCTCTTCACCTGGCCCAGAAGGCAAGGGACAAAAAGGTAGGGAGAATGATCTCCTGCGTCTGGAGAAAGATCGAGGAAACATTAGGCAGACTATCCTGTCTGGCAGACATCTCATAAAAGGCTATTGGGTAGATAATGCCTGTATTTCACTAATTCTCTGGGCAGACGTCACTGCGACCAGAAGTATAGTCTTTATTGTCAGAAATCTTAATGATGCTTCTTCTATTGGCTCAAATGGTGACATGGTGAGCCCCTGAAGAACTAAAGATAAATCCCACTTGGGAAAACTTATAAGAGGTCTAGGCCTAATTTTTGCCATAGCCCTAAAGAACCTAACTATCAAGGGCTCCCTTGACAGGGTTTTTTTCCAAAAAAACTGATAAGGCAGCTACTTGCGTTTTGAGGGAACTCGTTGCTAAACCCTTCTCCATACCTATCTGGAGAAATTCTAAAACTGAAATAACACTAAGTGAATTAAAGTTTTTGCTGGAACACCAGGAATTGTAACACTTCCAGATTTTGAAGTAGATAGCCCTGGTGACCTTCTTCCTGCTGGCAAGAAGGGTGTTGATGAGCTTTTGAGAGTCCCTTTTTCCTTAATATTTTCTCTTCAGAAATAGACCGTCAGATTGAGGTAGGCTGGATCTGGATGGAAAATCTGTCCTTGATACAGAAGATCCGCCCTGAGTGGTAATCTCCAGGGGGGTTTCGCTGAGAGTTCCACTAGGGTGGAAAACCAGGGCCTCTTCTGCCAATACGGGGCAATTAGTATCAGACTTGTGAATTCTGTTCTGAATTTTGCTAACACCCACGGTATTCATTGAAACGGAGGAAAGGTGTAAGACAAAGGGAGGTCCCATCTGTGAGCTAATGCAACCACTCCGAGGGCCAGATCCTGCCTTTGAAGAGAGAAGAAAGCCGGTGTTTTTGCATTTCTTTGATTTGCAAAGAGGTCTACTTGAGGAGAGCCCCACTTCTCAGAGATCATCACAAATAACTTCTGGTTTAGAGACCACTCTGCTTCTCTTATTTCTCTCCTGCTGAGGAGATCTGCCAAGGTGTTTTCCTTGCCTTTTAAATGGACTGCAGAGAACAAGGCCAAGTTCTTTTCTGCCCAGCTCAGGATCTGATGAGCTAGCTTCATCAGAGTCTTGCTCCTCGTGCCCTCTTGTTTTGCTAGGTATAATACCGCCGTCATGTTGTCCGACAGTACCTGAACATGTTGAACTTTTAGAAACTGCTGGAAACAAATGAGGCTTAGGTGAATAGCCTTTAACTCCTTCCAATTTGAGGACCTTCTTGTCTCTGGTTTGGACCATACCGCCTGAGTTATTCGTTCCTTAAAGTGAGCTCCCCAACCCCATGCACTCGCATCTGTTGTCAACCTGCGAGTTGCCAGGAAGGACCATGGGAGACCCTTTGAGGTGTTTTCCTGATTTCTCCACCACCAAAGTGATCTTTTTGCCTTTACCCCTATGTTGAACTTCTTTTCCAAAGGTTCCTGGTGTGACCAGTTCAGAAAAATGTCCACCTGTAGGGGCCGAGCATGAAATCTGGCCCACTGTACTGCAGGCATTGCTGCTGTCAATAGACCTAGCACAGACATGGCCTGCCTTACGGACACCTCTGTGTTGGTTTGAAGTATCTTCAGAGCCATCTGCATCTTTTCCACCTTTTCTTGAGGAAGGAAGATTCTTTGTTTTACTGAGTCTGTTTCGTACCCCAGAAACCTTACTCTTTGAGATGGTATCAGATTTGATTTCTGGAGGTTCAGAAGCCAGCCCAAACCATTTAGATGTGCTTGGGTTACTTGCAGGTTGCTACCAATTGGTCTCCAAAGTACACAAGCCCACCTATACCTTGTTACCCACCACTGCACCTCGGAGTAAACACCAACTATATTAAATGACAAATGTTAGTGCAAGTGTCTAACTACAGCTGCCACATTGTAAAAAACTGTTAAACCATATGATTTTTATCTATAACGTGTCTACTATAAATGAATCACACGTGACAATAAAAATAGTGGCGCTCCCTAAATACGTGTATCACCCTTATAGTGACTACTTACTAGAACTCGTGGACACCTATTAAAGTGTACACCAATAATAAAAAAAGTACATATAAAAATTTATATATATATATATATATATATATATATATATATATATATATATATATATATATATATATATATATATATATATATATATATATATATATATATATATATATATATATAAAGATATGGTGAACATCAAGTGATCAAAAAACATTACAAGTTGTGACCCAGTATCAATGCTGCAGAAAAACTATTATTTTAACAATATATAAAAAGAATAGTGAGTGTACTTATAGCATATATGAAAATAAGTGACCCAGTGATAGGGTAAAAGTTCATTCAGAATTCATGCCTTAAGTCCAAATAAAAGTGTGCGGAATCTTCTTTCCAAAACCTTCCGCCACACCCTGGTGTTCAGTGAATCCACTCCCAATGAAAACTCACTCACCAGCTCCAATTGCCCACACTTGCCTGTAAGGCTAAAAAAGCTTAATGGTTCCAAATCACTGATATAAGACCACCAAATTATCCATCCAAAGGAAAGTGTAGAATACGTTCCATATGTGAATAAAAAAATGCTCCAAATAGTGTGATAACTACAACCAGTTTATTAGCACACACTTAAAACAAATCTCCAATGGTTAAACTCACACTTTAACAATATAAAATATGCACAGCAACCTCCACAGCACACTGCATATACAATCCACAGCGCAACAACTTATAAAGCCTCCTGAGGGTTTGCGGTCACGGCGGACCCGATATATGCAGGCGTCTGAACCAATTCTCTCACCTGCTCCTCGCTCGCCTGACTACTAAGACCGGTCTCTCCCTTGGTATGGTTACACCGCAATGCTCGTCCCTCTGTACGTTACTCGTTCACGATGTCCACCACTGCATGGCCATGCCCCGACATGTTTCGTCACACCTGTGACTTATTCATGGGATAGGCCGCCTCGAGTGTTCATCAATCCTTATATGTTCTCCCATCAATCACTGACAGTGGAACGTATAGTGCGCATGCGCCCCATATACACGCTGCGCCTGCGCACTCCTTGTGTCCCCGTAAGCACAAACCCCCATTGCTCGGGACCGCCGCTCAATAGACACTGAAGTATCCAGGTTGGTGACCACCACTCCAGGTAACTGGGTTTGAATTTCCCATCCTCCGTTGGGTGAATTGTGAGAGCTCCAGGTGCTGGCGATTGCTATTCCAATGGTATAGGTGCAATGAAAAATCTGGACTGCCGCACTCCGGATTGGAATAATAAAAGGTAAAATCTTCTTTATTGAAAAAATGACATGGTATAAAATGCGTACATTGCTCTGTTGAAGTGATACAGCATAACAGCTGACGCGTTTCACGCTCCCATAGAGCGCTTACTCATAGCTTTGAGTAAGCGCTCTATGGGAGCGTGAAACGCGTCAGCGGTTATGCTGTATCACTTCAACAGAGCAATGTACGCATTTTATACCATGTCATTTTTTCAATAAAGAAGATTTTACCTTTATTATTCCAATCCGGAGTGCGGCAGTCCAGATTTTTCATTGCACCTAAGACACTGAAGTATCGGGTTGCACCGTTCAATATACAATTTTACCTATATAGATATGCGCTACTAAGATGTTAATTATCTTCAAATCTAATATTATTTAGCATTATATAGTACTCACTTCACTAATTCTAAATCTGAGTACCGGACCCCGAATGTTACACACAATGTGCTGGTTGCTTCAGCACTATTACTAAAACAAATCAAACATCACAGAGCAACCCCCACTCTCCAATAATCATGAAAAATCTATATAAAATATGGTTGTACACAAAAATAAAACCACTCATTTAAGATTGCACATATTCATTGAAGACAATATTTAAAATAGATTACTATTAAAAATATTACAAATACATTGGCACTATATCTCCATAAAAACAACTATAGATGGCTGGAATTTAGTAATCCTAACTCATTTAGACTGATGTGTTAATGAACAGATGATTTATATCTCATTTCTGTCTTCCAGATATTATAATCTCACTTGGTCAAGTGTCAATTCCACCCCTCCCCCACACATAATATACAATACTGTGTATATTAAGGGGTGCACAGTCCACTAGGGCTTGCTCCCAATAATCCCTGGTGGGTATCAATGTATAATCTGGGGTGCAGGAGCCACTGGGGTTCACTCCCAACGACCACTGGTAGATGTTGGTCAGAAATGTATCTTTAACTTCCCCCTCAACATGAAACTGTATAGATCACAACTATATTCCCTATATTCAGATGTTTCCCTCTTTATTGCAATATAATCTATACTCTTACTGGATGATCACACATAGAGAGACTGCACTTTACCCATCCCTCAGTGGGTATTCACCTCTCTGTTACCACATGCATGCCCCATATACAAGTGCATGAACTCATACATATGGTAAACCTAACAAGGTTTCATATTTCATACCTGTGGGCTATCCTTATCCTCTCCAACAGCATATACATTACCCCTAAATAAAGTGACAGTGTTATGTTAATCTCTTCTGAAACTATCTCTTATATAGGTGGATGCTACATCACTCAGACAAATTCTAATTAAAACAATTATCAAATTAAAAATCATTAATAAAACAGTTCAAATCTAGTTCAATATTGAGTCCTCTCGGAGTCAAACTTTTAAAAAGGAATATCCATTCCGTTTCTCTACGTGATAGATCCCTTATCCTATTGGAACCTCTCCAGGAAGGGTGCACTACATCAATGCCACAAAACTGTAGTAAAGACAGGTCTTGTTGGTGTTTTTCCTTAAAGTGCCAAGACACACTATGGTATTTGTATCCATTCTTAATGTTGGACAAATGTTCACTTATCCGAACCTTCAATTGTCACTTGGTTCTCCCAACATAAAAAAGGCCGCATGGGCACCACATTAGGTAAACCACATGCGTGGTGGTACATGTACTAAACTCCTTAATTTCAAATGTCTCTGCATCCCTATTGGTGACACTTGTAATACCCCTGTTGCTCATTCTCACTGTTTTGCAACAAACACATTTCCTACAGCAATAAAACCCCCTAAAATCAAATCTCAGAGCTCCTAGGTTAGGTGGATCCAAGATTTTCTTAACTATTTGGTCACCTATGTTTGGGGCCTTCCTGTATATAAATTTAGGTTGTGTCGGTAGTATTTCCCTTAAGTGTCTATCTTTGCACAGGATATACCAGTATTTCCTAAAAATACTTTCTATTTCCCTATACTGGCAATGGAACCCCGAAATAAAACTCAGTTGGTGCTGAGTATCACCTGTTTGGGGCTCTTTCTTCTTCAAGCACTGCTCCCTAGGGATTTCTGCCACTTCCTGAATTATTTCCGTGAGTTTCTCATTGCTATACCCCTTCTGCATGAATTTCTCCTTCAAGACTAGGGATGAGCCGAACACCCCCCTGTTCGGTTCGCACCAGAACATGCGAACAGGAAAAATGTTCGTTCGAACACACGAACACCGTTAAAGTCTATGGGACACGAACATGAATAATCAAAAGTGCTAATTTTAAAGGCTAATATGCAAGTTATTGTCATAAAAAGTGTTTGGGGACCTGGGTCCTGCCCCAGGGGACATGGATCAATGCAAAAAAAAGTTTTAAAAACGGCCGTTTTTTCAGGAGCAGTGATTTTAATAATGCTTAAAGTCAAACAATAAAAGTGTAATATCCCTTTAAATTTCGTACCTGGGGGGTGTCTATAGTATGCCTGTAAAGGGGCGCATGTTTCCCGTGTTTAGAACAGTCTGACAGCAAAATGACATTTTGAAGGAAAAAACTAATTTAAAACTACCCGCGGCTATTGCATTGCCGACAATACACATAGAAGTTCATTGATAAAAACGGCATGGGAATTCCCCAAAGGGGAACCCCGAACCAAAATTAAAAAAAAATAAAAAATGACGTGGGAGTCCTCCTAAATTCCATACCAGGCCCTTCAGGTCTGGTATGGATATTAAGGGGAACCCCGCACCAAAAAAAAAAAAAAAAAAAAAAACGGCGTGGGGTCCCCCCAAAAATCCATACCAGACCCTTATCCGAGCACGCAATCTGGCAGGCCGCAGGAAAAGAGGGGGGACGAGAGTGCGGCCCCCCCTCCCTCCTGAACCGTACCAGGCCACATGCCCTCAACATTGGGAGGGTGCTTTGGGGTAGCCCCCCAAAACACCTTGTCCCCATGTTGATGAGGACAAGGGCCTCATCCCCACAACCCTGGCCGGTGGTTGTGGGGGTCTGCGGGCGGGGGGCTTATCGGAATCTGGAAGCCCCCTTTAACAAGGTGACCCCCAGATCCCGGCCCCCCCCTGTGTGAAATGGTAAGGGGGTACATAAGTACCCCTACCATTTCACGAAAAAAGTGTCAAAAATGTTAAAAATGACAAGAGACAGTTTTTGACAATTCCTTTATTTAAATGCTTCTTCTTTCTTCTATCTTCCTTCATCTTCTGGTTCTTCTGGTTCTTCTGGCTCTTCTGGTTCTTCCTCTGGCGTTCTCGTCCAGCATCTCGTCCGCGGCGTCTTCTATCTTCTTCTCCTCGGACCGCTCCGCACCCATGGCATGGGGGGAGGCTCCCGCTCTTCTCTTCATCTTCTTCTCTTCTTCTCTTCTTCATTTTCTTCTCCGGGCCGCTCCACAATCCATGCTGGCATGGAGGGAGGCTCCCGCTGTGTGACGGCGCTCCTCGTCTGACAGTTCTTAAATAAGGGGGGGGGCGGGGCCACCCGGTGACCCCGCCCCCTCTGACGCACGGTGACTTGACGGGACTTCCCTATGACGTCACGGGGAATGCCACAGGGAAGTCCCGTCATGTCCCGTGCGTCAGAGGGGGCGGGGTCACCGGGTGGCCCCGCCCCCCCCCCCTTATTTAAGAACTGTCAGACGAGGAGCGCCTCACACAGCGGGAGCCTCCCTCCATGCCAGCATGGGTTGCGGAGCGGCCCGGAGAAGAAAATGAAGAAGAGAAGAAGATGAAGAAGATGAAGAGAAGAGCGGGAGCCTCCCCCCCATGCCATGGGTGCGGAGCGGCCCGAGGAGAACAAGATAGAAGACGCTGCGGACGAGACGCTGGACGAGAACGCCGGAGGAAGAACCAGAAGAGCCAGAAGAACCAGAAGATGAAGGAAGATAGAAGAAAGAAGAAGCATTTAAATAAAGGAATTGTCAAAAACTGTCTCTTGTCATTTTTAACATTTTTGACAGTTTTTTAGTGAAATGGTAGGGGTAAGAACCCCCTTACCATTTCACACAGGGGGGGGGCCGGGATCTGGGGGTCCCCTTGTTAAAGGGGCTTCCAGATTCCGATAAGCCCCCCCCCGCAGACCCCCACAACCACCGGCCAGGGTTGTGGGGATGAGGCCCTTGTCCTCATCAACATGGGGACAAGGTGTTTTGGGGGGCTACCCCAAAGCACCCTCCCAATGTTGAGGGCATGTGGCCTGGTACGGTTCAGGAGGGAGGGGGGGCTGCACTCTCGTCCCCCCCTCTTTTCCTGCGGCCTGCCAGGTTGCGTGTTCGGATAAGGGTCTGGTATGGATTTTTGGGGGGACCCCACGCCGTTTTTTTTTTTTTTTTTTGGTGCGGGGTTGCCCTTAATATCCATATCAGACCTGAAGGGCCTGGTATGGAATTTAGGGGGACCCCCACGTCATTTTTTTTTTAAAATTTTGGTTCGGGGTTCCCCTTTGGGGAATTCCCATGCCGTTTTTATCAATGAACTTCTATGTGTATTGTCGGCAATGCAATAGCCGCGGTAGTTTTAAATGAGTTTTTTCCTTCAAAATGTCATTTTGCTGTCAGACTGTTCTAAACACAGGAAACATGCGCCCCTTTACAGGCATACTATAGACACCCCCCAGGTACGAAATTTAAAGGGATATTACACTTTTATTGATTGACTTTAAGCATTATTAAAATCACTGCTCCTGAAAAAACGGCCGTTTTTAAAACTTTTTTTTGCATTGATCCATGTCCCCTGGGGCAGGACCCAGGTCCCCAAACACTTTTTATGACAATAACTTGCATATTAGCCTTTAAAATTAGCACTTTTGATTTCTCCCATAGACTTTTAAAGGGTGTTCTGCGGCATTCGAATTTGCCGCGAACACCCCAAATTGTTCGCTGTTCGGCGAACTTGCGAACAGCCAATGTTCTAGTCGAACATGAGTTCGACTCGAACTCGAAGCTCATCCCTATTCAAGACATTTGCTTGCACTAAGTAATCGTCCAACTGTGTGCAATTCCGACGGATCCGCAATATCTGTCCTTTCGGAATATTCCTTATCCAAGACGGATGATGACCGCTCCTAGTGGACAAATAACTATTGCGGTCCGTGGGTTTAAAGTATACCTTAGTCTTAAGCACACTGGAGTCTTTTTCTATAGTGACATCCAAGAAATTAATAGTCCTATCACTGATTTGATATGCTAATTTAATATTATTTGTGTTTTGATTCAAATGTTCTAAAAATTCCTCCACAGACTCTTTTGATTCCTCCCAAATAAACAAAATATCATCAATAAACCTACGGTAAAATTTTAGCTGCGAATGTGAAGGAGCTCCAATTCATGTTAAAAAGTATCTTTATTGAAAAATAGTATCAACTTACATAAGTATACTTTTGTCCTAGTGGAGTGCTTTTAGGGTGTTCTTGAGCTGGACATTTTTTGGCTTAGAGATTCCCTTACTCATCATGAGCTGGGCTTCTGCAGCCTTGTCATTAAAGTTAGTGAATATAAAGAAGGATAGCAATTTGGTCTTTGGCACAGAAGATTGTAACAATGCTTCAGAGCCTATTGAGTGTCTTACTGGGTCAGCAAATCACATTCACTTGGGCCAGTCTATAGCAAGGATCACTGGAAAGCCCTGCTCTTTCCTACAAAGTAGATGAGAACCGATGGCCTGAGCTGCTATGGGTTAAGTTAAAGCAGGGTGTTGAACCCAAACCCTAATAAAATAAATAGGAGCCAAATCTGTTAAATTAAAAAAATGTCAAGTTTCTGAAGATGCAGGGATACTGAGCTCCGAGGCCGCCACTGCAATCCGAGGCTCTGTGCCATCATCACCCTTCACAACCTGAATGCCAGGAGGTGGTATGCCTCGCAGGAGTACACCGAGGACCAAAACCTGCCACCATACAGTGCTTCCTAACACCACGTAGCGCTTACACCCCGTACGAGATGGGCATCCCAGGGCAACATTGCGCCTACAAACTCCACGAGAGACGGCTCTGCTCCTACCTTCTCCAGCACTGAATACATGAATGGTAGGACAACCGCACATCTCTGAGCCTCAGCTGCCCTCCACACTTCCACCTTCTCTGATCTCCTTGCAGTATTCAGGGAGGATTTTTCCGCCAGCCCTACTATAGACAGCCAGCACTCACTAGCTCCCGCAGCTGCCTCTATCTCACAAAAGCCCCGCTCAGTGTTGTCTCCTGCAGAGATGTCGGACATCTTGCTCTTTCTCCCTACTAAAAGGGACATGGAAACATTTGCTGCCTGGTTGGAAACATCTCTTTTAGGTGATATCCAAAAGTTGAAACAGTCTGTATCTGTCCTGAAATCCAAGATTGCCACCTTATCCACAGAACACATTTCTGTTCAGCAACGCCTCACATCCTTGGAGGAAACACGCTCTGGTTACCAACAGAAATAATCCGGCATGTGCCTCCAATACAGCGACCTCAGAAACTGGCACAGGAGAAATAAGATCAAACTCCACGGCATCCTTGAGGCGGTAGAAACCATTGATTTGAGAGCCGTCATTGGGATTTTCAATGATCTATTGGGGAAACCTGTTTCTTCCCCCATTGAACTGGATGGGGTCCACAGGGTTAACATACCAAGCCAAGGTGAACACTCTCAACCCAGGGATGTTCTCTGTCGTGTGCATTTTTACAACCTCAAAGAAGAAATCATTCACAGGGCTTGGAACAGAGACCCTTTCCAATTCAACGGAGCTACTATACACCTTCTTCCCGACTTTTCCCTCCAGACCCTCTTTATGAGATCCCAAATAAAACCCCTGCTGGAGAAAATCCGTGAGTGTGGTGGTTCGTATGTTTGAGGATACCACTTCAGCCTTCTCATTCACCTCCATGGTTACAGATTTTCTCTCCATGACCCAGAACAGTTGCCGGACTTGTTTTCCTTTCTGGATGTGCCTCCGGATATCCTGAACTGGTTGTTGATCTATCTATCACCGAACCTCAGACCTCTGCCTCAACGGAGACGCCGCACGCCATCTTCAAGAAACACCTCTCTCACACCCTGTGATGGTCCTTTTTTCCCCAGAGAACTCTGATGTCTAGCTTGATCCGCACCCATGTCCTGTGATTGTTATGGCTGATGCCCTAGGGCACTTAGCTACGCTCGCCTTGCTGTTTTAAGCTTACAGAGGGGCAAGGTGCTCCTTTTTTATGCCTTGATCTTATGTGTATATGGAAATGTCTACTGATATCCCTACGTGTCTCTTCTTTACCTCTCCCCCCTCACCCCCCCTTTTTTCTTCTCTCCCCCTTAATTACATTTTTTTCCTAATCTCCCTTCTCTCCCCTTCCCTATCCCTGTTCCTTGACATTCCAGATGCACTTTGATCTTGAATATATCTCCCAATAAGGGGTGAGGAGTTCCATATGGGAGACCTAGGCGCAACCAGCTTCCTTTTAATAGCAACCTCTTTGTTGCCCCTTACACCCTGGATTTTAATTGCACCGTGGGGCAGCGGATTACATCTGCCTAATGGTACCTGCCCTATATTGCAATTCGTAAATTTCCTACACCTGCAGCTGCCCTGCCCAAGTCTCCCATGGGGCCTCCCCCTTATTTTAGCCTTTTATTATAGGCTGGTGTTTATACATTAATACCTTTCTTTGTTGTACTTTAAAGTGCTTCTCTAGTTTGTTTACAACCAATGCACATTGCTCGTTAATCTTTTGTTTCTCACATTATGCTATCATGTGGTACCTGTTGCTCACCCATTTATGAGCTAGCTTACTTCCCCCCCATTTTAGGTGACAGGGATCCTGTCTAGCTCCCTAATATTGGGATGAACAGATATCTGTAGGCTACATTTAGCCATCCTCTTTCTTTTCCTGCTTTAGAGCTTCATTGGGAGTTTTCTCCCCTATTCTCCCTCCCCTTTTACTTCTCTTCTCTCCTTCCCTTCTTTATTTGTCTAGATCTGATTCTCTATCATCCCCCTTTCATTTCTTCTTTTTGTTTTCCACCTTCTACCCCCCCCTTTTTTTTCCAGGAGCCCAAGCACTGTGACTTACTGATTTCGGGACCATCCCATAATGGCCTCACTTCAGATGTGTTCCTTCAATGCCAGAGGCCTCAACGAACCATCCAAGAGATCACAAGTCCTCTATGGCTTTCATAAATGTAAGGTTAGAATACCAAGAGACTCATTTCCCCTCAAACCACATACCAACACTACGCAACAAATATTTCCCTTCTTGATACCACAGTACTTATGCTCAGTCGAAGTCAAGGGGTGTCTCCATAGCCTTTCACAAATCCCTTCCTTATCAACTCCTAGACACCTGCTCAGACCCAGAGGGTCGATACCTGTTTCTCAAAATCACTTTTATACGGCAAAACCTACACTCTAGCAAACATGTATATCCCAAATTAGGACCAAATCACTCAATGTCTTAAGTATCTCCATATCCTTATGGGTTTTGCCGAGGGAGTTATCCTAATGGTGTAAAAATTAATTGCATTCTTGACCCTTAACTTGACTCCACTACACTACATAGTTCAATCTCGTGTCTCCAAATTACTAGACTGAAAACATTCCTCTTACAATACAATCTAGTGGATGTGTGGCATGAACTTACACCGTGGGACATTTTTATTTTTTTATTTTTTAATGAAGGACTTGCCCCAAGCTGTCTCTTGTCTTTTTTACCATTTTGACAATTTTTTTGTGAAATGGTAGGGGTACACTTGTACCCTGTTACCAATTCACACAGGGGGGTGGGATCTGGGGGTCCCCTTGTTAAAGGAGGCTTCCAGATTCTGATAAGCCGCCACCTGCCGACCCCCACAACCACCGGGCAAGGGTTGTGGGGATGAGGCCCTTGTCCCCATCAACATGGGGACAAGGTGCTTTGGGGGGCTACCCCATGTTTCCCATGTTGAGGGCATGTGGCCTGGTACGATTCAGGAAGCAGGGGGCCGCTCTTTCATCCCCCCTCTTTTCCTGCGTGTCCCCCCCTCTTTTCCTTACATGACTTACTGTTTCCGTTACATTCACTGTACTGATAACACATCCAGTCTTGAACCTCTTGACCTTTCTGTTTTTTTTTATTATATATTTTTATGCACAAAATCAATAAAACAAAGATAAAAAAAAAAAAAAATTAGCATGCAAAAAAAAAAAAAAAACCTTTTAAAAAATCTATTTGGCCAAATGCTTTAAATGCTTACTGTAAATTGAAACATTAAAAAGGCACAATTCAATTAACCAGTTTGTCTCCAAAGCTATTTTTTTATTTTATTTTCCCCATACATTTAAAAATCATAATTTTTGGCAATGAATTAATCCCCAGAACAATATATATACAGTGGGGACATAAAGTATTCAGACCCCCTTAAATTTTTCACTCTTTGTTATATTGCAGCCATTTGCTAAAATCATTTAAGTTCATTTTTTTCCTCATTAATGTACACACAGCACCCCATATTGACAGAAAAACACAGAATTGTTGACATTTTTTCCGGGTTATTAAAAAAGAAAAACTGAAATATCACATGGTCTTAAGTATTCAGACCCTTTGCTCAGTATTTAGTAGAAGCACCCTTTTGATCTAATACAGCCATGAGTCTTTTTGGGAAAGATGCAACAAGTTTTTTACACCTGGGTTTGGGGATCATCTGCCATTCCTCCTTGCAGATCCTCTCCAGTTCTGTCAGGTTGGATGGTAAACGTTGGTGGACAGCCATTTTTAAGGTCTCTCCAGAGATGCTCAATTGGGTTTAAGTCAGGGCTCTGGCTGGGCCATTCAAGAACAGTCACAGAGTTCTTGTGAAGCCACTCCTTCATTATTTTAGCTGTGTGCTTAGGGTCATTGTCTTGTTGGAAGGTAAACCTTTGGCCCAGTCTGAGGTCCTGAGCACTCTGGAGAAGGTTTTCATCCAGGATAACCCTGTACTTGGCTGCATTCATCTTTCCCTTGATTGCAACCAGTCGTCCCGTGCCTGCAGATGAAAAACACCCCCACAGCATGATGCTGCCACCACCATGCTTCACTGTTGGGACTGTATTGAACAGGTGATGAACAGTGCCTGGTTATCTCCACACATACCGCTTAGAATTAGGGCCAAAAAGTTCTATCTTGGTCTCATCAGACTAAAGAATTTTATTTCTCACCATCTTGGAGTCCTTCAGGTGTTTTTTAGCAAACTCCATGCAGGCTTTCATGTGTCTTGCACTGAGGAGAGGCTTCCGTTGGGCCACTCTGCCATAAAGCCCCAACTGGTGGAGGGATGCAGTGATGGTTGACTTTCTACAACTTTCTCCCATCTCCCGGCTGCATCTCTAGAGCTCAGCCACAGTGATCTTTGGGTTCTTCTTTACCTCTCTCACCAAGGCTCTTCTCCCCCGATAGCTCAGTTTGGCCGGACGGCCAGCTCTAGGAAGGTTTTTGGTCATCCCAAACATCTTCCATTTAAGGATTATGGAGGCCACTGTGCTCTTAGGAACCTTAAGTGCAGCAGAATTTTTTTTATAACCTTGGCCAGATCTGTGCCTTGCCACAATTCTGTCTCTGAGCTCTTCAGGCAGTTCCTTTGACCTCATGATTCTCATTTGCTCTGACATGCACTGTGAGCTGTAAGGTCTTATATAGACAAGTGTGTGGCTTTCCTAATCAAGTCCAATCAGTATAATGAAACACAGCTGGACTCAAATGAAGGTGTAGAACCATCTCAAGGATGATCATAAGAAATGGACAGCACCTGAGTTAAATATATGAGTGTCACAGCAAAGGGTCTGAATACTTAGGACCATGTGATATTTCAGTTTTTCTTTTTTAATAAATCTGCAAAAATGTCAACAATTCTGTGATTTTCTGTCAATATGGGGTGCTGTGTGTACATTAATGAGGAAAAAATGAACTGACTTTAGCAAATGGCTGCAATATAACAAAGAGTGAAAAATTTAAGGGGGTCTGAATACTTTCCGTCCCCACTGTGTATATATATATATATATATACACACACCATATTTATCGGCGTATAACACGCACTTTTTTCCCTTGAAAATAAGGGGAAAATCACGGGTGCGTGTTATATGCCGACAGCGTACCTCGGAGGGGAAGGAGGGGGACGAGTGCCGCCGGAAATCACAGAGCCGTCATCTCCTCTCCACTCGGCTCACACGTCACACACACAGTCCCGCCTCCGGCATTGGACCAATGTTCTGTCTATCACAGGAGCTGGTCCAATGCCGATGGAGGGACTGTGTATGTGACTGCCGACTGAGAGCCGAGTAAACAGATGACGGCTCGGTGATGTCCTATAAGAAAAGGTGAGCTGCATTAATGGGGCAGATAAGCGTAGAACAGGTTGCAGATGGGCACAGATCAGGCTGCACTGAAGCTGCAGATGGGCACTAATCAGGCTGCATTGATTCTCACTGACCATTATTTTGCTTCAAAGTAGTTTATTTACCTGAAAAAATAAACTAAAAAAAGTTTTTTTACCTGAAACTTCCCTCTTAAATTGGGGTGCGTGTTATACGCCGGCACGTGTTATACGCAGATAAATACGGTATATATATATATATATATATATACTGAAAGCAGAGGACCTGTACAATAAAAAGGTAATACTTGCAAATGTTTGGTTCACGTGATATTTGCGTAACTGTTTATTAAACGCAAATTTTCAGGAAAAAATATAAGAAAATTAATTTTAGTGCAAAATCACACCATATATAAAATATAATTAATAAGGTAGCATTTAGTAAATAGATACCAAACATTCCATGTCTTAAACTTATAATTAAAATCCAATAACAAAAAATTCCAAATGTGTAACAGGCCAATTCCAGATGCACATCAGACTCTACCCTGGAGTTGTAGAAAGGCAGGGAAGATGGAAAGAACAGGTGCCCAATATGTGGATCTCCAGGCGCCCCAACAGATCACAATGAAAAGACAAAAAATATAAATTCCAAACCGTCACATCAAAAATTACCTAGTGCAATTATATATCCCTAAAAGAAAGACAAATATGCTGTGCTTAGACTCTAAAACAACAAAAATGTGTCTATTATGAAAACAAAGTGACCAGTGCTGTTGATAATGGAGACTTAGTACCACACAAAATGAAACATACTTATTGAGGGCTGATGTGTGCAGCTATTAATCTGTCAGCTCATAGTGAGGGATGTTGGTATCACTGAGTCAAAAAGACCCACTGCACCAAAATAATTTGTGCAAACGATACTTGTGTGCATATTAGTGTTGCCACCTTTTCTTCAAGCCAAACCTGAACACCTTAGCGGTGATTGTGATAGTGGAGGGAAATCTGGTGCTAACAGACCCTTGCTGGTAGGTACAATGGACTGACATCCCCAGTGACACTAATACAGTGATAATGCTGTACACTGTCACTGTACTAATGACACTGGTAGAGGAGGGGGTCGGTTGCCACAGGGGAGAAGACAGAGAGAACACAGCACAGGCAGGTGCAGCCAACAAGATTTATCACTGGGTTCTACGATACCCCTGCTGAGTTCCCACTCTGACTGTCTGCATCCCAGGCAGGGCTTTTTTTTCTCACAGAATAGGTGCAGGAGCTTAACTACACCCCCCCTTCCTGAACATTCCACATTAAATAGTGGGTTTGGCTACATTGCAGTGGGAGGGTCTTAAAATGTGCAGAGGTCAGGAGTGTGCTACAAAACCAATGCAGAATTCAGGAGTTTGTTACATACAGAGTGTAGGGATCAGGACGCAGTATATACAGAGTGCAGGGATCAGGGCATGGTATATACAGAGTGCAGGGATCAAGACGCAGTATATACAGAGTGCAGGGATCAGGTCATGGTATATACAGATTGCAGGGATCAGGGCATGGTATATACAGAGTGCAGGGATCAGAACATGGTATATACAGAGTGCAGGGATCAGGGCATGGTATATACAGAGTGCAGGGATCAAGGCATGGTATATATGGAGTGCAGGGATCAAGGCATGGTATATATGGAGTGCAGGGATCAGGACACAGTATATACAAAGTGCAGGGATTAGGACATAATATATACAGAGTGCAGGGATCAAGGCATGGTATATACAGAGTGCAGGGATCAGTCCTCTCCCACTACTCCTTTCCATTGCATTCTCATCCACATGATCCCCCATCCATCCCTCCTCAGCTCTGAGCCATGTTTACACCCACTCTACTATCTTCATCTTCTCCCCCCTCCCTTAAAAGCTTCACCATCCTGCACATGCCTTGCCATTGCTGTACTAACCTGAAATTCACAGCCAGCACATCCCCAACACTGCAAGCGCTGCCTCTCTGCAGCCAGATCATCCAGGGGCGTCGGCATCCAGGCACCAGGATCAGAGAAGTTGCAGCCTACCTCCTGACCCCTCTCTGGCCCATGACAGTACTGCACCCAGGGAGACAAGCTGATAAAAAGCTCTAATCCAAGGAGGGCAGATTTAGCTAACAGGTTGGGAGGGACTGGCTTATGTTGTGTGCGGGTGTCAGATGAACAGAAACCCGGGCAGAAGTGTCAAAAAACGAACTGTCTGGGTCATTCCCGTACAGGTGGCAACTCTAGTGCATATGGATAAAAAATTTCCAGGCAAAAAAGCCCAGAAATCAATACAAAACAAATGAAGTGCCCTAATACATGACAAATGAAAAAAGATCATACCTAATGGAGATCTGTGATCAAGGCTGGAGCCACACATGCACCATCCACTCCAAGCTGCAGATGGAAAGCAACTGAGTCAAGCTCTGGGCTAATAAAAGCCCAGGTGCTTGACAACCCTGCAAATCTGTGTGATATCCAAAAAGTACTGCAGCAGCACTGACATTTATACAAGAAAAAAGTTATAAAATTGCCTGCAAATGACATTTCATTGACATCTTCTTTGTGTTTTTTTTATGCAGCACAGAGACCCCTCTAAGGATCTACTATCTATTTTTTGGGAACCTTTGGAGGGGATTGTGTGTTTTTTTGTTTTTTTTTTGTCAATAACATGTTGTGTGCTGTCAACCTAGAAATTTTAACCTCAAAGTAAAGACACCCAAACAAGCCCTTTATAATAAAAATACCCCAAAAATGTCCTGTAAAACCATCAATAATTATGATGCCCTCTAGACTTGTGCACAACAGAAAATTTTGTTTAGTTTCGGTTCGTTGTCATTCGTAAAATACATAATTGTTCTGTTATATTTGTTATGTTAAATTAATTTGTTTTCATATAATTAATTATTTCTGTAGAGTGTCGATATTCGTTATACTGAATCTCGAATCATATCAAATTCATTCGTTATATCCGCTATAATTTCTTTTGTATTAGTTGAAATTCGATATTTATATATGTATATTGATTCGTGATAATGATTCGTAGTTTGGAAAGTCGTTTGTTTATTGAATCTGTTAACACACACAATGACAATATCTCTTCTCCTCTGCTCAAATACAATACAACACCCTTCTCACTCAGTTGAATGAATTGTCGGATCCTGGGAATACAGATAAAAATAATTGAAAAAACTGCATGGGTTCTTCCCCGCCAGTCCATTACCAGGCCCTTTGGGTCTGGTATGAATATTAAGAGGAACCCCTCACCAAAATGAAAAAAAAAAATGTGTGGGGCTCCCCCCAAAATCCATACCAGGCCCTTCAGGTCTGGTATGGATATTAAGGGGAACCCTGCGCGAGGGGCGTGTCCTGGACGTGAAGCTGGGAAGACATACAGATTCTGAGCTCTCCACACCCAGCTCTAATCTACCACCATCCATCGCTCACCTTGCCCTGGTGAGGCCCTAGTTCGCCTTCCCTGGTGTTGGGACTGATCCAGTCTTGGTCCAGCGGAATATTGCTGTGTGTGGCTGCCTGGTTCCGGATCTGCGTCCGACTTTACAGCCCGGCGGCTCCCGCCATCTTGGGGCCTACAATCTGCACGGCGATTCCTACACCTTAGGATCGCCATCCGCAAAAAGAGAGCATACCCCGGCCTTAATAGTGGGACAATCCGCCTCCGGAGGACTTTAGGCAGTGTCTCAGCCAGAGGGAGGTGTGAGAGACTTCCCTTTGTGTGCCTCCTTTACATTGCGGCCGGCCGTTCTGTGGAGGCCTCCGGTCGTGACCTCGGATCTTCTCCCGGGCCACAGTGAGTAGAATCCCCCCACAGTCGACACCTATGGAGGTGTCCGTCCTCCTGTGGAGCGCTGCCCGTCTTCGGTTGGAGGTTTTGGGCCTCGGCGGATCGGATCTCACAGGTTCGGCGGCTGCTCCCCAGGAAAGTCCACGGCTTTGGCCTACACCTGGAGGACGGTGGCCATCTTGGTACTCCAAGGATTCCCAGGCACATTTGTCTCCCTCCTGACATTTAGCTGGCCATTCTTTCACAAAACTTTTGGGGACCACCTGCCCTAATAACCACCTTCTCACAAGTACTATAGGGGTCCACAGGGCTGCTGATCATCGGCCCCGTCAAGCTTAACAGAGTTCTTCTCTCCAACATGTCAGCTGTTTTCTAAGTGACTTCTGGGCCCTAGTCTGCTCTCCGAGACCTCTGAAATGTTTTATTAGCTATGTTTAGCCCCGGAGGTAAGCCTGCCTGAACACTATACTTTTTAAGTACCTCATGGGCAAAGTTGGCCAGCAGCAGCGTTACTATAAGCCACAGTTTGGGCCATGTGAGGAATCAAATATGGAACACTTTGTTACTAGGCCACAACCCTCAACCTTGACTTCCTCCGCTAACCCATTCACCACGATGGATCCATCCCTAGTTACGGAAGATACAGAGAACCCTCAACCAGCCAATACCCGAAATCAAGTTCTCAACCCATCATCCCCACATGAATACCTCACCCCTGATATCCTGGACACTAAACTACAGCTTTTGCTTCAACAAATCACATTTAATGTCTCGGCAGAGGTAAGCAAATTGGCAAACCAGCTGAGAGGGGAAATAAACCAAATTGGGGAACGTACGGATACTCTCGAAAATAAATTTGATGAGATGGTGAACTATGTTCAGGCTATGGAGGAAGAAAATCACAATCTGCATCTCTCGGTTTCTCAGTTACAATTACAACAAGAGGACCTAGAGTACAGAGAGAGGAGACAAAACCTGCGATTTAGAGGAATTCCGGAAATGGTAGGAGATCCTGACCTACGTACATATCTCTTGGGTCTATTTAACACCCTGGCCCCTACAGTGGTGGACATAGATTGGCGCCTGGACAGGGCACATTGGTCCTTGGGCCAAAAACCTCCGGCTGGAGCTAGGCCCAGGGATGTTATAGTGAAGTTTCACTTTTGTGAGAGGCGCTGACCTTGGCCACACGTAATAAATCTCAAATTATGTACAAGGGTGTGAAACTGCAGATTTTTAGCAACCTTTCTCCCATTACTCTTGCTAAACGAAGGAACCTGCGTCCAATCATCTCCTATCTGCAACATCATAAGATTCCATACTACTGGGGCTTTCCCTTTCGCCTTGCTGTGTCAAAGGAAGGTACCCAGTACACCCTACGTGACCTACAGAAAAGCGAGGCCTTCCTGAAAAACCCCTTGGCCTGCCTCCCCTTCCGGAAGAAGATCTGATCCCTCCTGCTGCCCAAGTACGTCTACCACCAAATACTTCTAGCCGCATCTGGACACCAGTTCTGGGTAAATCCAAGAAGCACCTCTCTACACCTCAATGTCTGCGCTCCTCCAAACAACCACCTTGAATCTTCTGTACTGTTCTTCTTTTGGATCCTTTTTTACTCCTCGCCTTCCGTGTTACAGATGAAACGAAGTTTGCTGCTCTGGTTTCATAAAGTTTTGTATCTACCCTGTTTCTCGTTCGGGGTAGAATTTTTTTTACCATCTCATGAGGAACTTTCTTTAGAGGTTTTTGTACCTTAGGCAACGTCTGCTCCTGTTCTTCAGCTGACTTTTCATTTTTATTGTGAACAGGTTTCCTATGGTCAGTTCTATTTTACATGTTACTAAGTTCATAAGGTGAGCAGCTGGCCCCTCCACCTTTTTTTTCCCTATCCAGAGTCTCCTGATGGAAGTCCATACATGCTCCTACCAAGCCTTGGATTATATCCAGGGTTCCCTGAGATGCAGTAACATCTCAGGCTTGCGAAAATGTAAGTATTTTGTTTCTTTTTTTCTGTTTTGTTTGTTATTTTTTTTTTTTCTTTCTTATGTCCATGTTTATAGATCAGCCTTATAGGTTGCAAACACAATGTTTCTGTTTCTTTGCTTCAAAGAGTCTTAACTACAGAGTTCATTTGTTAACACTCACATCTCGAGGACTTACTGCTAATGATGCCATTCACAATCAGAATTATACATATTTCATTATTGTCGATATTGTATTGCTCCTCCCCTTTACTATCTCTACACAAGACTATCTGATTAGAATACAGTCATGGCCCTGAAGATTATGTCGTATAATGTGAAGGGCCTAGGTTCTATTAATAAACGCTGGATGGCTCTGAAGGACTTCAGAGCATCTGGCGCAGACATGATAATGATCCAGGAAACTCACTTCTGTGCAGGAGGTTCATTTAATTTTGCCTCAAGGTTTTTCCCTACCTCCTTCCTTGCCTCTGACTACACGGGCAAGGCGGGAGTGGCAATTCTGATTAAGAAGTCGTGCCCTGTCAAGGTTAAAAACTCCCATGCAGACCCCCATGGGAGATTTCTTATTTTAAATTGTGAATATATGTCTGCGTCCTTTACTCTTGTTAATCTCTATGCCCCTAATACGGGCCAGATTGAGTTCCTAAACAAACTTTTTGATAACCTTCAATACCACACACAACCTTTTATGATTGTTGGTGGGGACTTAAATTTGGTTATGTCACCCTCTAGAGATTGACAGACCCTCTTCAGTACTGTACCATCCAAAAAAATCTCGTCCCAAGCTAATGCTTTTCGTAAATGTATTAGGTCCCGCTGACTATTCGACTCATGGAGGATCAAGCATCCCTCTGCTAAACAGTTCACGTTCTATTCCCCAGCTCATAAAATGTACTCACGTCTCGACCACTTTTTCATCTCAGCCCCACTCCTCTCCTACGTGGTCGAGTCAGACATATCCCCCATTACATGGTCGGATCATACATCCATCATCCTGGATCTAATGCTTTCTCAGGCCTACACCAAATCCTGTCATTGGCGCCTTAATGATCACCTCTTACAGTCCAAGGTATCCCGCTCTATTTTAACAAAAAGTTTGGTAGACTATTTTCAGCTCGGTGGCGGGGGTTTCTACTCTGTGGGAGGCACACAAGGCTGTATTCCATGGTGCTTGCATAGCTGAAAGTTCTCGATTGAAGAAAGATATAGCTGAACTTTTACAGTCCTTGACATCCGCTCTGATAGCTGCGGAGAGGAGGTTGTTGTGTGCTCCCAAGGTGGAGAAATTACATAAAGTCATCCCCCTCAGGGAACAAATTAAATCAACACAGCTTGACAAGACAGCCAGATCCTTACTCTGGACGAAGCAGAAATGTTATGAATACTCTAATAAACCCCATAGAATGTTAGTCAATAAACTATGCCCACGTCCATTCAGTTCATTTCCTGACTTTCTCCAACAAGCAGATGGGTCTAGAGTGCACTGCCCTCACGAGATGTCCAAAATATTTGGCGCATTTTACAGTGAACTCTATAACTATCTGACTCCAGAAAATCACTTCAATTTCACACAGGAAAAATTTGAGTCTTTTTTTTTCCAATATAAAACTTCCAAAATTATCTGTAGCAGATTTAGAATGTGGCCATAACAACCGAGGAACTTCTGTCCATAATTAAGACTCTCCCACTGCATAAATCACCCGGTCCTGATGGCTTACCATAGTCTTACTACAAAACCTTCTTTGATACTTTATCCCCACACATGTTATCTTTGTATGATTCTCTACTTAAAGGCACTACCCCACTTCCACACTTTTCTCACTCTTATATCTTAATTATACCAAAGCCTGGCAAGGACCCCTCTATTCCGGATAATTATAGACCCTTCTAAATTTGGACTATAAAATATTTACCAAAATACTTGCATCTCGGTTATCCAGATTTATCCCTAAACTGATACATAGTGACCAAGTGGGCTTTGTCCCTGGCAGGCATGCGGGAGATAACACCTGCCGTACGCTAGATTTGATAGATCTCCTGGACAGGTCGTCTCGCTCAGCACTGATTCTAAGTTTAGATGCACAGAAGGCCTTTGACAGGCTGAGTTGGCCATATATGTTTGCCACTAGGGATGAGCCGAACATCCCCCTGTTCGGTTCGCACCAGAACATGCGAACAGGAAAAAAGTTCGTTCGAACACGCGAACACCGTTAAAGTCTATGGGACACGAACATGAATAATCAAAAGTGCTAATTTTAAAGGCTAATATGCAAGTTATTGTCATAAAAAGTGTTTGGGGACCTGGGTCCTGCCCCAGGGGACATGGATCAATGCAAAAAAAAGTTTTAAAAACGGCCGTTTTTTCAGGAGCAGTGATTTTAATAATGCTTAAAGTCAAACAATAAAAATGTAATATCCCTTTAAATTTCGTACCTGGGGGGTGTCTATAGTATGCCTGTAAAGGGGCGCATGTTTCCTGTGTTTAGAACAGTCTGACAGCAAAATGACATTTTGAAGGAAAAAACTCATTTAAAACTACCCGCGGCTATTGCATTGCCGACAATACACATAGAAGTTCATTGATAAAAACGGCATGGGAATTCCCCAAAGGGGAACCCCGAACCAAAATTTAAAAAAAAAAATGACGTGGGAGTCCCCCTAAATTCCATACCAGGCCCTTCAGGTCTGGTATGGATATTAAGGGGAACTCCGGCCAAAATTAAAAAGAAAAAATGACGTGGGGTTCCCCCTAAATTCCATACCAGACCCTTCAGGTCTGGTATGGATTTTAAGGGGAACCCCGCGCCAAAAAAAAAAAAAAAACCGACGTGGGGTCCCCCCAAAAATCCATACCAGACCCTTATCCGAGCACGCAACCTGGTAGGCCACAGAAAAAGAGGGGGGGACGAGAGTGCGCCCCCCCTCCTGAACCGTACCAGGCCACATGCCCTCAACATTGGGAGGGTGCTTTGGGGTAGCCCCCCAAAACACCTTGTCCCCATGTTGATGAGGACAAGGGCCTCATCCCCACAACCCTGGTCGGTGGTTGTGGGGGTCTGCAGGCGGGGGGCTTATCGGAATCTGGAAGCCCCCTTTAACAAGGGGACCCCCAGATCCCGGCCCCCCCCTGTGTGAAATGGTAAGGGGGTACAAAAGTACCCCTACCATTTCACTAAAAAACTGTCAAAAATGTTAAAAATGACAAGAGACAGTTTTTGACAATTCCTTTATTTAAATATTTCTTCTTTCCTCTATCTTCCTTCATCTTCTGGTTCTTCTGGTTCTTCTGGCTCTTCTGGTTCTTCCTCCGGCGTTCTCGTCCAGCATCTCCTCCGCGGCGTCTTCTATCTTCTTCTCCTCGGGCCGCTCCGCACCCAAGGCATGGGAGGAGGCTCCCGCTTTTCTCTTCATCTTCTTCATCTTCTTCTCTTCTTCTTTTCTTCTCTTCTTCTCTTCTTCTCTTCTTCATTTTCTTCTCCGGGCCGCTCCGCACCCATGCTGGCATGGAGGGAGGCTCCCGCTGTGTGACGGCGCTCCTCGTCTGACAGTTCTTAAATAACGGAGGGCGGGGCCACCCGGTGACCCCGCCCCCCTCTGACGCACGGGACATGACGGGACTTCCCTGTGGCATTCCCCGTGACGTCACAGGGAAGTCCCGTCAAGTCATCGTGCGTCAGAGGGGGGCGGGGTCACCGGGTGGCCCCACCCCCCATTATTTAAGAACTGTCAGACTAGGAGTGCCGTCACACAGCGGGAGCCTCCCTCCATGCCAGCATGGGTGCGGAGCGGCCCGGAGAAGAAAATGAAGAAGAGAAGAAAAGAAGAAGAGAAGAAGATGAAGAAGAAGAGAAGAGCGGGAGCCTCCCCACATGCCATGGGTGTGGAGCGGCCCGAGGAGAAGAAGATAGAAGACGCCGCGGAGGAGATGCTGGACGAGAACGCCGGAGGAAGAACCAGAAGAGCCAGAAGAACCAGAAGAACCAGAAGATGAAGGAAGATAGAAGAAAGAAGAAGTATTTAAATAAAGGAATTGTCAAAAACTGTCTCTTGTCATTTTTAACATTTTTGACAGTTTTTTAGTGAAATGGTAGGGGTACTTTTGTACCCCCTTACCATTTCACACAGGGGGGGGGCGGGATCTGGGGGTCCCCTTGTTAAAGGGGGCTTCCAGATTCCGATAAGCCCCCCGCCCGCAGACCCCCACAACCACCGGCCAGGGTTGTGGGGATGAGGCCCTTGTCCTCATCAACATGGGGACAAGGTGTTTTGGGGGGCTACCCCAAAGCACCCTCCCAATGTTGAGGGCATGTGGCCTGGTACGGTTCAGGAGGGGGGGGCCGAACTCTCGTCCCCCCCTCTTTTCCTGCGGCCTGCCAGGTTGCGTGCTCGGATAAGGGTCTGGTATGGATTTTTGGGGGGGGACCCCACGCCGTTTTTTTTTTTTTTTGGCGCGGGGTTCCCCTTAAAATCCATACCAGACCTGAAGGGTCTGGTATGGAATTTAGGGGGAACCCAACGTCATTTTTTTTTTATTTTGGCCGGGGTTCCCCTTAATATCCATATCAGACCTGAAGGGCCTGGTATGGAATTTAGGGGGACTCCCACGTCATTTTTTTTTTTTAATTTTGGTTCGGGGTTCCCCTTTGGGGAATTCCCATGCCGTTTTTATCAATGAACTTCTATGTGTATTGTCGGCAATGCAATAGCCGCGGGTAGTTTTAAATGAGTTTTTTCCTTCAAAATGTCATTTTGCTGTCAGACTGTTCTAAACACAGGAAACATGCGCCCCTTTACAGGCATACTATAGACACCCCCCAGGTACGAAATTTAAAGGGATATTACACTTTTATTGTTTGACTTTAAGCATTATTAAAATCACTGCTCCTAAAAAAACGGCCGTTTTTAAAACTTTTTTTTGCATTGATCCATGTCCCCTGGGGCAGGACCTGGGTCCCCAAACACTTTTTATGACAATAACTTGCATATTAGCCTTTAAAATTAGCACTTTTGATTTCTCCCATAGACTTTTAAAGGGTGTTCTGTGGCATTCGAATTTGCCGCGAACACCCCAAATTGTTCGCTGTTCGGCGAACTTGCGAACAGCCAATGTTCGAGTCGAACATGAGTTCGACTCGAACTCGAAGCTCATCCCTATTTGCCACCTTAAAAAAGTTTGGTTTTAGTGTTCCTTTTTTAAAAGCTTTGGAGGCTCTTTATACGACTATTACAGCTCAAGTGCGGATGTCATCCTTCTTATTGCCCAGTTTCCCCATGACAAACGGAACTCGGCAGGGATGCCCCCTATCACCACTACTCTTTATTTTATGTTTAGAACCACTGGCCGAGTCCATCTGCTCTCATCTGGATATTCAGGGAGTAGTGATGCGGCAATATAAATTGTCACTTTTTGCAGATGACATTCTGCTTACCATTACCAACCCGTTAATTTCTCTCCCCTCATTACATAAACTATTGGCTTCCTTGTGTGCCATATCTGGCTATAAAGTTAATACTTCCAAAACTGAAGCCCTCCCCATACACATTACATCATCTCACCTGTCTCAGCTCAAAGACTCATACCCTTATAAATGGTGCAACGCTTCTCTCAAATATTTAGGTGTCCTTCTTACCCCCTCCTACTCATCCCCCTATTCTGCCAATTTTCCCCCTTTGATTCTAGATATTAACAAATCCTTGTCGGCCTGGACAAAATATCCTCTGTCCCTATTAGGTAGGATCAATGTCCTTAAAATGTCTATTTTACCTCGATTGCTTTACCACTTTGAAACACTACCGGTTGCCCTGCCTTCTTCTCAGCTAAAAGCACTTCAGAGGAGTTTTTTTAAATTCATATGGGAGGGTAGGGCTCATTGCATTGCGAGCTGGGTGGTTTTCTCCCTAAGATCCAGGGGGGGTTTGGGAGCCCCGGACATTGCCAAGTGTTATTTCGCTACACACTTAAGGGCCATTACTTCATGGTCCTCTCTACACGCTCCGAATCAATGGACTGCTATACCCGGTCCACCCATGCTCCTTGATATGGGGTGCCCCTCGCTCCCTGGATCCCATTTATAAACGTCAATGCACTGCTCCAATGACTTTTACTCTAACCATCTGGTGTAAATGTTCCAAGGACTATCCTCTCACCTCACCTTGTCCTCCTTTAGCGAACGTACTTTTTAACCCAATCATACCAGACAGTATGTCCCTGGGTAGGGTTTTCCCATGGCTCCACGCACCTCTCTTTCAGTTACGGAACTTGGTCCATCCCATCACACGTAGACTACACACCTTCAATACTTTGTGTGAGAAGTTTGATATACCCTCCCATCTTTTCCATTTTTATCTACAGGTTAGACACTTCTTTCACTCTCAATCTTCAACCTTGACCCTTGATAACCCAACCGCTTTTGAACATATATGCGCCCAGGGCCCACACCAACGACATTTAATATCCTGTACCTACCGCATCCTCCATGAGTCGACTCCTCTAGAGGAGACCATGCATCACTATATGAAAAAGTGGTCTCTTCTATTGGCACAACCTATTACAGTACAGATTTGGGACAAGGTTTGGTCTTCTGTTTTCAAATCCTCCAAATGTGTCACTCAAAGGGAAACATCCATTAAGATTCTTATGTTCTGGTATAAGACCCCTGATGTAATTCATAAATATGACCCCTCAGTTTCGCCGCACTGCTGGCGCTGCGGATCTGACATAGGTTCCTTATTCCATATTTTTTGACAGTGTTCTCTGATTCAACCCTTTTGGTACTATGTGAACAAACTCATACAGAAGGTGGTGGATGTGACTCTCCCGCTAGATCCCTTAAATTGCCTACTGGGGCTCCCTATTCCAGGCTTACCCAAAAAAACATACCGACTAATCTCTTACATTTTGCTAGCAGCCAAAAGGCTTATTCCTCAATGCTGGCTGTCCAGTACACCTTGTCCATGGTCTAGATTTCTGCAACTAGTGGCTGAGATTCGGAGGATGGAGTTTCTAATGGCATCTGTACATGATTCCATTCCCCAATTTACTAAAATGTGGGAACCTTGGGATCTATCGGAATATGGGTCTCCTATGCCAACCACCACCTTCTGATTTATATTAACATAACAGTGTCTCTGTTCATTCTTCCCCCCCTCTCCCCATTGCTAATTATGCCAACTGATGCTTTAATGGTCTTCTATTGAATACTTTATACCCTCCCAAAAGCCTCTACCCTTCTTATATTCTTGACTGTGCTTTGGTTTGGACTCTAATATTTAACTATAAGTTGTTTAAAATTTCTGATAAGTGATACAATGCACCTCTGTGTCCTGTATCTGTGTACATGGTTTATGCACACGTACGTGTTCTGCATTGTCATCTTTTTTGTATGTTTGTAAACATTGCACTTTCCTTACTAGTTCAATGTACATTGTGTAATGAGTTTACATGTATCTTTTCTTCTTTTTATAACCCAATAAAAATACAATTTTGAAAAAAAAAAGGGGGAACCCTGTGCCAATTTTTTTTTGAAAAATGGCGTAGGGGTTCCCCCCAAAATCCATACCAGGCCCTTCAGGTCTGGTATGAATTGTAAGGGGAAGCCTGCACCAAAGTAAAAAATAAAATGGTGTAGGGGTCCCCCCAAAATCCATACCAGACCCTTATCCCAGCACGCAACCTGGCAGGCCGCAGGAAAAGGGGGGGATAAGAGAGCACCCCCCTCCTGAACCGTACCAGGCCACATGCCCTCAACATGGGGAGGATGCTTTGGGGTCACCCCCAAAGCACCTTGTCACCATGTTGATGGGGACAAGGGCCTCATCCCCCAACCTTTGCCCGATGGTTGTGGGGGTCTGTGGGCAGGGGGGCTTATCTGATTCTGGAAGCCCCCTTTAACAAGGGGACCCCCAGATTCTGGCCACTCTATGTGAATGGGTATTGGGTACATTGTACCCCTACTCATTCACCAAAAAAAGTGACAAAATGTTAAAAATGACAAGAGACAGCTTGGGACAAGTCCTTTATTAAAAAAGAAAGAATGCTTTTTCTGCAGCCTGCCAGGTTAGGTGCTGGGATAAGGGTCTGGTATGGATTTTGGGGGGTACCCCAAACCATTTTTTTTACATTTTAGCACAGGGTTTCCCTTAAAATCCCTACCAGACCTGAAGGGCCTGGTAGGGATTTTGGGGGTACTCCTACGCCATTTTTAAAAAAAATTAATATTCATACCAGACCCAAAGGGCCTGGTAATAGACTGGAGGGGGCATGCTGTTTTTTTCAATGATTTTTATCTATATTGGCCGGGATCCGACAATTTATTACAGCCATGGGTAGTTGTAAATTACCTTTTTTCCTTTAGAAATGTCATTTTGCTGTGGTATTGTTCTAAACACAAGAAAAATTTGCTACTTTACAGGCATACTAAGGACACCCCCCAGGCATGATATTTAAAGGAATATTTCATTTTTATTGTTTCACTTTAAGCATTATTAGAATCACTGCTCTTGAAAAAAATGACCGTTTGTAAAACTTTTTTTTGCATTGATACATGTCCCCTGGGGCAGGACCCGGGTCCCCATACACTTTTTATGACAATAACTTGCATATAAGCCTTTACAATGAGCACTTCTTTTTTTATGTTAGTGTCTCATAGAGTTTAACAGTGTTCCGCGGCTTTCGCTTGACTCGAACATCGGGCTCATCCCTAATAGCCACCAGAGTATCCCTGCATGCACTAGAGAATCCCTGTACCTGGAGAAAATCCTGTCCAGTTTGTTGTTGAATCTGGAGTTCAAGAGGTACACAGCTCTTGACAGGTCCTGCAACATCTCCAATTGTACAGTCAACTCTGATGGGTCCAGATGCTGCAGGATTTGAGGAAATCAGCCGATATTTGTCTATGCCTGGGATATACATTGATGAGACAGGAATGTGACGTTCTGTCCAGGAAAGGATCCAATCTACCTCTCTTGCCATGAGGAAACTTCTAGGTCCTCCCTGCTGCTTGATTTATGTCACTGCTGTGGCATTGTTCTACTGAATATGGATTGGATTACTTTACAGTAGTATGGTCCAGTGCTGGAGAGGCAGCCAAATCACTTGAAACTCCAGGATACTGATTAGAAGATCATACTCTTCCAAAAACCATAGTCCCCTGCACTAACAAGATGTCCAGGACAGACTGGCATCCATTGTGAGAATCGTACAGACCATGAGAAAAAAGAACCCCCTCAATTCCATAGCTGTATTCCTGAGTTACCAGGCAAGGGAAAACTCGATGCCAAATGAATCACAGTTGACTTGTCCCATGGCCTCTTGCACATTGGAGAAAACAGTACGTTATGCACATATGCATGTATACGTGTGTATACTTGCGTATATTGCAACACTAGCAACTAGAAGAGAATTAAAAAGAATGTTATGCATGTATATGCATAAACACATTTTGAACTTATATACATGTATACACAAGGTCTTTTACTCAGGATCTTTCTGCTAGCAAGATCTACATAAAAACATCAGTAAATTATTACATCCATGTGCAAGAGGCTATAATGTTATGCTATAAAGATCTTGATTGGAACTGGACAAATGAGCCTGCCTCAAAGGAGGCTACTATCAGGCCCAAGACTCTCATGCAAAAGCAAAAATTTGAACAATTCCTGGACTAGGAAAATCTAAGATTGGAGAATACAAATGTTTTTCTGTGGAAGAAACACTCTGGTCTGATATGTGTTCAGGTCTAGATCCAGATATTCCAAGGAATTAGTTGGATCGAGCATTGATCTCGTAACAAAGACAGAGGAAGAGGGCACACCAGGGCACACCAGGGCACACCAGCCTAGTGCATTATCATATGACTCTTAATTACAGAAAGAATAAAATCTGATGTACTCACAAAAGTGAACAAATACAGACAGGAAATCAATCCAGGCCCAATGCTTGAGAGGTGCCCATCTGCTGTCCGAAACTGTCTGAAATTAGGAAACCCACCCCTAAAAAGGGGAGGGTCCAAATATACAAAGGGGCACTCAAGTGTATTAACTGTTGTTGAACAGCAAATTACCAAATAGAAAGATGATGATGTGCACAATCGCCATATAAATATGTACAAAAAAATCATGATCAAATAAATAAATAACTAAATATAAAATATGTCACAATCAGTTAATGCATAAAACAAAATGTTCTTTGCATAAATACAAACCATAAATGTAACCTAAAAATAACATAAAAAGAAAAATAAACAATTACAGGGAAAACAATTATTATGGAGTTCATTCATACCACCCTAATGGAAACTAATGGTTAGGGGCGGGTGCAGAGGAGCTCCATGGATGGTCCTGTATGTGTGTGAGTCGGCAGGCTCCTGCTCTGTCATTGAGCTGACATCGGGCTCTTTGCTGCCACCTATGGCCATTTCCTGCATGTGCACCCCTCTGCATGTGGAAACAAGGAACACCTTCAGCTTTAATGTGAGGGTATTTACATCCAAATCAGGTGAACGGTGTAGGAATTACAACAGTTTGTATATGTATAATAAATGGTAGAAACTACCAACCCGCGCAAATGGAAGCTGGTTAAACTAATGTAAAATTGATTAAGGAGCAGCAGGTTATAAAGATAAATAAAAAAGACAATAATTAACAAATGAATTACAAACTGTGCTCCATATAAAAAATGTGTGTGTTCAAAAAAGTGTTCACATAGTGTTGAAATCAAACTTCTGGTTAAATCCTCCTGGGGTTCAGCAAGACATCAGACAACAGTAATCTACCACCATCACCGGCCACACAGCCTACTCACCAGATTGTGGTGACTCTCATGACAGGAGTCAAAAACGCTTCAAGAACAACCAAAGAAGCTTCACACGATCACGGCTTTATTCAGGTGCTGGAACTCAGGTAACTCAGGTAACACTGTAGCGGCTTGGATGCATACAAATGAGCTCCCGAATAGAGATGGGTCATTGAAGACCATTAATGCCATAGATGGGGAGAAAATGAATGGAAAACTCTCATTGTGAATTATGCCAAAAAATTTATTGGACAGGCTAAAAACAAGCTAAAAACTGCATCACCCACATGTGGGTTCGTGCGGACAAACAAACAAACTGCATTGCGAACGGAAGTGGCATGTCACGTTCGGTACGTCCGATCGGTTTCGTCAGTGCATTCTGACGTCATCAGGGATCATACGAACGAGCACGCCGCCTCCTTAAATACACACATCAATCAAAGGCATCAAATCCGGTGACATCCCGCCTTGCAGAGGAATTAACCAGAATTGAAAAATAAAATTAAAATAAACACTGCCATCTTGTAGCCAGCAAGCAGAATACGGTTATAAAATTATTACGACATCTAAACTGCCATCTTGTGGATAGATGCCAGATTACACAACTGAATAAAGTGTCAGTTTATGGATAAATCAGGATACATAAATAAAATGAAATAAATAAAATATAATAAAATATGATAAATTTAAATAAAAATAATAATAAAATAAAATAAAATTAAATAAAAATAATGCTGTTGAATAAATTTAAATTCAAACCTACATTTGGAGGAAATAAAGAAAAATATAAAGGGATGAGACCGGAATGGATTGCCCCTTCACAATCTGTATAGACATGAATCAGTAATTGAACAGATAACAATTTAGATCAATGTCGACATTAATACCTGCCGGAGTAAGTGCATTTAATTGTTAAATCCATTCCGTTTAATTTTTTGATATTCTCTGAACCATATTTCCTCCCCTCCAATAAGCATCCAGCTTGTCAATCCCAAAAAATCTAGCCAAGCTAGGATCCTGCCGATGGTGGATTCTAAAATGGTTAGAGAGACTGTGTTTGGAAAAAAAGTTTTTTGTTTTTTTTTGTTTCACAAAAGTTGGAAAAAACGTTTTTAATGTTTGTGAGGTGTTCATTGATGCATGTGCAGAGGTTTCCCTTGGTATGTCTGACATACAGTAACCCGCACGGGAAAATAATGAGGTACGTGACATAGGTGGATTTACAGGTGATGAATTTATCTATTTTGTAGTCTTTGCCCGTGCTGAAGGATGTGAAGTGTTCTACTTTTCACATATTATTCCTAGATAATTTGCAGGCTTTACGCTTCCTACAATAAAAAAACCCTTTAAGATCCAAGAAAGTGGGAGCTCTCCTTGGGGGTTTAATACATTCGGGGCTAGTTTATTTTGCAAATTCGGTGCACGCCGATAGATGAACATAGGACGTTCTGGTAGGAAGCTGGACAAAGTCCTGTCTCCTAGCAAAATTGGCCAGTGTTTTTAAAAAAGATTTTCAACACTTTTGTAGTCCCTATTGAAACTAGTCAGAAAAGGAACATAGTCCAATTCACATTTCTCTTTGATATTATCTTTCAGGAGTTGATCCCTATCCATCCGTGAAATAAGTAATTGGGTGGCCCTGAGTTCTTTTTCCCTGTACCCTTTTTCTTTGAATCTGTCAACCAATAGATTACATTGAGATGTGTAATCTGACATAGACTCACAATTACGTCTAATCCTTAGTAGTTGCCCCTTAGGTATCCCTTTTAGCCAGTTAGGATGATGGCAACTGGCCGTGGGTATATAACTATTTCTATCGGTACTCTTGAAATGGGTCTTGGTCTGGATTTTACCATTGTTCTTATATAGAGTTAGGTCAAGGAAACTAATCTCACTTGTACTCCAATTGCCTGTGAAAGTTAGTCCATAGCAATTGTAGTTGATGGTATTAAGGAACGTTTCCAATGCCTCCACTGTACCGTTCCACAGAATCACAATGTCATCAATGTACCTTTTGTACAGGCAGATCTCAGGTGTGCGGGTTCCAAATATGCTGTGGTCTTCCCAAAGACTCAGGAGTATATTGGCCACACTGGGAGCATACTTGGCCCCCATCGCCACTTCCTTGATCTGCCTGTAACAAGTCCCCTCATGCCAGAAATAGTTATTAGACATAGCCAGCTCCAAGATCTAAATCAGAAACTCTTTCTGTTCAACCCTGAGGCTGGACTTGGAATCAAAGGCCCTCCTTGTTGTTCTCAAGACATCTTTCTGAACCAGGTTGGTATAGAGCGATTCGACATCAATTGTAACAATGATTGTGTCATCCTGAACCAGAATATCCTTAAGCAAGTTCATAAGATGTTTACTATCTCGCAAATATGAGGGGTACGATTGAACAATGGGCTGCAAAAAATAATCAACGTATTCACCTAATCTCGAAAAAAATGGAATCAATCCCGCTGATAACAGGTCTACCAGGTGGGCATTGAGAATTTTTATGCATTTTGGGCAATTGATATATTATAGGGAGTCTGGCTGCATCAGGGACTAAATATCTGGCTTCCTTCTTGTTAAAGATTCCTATCTCTTTGGCTTTGCGTACACTATCCTTCACTAAAATTTTGAGTTTTTTCGTGGGATCACCTTTAATTTTCTTATATGTCACAGTATCACTTACCAGTCTATTGAGTTCTTTCATGTAGTCATCTCTGTTTAAGACCACTATTCCCCCCTTTATCTGCTTGACGGATAGCGATATTTTTCTTTTTCTCAAGTGCTTCTATACCTTTTTGTATGTTACCCTTCTTTTTCCCTTTTTTGGTTTTAATGAGTCTAATGTCTTGCTCAACCAAACTTTTAAACGTCTCGACAAAATGATTGGATGACTTTTTGGGGTTAAAGACTGATTGATTTCTCAATCCGCTGTGTTGGTATTCTGATTCTATAGGCTGGGTGTTAGGAGCTTGTTTCTCTGCAAAGTGTTTTTTGAAATTAAGTTTACGTACAAATTTCTCAGTGTCAATGAACACCTCAAATTTGTTTAGTCCTTTATCCAGGGCATATTTGAGACCTAGCTCAGGTACTTTAAGTTCATTGAGAGTGAAGGACTCATCATTCAAATTAAAAATTCCTTGGCCAACTATTCTCTCTTTCTTTTTGTTCTTCCTTCCTCCTCTCATGCCTCTACATAGTTTCTTTGGGGGTCCTGGGTGGTACCCATTGTTGCCAATGGGAATTCGCCTGGTCCCCATATCGGGTCCCTGGTGGTGGATTGTACCAGGATGGGTTGGGTGGTCCGCCCCTCCCCCTTCCTCTCCAATTTCCCCTTTGACCGGAGTAACCCCTGTTGTGATTCCAGCCCCCCCGGGAGGGTGGATCTCCATGTCCTCTCCTGCGAAAACCCCTATGGGGTGAGCCACCTCTCTGTGGATCATCCCCTTGGTAGAGGGGTTGGAACCTATTGTACGTGGGGATGTCGTAACCTCCATAATAGCCATTGTCATAATGGCTGGAACTGGATATAGGAGCGGGGTAAGTCGGGTAACCAGAGTTGCTTGTGGCATCTCTGGGAACAGTACTTCCTTATTTGTTGGTAGTGCCTCGGGTGGGGGGGCCGGGCTTACGCTCCTGGTTACCACCACCCGGGGTAGAACATAAAGGAACACTGGGAGGTTGGGTGGATTCCAACCTCTCTGAGGAAGAGTCCATGGATTGGTTTGGAACTAGATCCACCGACTCTTTCTGCCATTTATAAATTCTGTTTTCCCTATAATCTTTGAGGTCACATTGATACTTTCTAATTTTCTTGGCTTTGGTATCCTTATCCAATTTCTCTAAATGTTTCTGTATCTGTATGGTTTTTTTTTTCTTTGTACTCTGCAGTGTCTTTAAAAGGTAAAATGGCCTCCTTAAGTGCAACAATTTTGGTCTCTAGTATTCGTAGCTTGGCTTATCTCCTACAAATAATTATATCCACTAGTTTCTGTTCACTATAATTTAAAAAATTGTACCATTGGGCATTCAAATCAGAGTCTTCAAGACCATCATTTGGACCTAAGTCCCAACGTAAACGCCTAGGGGTCATTTTATTCTTAACATACTGTTCTAATGTGGCAACATCCCACCAAGCTCAGATTTTCTTATCCAGGATATTTTTTAAGGATTTAAAATTGTGTTCCAAATCTTTGAGTGCTAAATTTTCAGCAGAAGCAAAAACATCAGTTGTGTCAGTGGGTCTGCTGCTCATATAATCAAAAATATCCATTGCTGCGGGTGTGACCTAAAAAAGAGGAGATGTATAATAAATGGTAGAAACTACCAACCCATGCAAATCGAAGCTGGTTAAACTAATGTAAAATTGATTAAGGAGCAGCATGTTATAAAGATAAATAAAAAGACAATAATTAACACATTAATTACAAACCGTGCTCCATATAAAGTGCAAGTGCAGATATCACACACTAGTGTAAACAAAATAAATAAAATAGAATATAGTGTATAAATAATTAATGTCAATAGTGATACTCATAAATAGCTATCAACTGAGTGAAATCAGCAGACAATCAAACATCAAAAATAAAAATCAAAGTCAAAAACAAAAATAACAAAATTAAATTCAAAGAATATAATCAAAAAATTCCAAAAATTCGAAATATTCAAAAATGTGTGTGTTCAAAAAAGTGTTCACATAGTGTTGAAATCAAACTTCTGGATTAATCCTGGATTTACATGTGATGAATTTATCTATTTTGTAGTCTTTTCCCGTGCTGAAGGATGTGAAGTGTTCTACTTTTCTCATATTATTCCTAGATTATTTGCAGGCTTTACACTTCCTACAATAAAAAAAACCCTTTAACCACTTGCCTACTGGGCACTTAAACCCCCCTCGTGACCAGACCAATTTTCAGCTTTCAGTGCTTTCACACTTTAAATGACAATTACTCAGTCATGTAATACTGTACCCAAATGAATTTGTTGTCCTTTTTTCCATACAAATAGAGCTTTCTTTTGGTGGTATTTGATCACCTCTGGGTTTTTTATTTTTTGCGCTATAAATGAAAAAAGACCGAAAATTTTGAAAAAAATGCATTTTTCTTAGTTTCCGTGATAAAATTTTGCAAATTATAAATTTTTCTTCATAAATTTTGGCCACAATTTATACTGCTACATATCTTTGGTAAAAAATAACCCAAATTAGTGGATATTATTTGGTCTTTGTGAAAGTTAGAGAGTCTACAAGCTATGGTGCAAATCATAAAAAATTGATCACACCTGATGTACTGACGGCCTATCTCATTTCTTGCGACCCGAACAAGCCAGGAAAGTACAAATACCCTCCAAATGACCCCTTTTTTGAAAGTAGACATTCCAAGGTATTTAGTAAGAGGCATCGTGAGCTTTTTGATGTTGTAATTTTTTCCCACAATTTTTTGTAAAATAAAAATTTTTTCTTTCCCCACAAAATTGTCATTGTAATAGGTTTTTTCTCTCACATGGCATGTATATACCACAAATAACACCCCAAAATACATTCTGCTACTCCTCCTGAGTATTGCAATACCACATGTGTGGGACTTTTTCACAGCCTAGCCACATAGAGAGGCCCAACATGCAGGGAGCACCATCACGTGTTCTAGGAGCATAAATGACACATCAAACTTGTTGACTACTTATTACATTTTTGAAGGCCCTGGAGCACCAGGACAATGACACGTGACACTGACGTGGCACTGATGACAGATGGCACTGATACGTGGCACTGATGACACTGATGTGGCACTGATGACAGATGGCACTGATACGTGGCACTGATATGTGGCACTGATGACAGATGGCACTAATATGTGGCACTGACAGATGGCACTAATACGTGGCACTGATGACACGTGACACTGATGACAGATGGCACTAATATGTGGCACTGATGACACGTGGCACTGATGACAGATGGCACTAATACGTGCCACTAATACGTGGCACTGATGACACGTGGCACTGATGACAGATGGCACTAATACGTGGCACTGAAGACAGATGGCACTAATACGTGGCACTGATGACATGTGACACTAATGACATATGGCACGTGACACTGACAGGTAGCACTGATGACAGATGGCACTAATATGTGGCACTGATGACAGATAGCACTTATACGTGGCACTGGGGACAGATGACAGTGGGGACAGATGGCAGTGGGGACAGATGACAGTGGGGACAGATGACTGTGGGGACAGATGACAGTGGGGACAGATGGCACTGACGTCACTTTTTTGTTTTTTGGGGTTTTTTACTAACGCTGCAGTGGTTAGCTCTCCCTCCTCACACGCTGTCTCTGTGTGAGGAGGGAGAGCCGGCGATGAGAGATGATCTCATATGTTTTCATATGAGATTATCCCTCATTGGCACCGCTGATCGTGCTGTAAACGGCCGCTGTGATTGGCTGTTTACAGCGATCTTTGACTGGCTGTGTCCAAGGGACACATATCTTTGGTAAAAATAACCCAAATTAGTGGATATTATTTGGTCTTTGTGAAAGTTAGAGAGTCTACAAGCTATGGTGCAAATCATAAAAAATTGATCACACCTGATGTACTGATGGCCTATCTCATTTCTTGCGACCCGAACAAGCCAGGAAAGTACAAATACCCCCCAAATGACCCCTTTTTTGAAAGTAGACATTCCAAGGTGACATTGATGACAGGTGGCACTAATATGTGTCACTGATGACACGTGGCACTGATGACAGATGGCACTAATACGTGGCACCGATGACACATGGCACTGATGACAGATGGCACTAATACATGGCACTGATAACAGATGGCACTAATACGTGGCACTGATGACAGATGGCACTAATACGTGGCACTGATGATGCGTGACACTGATGAAAGATGGCACTGATATGTGGCACTGATGACACATGACACTGATGATAGATGGCACTAGTGTGTGGCACTGATGACAGATGGCACTAATACGTGGCACTGATGACATGTGACACTGATGACAGATGGTACTGATACGTGGCACTGATGACACGTGACACTGATAACAGATGGCACGTGACACTGACAGGTGGCACTGATGACAGATGGCACTAATATGTGGCACTGATGACAGATGGCACTTATACGTGGCACTGGGGACAGATGGCAGTGGGGACAGATAACAGTGGGGACTAGACATGTGCATTCGTTTTCGTCCGAATTTCAGGTATTTTTGTTATCGTTTTAACAAACGATAACGAAAGCGCAGATTCCGAAAAACGAAAGACCGAAATAAACAAATGCTTTATTTTCATTTCCGTTGTGACAACAGTTCAATATAGATAGGAGATTTGACATGACGCTAACAATAACAATTTGTGTCTATCGAACCTGTGGTCGAATGTGCCTAACCTTAACTCTATAGTCTATCCACCATAGTAGTCCAAGATTATTCGAAAAGATTTGACATAGAGAGAAAAGATTCGACATAGAGAGAGAAGATTTGACATAGAGAGAACACTTTATTGGGCTGCTGTCCTCACGGATATCCATTTTGTCAGGCTTTGCCCAATAACGCACATATTATTTAGCGCCACACTTATTTACTTTAAATTTTTACCACAATTAGTCTGATTGTTGTGTTGGCAGCTCTTTTCATTTTGTTTTGGTTGGCACATTATTATTTTTTATTTTCCTAGTTGTAATTTTAGACACATATAGTGCTGCCTCCATTTAACTCTTCGGAGTCACCAGTATTCATACCATGGATGTATTTGACTATCGTACCAATCGTTCAGTGAACACTGATGGGGTATTTACCCTTTTGAAAACAGATACAGAGATAGGAGGCTTATTTCTTAGATTGAAGAATCTTATGGTATCCGAGCTCCATCTGGATTGGGACATTGTATTCTTGGAGCAGTACGCCAAGGAGCATATGGTCCCTAGAGGTTTGAGGTGGAATGTGTATCCACAACAGGGAGATTTGGAATTGGAATCTTGGTTCCGATATTTCAACGAGGTGGGGATCTCCCTCCTGAAGTTTCTGGTAGATAAAAAAAGAGCTAGAATGGTAGCCATAGATAGGGAGATAAAGGAGATCAAAGAAAAATTGGTTCCCTTTAGATCCTCCCCTGAGTATGCCACACATTCCACTTCCTTGAGAAATCTTCTAGAAAAGGAGGAGAAAGATCAGAAGATCAAGAAACAAAAGAAATATACCAGGGATGTTAACGATTATAAAAACGGTAATGTTTTCTCCTGGCAAAATAAGGATGAGGGACCTGTTGCTCCTGAGAACGGTCCTTGCCAAATGGACGTTTCGGAGCAACAATATTCCCATATCCAACTGCCCCCACCAAAAAATGGTGGTTCAACAGACTATAGGGCTGTTGAATACCACCTGTCTGCCCCCCCTAATACACCCAACCCTTATCAAAGGGGACCTCCAGTAAACTCCAGAGGTAGAGAGAGAGGGGGGAGAGGCAGAGGGAGAGGTCAGAGGGATAAGTCCTCCAACTATGACCGTCAGAGGCCTACACCGAGAAGAGAAAACCATTATGATGGATATAATGAACACTACGAGTACTCCTACCCACAGAGGACTCCTATACGTACGTTTAATAGATATTCCCCTTTAAGAGATGACAGACCACGTGAGAACCATAACTTTTACCACCCTTATAGAGAGACTGATTCCAGCTATTATAATAAATCACCTTTCAACTATAATCAGCAACAACCGGGCCCCTCTTACCAAGGGGATTTTCCCAAAGAACAAGGGAGATTCAAGCGAGCTATAGACGGAAACGGGGGACCAGAGGGGGGAGGCGTGCCTGACAATAGAAAAAGGGTTTAAAAGAGAGTGGGATATTCAATCTTAGCAAAGCCGCCTTATCAGAAGCAGAACTTTTAGTCCTGGAAAACAGGTTTAAAGTTTGCTCCCCCTAATAAACTGAATAAATTCAGTACCTTTATAGACATGCAAAAATACGTACGAAAATTGAATGTACAGAGATATATCATTTCCAACCCCATGAGACCAAAAGTTGAGATCAATTTACATATAGTTCATTCAGGACTTTCAAACCCTTCCCTTTTTAACCCTCCTGGCCCCACCGCTCCTTCCATTAAAGTATTTCGAGACCTGGTTTTACAGGATCTCGACAAACTACCGTCTAAAAGGTCCTTTAGTAACCCTACTGTAAAAATTGGACTTAGAAAACTTTGCGAACGGAAAGATCTCGTTATTCATCCTGCGGATAAGGGGGGCGGAATAGTCGTTTTGGATAAAAACGATTACCATTTAGAAATGACTAGAATCCTGAGTGATACGGATACCTACTCTAGGATCTATACTAATCCTACGGTCCCTTACAAGAGGTTACTCACAGACTTGGTTGACACTGGGTTCCAACTAGGCATTTTAAATAACAAAGAAAAAAGTTTCCTCATTCCAGCCGCCCCGAGAATCCCGGTAATTTATTATTTACCAAAGGTACATAAAAAAGTTACCCAGCCCCCTGGTCGCCCCATCATTAGCGGCATCGAGTCTATCACTTCCCGTATAGGGAAATATATCGATTTTTTCTTACAACCCATTGTACAGTCTACACCATCTTATCTTAGGGACACTAATGATACTATCTCCAAACTTAATAATATTACTTACAGCAGTGACCTCCTTTTGGTTACAGCCGATGTAACGTCGCTATATACTTCCATACCCCACGATGCGGGGTTTGCTGCAGTTGAACTTTTCCTATCTAGGGAGGACTCCATTCCGAGAACCCAACAGAGATTCATCATGGACCTGTTGAGGTTTGCGACCAAACATAACTACTTTTGGTATAACGGAGATTTCTATATTCAACAAAAGGGAGTGGCTATGGGCGCTAAGTTCGCCCCTAGCCTGGCCAATATTTTGTATGGCCCGTTGGGAGGAGGATGTCGTCTATGCCCTCGATCCCCCAGAGCTGGTCCTTTGGGCGAGGTACATAGATGACATCCTCCTCCTATGGAGAGGGAGTGTTGATTCTTTACATGCCTTTTTGAGTAAACTTAATGACAATGAGATTGGGATAGAGCTGAAGTATGAGGTCAGCCCCTCCACTATCCATTTTTTAGACCTAGAAATAGTAGTAGTAAAAGATCGTTTGGAAACTAAGACGTTTTTCAAACCAACCGACCGGAATGGTTACATTCCGGTCGATAGTTGCCACCATGCTACGTGGCTGAAATCGGTACCACGTAGCCAGTTTACACGGATCAGACGCAATTGCAGTAACCTTACTGACTACTTTCATCAGACGCAGATCTTGAGGTCCAGGTTTATTAATAAGGGTTATGATTCTGTAGATATTGACAGGGAAATCACAAATATTGCTCAAATTAGCAGAGAATCTTTGTTGGCAGGACAACCCAAAAGTGGTTCAGTTAACAAACACAAATGGTCCTTTTTGACAAACTTCTCCATACAACATAAACAGATTAAAGAAATTCTAGCGAGACACTGGAGAGTCCTTAAAAATGATCCAATATTGGGTCCCGTTCTTCCTGAATGAGGTGGTGTAATTTTTAGGGGTGCTCCATCTATTATCGACCCCCCTTTGACTCGCTCTTTCTTTCACAATATGAAAGGCTTTTTCCCATGCAAACGATGTAACGTTTGCTTACATAACGTATGTGGACGTAGAAGAACTGAGACGTTTATTTCTACCTCTACGGGGAAGGAATATCGGATCAAACAATTTTTGACATGTGAAACCAGATACGTGGTCTATTTGATCACGTGTCCTTGTAAAAAACAGTATGTAGGCCGGACTATACGCACGTTGTCTGTCAGAGGTAACGAGCATATAGCCAACATCAAAAAAGGCCTTACAAACCACAGTGTCCCTAAGCATTTTTTGCGATGCCATAACCAAAATCCGAAGGGTATTCAGTTTCAGGTTATTGACAAATTTATTCCACATTGGAGAGGCGCGTCTCTGAAGAGGGGTGTGTCAAGATTAGAAACTTTCTGGATATATCAATTAAAATGCTATTTGCCATTTGGCCTCAATGTCGACTGGGATATAAATGCTTTTATCAACCAGTCTTGATTGATATACAACTGGTCCCCCTCACTATTCTCTTCTGTGGTGTGGAGCAGAGGTCCAAATGGCTGAATTTTTTTTTTTTTTTCCCTTTTTCTTTTAGATTTATGTTTGACTTGACCAATCTTTACATCTCTCTGACTACCATCTGTTCTATTGGTTATCAATTGGCAGTTTATATATTTCTACTGTTATCAAAGTGTAGGTAGATGTAGCCTTCTTTCTACACTATGTGTTCACCATACTCCCAAATAGGGTTATGGGTACATCATTAATGAATACGAGTGTTATTCACTGTTTAGTCTTTAATAAGGGTTTTTTATCATCTGTGCATACATACATATAGATTCACATTATTCCTAATGTCTATCGTTTTTTTTTTTACTTAGTTATGGTTTGCAAATTTTTCGTAATCTTGCTTGATCATAATATATTATATACACCAGTTAGTTTAAAGTTGTTAGGCTTAGCAATGTTTATGCCATGGTAAGATATTTTTTTATAATCATCCTTTTATTAAGTAGGTTGGACCGCATTTGCACTCCAGACCTCAATATGTGCTCTGTTTGCGCTCATTAGTGTACCAATGTACCAACAGCCCTATCACAGCGAGGCTAGGTTCACACTTGCGTTCCATTTTTCGTCACTTCCGGTTATTACGGAACTGACGTCACACATTTTTAGCGCGGCCTCCCATTGGATGCCGTGCGTTCCCTTCATTCTGGCTATGATTGGCTGTGGGAGGTGACATGTTCCGGTGGATGCGTCGCTCCCCAGCCTCGGAATCTAATTGGTGGGTGGACGTCACCTACCCGTGGATGAGGTGCTTGGGAGTTGACGCCGCCCATAACATATTCGCATTGGATTTCCCACATGGAGGCTTGGCTAACAGCCAGCTCTAGAGTTCTTGTGATTGGTCTATTACCTATTCTGACGCCACTCCCTGGGTAACCCGGAAGTAACGGCATACATGGCGCGAACAGCTGCTAATATTGGGTAATCATATGTTTTATATATATACAGGCATGTGTGGCAGACAGTCATGTACCCCAGTTGAAGTCCTATTGGACGAAACGCGTTGGGTGGTTATGCCTGTCTTGCCACTTTTATCTTAAAGCGCTTTTTATTGTTTTATACCTGACTTTAGCGTTTAGGTCATGGTGTTTTGTACTGCTCTCGATTTTTGAATAAATGCTTTCCAATAAGCGGATTTACACTATGGGGAGGTCTTCTTTTTGAACCCCATTCTTTCCGAGGATCTACATCCAATTTATGGAAGCGGCTTCCTTGTAAGCAGTTCCTAATTTGTACCTTGGATACCGGGAATTGCTATAACCAGAGAGGTTCGGTTGGTGAGTGCTGCAGTTTTCCTCCAACATCTCCAGCTGCTGCGGAACCTTCTTCCATATCTTAAGCCTGTCTGACCCCTAGGCCGCTGGCTGAGGGGTCCACCATTTCCGGTAAGGGTATTTTTGCCTATCCCGTCTACATATATGCAGGGCACCTTATCCTGTGGATGCCATCCCCGGATCTAAGGCCTTACACCACCAATTTTGGTTGCTGTGGACCTTGCAACTACATCGTTAGATGCTTACTCATTTATTTGATGTTGGACTTTAGCCATGTTAGTTGCCTACAAGTATATGCTGGACTTTTGGTTTTGACAGCTATAGTGTCATATATTTTCATTATTTCTTTTCATTTATGTGTGTCACTACACTCTAAAAAAGTCTATGTAAATTTAATTTTCCACATATTTACACAGTAATTTGGGATTTATAGGGATTAACTACTCCTTATATATTTTTCCCACCACTACCCTATGGTGATTCGATCCTGCCATTACTGGTTGCCAGTGTATACAGGACCGTTTTGAACATTTTATTGACACAATATTTTTTTTCACACACTTTATCCCCACTAGTATTATACACGATTAATTTGGTGTTTCATTAAATGCACTTTATTGGGCTGCTGTCCTCACGGATATCCATTTTGTCAGGCTTTGCCCAATAACGCACATATTATTTAGCGCCACACTTATTTACTTTAGTTTTTATAGAGAGAAAAGATTCGACGTAGAGAGAAAAATTAAGTAAAATAAAAATAATGATGATGATGGTTATTGGCCAATTGTAACCAAAGAGGAGGGGCAGTAAAATAGCTAGAACCGCATGTACAGCCAACTTAGTTCCACTTACGATTTGCTAGCAGAGAGAGACAGACACACTGATTCATTTCAGAACAGTCAATCTTAGCTGGTCCGTTTGAATTGTCACTTTGTCAGAGAACCTGAACTATTTCATTTGAGCATAGGCTAAGCACAGCAGCAGAACAGTAGTGAAGCAAGCTACATCTATGTTGTGAACTTGATAGATAGACTAGTGATACTAGTGTTGCTGCTAGTGTTGTGATAGCCTCAGAGGCTGCCCGTGTTGTGGTGGGGAGTGATTTATAGATTGAGATTCTATATACCCTATCTCCATTCCAGTCCATTTTATGACTTGCAGTTGATGTAAAGTTCAGAAATGTACCATTCTAATGTAAAAGTAAAGGCTGGTAGAGGTAGTGGTCGTGGTTGCGGTCGCGGTGGACGCCTTGCTAAAAAAAGAGGCAAGGTCTCTGCTACTAGTGCCTCTGACACTGCCGCCACCAACATGCTGTCCACAGCAGTGGGTGTCACCGCCAGTGCCCCCAGCAAAGCTAGTTCCACCACCCCCAGTTCTTCTAATATTACTTTTCCTGCCAGACCACCAACATCTGCTACCACTTCCACTGCCATTGCAGCGCCTCCTTCCACTTCTACAGGTGTCATGGCTGCATATTTTTATGGAATAGGCAAGAAACCTAGTAAAGTGGAGTTGCCTTTACAGTCACCACCACCAATCACACTACCAGTGCCACTGCCCAGCTCCCCAAAGAAGCAATTGAGGGAGACAGCAGCAGAGACAGAGTGTGAGACTTTTTCTTCATTGGCCCAAGAAGATGATTTAGAATGTGATGCTCCTCTTTCCCCAAACACTGAGGATGTTTTATACAATCTTAGCCCACAGGACTTACAGCTTGACCTGGAGAAAGTGCAAGAGGGATATTCTGTGAGGAGTAGGACAGGTAGCAGTCCACTTTTTTCATCTGCTGCTAACTCCCCTTCTCCCTCTGTTATTATGGAAGAATCCTGTGATGATATCACTGACCTCCCAGTCCCCAGCACCCCTGCCATTAGCAGCACTAGTTCTAGTTCACCAAGTGTAACTGTAGTGGCAACAGCTTCCACCACTGGTGTGCTACCTGCTGCAGCTATATCAGCCCTAAATAGATATCAACAGGGTCAAGGGGCTGTATCCCGCCGCAGCAATGTTTGGAAATACTTTCAAACATTGGAAGGCGGGTTCTTTGCCAAGTGTAAATTGTGTGGGAAGCAAGTAAGTAGGGGTAAAAAGTTAGGTCATTTAACCAATGCTGGTATGAACCTACACCTTAAAAATTACCACCACTCTACTTTACTGCATGCAGAGGCAGAAAAAGAAGGTGGTAGCGCAGGAAGCAGCATAACGGACTCTGACTGTACTGGTGGTACCTCCTCAAGCACACCACTTACTCACAGGAGGCAATAGAGAGGGTTCAATTAATACAACCCGTCCACGTGCAGTAGTTCCATGGCGGACCCAATCAGGCTCCTCATCCTCCCAAGGACATCATCAGCCTACCCTCGATAGTTTTGTTGGCTTTAGTTCCAAGGGCATGTCAAACCAACTGGTCACCAAGGTACCGCGTAGCCTCCAGGTGTCTCCTGAGGCTACGTTGGTACCTCTCCAGAGCCACATAGTGACGGAGCTGCCAGCGATTGTGGAGGGCCAAAGATCGACACAGCCTCTGGGTTACTGCAAATTGTCTCTCTTGGACCTCCACAATGCGCCGCAGATAATCAGTCACATGTGGCTCTGGAGGGTGGGGGATGTTAGCTTGTTCTGGTGCGGGTGAAGGATGCACTGGGGAGGAGGAGGCAGCAATAGGTGTGTCACTGTCCAGGTGGGGGGATGTTGATGAAGGGTGGAGGAGAACATGCCCTGTAGAAACCACTGGGGACTCGGAAGGACAGTCAATCCAACCAGACGCGGGCAGGTCCAGGCCTTCGTCCACAGGGTGCAGTTGAAGGATGAAGACTTCACCTGTGAAGAAAAGAAAATACATTAGATAGATAGATAGATAGATAGATAGATAGATAGATAGATAGATAGATAGATAGATAGATAGATAGATAGATAGATAGATAGATAGATAGATAGATAGATAGATAGATAATGCAATACACATGGCTTCTTCACCCTAACATTATATAAAGGCAAAGATCTCCCAGCCCTTGTAGACAATCCTGTAACATCTTGAGATGTTTTCACTTCCATACCAGTTTTCCATTTTTGATATTTAGTGAGATGTACCTAATCAATTTGTGTGTAGGAGATAGTGGTGTCTGTCAATTCGCTGCGTCATACCAAGTTTGCAGAGCTGTGCAGGAAGGTGTAGTACTACTTTACTGTACTCTGACCGGGCGGAGCTGAGTGTCCTCCCCAGCCAGAGTACAAAGGGATTCCCCTCTACACATCGAGCAGTGTAAAGGGGAATCTCCCAAAGATTTTATCCGCTTGGTCGCACGGGCAGCTGGAGAAAATCTTAAGGTGTAATGGACGCCTAAGTGCTAACTAATCTACCTCACCCAGACTGACTGACTTTGGAAAATATGGAAAATCAGTTGCACTTGCAGAAAAACATATCAGCTATACCAGCTTTTAGCATTACACTCACCAAAGAGAAGCCATTCAAGCCATTGCATTTGGGATGACCTAATAAAAAATTGTTTAATAAAATATAGCAGGCTACTTTTTAAAGTTGATCATTTTGTAAGGCCACTGATTGTTGAATAAGCCCCACTTCTGTTCTAGGCTAGGTAGGTTACTCACTCCTGGTCTAGGCTAGGAGGTAGAACAGGTATAACATCATGAGAAAAGTGTTGATTAGGGGCATGCCAGAGATTGAACATGTCCAGGGACTGCCAGCCAATAGCTGGAGATTCTTTTCTGACACACCCCCTCCAGCCTGCTGTGTTATTCACAATGATTAACAGTGATTGGCTCAGACTGGGAATCTGAACTGCAGCAAGAAGGTGGCCTGATCAGGAACATTGAGGAAATAACAAGCACAGGGCACGCTAACAGGAAGACTGGAATCAGCTGCAGAGGGGAACTAATATAATTAATAATTCCAGCTAAACCGAAGCCTTGCGGAATAAATCACAAGCTATTCTAGACAAGGTATGCCATCAGCATTTCATATTTAAAATACTATATTTGCCTGGAAAATACAAAAAAAGTTATGCTTACTCCCTGGATCTGCCACGTCTGGCTGTTCTGCCGCATCCCCAGCAGCCTCTACAGGGCAGGTCAACTCCACCTCCTGCTCAGCCTCAGTAGCTGTTGATAAATGATAGAAAAGAACATTACAATCTGCAGTGTACAACAATCTCACACATTAGTACAAGAACATTGAAACATGTATGAGATCACTCAGCAGATACCAGCAAGATTATACTAACTTAATGTGGGCATTGCTGCCTCAGCCTCCTCCTGAATCTCCCCCTCTGACTGGATGACACCTATTTATAAAGGAGAAATGATGAACGTTAATAAACGTAAATAAATATACTGTAGTGTAAATAGATAAAATTAATTATCCATTTGCATGGCAATACAGGGCAGGTCACTAACGTTTATCTACAAGGCAGGGACATGCATTCACCATTTAGAAAAAATCATTAAAAAAAAACAAATACGAGGCACTTACCTGTCCTGGTTCCAGCGGCGCCGGCGAGTGCTAGGTGCACCGCCACTGATCAGGCGCTTCAGTTCAGAGCGGCGACAATCTGTCAGATTACGTAAGTTACGCAATCACTTGCGTTACCTGACAGAGCGTCGCAGAGGCTCTACCTGTCACTGCATGAGCGAGAAGCAATGACACTGGAATCAACAATGGAAGGCTGGACAAATGGAAAAGGAACCACTGTATTAGTGTCACTACTACTACAGTACTTACTGCACATTGATGATGTGGAGGACTCCTGCTCCTCCGCCCTCTGCCTTCGGCAGCGCTGGGCCTGGAGACGATCTTTAAATAAAATCAAACACATCATGGTAAATGACTATGTCGCGTCGCATGCTTGACAAAAAAAATGTCCTGCACACAATGCAATGATGACTCCAACCTTGATGAGCCAGCAGCTTTCTTATCTCATCCTCCCCTACAGCTGCTAAGAGCTCCTTCTCATGGGGGAGGAGAGATACCTGCTTTCCTCTGCGCCCCGACTGCCTGCGCTTACGCGCTATGGAACTGCAAAACAAAAAGAGAAGAGAAACGGGTTCCACAATTAAACTACAATCGTAATCTGGAAATGACATCAACACATGAAACACATGTAGAATGAACCCGTAGAATGAAACAATGCAAATGGAATTTTTGGATTAGGCACATTTTTTCATGTAGCACAAGGTTTGCACATTTATTTATTAACCAAATTTATTGTAAGAAAAACGTATGCTTTTTTGGTGCACAATAAATAATAAAAGACAGGATTGGGATTGTGCCGAGTAAATGTCCATTGTGTCCACTCCAGTCGACCTTTCTATTACGCACTTGTGTGAACTGTGCATAGTGTAAAATTTCCTTTCTTGTTTCTTTTGCAAAGCATTAACCCACTTGTGGATGTGGACCCCCCCCATAGTAACTAAACATATGGCGGGCCGCAAGCTGGTTAAGTCCAGCCACTGTAACACTTTTTATATATATATATATATATATATATATATATATATATATATATATATATATATATATATATATATATATTTAACTTTTTTACTTTTCAATAACAAAAAATGTAAAACCCAGCGGTGATCTAATGCCACCAATAAAAGCTCTATATGTGGCGGGAGAAGAGCATACATTTCATTTGGGTAGTACATCGCAGGAGCGTGCAGTTTAAAGCTGCAACTCGCTAAATAGCAGAATATGGCCTGGTCAGAAAGGGGGCGTAACTTACAGGTGGTCAGGTCAAGTGGAACTTAAAAGCACTTACTGCTCAGTTTAGTGATAACTAACTAAGAACAAATAACGGGCATGGAAATATTCCTCTTAAAATGTTCGTGGCGATAATATATAACATGTGCAACTGCAAACTATGTGTAGGCTAGGCACACCTATGCGCAAATTTGGTTTTTCACAGGAGGGAGGATAAATTGAAAATTATTTATTCCTTTTTAAAAAAAAATTTCACTTAACTTTACTGACATCACATGTGATAGCAATAATATATGTTTATGTGTGTGTGTAAAATTGGTGCATTTTTGGAGCTTTTATCATTGTATAAATGACAATGGTCCCGAAATGGCATCAAAAGTGTCCGATGTGTCCGCCATAATGTCGCAGTCACAATAAAAATCGCTGATCGCCGCCATTACTAGTAAAAAAAAATGTTAATAAAAATGCCATAAAACTATCCCTATTTTGTAGACGCTATAACTTTTGCATAAACCAATCAATAAAGGCTTATTGCAATTTTTGTTACCAAAAATATGTAGAAAAATACATATTGGCCTAAACTGAGGAAAAAATGTGTTTTTTATATATTTGTTGGGGATACTTATATAGCAAAAAGTAAATAAAAACCACAGAGGTGATCAAATACCACCAAAAGAAAGCTCTATTTGTGGGAAAAAAAGGACGTCAATTTTGTTTGGGAGCAACGTCACACCACCGCGCAATTGTCAGTTAAAGCGTTGCAGTGCCGAATCGCACAAAGTGGCACGGTCATTTGGCAGCCATACCTCCGGGGCTGAAGTGGTTAAAATGTAAAAAAAAATAATAATCAGACACATTACTTACCGTTTTATGTCGCTGAATTTTTTGCGACAGGCAGTCGGGTCATGCCGATGGCGATAGGTCACCTCGACCTTCCTGGAGATCTCCTCCCACTTCTCCTGCTTCCACTCCGAAGTGGTTTCCCTGGAGCGGGGGCCACACAGCTGCATCCAGCAAGGAAGCGTTTCCCTTACAAGGACCTGGGACTCAATGTGAGTCCACATAAGGTTACGCTTCCTGCTGGTTGCAGCTTGTGTCCCCCTCCTGCGCCCATTTTTGGATGCTGCCTCCATAGAAGGCCCAGGAACGTCCTCCTCCATGCTTTCATGGGTTGCTGCTGGTGCTGCCATTGCCATATTATCTAAGCCAGACACAGCATCGAATTTTGCGGCCACACTTCCGCACTTCCGATTGAGAAACGAATGTGAAAGTTTGGTTGGCTGACTGTTGCTGGGGCAGAGTAGACCAATAAGCATGAACGATGAAGATTCGACACAGAAACGAAAACATGCAAACGTAAATCTTTGGCTTATGGTGTCTGTCGAAAGTTAGAAGATTCGACGGAGCAGCTAAACAAACTGTACGATGCTGCTATCGTACATTTCCAGTCAAATGCATCCCGGAAAATTCGACCTGAATGTACGATAGCGACGTCGTACAGTTTAGCTGCTCCGTCGAATCTACTTTGAACATTCGACAGACACCATAAGCCTTTAATGACAGATTCGACCTTTCGATTTTTGGACGAATGCAAGTTTTTAATGAAAAAGGAAATAAAGAAAAACGAATTTCGGGAGTAACTAAATAAATGTATTTTTCGGACGAAAACGAAATTCCGAAACAAAATATTTCAGTGTGCACATGTCTAGTGGGGACAGATGGCAGTGGGGACAGATGACTGTGGGGACAGATGACTGTGGGGAGAGATGACAGTGGGGACAGATGGCACTGACGTCACTTTTTTGTTTTTTTTTTACTCACGCTGCAGCAGTTAGCTCTCCCTCCTCACACGCTGTCTCTGTGTGAGGAGGGAGAGCCGACGATGAGAGATGATCTTATATGTTTACATATGAGACCATCTCTCATTGGCACCGCCGATCACGCTGTAAACGGCTGCTGTGATTGGCCGTTTACAGCGATCTGTGACTGGCTGTGTCCAAGGGACACGGACAGCACAGAACTTCCCCGATGCGCGCCCGCGGGATCGCGCATCGCGGAAGTAAACAGGAGGATGTCCAGGGACGGCCTCCCAACAATTGGCATCCGTGCTGTAGCTATCTTTCAGCTATAGTGCAGGCGCGAAGAGGTTAAGATCCAAGAAAGTGAGAGCTCTCCTGGGGGGGTTTAATACATTCGGGGCTAGTTTATTTTGCTAATTTGGTGCACGCCGATAGAGGAACCTAGGACGTTCTGGTAGGAAGCTGGACAAAGTCCTGTCTCCTAGCAAAACTGGCCAGTGTTTTGAAAAAAAATTTTCAACACTTTTGTAGTCCCTATTATACTTGATTTGATTGTAGCCGTATTAGTGCAATTGTGACAGAGAAAATTGAGTACTGTCCGTGAAACTTTTTTTATTTGCACTAACATACAATTTTTCAGGACAAGCTTTCAGGGTCTGTCCCCTTCTTCAAGGTCCAAGCAGTACTGATTCACAATTTTTAAGCAGAACGTTAAAGAAGAAGAAAAAAAAAAAAAGAGAAAACCAAACACATACAAATCAATGGTAATAAAGATAGCAGCAGAGTTAGTGAGATAAGACAGAGGGACAGCTATAGAATGCAGGGGGGGATACTAGCCACAGAGGGGGTTGTAAAACTTTAGCATAATGTGTAAGGAAACAAATATTTAAATTCAGGCCATTATTTTTCGTGTCAAAAAGAAGTATCATTCTTAGTTCAAACGTTTTCCATTCCTGGATAGTTCTGAAATTCCTTTTAACCACTTACCGACCACCGCGCGACGATGTACGTCCAAACTTTGGCGGCGGATATCGTTGTTATGGCAGCAGCTAGCTACCATAACCCCAGTATCCCCGTTTTCGTGCGGCGGCCAGCTTTCAGATAAAAGTGGTCCCTGTGGCGGATTCGCCGCGAGATCACTTTTATCGGTGGCGGGAGAGGGCCCCCCCTCCCACCGCGATCCGGTGCCCTCCGCCGCTTACCAGAGCCATCGGCAGCGGCAGAGGCAATCGCGTCCTCCTCTGTGGTGTGTCTGGAGACGATTGAGGCTAAGATGGCGCCCACTCGTCTCCATGACACTGCTGGGCGGAAGTGACGTTTAAACCTCACTTCCGTCCACGCCTCTTAAAGGCACATTTTTTCAAATGTCATTTTTTAAATGACTTTTTTTTGTTTTTTATTGCATTTTAGTGTAAATATGAGATCTGAGGTCTTTTTGACCCCAGATCTCATATTTAAGAGGTCCTGCCATGCTTTTTTCTATTACAAGGAATGTTTACATTCCTTGTAATAGGAATAAAAGTGACACCATTTTTTTTTTAAAACAGTGTAAAAATAAATAAAACATTGTAAAATAAATGATAAAAATAAAAAAAAATTTTTAAAACCCCCCGTCCTGATGAGTTTGCGCGCAGAAGCGAACGCATACGTGAGTAGCACCCGCATATGAAAACGGTGGTCAAACCACACAAGTGAGATATCACAGCGACCAGTTGAGCGAGAGCAGTAATTCTAGCCCTAGACCTCCTCTGTACCGCAAAATATGCAACCTGTAGAATTTTTTAAACATCGCCTATGAAGATTTTTGAGGGTAAATGTTTGACGCCATTCCACGAGCGGGCGCAATTTTCAAGCGTGACATGTTGGGTATCAATTTACTTGACGTAACATTATATTTCACAATATAAAAAAAAATTGGGCTAACTTTACTGTTGTCTTATTTTTTTATTCAAAAAAGTGAATTTTTTCCAAAAAAAGTGCGCTTTTAAGACCGCAGGGCAAATACAGTGCAAAAAAAAGTATTGCAACGACCACCATTTTATTCTCTAGGGTGTTAGAAGAAAAACCATGTATAATGTTTGGGGGTTCTAAGTAATTTTCTAGCAAAAAAACCTGTTTTAAACATGTAAACACCTAAAATCCAAAACGAGGGTGGTCCTTAAGTGGTTAAGAACTAAAACATTGAGGTCTTCTATAGTGTGGTTCGGTTGTGAGAAATGATGTCCCACAGGTGTGCATAAACTGTCTTCTTTATGTTATTTGATGGTATGTCTGTGCAAATTCATCCTCGCTTGCAACGTCTGTCCTGTTTCACCAACATAAGATCCTTTGCTGCACCTTTTGCATTGGATGAGGTACACAACATTTGCTTTCAGACGACCACAGTTGGAGGTACAGTTGTAAGATCCCATGATACTGAAGGTCCCATTTGGGTGTGTAACACTTTTGGATAGATTGATCTGGTTGCATAGTTTGCAGCGTTTTTTATTGCAGGGTTTGCTACCATTATTTGTGACTTCATAATCAGAGTGAAGTTTCCTGCTGATTAGTTTGTATCTGAGGTTGGGTGGTTGTCTGAAAGCCAATAATGGGGGTTGTTGGAATATTCCTTTCAGATTTCCATCCTCTGTTATAATAGGTTGTAAATCTTTGATTATCTTTTTGATGCCTTCAAGTGCTGGGTTGTATGTGGTGACTAGAGGTACTTGGTTATTTGTTTTTTTCTCTGTGTATTGGAGGAGATTTTCTCTTCGGGTTTTCAAGGCTGTGTTTATGCTGTTGTTGATGGTTTTGTCTTGTAACCTTTCTTATGGAAGGAGTCTGCCAGTGTTCTGAGATGTTTATCTCTGTCTTCTGGGTCTGAACAAATTTGGTGGTATCTGATGGCCTGGCTGTGTATAATGGCCCGTTTAGTGTGTTGAGGGTGAAAACTGGAACTATGAAGATAGCTGCATCGTAGTCCCTATTGAAACTAGTCAGAAAAGGAACATAGTCCAATTCACATTTCTCTTTGATATTATCTTTCAGGAGTTGATCCCTATTAATCCGTGAAATAAGTAATTGGGTGGCCCTGAGATCTTTTTCCCGGTACCCTTTTTCTTTGAATCTGTCAACCAATAGATTACATTGAGACGTGTAATCTGACATAGAATCACAACTACGTCTAATCCTTAGTAGTTGCCCCTTAGGTATCCCTTTGAGCCAGTTAGGATGATTTTTATTTTATTTTAGTTTATCATATTTTATTATATTTTATTTATTTCATTTTATTTTTGTATCCTGATTTATCCATAAACTGACACTTTATTCAGTTGTGTAATCTATCCACAAGATGGCAGTTTAGATGTCGTAATAGTTTTATAACCGTATTCTGCTTGCTGGACACAAGATGGCAGTGTTTATTTTAATTTTATTTTTCAATTTTGGTTAATTCCTCTGCGAGGCGGGATGTCACCAGATTGGATGCCTTTGATTGATGTGTGTATTTAAGGAGGTGGCGTGCCTGTTCGTATGATCCCTGATGACATCAGAACGCACTGACGAAACCGGTCGGATGTACAAAACGTGACACGCCACTTCCGTTTGCAATGCAGTTTGTTTGTTTGTCCGCACGAACCCACACGTGGGCGATGCAGTTTTTAGCTTGTTTTTAGCCTGTCCAATACATTTTTTTGGCATACTTCACGATGGGAGTTTTCCATTCATTTTCTCCTCATCTATGGCATTAATGGCCTTCATCTATTCGGGAGTTTGTTTGTATGCATCCAAGCAGCTACAGTGTTACCTGAGTTACCTGAGTTCCAGCATCTGAACAAAGCTGTGATCGTGTAAAGCTTCTTTGGTTGTTCTTGAAGCGTTTTTGACTCCTGTCATGGGAGTCACCACAATCTGCTGAGTAGGCTGTGTGGCCGGCGATGGTGGTGGATTACTGTTGTCTGATATCTTGCTGAACCCCAGGAGGATTTATCCAGAAGTTTGATTTCAGCACTATGTGAACACTTTTTTGAACATACACATTTTTGAATATTTTGAATTTTTTGATTATATTCTTTGAATTTAATTTTGAACTGTTATTTTTGTTTTGATTTTTATTTTTGATGTTTGATTGTCTGCTGATTTCACTCAGTTGATAGCTATTTATGAGTATCACTATTGACATTAATTATTTATACACTATATTCTATTTCATTTATTTTGTTTACACTAGTTTGTATATGTGCCTCCCACTTTTTAAGGGACCAAAAGTAATGGGACAGATTAACAATCATCCATCAAACTTTCAATATTTAATACTTGGTTGCAAATCCTTTGCAGTCAATTACAGCCTGAAGTCTGGAACACATAGACATCACCAGATGCTGGGCTTCATCCCTGGTGATGCTCTGCCAGGCCTCTACTGCAACTGTCTTCAGTTCCTGCTTGTTCTTGAGGCATTTTCCCTTCAGTTTTGACTTCAGCAAGTGAAATGCATGCTCAATCGGATTCAGGTCAGGTGATTGACTTGGCCATTGCATAACATTCCACTTCTTTCCCTTAAAAAACTCTTTGGTTGCTTTCAAAGTATGCTTTGGGTCATTGTCCATCTGCACTGTGAAGCGCCGTCCAATGAGTTCTGAAGCATTTTGCTGAATATAAGCAGATAATATTGCCCAAAACACTTCAGAATTCATCCTGCTGCTTTTGTCAGCAGTCACATCATCAATAAATACAAGAGAACCAGTTCCATTGGCAGCCATACATGCCCACGCCATGACACTACCACCACCATGCTTCACCGATGAGATGGTATGCTTTGGATCATGAGCAGTTCCTTTCCTTCTCCATACTCTTCTCTTCCCATCACTCTGGTAAAAGTTGATCTTGGTCTCATCTGTCCATAGGATGTTGTTCCAGAACTGTAAAGGCTTTTTTAGATGTTGTTTGGCAAATTCTAATCTGGCCTTCCTGTTTTTGAGGCTCACCAATGGTATACATCTTGTGGTGAACCCTCTGTATTCACTCTGGTGAAGTCTTCTCTTGATTGTTGACTTTGATACACATACACCTACCTCCTGGAGAGTGTTCTTGATCTGGCCAACTGTTGTGAAGGGTGTTTTCTTCACCAGAATTCTTTGGTCATCCACCACAGTTGTTTTCCGTGGTCTTCTGAGTCTTTTGGTGTTGCTGAGCTCACCGGTGTGTTCTTTCTTTTTAAGGATGTTCCAAACAGTTGATTTGGCCACACTGAATATTTTTGCTATCTCTCTGATGGGTTTGTTTTGTTTTTTTAGCCTAATGATGGCTTGCTTCACTGATAGTGACAGCTCTTTGGATCTCATATTGAGAGTTCACAACAACAGATACCAAATGCAAATAGCACACTTGAAATGCACTCTGAACCTTTTATCTGCTCCTTGTAAATGGGATAATGAGGGAATAACACACACCTGGCCATGGAACAGCTGAGCAACCAATTGTCCCATTACTTTTGGTCCCTTAAAAAGTGGGAGGCACATATACAAACTATTGTAATTCCTACACCGTTCACCTGATTTGGATGTACATACCCTCAAATTAAAGCTGAAAGTCTGCAGTTAAAGCAAATCTTGTTCGTGTCATTTCAAATCCATTGTGGTGGTGTATAGAACCAAAAAGATTAGAATTGTGTCGATGTCCCAACATTTATGGACCTGACTGTAAATTCCTGTTTGTGCACATGCCTGTTTGTGTATACATGTCTTGTTTGTCTATACATGTCTGTTTGAACATGTCTCTGTATGTGTACATGTCTTGTGTGTGTATACATGCCTGTGTACGTGCATGTGCTATATACACATGTGAGTGGTGCTGGGAGCATACAGGTGTGAGGGGGGCTGAGAGCGTACAGTTGTGAGGGGGGGCTGGGAGCGTACAGGTGTGAGGGGGCCTGGGAGCATACAGGTGTGAGGGGGGCAGAGAGAGTACAGGTGTGAGGGGGGCTGGGAGCGTACAGGTGTGAGGGGGGCTAAGGCACTGAAGGACTTAGTGGGACGGCCAGTGGGCGGGACCCTGGAGAATGTTGGCGGTCAGGCTCGGGGGGCCCAGGCCTAAAGCTGTATAAGGGGCCTGACAATTTCTGATGGCTGCCCTGTGCATGAGTGTTATAGAGCTGCAATACCTCTATTAATTTTTAATGTTTCTTTTAATTTATCTAGTGCACCAGGTTATAATTTTTAAGGGGACGGTCCTCAAAACAATTCTGAGGGGCATTTTTTTCTGTTGCCAGGGATTGCAGGTATCATTTATCATGATTTCTAGATCATCTATGGGAATAGGATAAGGTATATTATGAATGTTTTCTAATTGTGTTTTTTTTTTGTTTTTATTGGTTGAAATAGGAGGACTAGAGTCTTTTTTTTCCTTGTCAAAAGAAGTTTATTGAGTATACAATGTTATAAAGATACATAAAGTAAGTTTACAAGGATCTATAAAGTAAGCTCATTGTTTTACAGTAGGGTTTATATAGGTAAATATCATGAAATTTCAAATATTAAACATTGGGTTCACGTAAACCTAAATTAAAGATATATATCATTTCCTTAGTTACTTTTGTAGGTATTTAAATGATTTATACCTACTATACATATTGTTTACAAGTAGAGTGTATATAGGTCAAATAAATTCTGATAATGAGCTTTAATCGTAAGGTGGAGAAAAGGAAAGAGAAAGAAGAAAAAGGGTTAAAAGGTACAGGTATGGTCCACAAGGTTGTCCCGCTCGTCAGTTTATTATTCTTTTTAGTTCTCTTTGAAGCCTTAGAATGGGTGTCTCTGTAAGTCATTTAATCTGTTACTATGGCAACAGGACAGAGTCATTGAAGTTTGACAGGAACTGTTGTTTTATGCAAGGATGCCAAAGTTTTTCAAATTTTGGAATTTGATTTTGATCGATGGCTACCATCTTAGCATGGGACATTGTATTATTCATTCTGTGAATCGTTTCTGCTAGTACCAATGTAGGAGATTTCCATGCCTTGGCCACTGTTTGTTTTGCAGCCGTTATTAGTTGGATCATAAGTTTGAATTGAGAGAGTGTTAACCATTCCGGTTTTAGATTAAGTAAAGTTAAATATGGATCTGGTTGTATTATTTTTAAAAATATTTTAGATGCAATCACGAAGACTTCCTTCCAGAAGGTTTGGATTACTGGGCACGTCCACCATATGTGTAAATATGTGCCTATTTCTGGGCATCCTCGAAAACAAAGAGCTGAGGTATTAGGTGAATATTTTGCCACTCTAGCGGGTACAAGGTACCAGCGAGTTAGGACTTTATAATTTGTCCCCAGTGCTAAGATGTTGGGTGAAGATGACTTAGATGTGAGCCATATGTTAGACCAGTCCGTGTCTTCTAAAGTTCGTCCCAGGTCCTCCTCCCACCTCTGAACGTAAGAGGGTCTATTAAGATTTGCTACTCCATATAATTGATTATAAAGTGATGAAATTGTACCTTTAGCAAATGGATCTTTTGTACAGATTGATTCAAAAATGGATAATTGGGATAATGGTGTATCCCCCTTTAGGAATGGTGTATAGAAATTTTTGATTTGGAGATATCTAAATATCTCAGAGTTTGGTAGATCATATTTTTCTCTAAGCGATGGGAATGAAAGGAATGATTTAGATGCTATGAAGTCATTTAGTGTCTGAATGCCTGATGTTGTCCAAGCTTTAAAAGAATTTGGGTAGATCCATGCCGGATAAAAGGCCGGATTTCTGATAAAAGAAAGGAGAGGATTGTGCGGAGATTGTAACTGATATTTGGTTTTTAGTTTATCCCAGAGAGATAAGAAGTGTTTAGTTATGGGATTATGAATTTTAAAGCGGTCTTTAGGATCAAGCCATAATAAATTTGATATTAATAGAGGGTCATTTTCTGAAGCCTCTATAAATACCCATAATGGGATTTCCTGTTTTGCATGGTATTTGGACAGACTGGCCAATTGTGCTGCTCTGTAGTAGTTAGTAAAATTAGGGTATCCCAGGCCTCCTTTATTTTTGGGAAGATGTAGTGTGTGTATAGGTATACGTGGTTTAGAAGAGCCCCATATAAACGAAGTTGCTCTTTTTTGTACTATTCTCAAAAAATAGGAAGGAATTGGAATAGGGAGGACTCTGAATAGATAAAGCAATTTGGGTAGAATAGTCATTTTGATTGCATTAATCTTCCCTATCCAGGATAAAGGAAGTTGCGACCATTGTTTTATTAGATTTGTGATCTGTCTTAATACAGGAGGATAATTGGTTGAGAATAAGTCAGAATGAGATGCTGTTAAATGAATTCCAAGATATGGGATTGATTTTTCTGCCCATGTGAATGGGAGTGCAGCCCTAGCCGGGATCAATTCCATGTTTGTGAGTGAAATATTAAGCACTAGGCATTTCTGCGGATTAATCATAAGGCCGGATAGGGCTGCAAATCCATCAAGAGCTGGTATTAAGTTAGGACCAGAGACCTGTGGTGATGATAGAAAAAGTAATATATCATCTGCAAATATACATAATTTGTGTGTAATACCTCCTACTTCAATGCCAGTTATAGTTTGGTTTGTTCTGATGTATTGGGCCATGGGTTCGAGTATAAGGGCAAATAATAAGGGAGATAATGGGCAACCCTGTCGGGTACCTCTTTCGATATTAAAGGCTTCAGATTTGTATCCAGCATATTTTATATAGGCTTTGGGTTTATTATATAATGCTTTGATCCATGTTAAAAAGTGGGGTCCAAAACCCCATTTTTGTAATGAATATTGCATATATTGCCAGGATACTGTGTCAAATGCCCTCTTAATATCGAGAGATAGAAAACATAAAGGGATTTTCCGTTTTTTAGCAATATGTGCCAATAACACTGCCCTGCGTATATTATCGCCTGCCTGTCTATTTGGCATGAAGCCTACTTGATCTCTATGTATTAATTTTCCTATAATGCTATTGAGGCGTTTTGCTATTATTTTTGCTAATAATTTAATATCGAGGTTTAACAGAGAGATAGGCCGATAATTCACACAGGAAGTATCATCAGAAAGGGGTTTTGGGATCATACAAACAATTGCCATTAGTGTTTCTTGCCGAAAAGAATGTCCATCTAGAAGTTTGTTAAAAGTTTCAGTGAGAATGGGAGAGAGTATTTCTGAGAATGTTTTATAGTATAAAGCCGAGTAGCCGTCTGGGCCTGGTCTTTTGTTAAGTTTTAGGTCTTTTATGGCGTTAGCAACTTCATCTATAGTTATAGGCTCATCCAAACTGCTTTTTTGATTCTGAGATAACTCAGGTAAGGTTATTTTTGAGAAGAAGGATTCAGCCTCTGTAGGATTAAATTCATTGTTTGTCTTGTATAAAGTTGCGAGATATGAGTGAAATTTATGGACTATTTTAACTGGATTACAAGTGTAAACATTTTTTGATAATTTCAAACGTATTGGTTTGAAAGATTTGTTAGTTGAATTTAATGCCCGAGCCAAATATGTACCTGGTTTGTTTGTATTCATGTAGAAATTGTGTTTGGAGCGTTTGAGGGATTTATCAACTGACTCAGTGAGAAATAGATCGTATTCCAATCTAGATTTTTCCAGATGAGATTTTGTACTCTGAGATGGATTATCTTGAAATGATATGTAGGCTGCATTAAAATTGAGTTCTAGTTTTTTTGCTAGATTTTTCCGTTCCCGTTTAAATAGTGCCATTTGTCTTTGTATTGTACCACGCAAGACAGGCTTATGAGCTTCCCACAGTGTTATTGGGGAGATGTCTGTTGTATTATTAATTGATATGTATTCCTTTAAAGCTTGTTCAATGGCCATCTGATGTAGTGGGTGTTTGAGCATTATGTCCGGTAAGTACCACGTTGGGTCATGCGCTTTTGGTATGGCTGAGGCTATAGTAGTGTATACTGCATTATGGTCAGACCACGGAATCGGAATTATATCTGATGCAATAATTTCTGGTATCATTCCTATTGTTAGAAAAATATGATCTATTCTGGTGAAGGTTTGATGAGGGTGCGAGAAATAAGTGAATTTCTTTTTCATTGGGTTACTTTCTCTCCACGAATCTACCAGATTGTATTTGGAAAGAAGTTGAGAAAAAGGTAATTTAGAGGTTATTTTGGATGGTGTAAAAGGTGATTTATCTATAAATGGGAGGAGGACCTGGTTCGAATCCCCACACATTATCACTGTTCCTATTTTGTGTGTATTAATCACTTGTAATATATGTGAGAGGAATGGTGTAGGTTGTTTGTTAGGAGCGTAGTAGGAAATCACCGTGATTGCTGTATCCATTATATAACCCATGAGTATCAGGTATCTACCTTCTGGGTCTTTAATTTCTGATGATAAGGTGAATGGTGTGGATCGGTGAAATGCATTTAGAGTTCCCCTTTGCTTGGTACAGGCAGAAGCCGTGTAAATTTGTTGATAAAAAGGAGAAATATATTTTGGAGTAGAATCTTTGGTGAAGTGTGTTTCTTGGAGGCATACTATGTGAGCCTTCTTGTTATGGAAAGTACGGAAGGCTTTGGTCCTTTTTTGAGGGACATTTATTCCCTGAACATTCAGGGAAAGTATATTCAGTGGTGCCATGGCAACAGATCAAATAGTTTTGACTTACTTTTTGTTATGCAGAGCTGACTGCGCAGATCAACCTGTGTGGACTGAAGAGATGAATAGATAGAAAAGAAACCAGTGAATTCTGGAGTAAAGAGTAAACAAAAAACATATGAGATTAGATGATACATTGTATAAATTATTTTTTGCAAGTAATCACAATTTACCCGTGAAAGAGAGTAAATATCTCTCTCAGGGGAATAAGTGCCTTCGTCACACTCCCACATAATATGGTTGGGAGAATGAGGAGGGCTAATGGGGGTACACGGATCTTCCGCTTACAGGAGAGAAGTGCTATGTCAAAAGACATCAAAATGATGTTTCATTAATTGGAGTGCAGAATATAGTTTTTGTTGAAATGATTTATTCCAGGGTGGTTGTATATGGTTAGTCTTGCCCTAGGCTAAATAATTCAGTTAGAAAGGTACTGTTAATAACTTTGGTATTGATGAAGATAGTTTGAATTATTTTGGGATTTTAACCCTTTTAGAGTAAACAATTACATATTTTATTCATATGTAACTGTTTAGATATGTTAACTCATAAAATTGATGTTGTATTGCTTCAGATTAGAATAAACAAAAACATAATTCTAGGAACTAGTTAGGTAATAATATATTTGTTTTAAGAAAAGAAAGAAAAAGCTTCCATTACTTCTGGATTATTGAACATATTTGTCCTAAAAAGCAATAAATCTATTGTTATTACCTGATAATATATAACTGAACAAGAATTTCCTTATTTCACTTATATATTCTAAGGTTATATGAATCAGAAGTAATAAGAAATATAATTGGAATGTAACATGATCCCACACAGTGTGTGACTATCAGAATGCAGTTACATTCAATTATAAATACAGGTTTTTTATAGAGAACCATCTCTTAGTATAATAAATGAAGAGATATCAGGAATTAGGATGTCAGTCCATTGAATCTTCTTGGTCCATGGATGATGTGGCATAACGGCCTCTTTTGTGAGAATGATTATTCCCATTTTGTTCTGAAATTTTCTGAGTGCTGCCTGAAGGTGAAGATGATGCCATTCTTCTGCGTGTGGGAGAGTTGCTGCTTGTGGGTTCTGTCAGATTTCATTTTAAAAGGGTTTGTTGTAGTTCATCTGCTGATCTGCTTCTGTAAATTGTACCTTGGTAGTTAAATCTGACTGAAAAGGGGAAGCCCCATTGATACATAATGTTGTGGCGTTGCAGTTCCATTAGTTGGGGTTTCATGGATCGTCTTTTAGTAATAGTAAGTTGGGATAGGTCAGCAAAAATTTGATAATTGTGTCCTTGAAAATTAAGTTCTTTTTTTCTCTTGCAGCAATTAGTATGTGTTCTTTCGTTCTGTAGTAATGAAATTTTGTGATTATATCACGTGGGGGTCCATCTTTCTTTTTGGCTGTGAGGGCTCTGTGTACTCTGTCCAGTTCTAAACGTTCAATAGGGATATCTGGCTTTAGTTCTTGTAATAGAGCAGTAATAGTAGATTGCAGGTCTGTCACAGTTTCAGGTATTCCCCTTATGCACAAGTTCGAACGTCTGGCTCTATTTTCGTAATCTTCTAGCTTAGTTTGAAGTATTACATTCTCTTCTTTTAATTGTTCCAATTCTGTTATATTTACTTGGGTTGTAATTTCAATTTCATCCATTTTTATTTCTAGGGCTGCGGTGCGGTTTCCCAGCTCTCTTATTTCTTTGGTTAGGCTTTTTGTTATTTGGTCTGAGGTTTGTTTTAAAGCCTTATGAAGCATCTTTTCAAATTGTAATAATATTACTGGGGATGCTGAGGAGGCTTGTGGAGAAGTTTGTGAGAGGATTTGTTCTGTATCTGACTCAAATGGAGAGTCTTGCTGTGACATTTTCTGTCTGTGAGAGCGCCCTGATGCTGTATCTTGTGAGGTGACTGGAGCTGCTTTAGTTGCAGTGAGTGCCTGTGAGCTCTTTGTGAGGTGATTTTTATTTCTGCCCCGGTTTCTTCCCAGTACCATATTTCCTGCCCAAACTTTCACAGTTTGTTCCCTGGGGCAAAAAGGTTCAAATGGATACCTTTTGAGCCTGCAGGCTCCGCTTTGTCCTTCTCTTCTCTCCTCAGCGGTGCTAACAATGCATGTCTGCTCTGCTAGGCTCCGCCCATCTCCCCCCCTAGAGTCTTTTTTTCAACCTGGCTAAATATGTAACTGCTTAACAATTTATGTGGACCTACATCATTGATCAACGTGATTGATGATGCATCACTTTGTATATATGATCTGTCATTCTGTGGAAGTAAAGCAAGGGGATGAGATGTGCATCAATGGGCATAGTGTTTTCTTTTAGCTGTCATTATGAATTACATGGATCTACATCACTGGATGACATCATTGATAAAGAATGTACATTGTGGAACTTTTTTTGGGGGGTATCCTAAAAACTGTGTGTGTGTTTTGTTGTTAGAGCTTACATTTCATTGTGAATGAGTACAAGTACCCCCTTACTCATTCACATGGGAGCAGTATCTGGGAGACCCTCTTATTGTTAAAGGGGGCTTCCAGATTTTGATAATCCCACCTGCACTACACCAGAAGACATCCAAGCCAATCTAGAAAGTCCTGTGTCTCTATGCTAACTTTGATACAGATGTTCCCTCACTGAGAAAACAGTGCAATTAGCAGGGAGAAGTTATGGGAATCATTGACTGTCATTAGTATACCTTACCACCTAGAGCAGGTACCCCAAGCTGAAGCTACATTACAGCTTTTGTTCTCCTACCTAGAAGCAGACTTCTTCCATACAGAAAACTTGCTTTTTTGTCTTCCTACTGTAAGCGTAAGGTACCTGCAGTAAGGTTTAGTCCAAAGTGGAGCTTTGGCTGAGAGTTGAGGCGTCGGCTTAGTCAGGCAGATCAGCAACAAGTCTTGGCAGCACATTACAAAATCAGGATCCAAAAGAGTAGTCAGAGGCAAGCAAAGGTCATACACAGACTGGCAGCGAAATGCAGAATCGGCAGGCAAAACCATAGTCAGAGAATCAGGCAAAACTCCAGAAATCCAGTAGTTCAGTAGTCCAGCAGGAAAGCATACACCCAGGGAATTGATCCAGAAATGGGCACAGAGCACAGGAAGTGCAATTTACAAGCAGCTGATTGCAAATTGACTGCAGCTGGAAGGCAGGTGGAACTAAGAAGTCCGAGGAGCAAAGCACTAAGCAGAGTATTTGCTGCACAGACACGGATCCTCCAGTGGCAGAGTTGACAGAGCTTCAGCACAGAACCAGAGGGATCCAAGTTCAAACACAGACACATTATTATTATTATTATTATTATTATTATTCAGGATTTATATAGCGCCAACAGTTTGTGCAGCGCTTTACAACATGACAGTACACTTATGCCCCGTACACACGGTCGGATTTTCCGATGGAAAATGTGTGATAGGACCTTGTTGTCGGAAATTCCGACCGTGTATAGGCTCCATCACACATTTTCCATCGGATTTTCCGACACACAAAGTTTGAGAGCAGGCTATAAAATTTTCCAACAACAAAATCCGTTGTCGGAATTTCCGATCGTGTGTACACAAATCCGATGCACAAAGTGCCCCGCATGCTCAGAATAAATAAAGAGATGAAAGCTATTGGCTACTTCCCCGTTTAGAGTCCCGACATGCGTGTTTTACGTCACCGCGTTCAGAACGATCGGATTTTCCGACAACTTTGTGTGACCGTGTGCATGCAAGACAAGTTTGAGCCAACATCCGTCGGAAAAAATCCTAGGATTTTGTTGTCGGAATGTCCAATCAATGTCCGACCATGTGTACGGGGCATTACAATACAAATCCATACAGGAGGGATCAGAGGGCCCTGCTTGTTAGAGCTTACAATCTAGAAAAACATGACACTAAGCCCTGTTGGTTCTGTTATACTATTCTTGGTTAAGGTTCTGGCTTTTCAAATTCCCAGGAAACTTTTGTCCCCACACTGTCATAGGTCTTAGTACTTATTGCTCCTGTTGGGCTTCAGAGACATTGCCAATCTCATGTACTATTCCTTGTTAGCCCCTATGCTTTAGCAATGCCAGCACAAATCAATATCCAGAGATATAATTTTAATACATTTTAGAGATTTTAAATGCAATAGGCCATATTGCCTTGATGCACTTATAACTGCTCTATTGATTAAGACACAGATAACATTCTATATTTTCATTACTGCTGATTAAAACCTTGCGGTTACCATAAGCACCTCTTTAAAATATTTGGGGTATATTGGGGTGTACACTTCCTGCTCCTAGTCCATTCTTCAGACCCCAATGTATGGAGAATATAAAGGTTGAGAGCTATGTCTCTTCACCTGAAGAACCTTTACCTCATACATTTGCCATGTAGTTTTTCTATGTGTAGATTCTTTGCAGATAATTGTGCAGCTCAGCTCCAAGAAATTGTCCCTGAAATTAGGGATGAGCTCGTTGTTCGAGTCGAAAGTAAGTTCAACTCGAACATCGGGTGTTCGCCCATTTGCTGAACAGCGAACATTATGGGGCGTTTGCAGGAAATTCGAGCACCGCGGAATGCCCCATGATGCACTGCAAGATCGCAGTGCATTGCTGTATGATGATTAGCTAAAGCATGCACCTGACCTGCATGCTTTGGCCAATCACAGCGGGCTCTGCTGTGAGAGCCATGATTGGCCAAAGGCAGGGTGCCCCACACTATATAAGGCTGCTTACAAAGCAGCCGCATGTAGTGTTGGTGGCGTGGACGGAGAGATAGCTTGAGTTAGATTAACCATTTCACCCCTGGAGGATTTGGCTGCTCAATGACCAGAGTACTTTTTACAATTTTGCACTGCTCTACTTTAACTGGTAAGTATGCGTCCTTTTTTTCCCACAAATAGAGCTTTATTCTGATGGTATTTGATTGCTTCTGCGATTTTTATTTTTTGCGATTTAAACGGAAAAAAAAATTATATTTTCTACTTTTTATTATAAAAAAATGTAATAAACTCAATTTTAGTCAAACATTTAGATCTAAGAGTATATAGGTGATACCGCGCCAACCTATAGGGTGATAGGCAGCCAACACAACAACTAGACTAATTGTGATACACATGAAAAATAATGTAGAGGAGTCGCTATGGGGGCAAAGTTTGCCCCTAGCCTCACTAACATTTTTATGGCCCAGTGGGAGGAGGATGTCTTCTATGCTTTAGATAGACCAGAGATCCTTCTCTGGGCTCGATACATAGACAAAATCCTCCTCCTGTGGAAGGGTAATCGTAACTCTTTAGAGGATTTCATGTTTACCCTCAATGCCAACAACATTGATATTAGGTTATCTTACGAAGCCAGTTATTCCAATATACATTTTCTTGACTTAGATATCTTTGTATCTAACAATCAACTAATGACCAAAACTTTTTTCAAAGCTACAGACCAGAATGGGTACATTCCGGTCGACAGCTGTCATCACTCAGCTTGGTTGAATAATAAGACGTAATTGCACTGACCTTCAAGACTTCTATCAGCAAGCTGAGATATTAAAATCAAGATTTACAGATAGAGGATATCTATCATCTGATATAGATGAAGAAATTCACAAAATATAATTGATTGATAGAAACATATTAACATCAGAACAACCAAAACCTACACAAGAGTCTTCGCATAAATGGTCTTTTCTCACTACCTTTTCCGTACAATATAGACAAATTAAAAATATTATTTGCAAACATTGCCAAATTCTCAAAAATGACTATTTGTTGGGGCCTTCACTTCCTGACAATGCAGGTGTAATATATAGGGGAGCTCCCTCTTTAAGGGGACAAATTGCCCCGAATGTCACAGATTCTCCCTCTACTCCAGTCTTTTTCCACCATCTAAAAGGTTACTACCCATGCCGTAAATGCAAGGTATGTGCACATAACATCTGTGGTCATAGAAAAACCTTAACATTCAATTCCACTTCAACAACAATGGAATACGAAATGAAACATTTCACCACCTGCGCAACTAAATACATTGTTTACCTCATTACTTGCCCTTGTGGGAAGCAATACGTGGGGCGTACCATACGTGCTTTTTCCACAAGGGTAAGTGAACATATCACAAGCATAAAAAAGGGACGTACTAATCATAGTGTACCTAGGCATTACTTGGAGTTTCATAACAAAAACCCTACTGGTACCAGCTTCCAAGTGATAAATAAATGTGTCCCTCATTGGAGAGGTGAATCCAAACTCAGAGGTGTTTCCAGACTTGAAACCTTCTGGATATATCAGCTCAAGAGTTATAGGCCTCACGGGCTGAACGTGGACTGGGATATCAATGCCTTTATTAAAAAAGCCTGATCTCCCTGTCCATTTAGATACACGCAGAACCTATTACATTTCGTGGTATATGTACTTTCCATCTGTTCTCTTTTTTCTCTTTTTGATTACATATTTTTCATTTTTGTATACACACTTCTCATCACATTGCTCATTAGGTATTTCATCCCTTGGGCATACACACTATATATGATATTCTCACCATTCACAATCTCTTCTTATTTAGTAATATTATTTATAATATTGTTTATGTTAATATTCATTTTTGTCAGTTTTTATGATTTTGTGAGTGGTCTCAGTCTTTTCTTGCCTTTCTCTAATATTCCTTAAATATCACGTGAGGTATTATTATATTCATACCTAACTATATAGGTTTCACAGTTGACACCTATCGCTTATGTGTTATCCTTTTTTCATGTATGGTCTTTCTAGTTTATTATTGGTTTATTCTATGGATAATGTACACATCCTTATTTTTATCAGCCTATGTGAAATATGTATATATGTAATGTCTTTGTAATATATTGGCATTATTTATATTGACTTACAATATGTGCAAGTCTGTGTGGCCATGGACTTCTGTAGCAGAATCCCCGGTTTGAAATATTTCTAAATTTACTCATATCGAATTTTATTTAGTCATACCTCTTTTCAATGTTTTGATACATATGTTGCCGACAAATTGGCCGTTTTAAACATTTGTCTAATTGAGATGTTATCAGTGTAAATATGCGACCTGTTGAAATTTAGCCACCGACATACATAATACTTTATTTGTAGAGCGCCGTTTTAGCCTTCCTATTCACACTCCTCACTAGCAGTATCAGTGATTTCTAGCCAATGGCATATCACCGTACACTCGTTGTATGTGGAGTGTGGTCGATGATGTTGCGGTCATGTGACTTTAGACGTGGATGCTATTGGCTGCTCAAACGGAGGCTTGGTCACAGAAACATCGATAGCCATCCACTGTAGCTATTCACTACACAGCGTCAGGACGTTTGACGTTATGACGTTTCTTACACCCAGGGCTGGGATGTCAAATTGCGTGGCGCCATTACACCTGTAACGCAAACGGGACACCAGAAGACAGAATCTGGGCTGGCCATATAGGTTTGTAATGGTGATTATCTATTCTTATATATAAGCGCGGTAGGTGTGTGGCCGGCGTATACCCCAGTTGAAGTCTCTTAAGACAAAACGCATAGGGTTTAATACGCCGGCTGTGGCCACCTCTTACTGCGCTGCTTTTATCTGTTTTTATGAAATAATTTTTTTTGAATATCCGTTTTTATTGCTAATAATAAATCCTGCCTTACGGATTTACACGATGTGGAGACTTTTTTCTTTTTGTTCATGCTGCTAAATTCCATACTTCTTACCTGGAGGATAAGTACCTATCGAGCTGTTTCCGCCTTAGTGGGGCAATATTGCTGCATCCCGGATTGGCGTCCCGGATTTCCACAGGCTGATTAGAGAAGTGTCGTGCAGTCCATCCTGAGAGCCCGTCTTCTGGGCTTCGCTTTCATGCCTTACTGACCCACCTCCATAAGGCGAGCTGGGTCCATCGCTCCTGGTAAGAGTATCCCTTTCTTCTTTTTCGTTCTTGATGGTGAAGGCACTCCAGGGTGTATACCCACCATTGAAAACATCCATTTAAAGACTGCATATACGTCACTTTTTCACTGCATTTTGTTCCTTTGTGAAGGCACTCCAGGGTGTATACCCACCATTGAAAACATCCATTTAAAGACTGTATATACGTCACTTTTTCACTGCATTTTTTGCACTAGTGATGCATGTGGGACTCTTATTTTCTCCTTTTTATACAAGACCCTCTAATGCTTGTGTTTATATGTGCACATTTTTCATAAGCCACTGGTATATGATGACATTAGTGTTCTCTGCACTCTATATTGATTTGCACGGTTTTTAATACACTTGCAATTTCCCAACTTTTCTCTCTGCGATTTATAATCGCCTGAAGGAAACACATACACTTTTTGTTAAATGTTTTTTCTTTTGTTTTTATGAGAGATAAGTCCCCGTGGACCTTCTCTCCTTTTATACACGGTTTCTATGTATTCTTATACACATTACATATCGCATCATTTATTAGCGCTACACTTTATTTTTCATTTCAGTCAAACATTTAGGCCAAAATGTATTCAGCCACATGTCTTTGGTAAAAAAAAAATGTCAATAAGCGTATATTTATTTGTTTGCGCAAAAGTTATAGCATCTACAAACTAGGGTACATTTTCTGGAATTTACACAGCTTTTAGTTTATGACTGCCTATCTCATTTCTTGAGGTGCTAAAAGGGCAGGGCAGTACAACCCCCCTCCCCCCGAAATTACCCAATTTTGGAAAGTAGACACCTGAAGGAAATTGCTGAGAGGCATGTTGAGCCCATTGAATATTTAATTTTTTTGTCACAAGTGATAGGAAACTGACAAAAAAAAAAATTACATAAAGTTGTCACTAAATGATATATTTCTCACACATGCCATGGTTATATGTGGAATTACACCCCAAAATACTTTCTGATGCTTCTCCTGAGTATGGGGATATCACATGTCTGAGACTTTTTGGCAGTCTAACCGCATACACGACCCCGAAACCCAATCACCGCCTTCAAGCTTTCTAAGGGCGTAAATTTTTGATTTCACTCCTCACTGCCTATCACAGTTCCGGAGGCCATGAAATGCCCAGATAGCACCCCCCCCCAAATAACCTAATTCTGGAAAGTAGACACCCCAAGCTACTTGCTGAGAGGCATGTTGAGTATTTTGCAGATCTCGCTTTTTGTCACAAAATTTTGAAAATTAAAAAAAGAAAAAAAAATACATTTTCTTTTCTTTCTTCCTTTTCAAAAATAAATGAGAGCTGCAAAATACTCACCATGGCTCTTAGCAAATACCTTAGGTTGTCTACTTTACAAAATGGGGTCATTTGGGGGGGGTTGTGCTATCTGGACATTTCAGGGCCTCTGTAACTGTGATAGGTAGTGAGGAGTAAAATCACAATTTTTTGCCCTTAGAAAGCCTGAAGGCGGTAATTGGTTTTCGGGGTCCTGTACACGGCTAGGCTCCCAAAAAGTCTCACACATGTGGTATCCCTGTACTCAGGAGATGCAGCAGAATGTATTTTGGGGTGTAATGCCATATATGCACATGGCATGTTTGAACCATATAACATTTAGTGACAACTTTGTGCAAAAAAAGAAAAAGAAAAAAAAAGTTTGTAATTTTCCCGCAACTTGTGGCAAAATATAAAAAATTCCATGGACTCAACATGCCTATCAGCAAATAGCTTGGGGTGTCTACTTTCCAAAAAGGGATAATTTGGTTTTTTTTTTAACTGTCCTGGCATTTTATGCACAACATTTAGAAGCTTATATTACACAACACCCACTCTTCTAACCACTTGAAGACGAAGCCCTTTCTGACACTTTGTGTTTACATGAAAAAAATTTTTTTTTTTTTGATAGAAAATTACTTTGACCCCCCAAACATTATATATTTTTTAATCAAAGGCCTTACAGATTAAAATGGTGGGAGTTGCAACTTTTTTTTCTCACAGTATTTGCACAGCGATTTTTAAAACGCATTTTGTTGGAAAAAAAAACACTTTTTTAAATTTTAATTCACTAAAACACACTATATTGCCCAAATGTTTGATGAAATAAAAAATATGATCTTATGCTGAGTACATGGATACCAAACACAACATGCTTTAAAATTGCGCACAAACGTGCAGCGGCGACAAACTACATACGTTTTTAAAAGCCTTTAAAAACCTTTACAGGTTACCACTTTAGATTTACAGAGGAGGTCTACTGCTAAAACTACTGCCCTCGATCTGACCTTTGTGGTGATACCTCACATACATGGTGCAATTGCTGTTTACATATGACACCAGACCGACGCTTGCATTCGCCTTTGCGCGTGAGCACGGGGGGACAGGGGTGCTTTTTTTTCTTTTTTTAATTATTTATTTTGCTTTTTTTGTTTTATTTTTAAACTGTTCCTTTCATTTTTTTTATCATTTTTGTTGTTATCTTAGGGAATGTAAATATCCCCTATGATAGCAATAGGTAATGACAGGTACTCTTTTTTTAAAAAATTGGGGTCTATTAGACCCTAGATCTCTCCTCTGCCCTCAAAGCATCTGACCACACCAAGATCATGTGATAAAATGCTTTCCCAATTTCCCAATGGCGCTGCATGAAATGCTTGTAGCTTCCAGTTTCTTAGGCCATAGAGATGATTGGAGCCATTCTGGTCTCCGATCAGCTCTATGGTCAGCTGGAGGAACCACGGGCTGCATTCTCGGGTTCCCTGTTGGGACAGGAGAGTCTGAGAAAACCATGGAAGATGGTGGGAGGGGGGGGACATTCCCTCCCACAGCTTGTAAAAGCAGTCTAGAGGCTAATTACCTGCTAGGATTGCTTTTACATGAAGGCTGACCGCTGGCTTAAAAGAATGATACCAAGATGATCATTCTGGTATAACCACTCAAAGTCCAGCAACATACCAGTATGTTGCTGGTCCTTGTTGAGCATAAATTGTAATGTTCTTTTTTTCATGCAGCCTGTGGACTGAACGAAAAAAAGAGATTGAACAGTGGGTATGCCCACCATTAGAATACCGCCCTTCATCCATCCACTTCTAATGATGGGCATACATGCACCATTTTATTTTAACTGTGGTGGTGAAATCACCTCCTACAGCACTGGAGTTGCTGATTTACGTATTGTGAGAGCAAACGCTGTTGCTGTCAAGATGGATAAATCAGTGCTCCAGCTAAAAGGCGTACCTGCTAAGCAAATGATGGTTAACAAGAAAACAAAGTAACATTACAGTATAACAGTAAGATGTGTGGTGTAGTCCCTCGCGCTATATTGAGTAATCGGACTAAATTAATATCGACGTAACTGACTAAAATGACGGATAATAAAAAATTGTGGATGATAAAAATTAGTGAAAACGTGTAAATAGTGATGATGTCTCTATGGACTGCAGCAAAATCAAAAGTGTTCACTTACACTCAGCAAAATAATAATAGTAAAGTGATTTCGCGCTTCAAATCTATCACATCAAAGCATGATTATATATACAATTGTGTAAATAAAGTGTATTCTACAGGTATAAATCAACAGTGCAACATAGTATAAAGTGCTCAATGCTAGTGAGTGATCATCAAAAGTGCTGGTGTGCATCAATAGATCAAAAGTTTATATTGTGCTTCATCCACTGGGACCATATAATGGAGAAAGAAGGTGATGGTGATATCTTTAAATTGAAGTGATCCGGTGAAACCGGGCTCTCTGGACTCTCACCTTAAATAAGATAAATTTGGGCATCAAGACTGGTTCTTTATTGGATGTAGTGTGATGTCATTCAGGTAGGGCTTCTCTGGTGGTGTAATGGTTCTTCCGAAATAAAGCACCTATCAGATAGAGGAAAGAAGGGGGTTGCCCACCTGGGCTCCACCAGTCCGGTGGAATAAACCGGGAAGGGAGAGAGAGAGGCCTCCAATGGTGTAGTATGTTAAGTAAAGATACTATTTATTAAAAATTAAAAGTGGTCTCTTACATTTCTAATAGTTAAAAACAGCATAAAAGCAAAAACAAGCTGAGGAGCGGTGTCTGAGGTGCCTCCTTACTGACTTCCGGTTTTGTCTGCTCTCTGCCACGCCCTATGCGTTACGCCACCCCAGTTGAAGTCACGAGCGGTGACGTAATGCGTAGGGCGTGGCAGAGAGCAGACGAAACCGGAAGTCAGTAAGGAGGCGCCTCAGACGCCGCTCCTCAGCTTGTTTTTGCTTTTATGCTGTTTTTAACTACCGTATTTATCGGCGTATAACATGCACTTTTTTCCCCTTAAAATAAGGGGAAAATCGTGGGTGCGTGTTATACGCCGATCCCCGCTATTTTGTGATGTGTCGGAGCGATCGCCGCGATCGCCGCCGACATTCACATAGCTTGTATTTTTAAACATGGCGCCGCGGAGTTCGGAGGGACTCGGGGGCGCTCGTTCAGCTGAACGAGCGCCGCCGAGGACACAGTGACTGGGCGGAGCCGAGATACACATAGCCGAGGGTTCTCGGCTTTTCTCGGCACCGTTCACAGTCACGCCCAGTCCCGCCATTGGACCTGTGTTATGTCCATCATAGGGACTGGGCGTGACTGTGAACGGCGCCGAGAATAGCCGAGAACCCTCGGATATGTGTATCTCGGCTCCGCCCAGTTACTATGTCCTCGGCGGCGCTCGTTCAGCTGAGCGAGCGCCCCCGAGTCCCTCCGAACTCCGCGGCGCCATGTTTAAAAATACAAACTAAACGTTTGTATGTCGGCGGCGACAAGGCTGCACGGACCACTGGGGACAAGGCTGCACTGGGGCAAAGCTGAACTGGGGCAAAGCTGCACTGGGGGCAAAGCTGCACTGGGGGCAAAGCTGCACTGGGGACAAAGCTGAACTGGGGCAAAGCTGCACTGGGGACAAGGCTGCACTGGGGCAAAGCTGAACTGGGGCAAAGCTGCACTGGGGCAAAGCTGCACTGGGGACAAGGCTGCACTGGGGCAAAGCTGCACTGACAAGGCTGCACTGGGGCAAAGCTGCACTGACAAGGCTGCACTGGACACTGGGGAAAGGCTGCAGATGAACATTTAAATGTAAGTTTTTTTTCCTTAAACTTCCCTCCTAAAAGTTTTTTTCCTTAAAATTCTCTCCTAAACTTGGGGTGCGTGTTATACGCCAGCGCGTGTTATACGTCGATAAATACGGTATTAGAAATGTAAGAGACCACTTTTAATTTTTAATAAATAGTATCTTTACTTAACATACTACACCATTGGAGGCCTCTCTCTCTCCCTTCCCGGTTTATTCCACCGGACTGGTGGAGCCCAGGTGGGCAACCCCCTTCTTTCCTCTATCTGATAGGTGCTTTATTTCGGAAGAACCATTACACCACCAGAGAAGCCCTACCTGAATGACATCACACTACATCCAATAAAGAACCAGTCTTGATGCCCAAATTTATCTTATTTAAGGTGAGAGTCCAGAGAGCCTGGTTTCACCGGATCACTTCAATTTAAAGATATCACAATCACCTTCTTTCTCCATTATATGGTCCCAATGGATGAAGCACAATATAAACTTTTGATCTGTTGATGCACATCAGCACTTTTGATGATCACTCACTAGCATTGAGCACTTTATACTATGTTGCACTGTTGATTTATACCTGTAGAATACACTTTATTTACACAATTGTATATATAATCATGCTTTGATGTGATAGATTTGAAGCGCGAAATCACTTTACTATTAGTATAACAGTAAGACTTACCATACCTGCAAAGCAAATACAATAAAACATAGTCAAAATAAAACATTTTTTTAACGCAATCTGTGCCTAAAAAATATATGCCGAAGCATGAAGTCAATCCGCCCCTAATGTTAGGAGCAAATCACTCCTCCACCCCTGCCCCCATGCTTCGGCATATATACCCTTTTTTAACTGTGGTTAAAATCACCTCCTACAGCGCTGGAGTCACGGCTTTATGTATCGTGGGAGCAAACGCTGTTGCTGTTAGAATAAATAAACCCGTGCTGCAGCTGAATGGCGTACCTGCTAAGCAAATGATGGTTAACAATAACAGTTTAACAGTAAGACTTACCATACCTGCAAAGCAAATACAATAAAAACATAGTCAAAATAAAACATTTTTTAATGCAATTTGTGCCTAAAAAATATATGCCGAAGCATGAGGGCAATCTGCCCCTAATGTTAGGAGCAAATCGCTCCTCCTCCCCTGCCCCCATGCTTTGGCATATATACTATTTTTTTTAATAAAACATAGTAAAAATAAAGCATTACAGTTCTAAAATACTGTAAACTGTAAACGTTCCAGATTAGGGTCTCTCAAAATGTGATAGCCATCACATCTTTCGAGACCCTGTGTTAGTTAGTTGCCTAGGACTGTGCAATGTGGTACCCTACGCTAATACTCCACTAGTGTGTGGTAGCATTCAAAACAGTCACCAATGCAAAGACCAGGTTGGTCAGAACAGGAGGGACAATAAAAGCGGGTGTCATGCCTATATCCGCGCTTTCTACAGACACGACATCTTCTTTCGGGATTTTTTTGGGTAGGGTTACCAGAGAGGACATGCGGAAAATGCCTCTCATGCAGCCGGCTCACTGCATTTGGATAGGGAAGTTGGGTCACAGCACCGTCTGGAAACAGAAGGGCTGTGATGATCTCTTCCTGGAATTTAAGGAAGGATCCAGTTAGTTCTGAAGCTTTGTATAGCACATAAGCATTCAGCAGAACCAATTGAAATAAGTATACAGACACTTTTTTGTACCAGCGCCTGGCCATACGGGCAAATAGGTACGGCACCAACAACTGGTCGTTGAGGTCCACCCCTACCATATTAAGGTTATATTCATGGACACAGAGGGGTTTCTCCACAACTCCAGTCACCGTAGGAATTTGGACCGGCATGTCTGCGTGAAGGGAGGACAGAACAAAAACATTCTTATTATCCCTCCACTTCACAGCGAGCAAATTATTACATCTCAAGCAGGCTCTCTCCCCCAGCCTAATACGGGAATCGCTGGGGTAGGCCCTGGTGATTAGGTCACACGGTGCCACATGCACCAATTCCGTGATCAAATAAGTGACTAAAAAGTGGCACGCTTGTGTAATAATTGTCCACATACAAGTGGTACCCCTTTCCGAATAAGGGTGACACCAAGTCCCACACAATCTTACCAGCGCTCCCTATGTAGTCTGGGCAGTTCTCCGCCTCTACGTAACTATCTCTTACCTCGTAAACCATAAAACTATATATATAGCCTGTGGCCCTGTCACAGAGCTTATACATCTTGACCCCATATCTGGCACGCTTGCTGGGAAGATGCTGTCTAATGACAAGTGGCCAGAAAACTTAATCAGGGACTCATCAATGCAGACAACTTGATCGGGAGTAAACAAGGCTGCAAACTGTTGGTTGAAGTGGTTTACGAGGGGCCAAATTTTGTAGAGCCGATCAAATTCAGGGTCACCCCGAGGACGACAGAGTTCATTATCATTGAAGTGCATGAACCGCAAGATCTGCTCGTATCGTGCCCTGGCCATGGAGGCAGAGAACATGGGCATATGGTGAATTGGGTCAGTGGACCAATATGACCGCAACTCACTCTTTTCAGTTATGCCCATGAGGAGGGATAGGCCCAGGAAGGTCTTAAGTTCGGAAACCGTAATTGGTTTCCATTCTCTGGCAAGGGTCAGCTGGGGATTAGCGGCGATGAATTGACCAGCATATAAATTGCTTTCTTTGGTCCACAATAGATCTATAGAGATCTTCGGTGAAAAATAGCAAATAAAAATCAAGTGATGTAAAATCAACTGTTTCCATCTGAATTCCGTGTTGGCCAGTAACTGGGGGAAGTACGGGTGCTGAAGAAGTGGTGGGCTCCCAATTAGGATTGGCAAATGCAGCAGGAAGGGCACTATGGGCTCGATGGGCCTGTCTTTGTCTTCTTGGTGGCTGCGGGACTCTACTCGTGCTAGCCACATCGCCAACTTGAACTGTACTTATGGGACTCGCCATGTCACCACGTGATAATGCAGTGCTGGATGTACGTTCAGGATGTACTAGACCGCTGGTGCTTGCCAGTTCACCAGAAGGATAAGCAGCACTAGTACTGGCTCTCTGCTCTATACAAGAGCCCCGTGGTTCTTGCACCTCAATGACAGCAGAAGAACGGGGTCCGGTATGCCTGACCTTGGCAGGGACCACAACCCCATTATCAGAGCTATCTGTCAGGGTGCTGCTGCTGTCTACTGGTTCGTGTTCTGAGCCTGAATCTGACAGATGAGTGACTTCCTCTTCACTATCTGTCATGCTCAGAAATGTGTAGGCCTCTTCACTAGTGTACCTTCGATTTGTCATTTAATCTCTAAATTTACTGGTACACCAGTGAGACTCACAGGAAAAAAAAACACCTGACTGTCAGCGACTGATTCAAATGCTACCAAAAAAACTGTTAGCATTCGCAGAGATCAGGCCTGACTCTGCGAATGCTGCAGTTATGTGTGTTGTGTTTTTGGAAGTGACAGTGATCGATTGATACTGCATTTGGGTGGGCTGGGGTGGGCAGAGGGGCTAAACGCAGGTTCTAGCAGGTATCTGTTCTGATCCCGCTAACGCTGCATTTTTGGGAACCCTAAACTGCTGGGGAGGCTAATATGGTTCTGATCAGATCTCGATCTGTTCAGACGATATACTACTAAGGGAGGTGTATGGTGCGTGCGTGGGTGTTAGCTCTACTGGCACTAATCTGAAGCTGCCTGGGGCGACGCAGACCCTATCTGACACTAAACCTTTACTGATATCACCCGCCAGGTGATCAGGGGGTTAAACCTTTATTTAGGTATTATACAGCGGGTGCCCTGATGCTATAAAAAATAAACTAGCTAACCAGCGTCACCCATGACACTTATACAGTGATCATTGGTGACAGGGGGTGATTATAGGGTTAAACCTTTATTAGGGAAGGTTAGGGGGTCTCCTTGTCCACAGTCACTCCTTCCGTAGCCCCACCATCATGCACGGAAGAGTCCCCAGTATTATTCGACCAGTGTCAGTTACATGCTGCTGGAGAATGCGCAGCAAATTGAAGGCTCCGATGTTGGTTCCCAGGTTGAGGAAGGGAGTAATGTGAGCCTAGAGAGAGGGGGTGCCACAGAAGGACAAGAAACTGACATTCATGTTCCCCCAGCTGCAGCATACTGCCAGGTTTGCTCCAGTGACGAGGACGGAGAGGATGATGAGGTCACTGACTGTACTTGGGTGCCTGAGAGAAGAGAGGAAGAAAGTCAGGAGGACAAGGAGGAGGAGGCACAACTCCAACAAGGCAGGATGTCCTCCAGGGGGCAGCTTAAGAGCAGCCACCCTATTGCATCACACTGCAGAGCTCCGCACTCCGCACTCCGGACTTCTCCTTGCTCCTTATCTGGGATCTCCAACCCTACTATACCTCCAGTCTCTCAAAAACCTGCACTGAGAGGAATGAAGGTATAGCAATAGGTGTCACAAGTACTTGCAGCCAATCTGCTAGCAGTACACCACCAACTGATTTTAGCAGGCAAATGTCCCTACCCCAGTTGCTGAACTGTAAAAAGAAATTTGGTCCTAGCCATCCTCATGCTCAGCGTCTAAATGCTCGCTTGGCCAAATTGCTAGCACTGCAACTGCTGCCTTTTCAGCTGGTAGACTCTGCCCCCTTTCGTGAATTTCTGGAATGTGCTGTACCACAGTCTCAGGTTTCAAAACACCATTCCGGCTCTCCACCGGCATGTGGAAGGCAATGTTTTGGCCTTGTTGGACAGGGCAGTCAGCAGTAAGGTTCATATTACTGCTGACTCATGGTCTAGCAGGCATGGGCAGGGACATTACCTTTCCTTCACGGCGCACTGGGTAACTCTGCTGGCAGCTGGGAAGGATGCAGGACAGGGTTCAGTGTTGGAGCTTGTTCCACCACCACACCTCCAAAAAGCTGTTGGTGATTCTGCCACAACATCTGTATGCTCCCCTCCCTCCTCTTCTACTTCCTCTTTGGCCTCTTCTGCAGAATTGTCCTCTGAACCAGCGGTGCTCCCTAAGTGCTCAAGGGGATACGCAAGCAGTCAGGCTAAAAGATGTCATGCGGTGCTTGAGTTGGTCTGCCTAGGGGATAGGAACCACACTGGGGCAGAGATTCTGTCAGCTCTGCAGGGGCAGGCTCAGAGGTGGTTGACGCCATTCCAGCTTCAACCAGGAATGGTTGTATGCGACAATGGCGCTCTAACAGGGACACTTGACCCATGTTCTATGTTTGGCACATGTCCCGAATTTGGTGGTGCAGGGTTTCTTGACCAGGTCCCCATGCTTACAAAATCTCCTGAGGCAGGCCAGAAATGTCTGTGGTCATTTCCGCCAGTCATACAATGCCAGTGCTCGGCTGGCTGACATTCAATGGGAATGCAACCTTCCCACCAACCGCCTCATTTGTGACATGCCCACCAGGTCAAACTCAACGTTGGCAATGCTGCAGTGGCTGCACACACAGCCGAGGGCCAGCAATGAGTACCTGTGCGAGTATGGTACCAGGACAGGGTCAGGGGAGCTTGGCTTCTTTTCGCCACACCAGTGGCTACTGATCAAGGATGCATGCACTGTCCTGGCATCATTTGAGGTGGCCACAAGGATGGTGAGCAGTCACAATGCATGCATCAGTGACACTGTCCCTCTAGTCTTCCTGCTGGAGCACACGCTTTGTGGAATCATGGGCAGGGCACTTGAGGCAGAACAGCGGGAGGAAGAGGAGGACTTCCTTTCCTTTCAAGCCCCCTTTATCCAGATAGCATTCCTGCGGGGCCGCCAAACACACAGGAAGAAGAGGAGGAGGAGGATTATGTCAGCATGGATGTAGAGGATAACATGCATCAGTCTTCAAGGGATGGGTTTCAGTCCCCAGAAACCCAAGTAGTTGCACGTGGCTGGGAGGTAGTTACGGATAATGTGATTCTTAGTGACCCATAGGACTCGGAAATGCCTTGCAAACTTAAGCTGCCTGGCCTCCCTGATTCTGCAAAGCCTGCGAAAGGACCTTAGGATTCGTGGTATCAAGAAGAGGGATCATTACTGGCTGGCAAACCTTCTTGATTCTTGTTACAAGGGTAAAGTTGCAAGACTCATCCTGTCTTCGCAGAGGGAGCAGAGGATAAAACATCTTCAGGAGGCCTTGAAGAAAAGTTTGTGTAATGCATTTCCAGACCCTGGGAGGTTACCATCTCCTGGTCCTGGACAACATGTTTCTGAGGATTCGTTCAGTCAGAGGAAGAGTGGTGGAGAAGGTTGCTGGCTGACCGATGCCTTTAAACAATTTTTCAGTCCTCAGTGCCAAGGTCTGATAGGTTCAATCAACCATCGCCAGCATCTGGTGAAGGAATATCTAGGGGCAAGAGCAGACTTGGAAATCTTTCCAACAGAGCATCCACTGGAATAATGGATCTTGAGCATAGACCACTGGCCAGAACTTGCTCAATATGCAATCTAGCTACTGGCCTGTCCTGCATCCAGCGTGCTTTCTGAATGCACATTTAGTGCTGCTAGAGGGTTTGTAATGGATCAAAGAGTGCTCCTGTCCATAGACTCTGTTGACAGACTCACTTTTATAAAAATGAATCAGTCCTGGATGAGCAGCTATTAAGCACCTGATGCTGATGTAACTGATTAAATTTGCTATGGGATCCCTTGAAGACTGCTTATTCCTCCTCAATCATTCATGACGATGCTAGCTTCCAACGATATTTTTGGTTTAGGGCACCAACACCACCCAAGGCACAATTTTTCTGTCCCTGTTTAACAGGTGCATGTAATTACAATTTTTGATATAATATTTAACAGCAGGGACCGTTCCTGCACCCAACAAGAGTAACTATGAGGGGTTACAGTGTTGTGGCACCACCACCCAAGACCCAAATTTTCTGCCCCTGTTTAACAGGGGCATGTAATGAACATTTTGATATAATATTTAACAGCAGGACCCATTCCTGTGCCCAATAAGAGTAATGCCCTGTACACACAATAGTATCTTCAAATGGAAAATGTGTGATAGGACCTTGTTGTTGGAAATTCCTACCGTGTGTAGGCTCCATCACACATAAGAATTTCCGACACACAAAGTTTGAGAGCTGGCTATAAAATTTTCCGACAACAAAATCCATTGTCGGAAATTCTGATCGTGTGTACACAATTCCGACGCACAAAGTTGCACATGCTCTGAATCAAGCAGAAGAGCAGCACTCTCTATTGAATTTAATTTTTCTCGGCTTGTCGTACGTGTTGTACGTCGCCACGTTCTTGACGTTCGGAATTTCCAACCAACTTTGTGTGACCATGTGTATGCAAGACAAGTTTGAGCCAACATCCGTCGGAAAAAATACCATGGATTTTGTTGCCGGAAAATCCTATCGTGTGTACAGGGCATAACTGTGAGGGGTTACAGTGTTGTGGCACCACCACCCAAGGCCCAATTTTTCTGCCCCTGTTTAACAGGGGCATGTAATTACATTTTTGAAATATCATTTAACAGCAGGGTCTGTTCCCGTGCCCAACAAGAGTAACTGTGAGGGGTTACAGTGTTGTGGCACCACCACCACCACCCAAGGCCAATGTTTTCTGCCCCTGTTTAACAGGGGCATGTAATTAAAATTTTTGAAATAATATTTAACATAGGGCCCATTCCTGCCCCCCACAAGAGTAACTGTGAGGAGTTACAGTGTTCTGGCACCACCAACATCCAAGGCCCAATTTTTTTGCAGAGTATATAGTGCAGTCCGTATAGTATACTGTATATACTGCAGTTCAGAGTATATAGTGCCTAGGGGGCCCCCACGTCATTTTTTTTTACATTTTGGGGTTCTACTTAATATCCATACCAGACTTGAAGGGCCTGGAATGGATTTTGGGGGGGTGACCCCATGCCATTTTTTTTTATTTTATTATTTTTCAATTATTTTTTATGTACATTGCCGGGATGCGGCAATACATTACAGACGCGAGCAATTTTAAATGGCATTTTTTCCTTTAGAAATGTAATTTTGCTGTGGGACTGTTATGAACATGGGAAAGATGCGTTTCTTTACCGGCAGACTAAGGGGACCCCCCAGGCATGATATTTAAAGGAATATTTAATTTTTATTGTTTCACTTTAGGAATTATAAAAATCACTGCTTCTGAAAAAAAGTATGGCATTTTGAAAACGCCGTCCCTTTTTTTTGTTACGAAAAGTCATTTCTTAACAAAAAAAAGCATTGAGGCATGGATAGATCTGGGGATTTGCTATGAATTAAATAGTGTTTTTGGTTTGTGGTCCTCAAATGCAGTGTAGATCTGCTTCAACAGTAGTTTACAGCAGTGGTTCTCAAGTACCCCCAACAGGCCATGTTTTCAGGTTTTCCTTTACTTTGCACAGCTGCTTTAGATCAATATCAATGACATGGTATTGATAAGAGCTATTTTATCTAAGGGAAGTTCCCAAAGTGTTGGGGGTATTTGAGGACTGAGGTTGAGAACCAGTGGTTTAAAGGATGAATTCACCCTTAAAAAAAATGTGCATTATTTTGCAGGGAAGAAAATGTGTATTTATTTATTTATTTATTTACAGGAGCTTACAAAGCATTGCACTTGTGATCAGTGGATTGTGGGAGAAATTTCAGGCCTTAAACTTTCAAACAGCTAAAAGATCGATAGAAGGCTTCAAAAAAAAATCTGGACTCCTTGGATCAAACATTTCTTCCCACCTACCAATTATAGACTATTTTTGATTTGTCAAATTCTGTTTGGGGATTGCCCCCAGTAGGTTATTGCTGCCAAAAGCAACTCCCCCTACTATCTGTTCCATTCTGTCTTTATATACAAGTCAAAAAATCAAAATGAAACAGTCTAAAGTGAATTTTGTGCAAAGTAATAGGATGCAGGGTGGTCCCCTACCAAGTGTCGTCTACACCGTAAGTAAAAATCCACACTCACCAGATGTAGTTACTGTCTAGAACATAGAACAACAAATCTTGCATATTACAAGGTATAGGTCAGAAGATGTAGAATGTTGTTCTTTCCACAAAACGTCAAGCGATTACCAATCTAGAGGACTGTCTATACAGTATATAGCCACCAATCCACATGGATAATGGAGGCAGTGCGCATAAATGGTTGAAACTTACATAATACGCCACCAGTCTGGAACAAAATGGCGGCAGGACCTCAGGTGGTAAATAAAAGTAAACCTCTACAGCTGTTTTGTGCACACGCACATCATTAGGAGTAAAATAATTATCAATTGTCACAGACCCAAGTGGTACAGGAGCTTTTGGAGAGGTCTAGGGGCAAGCCTCCTACTCACTGATTGTGGCCCATGGAGAGAGCAGATCATTCTCTAATGATGGACAACTACAAATTTTTCTTGTACAGGTTAATGGTCATAGAGAATAAGGTGGCTCTCCTGTAGACTGGGTTGGAGAGGTACCTTCAAATGGGACAGAAATATTTATCAACAATATCCCTTAAGAAATCTATGAAGATAAATTAATTCCACCTTTTCAGACAGCTGGAATATTGTAGGAGTTTGTCTCATAGAGTGCTGTAGACTTTTTGGCCAGATAGTCTGAGGTGGAGTGGGGTTTGTTATGTGTTTATTGTTAAGTAGGTCATTCCCATTGTTCTATTGTTTCTGTCTGTCTGAGCATCTCTTTTAGATGAGATTAATCTTGTGACCACTTTAACTTGCTATGGAACTATTGTGAGATGTTATGTTGTATGCTTATAATAATGTGTATTGTACAGTACTTTTTATTCAGGGTTGTAGTTGCCGAATGATCTGGTCACTTAGTTTGGTTTAGGTCCCGTATTACTGTTATCTGTAGGCTAATATTGCATGAACACAAAAGTGCATATTAGAAGTTTTTAGCTCTAATCATATGCCAAAACAGCACAACTTTAGCAATAAATAAAAGCAAAGTTAAGGCAATTTATTTTGGCTTGCCTTTTAGCAAATAGTAGATCATGTTCCCAACAGGGCATGCCACTCACTTCTGTCAAATGCCTGTCTTTTATGCAATTGTGCTATTTTACAATTGCTTGACCTTTTTCAGATTCCTACTTGAGCTTAGACATCTTGCTGTCTGTGTTTAATATTTTTTATTTGCTGTGCTCCAGCAAATATTTTTTTCCAAATGTAAATTTTATAAAGCAATGTTTACCATAAAGTTTTTGCAGTGGAAATATATTTGAAGTTATATTTAGAGCCACTGTGTTGCAAGTGGTATTTTAAAGATTAAAACATTTTAATTTGCAAACAAAATCAGTCTATCTGGGCTACTAATCAGTGCAAAACGGTTTGTTAGGCATTTCAGTAGTCAAGACCGCTTTGTGTTTGAAGACGACAATTGTAGTTATAGAAAAAAATATCATTACAATTCATGGAGTAGCTTTAAAGGTAAATTAGTACACATTTTGGTTTTGGGATAAATTATCCATTTCATTTAATCTGCTGCTTGTATTGGCCATTAGGGACTAGCAAACTGAGTTCATCTACATTTTTTTTTTTTTAGTTCACTTTTTGTTATACAATGAGCAAAAGTAGATTGTCCTCCACACACTTGAGAAATCAAGTCTGCCTTTCTAAAGGAGTTAAGGATGCTCACTCAATAAATTTAGTGAATAATATCTTCAGTTTTTTAATGTGGAATGTAAATTCCTGCTCACATTGAATGCTCAATCATATGCAGATGTAATGGTTAAACAGAAATGTGCTGTTCATATTGTTAGATTACTGAAGTAAATATTCACTCAATTTATTCTCAACTCACTTTTCTCTCAAAACATCCACCTCTGATGGACATAGAACATAAATGAGAATAGTACTGTACAATAAACTCATTAGCATTTCTTCTAAAGGGAAGACAGTACCAGCCCTAAATGCCTGATGTGGAAAAGGAATGAGGCTACTTGATACTAAATAGCGGGCTCTTGGCCACATACTGAAATATTGGCACACCACTTCTTCCGAGACATCGCGCTCTTAGACCGCAACACTCTATCAACAAGTCTAAACAACAATCCTCTCCCCTACTGGATCTACTTTCAGGTCTGCCATTTCCTTCAAAACATTAACTGTGACTCCTCAGTGTCTTGTTCCCTTACTCTTTTCGAAACTCTCTGCACCCACACCTCACTGCAACAACATATGATTTCTAATATGTATACCATGTCCTTTGAATCAGCTTCTCCTAAATCCTGGAAAGCATGCCAGACCTGGAAAAGGGAACTACAAGTAGACTTATCTGAGGAGCAGTGGGAGCGTATTTTCACTATAGCCCATGAAGGCTCGCTCAATGTCACGACCTAAGAGAACAATTATAAGACCCTCACTTGATGATACCGAATGCCGGCATTGCTCAACAAATTTAATCCAGACATTTTGAACAGATGCTGGAGATGCCCCAGGGAACCAGGTACACTTATGCACATCTGGTAGTCACACCCAATAATACAAACATTTTGGACACAAGTTCATGAAATAACATCACAAATTTCCACATACTCCCTAGAACACATCCCAGTTCATTCTTCACCATTCCACTGCATCTGTTCACTCGTACCAGAAGTTCCTAGACGTACACATGATCAACACAGCCAAGTTATGTATTCCACTTTACTGGGGATCACTCCATGTTCCAACTATCCCTGAACGGCTTAACTGTATTGGTAAAATCGCAGAAATGGAGTAACTAATTTATATAGCACGGGACTCCCCATCCAACTTCTCTCTAATTTGGGACTGTTGGACACACTTCCGTTCCAGAGAGATATTTAACCCTGATATGATTAAACCATGCCGACCCCCGATAGCTTGTTGACTACCTCCACTGATACTTGTAACTAGGTCATTCTATTGACCTGACACAAAGAACCTCCTGCCCCTACCCAAGGGATGAGCCTGGGAGGTCCCCCTTTAAAGGAGATCCCTCTTGAACAGATCCAAGTACTGATCTTTACCCATATGCTGCCCTCTGTGAAGACTGAGGAGATGACACCCTCGTACTCCCTTCTATCCTTACCCCACCCCCTTCTATCCTTACCCCCCTTTTTTATTTTTTTTTCCTTTTCTTTGTTATCCTTCTCATCCTTGCTATCCTTTCCTGCTTAAAACATCTTTACATGTACTTTAGCTCAGGTAGTGAGCCAGTAAGCCATCATCCTTACATCCAACACCAATAAGCTGACCAGCTTAGAACGCCTCCCTCACAGTTACAACCCATTTTCAGGGCCCAACCATTCCATACCCAGCTAGACAACCAAATATGTATATCAGGCTTCTTGGGCTAGTCTTAGCTCAAGGAATAGGGATGGGCTTTATGTTCGGGTCGAACATGAGTTTGACTCGAACATTGGCTGTTCCCTGAATAGCGAACAATTTGGGGTGTTCGCGGCAAATTCGAAAGCCATGGAACACCCTTTAAAAGTCTATGGGAGAAATCAAAAGTGCTAATTTTAAAGGTTAATATGCAAGTTATTGTCATAAAAAGTGTTTGGGGACCTGGGTCCTGCCCCAGGGGACATGTATCAATGCAAAAAAAAGTTTTAAAAACGGCCGTTTTTTCGGGAGCAGTGATTTTAATAATTCTTAAAGTGAAACAATAAAAGTGTAATATTCCTTTAAATTTCGTACCTGGGGGGTGTCTATAGTATGCCTATAAAGTGGCACATGTTTCCCATGTTTAGAACAGTCTGACAGCAAAATGACATTTCTAAAGGAAAAAAAGTCATTTAAAACTACTCGCGGCTATAATGAATTGTCGGTCCGGCGATACACATAAAAGTTCATTGATAAAAACGGCATGGGATTCCCCCACAGGGGAACCCCGAACCAAAAAAAAAATGCGCGGGGTTCCCCCTAAATTCCATACCAAGCCCTTCAGGTCTGGTGAGGATATTAAGGGGAACCCCGCGCCAAAATTTAAAAAGAAAATGGTATGGGGGTTCCCCCTCAAAATCCGGGTCTGGTATGGATTTTAAGGGGAACCCAGTGCCAAAATTTTTAAAAAAATTGCCTGGGGTCCCCCTAAAAATCCATACCAGACCCTTATCCGAGCACGCAACCTGGCAGGCCGCAGAAAAAGAGGGGGGGACGAGAGAGTGCCCCCCCTCCTGAACCATACCAGGCCACATGCCCTCAACATTGGGAAGGTGCTTTGGGGTAGCCCCCCAAAGCACCTTGTTCCCATGTTGATGGGGAGAAGGGCCTCATCCCCACAACCCTTGCCCAGTGGTTGTGGGGGTCTGCGGGCGGGGGGCTTATTGGAATCTGGAAGCCCCCTTTAACAAGGGGACCCCCAGATCCCGCCCCCCCATTTGAAATGGTAACGGGTACATTGTACAAATACCATTTCACAAAAAAACGGTAAAAATGGTAAAAAAAAACTGGTAAAAAATGGTAAAAAAAAAAAAACACACACACCGTGAGAGAAGTTTTTTTTTTTTAAATAAAAAAATAAAACTGTCCCACGTAGTCCATTCACCTCCACCGACGGACCAAAAAAAAAAAAAATAAAGAAGATCTGCCTCCATGGGAGGCACACGCCATATGACACGTCCTCGCAGGTGACAGCTCTTTTAAAACTGTGTGTAAAGAGATGAAAGCTATTGGCCACTGCCCCGTTCATAGTCCCGACGTACGTGTTTTACGTCACCGCGTTTAGAACGATCGGATTTTCCGACAACTTTGTGTGACCGTGTGTATGCAAGACAAGTTTGAGCCAACAACCGTAGGAAAAAAATCCATGGATTTTGTTGTTGGAATGTCCGAACAAAGTCCGACCGTGTGTACGGGGCATTATTGTTTCACTTTAAGCATTAATAAAATCACTGCTCCCGAAAAAAAAAGGCTGTTTTTAAAACTTTTTTTTCCATTGATACATGTACCCTGGGGCAGGACCCAGGTCCCCAAACACTTTTTAAGACAATACCATGCATATAAGCCTTTAAAATTAGCACTTTTGATTTTTCATGTTCGTGTCCCATAGACTTTAACAGTGTTCGCGTGTTCGAACTATTTTTTTGGCTGTTTGCATGTTCTGGTGCTAACCGAACGGGGGGGGGGGGGGGGGTGTTCGGCCCATCTCTATCGAGGACTAAGAAGTATCATTCCAATGTGCACCGCACTTTATAAGGTATGGTTTGGGTGAATCCCTTGTTTTAATTAGTGTATAGGCTCCTTTTAAATGTTAGGACTAATGGTTACTTTAACTGTTCTGATATGCTCCAATGATTAATGCTACACCCACTATATATACCTTTCCGATTTTCAATTAACCTTTGTATGTTTGGCATTGTATATTGTTCTACTTTTTCCAATAAAACGTGTTTGGAACAAAAAAATGTATAAATAAATAAAGAGATACTAAAGTCTCAGTTTTTTATTTTTTTTGTTAAAAATAACAAACATGTCATATTTACCTGCTCTGTGCAGTGTATTTGCACAAAGCAGCCTGGATCCTCCTCTTCTCAGGTCCCCCTTCGGTGCTCCTGGCCCCTCCTTCCTGTTAAGTGCCCCTACAGCAAGAAGATTGCTATGGGGCACTGAGCCGAGTCACAGCTCCCTGTGTCCATTCAGACATGCTGTGGCCCAGCCCGCCCCCTTTCTCTTCTTATTGGCAGACTGACTTTGATTGATAGCAGCGGGAGTCATTGGCTGCTGTCTCAGCCATAGAGGAGGAGAGTCCCAGGCAGTCAAGACACTCCTACAACATTGCTGGATCTAAATGGGGCTCAGGTAGGTATTAGAAGGGCTGAGGGGAGCTGCTGCACACAGAAGGCTTTTTATCTTAATGCATAGAATGCAATAAGATAAAAAACCTTCTGCCAAGAGGATCAGAGTTCCTCAACATTAATTATTTGCAGTTATTATCATTAAATTAAAGGGTTTTTTTGCCTACTCTTAAGATGCCAGCCCCGAGCTGGTGGGCAAGGCATACAAGGGAGTATTAGTACAAAAGGGAGTCACATACTCTATTTATGGGATTATCAGACAATGGGGGTTATTTACGAAAGGCAAATCCACTTTGCACTGCAAGTGAACTTGAAAGTGCACTGAAAGTGCACTTGGAAGTGCAGTCGCTCTAAATCTAAGGGTTAGATCTGAAATGAGGGGAAGCTCTGCTGATTTTATCATCCAATCATGTGCAAGCTAAAATGCTGTTTTTAATTTTCCTTGCATGTCCCTCTCGGATCTACAGCGATTTTACTTCCAAGTGCACTTTCAGTTCAATTTCAAGTGCACTTGCAGTGCAAAGTGGATTTTCCTTTAGTAAATAACCCCCTATATGTTTGGTGTGCTAGGATATATTGCTACAGTAATGTTGCTACCATACTGCCACTAATTGTGATAAATGCGGGTAAACGCAAAATGTGCTGTCACGGATATGACTCTCAACCTCATCCTGCCCTAAGATTTTCCAAATAGCGGGATCCTCAAGCTATGTGTCAGGAGACTGACAATGATTGTTACTGGGGCTCAGCTAACTCTGCAATTTACCCCTTATATGCATCAATTGCAGCCACTGTGTGTTTTTTGTGGAAACATGAATCTTTCACAATAATCACTGTTAAGCTTAATGTACATGGGATGTTTTTACAACCTCTCCTGAATGATTTACCTTGACAGATAGTAACCCACATTTAAAATGTCCGTTTTGCCGCATTTACATGCTGTGTCTAGCGACGTTTTGCTGTGTTTTGCCGCATTTGTGTTTAGAAGCATTTGAAAATGTTTTATTTTTTTTCAAAATAGCCAAAAATTAAAAACGCCTGTAAACAAAACACGGCTAAATGTCAGTTACCACGTTTAGCCATGTTTAGCCACGTTTAGAAGCTTTTGGCGCTTGAAATGCCTCTGAACTCAGCATCTGAACTCATTTTTTTGCTTTACAAAAAAGGCCTCTAGACTCAACTGCCTAGAAACGACTATAAATGAGCCTGTGTACATGTACTGATAAGATAACTTAGAGGAGAGTTCCGGAGCAGTTGAAAAAAATGCCCAACTGCTCCTAAACGTCCGTTTAGAAGCAGCATTGTACATGAGGCCTACTAAATCAAGCCATTAAGAAATGTAATACCCACTGTCCTGCTTACAGTAATATTTAATTTATTACACTACAGTACATTTCTTCAAGGATACAAGAATCATTAATTTCCTGGCTTAGTGCATTAGAGATAAGCTTAATGATTTTAACCACCTTAAGTCTGGACACCTTCACCCCCTTCCAGTCCAGGCCAATTTTCAGCTTTTAGCGCTGTCATACTTTGAATGACAATTACTCTTGCATGCAACACTGTATCCAAATTAAATTTGTATAATTTTTTGAGACAGACAGAGCGTTCTTTTTATGGCATTTATTCACCACTGGGTTTCTTATTTTTTGCTATAAAAAAGAAAAAATACTGAACAAATACTAATTTTGCAAATAAATATACTTTCTTAATATATTTAAGCCAAAATGTATTGTGCTACCTTTTTTGGTAAAAATAACCCATATCAGTGTAAATTATTTAGCCTGTGTGAGTCCACAAACCATTTGAAAGTTGATCAATCCTGACGTATTGACTACCTGTATCATTTGTTGGGGCCCTGAAATGGCAGGACAGGACATATATCCCCAAAATGATCCCTTTTTGGAAAGTAAAAAATCTGAGGAATTTAATGGCGACTTTTTTAAAGTTGTCATTTTTTGCAAACATTTTATGGAAAATGATGAAAGTAATTAAAATTAGTTTTGTTTTTTCACAAAGTTATCAAAGTTATTTTTCTCACACAGCATAAGCATACTTACAATTACACCCCAACACATTTTTTGCTACTCCTCCTGAGTATAGCGATACCACATGTGTGATATCCAATAAGCATCCACATCCAATAAGCACCTTCAGGTGTTCTAGGGGCAAAAATTAATTTCTTGACTACCTATGTTTCATTGGAGGTCCTGGAGCACCAGGACAGTGGAAACACCAAAAAAATTACCACATTTTGAGAAATCAAACACCCCAAGGTGTTAAGGGATATGGGGAGTCTTCTGAAGACCTTATTATTTGCTTGCTGCACGTTTTTGGAAAATGTGGAAAGAAAATGAAAATGTATTTATATTATGCAAAGTTGTCAATCTATTAGATATTTCTAATACACACCATAGGCATACTTAAAATTACACCTCAAATCACACTCTCTAACTCCTCCCTAATAGAGTTGGGTGAACAGTTTGAGACAAGAAAAAGTTCAGCCCGATCATTGCCTGTTTGCCTGTTCAATGAACACTTGAATTTGTGGGGCGCTCAGCAGGATGTTTGCCCACTGAGCACCCCACAATGCACTGCACAGTGTATTCCAAGCCCTGATTGGGCAAATTTTTGCCCAATCAGGGCAGGTTGTTAAGGAGCGGGGCCGGGAAGCCGGCCACTACGTCCTTGACAAAGGATGAGTCATCAGCTGTCAATGGACTTCCCCACTGATAGCTGAATGAAAAAGAAAACTTTTCTGGCAATATAAAGATGTGAAAAAGCGGCGTGGGGTCCCCCCCCCAAATCCATACTAGACCCTTATCTGAGCATGCAGCAGGCAAAGGAAATGGGGTGGTACAAGCGAGCGACACAAGGGCCTCTTTCCCAAAACCCTGGGCTGTGGTTGTGGGGGTCTGCGGGCAGGAGGCCTCATGCACTGTGGCATGCACCCCTACCCATTCACCAAAGAAAGTGTCAAAAATAAATAAAAACACACACACACAGTTTTGACAATTCTTTTATTTAAAAAATAATAAAAGAATGTAGATTCATCATTAAGGATGAGCTTCATGTTCGAGTCAAACCCGTGTTTGACTCAAACATCGTGTGTTCGGACGTTCACCGAATTACGAACGACATGGGCTGTTCGCGCCAAATTCGAGTGTCGCGGCCCATAATTCACTGCGGCATCGCAGTGCATTGCTGGCTGATAATTGGCCAAGCATGCAATATGACCCGCATGCTTGGCCAAGCATGCACTATGACCCGCATGCTTGGCCAATCACAGCGCCGTCTGTACAGAGAGCCGTAATTGGCCAATGCCAAGGTGGCTTTGGCCAATTATGGCTCAGGGAGTTTAGTACACGCCCCAAACTATATAAGGCCGCCTGCACGTCGGCCCTGTGTAGTGTGTTCTGGTGTTGAGAGAGAGAGATAGATAGACAGAGAGACAGTGTCATTTGATTTAAGTTAGATAGAGTAGGCAGGCGAGTCAGTTAGTTGCACTTACAGTGTATTGTGTATATATATATATATATATATATATATATATATATATATACATCCTAGGTGTTGTGTGTATATATATATAATATATATATATATATATATATATATATATATATATATATACACTGTATTCAGTTTAGCTAGATCCGTTCCTGTTATTCTCTTCCTACTGACAGGCAGGCAGGCAAGAAAATTGCTAGTGTTCTTCTGATCCTATTAGTCCTATTAGCTACAGTATTTACAGTTAGTGTAGTGCATCCTCTGCACAATGTGCACCTAAAGCTACCTGAAGAAAATTAGTGGTGTTCTTCTGATCCTATTAGTACAGTACCGCAGGCAGCTGCAGTATTTACAAGTTAGTGTAGTGCGTCCTCTGCACAGTGTGCAACTAAAGCTACCTGAAGAAAATTAGTGGTGTTCTTCTGATCCTATTAGTACAGTACCGCAGGCAGCTGCAGTATTTACAAGTTAGTGTAGTGTGTCCTCTGCACAGTGTGCACCTAAAGCTACCTGAAGAAAATTGGTGGTGTTCTTCTGATCCTATTAGTACCGCAGGCAGCTGTAGTATTTACAAGTTAGTGTAGTACGTCCTCTGCACAGTATGCACCTAAAGCTACCTGAAGAAAATTAGTGGTGTTCTTCTGATTCTATTAGTACAGTACTGCAGGCAGCTGCAGTATTTACAAATTAGTGTAGTGCGTCCTCTGCACAGTGTGCACCTAAAGCTACCTGAAGAAAATTAGTGGTGTTCTTCTGATTCTATTAATACAACAGGCAGGCAGCTACAGTATTTACAGTTAGTGTAGTGCATCCTCTGCACACTGTGCACCTAAAGCTACCTGAATTAAATTGGCGGTGTTCTTCTTACCCTTTATTAATACAACAGGCAGGCAGCTACAGTATTTACAGTTAGTGTAGTGCGTCCTCTGCACAGTGTGCACCTAAAGCTACCTGAAGAAAGTTAGTGGTGTTCTTCTGATCCTATTAATACCACAGGCAGGCAGCTACAATATTTACAGTTAGTGTAGTGCGTCCTCTGCACAGTGTGCACCTAAAGCTACCTGTAAATAATTGCTGTTGTTCTGCTCCTATTAATACCACAGGTAGGCAGCTACAGTATTTACAGTTAGTGTACTGTGTCCTCTGCACAGTGTGCACCTAAAGCTACCTGAATAAAATTGGTGGTGTTCTTCTGATCCTATTAATGCCACAGGCAGGCAGCTACAGATTTGCAGTTAGTGTACTGCGTCCTCTGCACAGTGTGCACCTAAAGCTACCTGAAGAAAATTGCTGTTGTTCTGCTTCTATTAATACCACAGGCAGGCAGCTACAGTATTTATAGTTAGTGTACTGCGTCCTCTGCACGGTGTGCACCTAAAGCTAACTGAAGACAATTGCTGGTGTTCTCATACTAATAATACTACAGGCAGGCGCTTGATTCTGCTAGCTGCAGTATCAGTATATATATATATATATATATATATATATATATATATATATATACATCCCAGCTTTGTGCAGCTACATCTCACTGCAGGCCATTAGTATGTCTGGAAGGCCAGCAAGGAGAGGCAGACAGTCACAAGCCAATAAAAGAGGGCAAGCAGGCTCTGTGTCTAGAGGCAACAGTGCTGGTCATGGAGACGGTGCATGCTCATCAGCATGTGGCTGTGGGACATGCTTGTCTTTTTTTTTGGCAGCTGGTCGTGTTGAACCACAACATGCGGAAGACTCGGTAGAGTGGATGACCAAGCCGTCCTCATCCTCCTCATCCTCTCTTAGCCAAGCTCCTTCCCTAGCCCCACCATGTCCTCCTGAGGTGTCCCCCGAACTGTTTGACCACAGTGTTGGGTACATGCTCCAGGAGGATGCCCAGTGTTTTGAAGGCTCCGATGATGGTACACAGCTAGAGGAAGGCAGTAACATGAGCCCAGAGAGAGGGGGTGCGCAAGAAGGACGGCAATATGGCAGTCATGTTCCCCCAGCTACAGCATACTGCCAGATTTGCTCCAGTGATGAGGAGGGAGGTGATGATGAGGTCACTGACTCCACATGGGTGCCTGATAGGAGAGAGCAGGAGGAGGAGGAGGCACATCAGCAACGAGGCAGGATGCCCTCCAGGGGCTAGCTTAAGGGCAGCAAACAGACTACATCACACCGCAGAGCTCCGCATGTGCAGGGCACTGCTGTCCCTGCGCATTATTCCAAAAGTTCTTTGGTGTGGGCCTTTTTTGAGACGAGTGCATCAGATCCCACCGCTGCTATTTGCAACATATATCTCAAGCGTATCTCTCGTGGCCAAAACATCTCCCGCTTGGGCACCACATGCTTGACCAGACATATGTTGACCTGCCATGCAGTTCGTTGGCAAGCGTACCTAAAAGACCCACACCAAAGAACTAAGAGGACCTCTCCTTGCTCCTCATCAGCTGGGATCTTCAACCCCACTATACCTTCAGTACTCTCTGAGACCTGCACTGAAAGGAATGAAGGTGTAAAATTAGGTGTGTCACAGCCAAGTACTTGGGGCAATCTGCAATTGGTACACCACCGTCAGAATGTACCAGGCTAATTTCCCTGCCCCAGCTGCTGCACCACCGAAAGAAGTTCGCTCTCAGCCATCCACATGCCCAGCGGTTGAATGCTAGCTTGGCTAAATTGCTAGCACTTCAACTGCTGCCTTTTCAGTTGGTAGACTCTGCCCCCTTCCATGAGTTTGTGGAATGTGCGGTTCCTCAGTGGCAGGTTCCCAAATGCCACTTTTTCTCACGGAAGGCGATTCTGGCTCTCTACCGGCATGTGGAAGGCAATGTCTTGGCCTCGCTGGACAGGGCAGTCAGCGGTAAGGTGCATATTACCACTGACTCGTGGTCCAGCAGGCATGGACAGGGACATTACCTATCTTTCACCGCGCACTGGGTGACTCTTCTGGCAGCTCGGAAGGATGCAGGACAGGGTGCAGTAGTGTTGGAGGTTGTTCCACCACCACGCCTCCAAAATACTTCTAGTGGTGGTTCTGCCACACCTTTCTCCTCCACCCCCTCCTCTTCTTCTTCCTCCATGGCCTCTTCCTGTGCTGATTTGTCTTCGGAACCAGCGGTGCTCCGTAGGCGTTCAAGGGGCTACGCAAGCACGCAGGACAAAAGATGCCATGCGATGCTTGAGCTGGTGTGCTTGGGGGACAGGAGCCACACTGGGGCAGAGATTCTGTCAGCACTGCAGGGGCAGGTTCAGAGGTGGTTGACGCCATGCCAGCTTAAGGCAGGTATGGTGGTTTGCGACAATGGCACCAACCTCTTCTCCGCCCTCCAACAGGGACAACTGACCCATGTGCCCTGTTTGGCTCACGTCCTTAACTTGGTGGTGCAGCGGTTCTTGGGCAGGTACCCGGGCTTACAGGATGTCCTGAGGCAAGCCAGGAAAGTCTGTGTGCGTTTCTGCCAGTCATATAATGCCAGTGCTCGGCTGGCTGACCTCCAGAAGGAATTTAACCTGCCCAAAAAACGCCTAATCTGTGACATGCCCACCAGGTGGAACTCAACGTTGGCCATGCTGCAGCGGCTGCACACACAGCAGAGGGCCATCAATGAGTACCTGTGCGACTATGGCACCAGGACAGGGTCAGGGGAGCTTGTTTTTTTCCCACACCAGTGGGCCATGATCAGGGATGCATGCACTGTCCTGTCACCATTTGAGGAGGCCACGAGGATGGTGAGCAGTGACAGTGCATGTATCAGTGACACTGTCCCCCTTGTCCACCTGTTGGAGCACACGCTGCATAGAATAATGGACAGGGCACTTGAGGCAGAACAGAGGCAGGAAGAGGAGGACTTCCTTAGCTCTCAAGGCCCCCTTTATCCAGACAGTGTTCCTGCGTGCCCACCGATCACACAGGAAGAGGACGAGGAGGAGGGGGAAGAGGAGGATTGAGTCAGCATGGAGGTGGAGCCTGGCACTCAGCATCAGCAGCAGTCTTTAAGGGATCATTTACAGTCCCAAGAAACCCATGGACTTGTACGTGGCTGGGAGGAGGTGGCTGCGGATCATGTCATCCTTAGTGACCCAGAGGACTCCGGACCGAATGCCTCAGCAAACCTATGCTGCATGGCCTCCCTGATCCTGCAAAGCCTGCGGAAGGATCCTCGTATTCGTGGTATCAAGGAGAGAGATCAATACTGGCTGGCAACCCTCCTTGATCCACATTACAAGGGTAAAGTTGCGGACCTTATCTTGCTGTCGCAGAGGGAGCATCGGATGAAACTTTTTGGGAGGCTTTGCAGAAAGGTCTGTGCAATGCTTTCCCAGAGACTGGGAGGTTACAAACTCCTGTTCCTGGACAACATGTTGCTGGGGCTTTGGTCAGTCAAAGAAGGAGTGGTGGAGAAAGTGGCCTTCTGACTGATGCGTTCAGATAATTTTTTAGTCCGTAGCCCCAAGGTATGATCGGTTCCAGCAACCATCGCCAGCGTCTGTTTTACATGGTGCTGGAATACTTAGGGGCAAGATCTGACTTGGACACCTTTCCCACCAAAAATCCTCTGGGTTACTGGGTCTTGAGGATGGACCACTGGCCAGAGCTTCCACAATATGCAATTGAGCTACTGGCCTGTCCTGCATCCAGCGTTCTTTCGGAACGCACATTCAGTGCTGCTGGAGGCTTTGTAACTGATCACAGGGTGCGCCTGTCCACTGACCTTCATAAAAATGAATCAGTCTTGGATCACCACCAGCTAACAAGCACCTGATGCTGATGTAACTGAATAATTTTTTTTGGAATGTCAGATCCCTTCAAGACTGCTTATGCTGATGCTGAGTGAATATCCTCTTCCTTCTCAATGATCATGCTGATAGCTTGTAAGAATATTTTTGGTTCTGGGTGCCACCACCAGTGGCTAAGGCCCAATTTTTCAGCCCCTGTTTAACAGGGGCATGTAATTACAATTTTTGATGCAATACTTTGCAGCAGGGCTCGTTCCTCTGCTCCAACTAGAGTATCTGTGATGGGTTGCAGTGTTGTGGCACCAACACCAGTGCCTAAGGCCCAATTTTTCAGCCCCTGTTTAACAGGGGAGTGTAATTACAATTTTTGATGCAATACTTTGCAGCAGGGCTCGTTCCTGCGCTCCAACTAGAATATCTGTGAGGGGTTGCAGTGTTATTGCACCAGCACCAAGGCCTAAGGCCCAATTTTTCAGCCCCTGTTTAACAGGGGCGTGTAATTACAATTTTTGATGCAATATATTGCAGGAGAGCTCATTCCTGCGCTCCAACTAGAGTATCTGTGAGGGGTTGCAGTGTTGTGGCACCAGCACCACCACCACCACCACCAAAGGCCCAATATTTCTGACCCTGTTCAACAGGGGCATGTAATTACAATTCTTGATCTAATATTTCACAGCAGAGCCCGTTCCTGCGCCCACCAAGAGTAACTGGGAGGGCTTACAGTGTTGTGGCAACACCAAAACCTAAGGCCCCAATTTCTGCAGAGTATATAGGGCAGGCCCCTACTTTCAAACATCCAACTTACAAACGACTCCTACTTGCAAACGGAAGGAGACAACAGGAAGTGAGATGAAATCTACCCCTAGGAAGGGAAATTCTCTCCTGTAAGAGTTAATATGGGAAAAATGTGTCTCCGCTTTGTCACCAATCCTTGTTTCACTAAAACCCCCAAATTGTCAAAAAACATTTGTCATTGGGACAGAAAGTGAGATGAAATCTTCTGAAGAGGTGTACAGACAGCAAAACAAATGTCACAGGGGTGATAACCCTTCCCTATGTTTTCCAAAAAGCTTAAAAATAGATTTTTTGGCTGGAGCTACACTTTAAAAATGTACCAGTTCAAAGTTACAAACAGATTCTACTTAACAACAAACCTACAGTCCCTGTCATGTTTGCCCCGCCTGTATACTTCTGTTCAGAGTATATAGGGCCTGGGGGCCCCATGCCTTTCCTTTTTTTTAATTTGGGTGCAGGATTCCCCTTAATATCCATACAAGACCCAAAGGGCCTGGTAATGGACTGGGGGGTACCCATGCCGTTTGTCTCACAGATTTTCATCCATATTGCCGGGACCCGACATTAAAGCCGCAAGCAGTTTTAAATGACTTTTATTCCTTTAAAAACATAATTTTGTGCAGGGACTGTTCTAAGCATTGGAAACACGCGGCACTTTACAGGCATACTACAGACACCCCCCAAAGGAATATTTTGCTTTTCTTTTCACTTTAAGCATAATTAAAATCACTGCTCCCGAAAAAACGGCCATTTTTCAAACTTTTTTTTGCATTGATACATGTCCCCTGGGGCAGGATCCGGGTTCCCAAATCCTTTTTAGATCAATACCATGCAAATTAGCCTTTAAATTTAGCACTTTCGATTTCGAACGTTCGAGTCCCATAGACTTCAATGAGGTTCTACCGTTCGTGCAAATTTTCGGTCCGTTCGCAGGTTCTGGTGTGAACCGAATCGGGGGGTGTTCAGCTCATCCCTATCCATCATCAATCACAACGTGGCTGCCACCACCAAGGTGGCCCAGCCTTTACTTATCTAAGAACTTTCAGATGGGGGAGCAGTCAGATGGCTGTTAGCCTTCATTGTGAAGAGCAAAATTGGGAACCTGAGGAGTACATTTAAAGGGAGCACAAGAATGTTCTGGACTCTGAGAGATCGGGAGAAGAAGCAGATGACTGGTATGTTCCCAGGCTGTGGTTTCTGACAGACCAGACCGAATCCAGGCCATTGCTGTCAACGCTCCCTTCCACATTGGCTGAGGCCATTTTGTTTCTTGTGCATTATTCCAAAAATAAACTCAAATAATTTAGACATGTTATCTGCCATCAAAATTCAATAACTTAAACAAAAAGTGCATTCTCTGCATACAAAAATAAATAAAGTATAACAACTAAATTCATAATTTAAACAATAAAAAAAGGAAATTAATAATTGTCTGGCTGAAATTCCCAAGCTAACCGGGCTTGTTGGGGGTCTTAGGGCTGGAACTGCCAATGTCCGGCAAGCTGCTGTGGTGGGTGGGATTGCTGTGTTGGCTGTGGAGGTGGGGCATCCAAATCTGAGATATGTGTTTTTGAGGACATTTGTCCCCTCCCCCCTTGTTGAGGATCTGCAGAATTAATTCCTGGCACATCCTCCTTTTCTCCCCATCCATGTCTCTTAACTTATTAGCTGTCAGACAGCCAAATGCCTCAGCTGCATCTGGGGCTGTACAAATGGCAGTTGTTGCGTGGCTGAGGAAGGCAGCTGTGGCCTCATCTAGGTTCCTGCTCTTCCTGGCCCTTTTAATAGGAGGGCCTAGGGGAGGGATCTGGGACTCTGTGTGGCTGCTGGCCACTGGCTCCTCTCTAACTGCCACTCTCCTGTGTATGAAAATGGAACATAATTAGTATTTTTTTTTGGTCATCAATCACACACAATTTTGAGCTCATGACTGTTGCAAATTGAATGTGGAGAAAAAGAAAAGACTATCATTCTGACCCCAGCATTTTTCCTTCTTGTCCCAATCATTTTTGACCACTAATGTCTATTGATATGGAAATCACTTTGTTAATGCAGAAAATTTTGAACAATAACGTCTAGTTATCATCATTCTATTTTTGGATACAAATATGTTCAACAATGACATACCTGGGTCAAGCTGGGCTCCTCCACATCTTCATCCTGTGTCGAAGGATCAGGGTGGACCTCAGGAGCTGTGGCCTCATCCGATGTGGAAGGGAGTGTTGAGAATGATGGCCTGGGTTGGGTTTGTTCGGACAAAAAAGTAGTGCCACAGCCTGGGGATATATATGTCAACTGTTGATGCTCCCGATCTCTGTGATTCCTGGACCTTCTTGTGCTCCCTGTTAAACATACTCCTCAGGTTCACAATTTTGCTCTTCACAAAATTGATGTCTGCCCTGGGGTACAGAGGCTTCACCAATTCCAGAAGTTTCTCCATCGCTGCCTTCATCTTGATTTTATTACAATAATCCCTACTTTTTACCTTCCACAGACAGGGCAGCTCTTGGTATTGGTTGATAAATTGAGGCAAAAAGTCGGGCGTAGTGAATTTATCCACCATGATGAATTATTTATCTGATGCCTGTAAGACAGAACACAAGTCAAACCATAAGATCAGGCTTAACTCATAATCTAGTACCAATCTAGGCCTCAATCTAAGCAGTATAGGCCACTAACTACTGATGCCCCAATTTACAATTGTATCTTCATTTTATGGCTCCTTTTGCGTGTTGACGATGGTGATCATTCATCCTCTTCTCCCAGATCGTTCCTACGACTGTTACATGGACCCCTGTCCTTCTTTCTAGTGTATTCCCCGCCTTTTCTCTTTTGGGGCAGTGGGAGACCAAATGGCGGCGAGACAGCAGGTGTGTGGTGAGAGCAGCAATGACGAAAACCCAGAGAAAGTGACTTCTAGATCCAGGAGGAGCTATAAGGCCACAAATAATGTTTGAAGAAATGGTGGAGATGGTGGGCATCTTAGTGAGGACAGAATATGATGGGAAGCATGGACCTTACAGAAACCCAAATGCCAGAAAGGCCAAGATCATGGCTAAAGTTTCAAGAAGTCTGCACAGGAACTTTGGGGTATGACGAAACAAGGATCAGTTGATAAAACTCTGGTCAGACCTAAAATTGAGAGAGAAAGATCAGTATAGAAAGATTAGAAAAGTGCTGCAAAAAAGTAAGTATTTGTCCTGTGTTCCTATTATTAATTTTGTGCTGGTCCATGTTCTTTGCTTTACTGTTCTACAGTTTAAAATGCCAAGTTTTAGTTTCACGGACACAGGAATCTTTTGTGGGACATGAAACATCGTTTTGATCGACCACTAATTCTTAGTTATTGGAAGATGCACGTTAAATGCATTTGTTATGGCCTATTTTGATATAACATAAGTTCATGATTGTTGTCTAGATGTGTTCATAACTAATGAAATGTCAACTTTATTCAGTGTCAGTAGAGGACACTCAGCAGCTGTTATGCAGTTGGATGCAGAAGCACCATTGTGGGACACCATAACACCCTTGTTATGGTGTCCCACACAGGTGCTCCAGTGGATACTAGGGGTATCTCCATGTGTGAAACTTGCATAAAACAGATAAGTATTCCTGCTTTGGAAAGGGAAAAAAATCATGTATTCAGCTTGGATCTCTGCCAAAACAGACAATTGAAAGACACTTCCAAACAATGTTTCATATTACTATTCCTAGCCTAACATATCTGTCTGCTAAGTATACCTTTTTTGGATTCACAAAAGGAGGAGAAAGGAAGAGGAACATCTGAGCTGTGTGCGCACCAGTAACCCAGAACCTCCTGAAGATCCAGAAAGTCAACTCACCACACACCCTGAAGAAGATGGTGATGCTGATGTGCAGGTGTGAAGTTCTTAAAACTGTGTCGACCACAGGTCAGTGTCTGAGACCACAGCTTCAAGTAATAGATGGGTGTCTGCATATTTCTAATACATGGTGTGTTTTATATTTTTTAGGTGATGTGGATGTTGTGGAAGACAAAACTCACTTCAGCAGTGCAAGTGCACAAATACTTATCAGTGAACTCTGGGTTTGCAATAGGGAATTGGAGAAAATGAAAGAAAACATGCATGATCTCCAAAACAGAGTTATCAACATCATCAATATTTTAGCTTAAATTTAAAAAGCAAACATGTTTTTTTTTTTTTCGATCTGTTGTACATGTGTTTGTACAGTTTGAAATTGACTAACCTTTGCACATTTTTGTAATAGTTGCAACTGTAATATTTGAATGTACGATTTCACCTTAGCAAAAGATTGACATATAAACCTGCAACTCCATGACTTGTCATTATCTTTTTTGTTGCCTACATCATGTTAAACAGGATCAAACTGATACGTTTCAGCACTTGCAGACTTCTTCAGATGAGTAATTATGCTTTAGAAGAAACCCCCAGCTACAGCACCAAATTGGACACAGCACATTGTTGAATATGGTGGGGTAGCTTGTCCAAAAGTATTGTCATGTATAAAAAGCTTGAAGGTGTGCTTTCACACATTGTACAAATATCCGAGTTTTGTATATTACTATTTCATCCAAAAACTTGAATACCTTCACCAGTTTTAGTTACACGTTTACCTGTAATTTTTGTAGTTTTCTAAGAAACTTTTATAAGAAATGTGGCTGTTAGCCAAGTTACATCTAAAAAAGTAGGAACCAACTTTGTGTCTGTTCTTGCTTCTTTAGGAATGCTGTATTTTGTTTGCAGTAAAGTACACATACTTTGTTAATTTAGGATGCAAATTGGTTTGGGCAACAAGGCCTTATGTGGCGAGTGCAAAAATCAATGCAATCCCTGGTTCACATTGATGCTACTTTGAAATTTCTAAGTAGCAAGGTCAGTGCGATTTCAGGTGCTACTTGATAGACATGTGTGTGGATTCATGCCCAGATGTCTATTGAAGTCACACCTGAAATCGGCAAAAGTAGTGCAGGAACTACTTTTGCAAATTGGTGCGGTGATTGGAACAGTGTTATTGCTTCCAATAGGCTGCGACTTGTCATGCAATTTTATCTCTCAAATCGCATGACATATCACTCCAATGTGACCCTAGGCTTTAGTGTCCGAGGTCAATGTTTCTCCACTCCACTTCTCTAGGTGCACCACCAGGTCCTGTTTTCTGTATTTTCCTCAGTATAAAAACGACTGTGTGAATTACTAACCTTGAAAATGACACCATCACCTCTTTGACAAAAGCAAAAAATATAGAAAACATGACCTGGGAATGCATCTGGAGAAGGAGAGTTGGGAAATGCTGCCCTAAGTAATGTATATTGTAATCTTTATGTGTTTTTTAAGAATCGCAAAGCCAAAATTTGAAGATGCCCACAAATGGTGCCAAAAGATTTTTATTTCCCCCATGCCTAAAATGTGTGTCTTTCCCTACATCTAGTTTGCTAAAGCCACACAACACACAGTGGGTCAACATGTGCTTGCTCCCATCATGGGGGTATCAATGGATGCGTTTTGGGGCTGCAACCCCTTCCTCTTACCTACTTTAGTTATGAGGAAGGGGTTTCAGCCCCAAAATGTGTCCATTGATACCCTGTGATGGGAGATAGCACATGTTATCAATGGACGTGTTTTGGGGGTGCAACCCCTTCCTCTTATCTACTTTAATTATGAGGAAGGGGTTGAATCCAAAAACACGTCCATTTATACCCTGTGATGGGAGATAGCACATATTGGCACACTGTGTGTTTTTGGACTTTAGAAACTAACCTGTTTGTACCTACACACATTTTAGGCAGGGGATCATAAGGGATACTTAACAGTTATGCCTCTATGTGGACGTGGCTTCAAATTTTGGCTTTTAGAGGGGTGAGATCATCCCATCTAAGGAAGGCAACATCAACACAGTCTTGGGATACTAATGTTTCATATCGACTTCACTTTAACGAACTCAAACTTTGTAAGTTCCTGAGTTGGGGATGTGTATCTTATGTTTTCAAACATGCCTGTTTAGCCCCAAAAAAGGCAAAATAATGGCAAACATACATGTTTATACACCAAGATGTTGGTTTGTTATAAAACCTTAAAAAGCACATGTGAATGTGCTTTGAGTAAAATGTTTTTTCCTAAACAATGCGTGGCTTATTATTTCAATGCTCAATACCAAAGTATTTGTTAAGTTGGTGTAGTTACATTGACAATGTGCTCTAATATGTGCCCAACTCAGCCAATTTTATGGTCTTGAAGAAATTAAAGGAGTTGAAAAAGCATAATGTTTTTGAACTTAATGCACTAGATACATTAAGAACAAAAACATTGTGTGTGTGTAACAGACCCACAGCACAACATAATAGTTAACTGAAGAAGAGATTGTCACCTCATGTAGCAAATAAGGTACGTTTGCACTATTGTATAAAATGGAAAAAAATGGGCCATTTGACAACCTGGTATGCAGATAAGAAACAGACAACAGTAGTTCAAATGAAATAGTGGTTTATGATAATTATGATTCTGGATCAGCTACAGTTTGCTGCCAAGCCACTGCCCCTTTACCCACAAAATATTCTATGAATTTTTGCCAGATACCTAGAGCATTTTGGGAGGGCAACCCAGCACGGCCAGGTTCGAGAGCCATCTTTATGGACACCAACGGACGAGCTGCAGCCTCTTCAGCTAGGCCTGACACTGTGGGGTCCACATCAGTTGGCACTGAGGAAGGTTAGCTGTTAGCATTCCTCTGTAAAAAATTGTGGAGGATGCAACAGCATGAAACAACATGATTTACAGTGGGGACGGAAAGTATTCAGACCCCCTTACATTTTTTACTCTTTGCTATATTGCAGCCATTTGTTAAAATCATTTAAGTTCATTTTTTTCCTCATTAATGTACACACAGCACCCCATATTGACAGAAAAAACACAGAATTGTTGACATTTTTGCAGATTTATTAAAAAAGAAAAACTGAAATATCACATGGTCCTAAGCATTCAGACCCTTTGCTCGGTATTTAGTAGAAGCAACCTTTTGATCTAATACAGCCATGAGTCTTTTTGGGAAAGATGCAACACGTTTTTCACACCTGGATTTGGGGATCCTCTGCCATTCCTCCTTGCAGATCCTCTCCAGTTCTGTCAGGTTGGATGGTAAACTTTGGTGGACAGCCATTTTTAGGTCTCTTCAGAGATGCTCAATTGGGTTTAAGTCAGGGCTCTGGCTGGGCCATTCAAGAACAGTCACAGGGTTCTTGTGATGCCACTCCTTCATTATTTTAGCTGTGTGCTTAGGGTCATTGTCTTGTTGGAAGGTAAACCTTTGGCCCAGTCTGAGGTCCTGAGCACTCTGGAGAAGGTTTTGGTCCAGGATATCCCTGTACTTGGCCGCATTCATCTTTCCCTCAATTGCAACCAGTCGTCCTGTCCCTGCAGCTGAAAATCACCCCCACAGCATGATTCTGCCACCACCATGCTTCACTGTTGGGACTGTATTGGAGAGGCGATGAGTAGTGCCTGGTTTTCTCCACACATACCGCTTAGAATTAAGGCCAAAAAGTTATATCTTGGTCTCATCTGACCAGAGAATCTTATTTCTTACCATCTTGGAGTCCTTCAGGTGTTTTTTAGCAAACTCCATGCAGGCTTTCATGTGTCTTGCACTGAGGAGAGGCTACCGTCGGGCCACTCTGCCATAAAGCCCCGACTGGTGGAGGGCTGCAGTGATGGTTGACTTTCTATAACTTTCTCCCATCTCCCTACTGCATCTCTGGAGCTCAGCCACAGTGATCTTTGGGTTCTTCTTTACCTCTCTCACCAAGGCTCTTCTCCCCTGATAGCTCAGTTTGGCCGGACGGACAGCTCTAGGAAGGGTTCTGGTCGTCCCAAACGTCTTCCATTTACAGATTATGGAGGCCATTGTGCTCTTAGGAACCTTAAGTGCAGCAGAAATTTTTTTGTAACCTTGGCCAGATCCGTGCCTTGCCACAATTCTGTCTCTGAGCTCTTCAGGCAGTTCCTTTGACCTCATGATTCTCATTTGCTCTGACATGCACTGTGAGCTGAAAGGTCTTATATAGACAGGTGTGTGGCTTTCCTAATCAAGTCCAATCAGTATAATCAAACACAGCTGGACTCAAATGAAGGTGTAGAACCATCTCAAGGATGATCAGAAGAAATGGACAGCATCTGAGTTCAATATATGAATGTCACAGCAAAGGGTCTGAATACTTAGGACCATGTGACATTTCAGGTTTTCTTTTTTAATAAATCTGCAAAAATGTCAACAATTCTGTGTTTTTCTGTTAATATGGGGTGCTGTGTATATTAATGAGGAAAATAAATGAACTTAAATAATTTTAGCAAATGGCTGCAATATAACAAAGAGTGAAAAATGTAAGGGGGTCTGAATACTTTCCGAGTATTTTATATTGTGCTAAGTTAATAGTTGTTAAAAACAGCCTGAAGAGGATGCCAAAGTCATTTTCAACCTTCTGGCACGAGAGAGCCTACAATGAAAAATTCTCTACTTTGGGGTGAGGTTCCTCATAGGAAAGGGCTTCATAAAATGTTTCCCCAGAGCAAAGGCCACAAAAACAAAATTGAGACCTTCAACATTGTCCTGAGCAGGTGGCAAATTTAAGGTGTCATTCTGGAGCAGATGGTAGAACTCAGTCTGCATTATGACACCTCCATCCGAATGCGGCCATTCTTCCCAACATCCAAAAAAATGAACTCATACGTTGCAGACACTACAACTAGCAGGACTATGCTGCAAAAACCCTTGTAATTAAAGTACTATGAACTCAAATTGGGTGGTGGGACAATCTTGATATGTTTCCCATCAATTACACCACCATAGTTGGGAAAATCCCACTGATGCTGGAACTGGCCTGCAACATCCTGCCATTGCTTTGGGTTGGAAGGAAACTGTGGAGTCAAAAAAGAAAGAAGAAATTAGTACTTCTGCATATAGCATTGCAAGTAGATTTGACCCAAACTTTCTTGGCCAACATAAGTAGAAAATTTAAATGAGTATTTAAAGACAAAAGTGTAAGATCAACTTATCAGATTCCTTACCCCCTTTGGTGGCACATTATAAAAATGTTATGGTGGGGGGAAGTAATGGGTAGATGTTTTGGACAGGTAACCCTCTCCACTTCCATGAGAGCTGAATGCATAAATAATCAGTGATACTTTGGCCAGCCCTTCCTTACTTACACTATTAGTAGCCCAGTGGACAGGTACAGTAAGAAGTGTTCTAATCTAAAAATATGGATACACACTGTCCAAATTGAAGCACATTTTGCCATTCATAAATGACCTATCAAGATAATAGGAGACAAAAACTTTCTATGATACAAGTTGAAGTTAATCAGGCAGTCCCTTGCACTACATGCTTTGGTGAATTCCTGCAGAAATATGACCACCAAAGAGGTATAGTGTGTATGGGTTTTGCAAAGTCAGCAAATAGAGTATTTGTATTGGTTGACTTAGCATTTTGGGGGGGGGGGGGGCGGTTCCAAATGAGTTTGTGCTCCAAAAAAATAGCCTCTTGCACTCTGCCTGAATTTGAGGACAACAATAACATTTGGACACATTTTAAGGGGTGTTTAGGGTAAGCACAAAAATGTAGCTGCCAAAATACATTGCATACATTACAAGTTACTAGGCTAGGTGTGCATGGGCCCAGCATAGCATGCTGGAGAGGTTAGTGAAGGAAAATATGCATGTAGGACAAAAAAGGAGCATAAAAAGCTTACAGCATGCAAAAGGACAAAGAAGACATTCACAGCATATTACAACATTGGTAATTATGGAATCAAGAAATTAATACAATACATTACCAAACATTAAATACCTAGAATGTGTTATTAAAGGCTAAAACTTACCCGAATATAGTCCTTCTGCAGGACTTGAATAATGGCAGAACAGGTCTCTGGAATAATGAGTCCCAGAGCCTGGGGGGAGATCCCAGTCATAGACTCATCCACCTTACAAACCGTTCAGTGTCTGCTACCCCTCTCTGCCAATCCCTCCACTGGCTACCACTCACCCAACAAATTAAATTCAAAATACTAACAATAAGTTACAAAGCCACCCACAACTCTGCCCCCAGCTACATCACTAGCCTAGTCTCAAAATGCCAACCTAATCGCCACCTCCGTTCCTCCCAAGACCTTCTGCTCTCTAGCACCTCCTCCCATATCCGCCTCCAGGACTTCTCCCGAGCCTCTGGAATTCGCTACCCCAATCTGTCAGACTGTCTCCAAATTTATCCACCTTTAGGCGATCCCTGAAAACTTTCCTCTTCAGAGAAGCCTATCCTGCCTCCATCTAACAACTGCACTATTTTCTCCATTAGCTCATCCCCCACAGCTATTACCCTTTTGTATAACTTGACTCTCCCTCCTAGATTGTAAGCTCTAACGAGCAGGGCCCTCTGGTTCCTCCTGTATTGAATTGTATTGTACTTGTATTGTACTATACTTGTATTGTTTGCCCTAATGTTGTAAAAGCGCTGCGTAAACTGTCGGCGCTATATAAATCCTGTATAATAATAATAACTTGAGGTCCTGGAGACTTCTTCCCGTCGCCAAGTAGCCGCATGCATGTGTCCTGCTTCTTAATATATGGGGTCAACAATTCCAAGAGATGGTGAAAGCAGGGGTCATTCTGGAGATCATTCCTAAAATCATCAGGATTATTCTCCTGGAGCTCCCGCAGCAAAGGCATATGACAGAATTGGTCACTATTAACCGCTTCTGAACCAGCCGCCGCAGTTTTACTACGGCAGGCTGGCTCCCCTGCGCAAAATCATGTTACTGTACGTGATCTCGCGAGGTCCGGATAGCAGTCGCACGCATGCCCGCTGCACAGCAGGGGTGCCGATGCTCATGGCCAACGGTCGCGATGACCGCTGGCCACAAGCAATCGTGACCAGGAGACACACACTTCCCTCTTCTGTTCTGACAGGAGTGACAGATCGTCTGTTCCTATTAGCTAGGAACCACGATCTGTCACTTCCTGTAGTTAGTCCCTCCCCCTTCGGTTATAATCACCTCCCAGGGAACATAGTTAACCCCTTCACCGCCCCCTAGTGTTAACCCTTTTACTGCCAGTGAAATTTTTACAGTAATCAATGCATTTTTAATCGCACTGATTGCTGTATCAATGCCAATGGTTCCAAAAATGTGTCAAAATTTTCCGATGTGTCCGCCATAATGTTGCAGTCACTATAAAAATCACAGATCGCCGCCATTACTAGTAAAAAAAAAATAATAAAAATGCTATAAATCTATCCCCTATTTTGTAGACGCTATAACTTTTGCACAAACCAATCAATATACACTTATTGTTTATTTATCGGTCTAAACTGAGGAAAAAAATGTTTTTTTATATATTTTTGGGGTATATTTATTATAGCAAAAAGTAAAAAATAATGCATTTTTTTAAAATTGTTGCTCCTTTTTTGTTTATAGCGCAAAAAATAAAAACCGTAGAGGTGATCAAATACCACCAAAAGAAAGCTCTATTTGTGGGGGAAAAAAGGACGTCAATTTTGTTCATGTAGAACATCGCATGACCGTGCAATTGTCAGGTAAAGCAATGCAGTGCCGGATCGCAAAAAGTGCTCTGGTCAGGAAGGGGGTAAATTCTTCCGGGGCTGAAGCGGTTAAGCAACCAATTCTTGGTCCAAGAACTCCTCCTCCTTCTGTTCCTGGACTTGGGTCAAAGCAATAACTCCGATCATAGCACGATCTCTCCTCCGATAACGTAACATGGCTGGTTGACGAACGGCCATTCAGAAACTAACTGACAAGCACTCACCAAACTTCTACTAACACGAAATTAGCAGAAGGAGCCCAAAGGGTGGCACATGACAATTGAACTTCCTCTTTATCGACTTGTAGTAGGTCACTACGTTTGGTTTTCTTGGCTGACAATTGTGTGCAGTTTGTATGCAAGACAAGTTTGGGGCCAACGCCCTTTGGACAAAAGTCTGCGGTTTTGTCGGCAGAAAATTCGATTGTGTGTACGAGGCTTAAAGGCAAAAATTACACATCTAAATTTTTGACTATCTATCACATTTTTGGAGGCCCTGGAGCACCAGGACAGTGGAAACATTCACAAAATTACCCCATTTTGACTTCATTTTTTGCCACAAGTTTTTGGAAAATGTAAAAAGAAAATGAAAATTTATTTTTTATGCAAAGTTGTCAATTAATAAGATATTTCTAATACACGGAATAGGCATACTTAAAATTACACCTCAAAACACATTCTCTAACTCCTCCTGAGTGTGACGAAACCACATTTGTGGGCCATTTTCACCGTCTAGCCACACAGAGGGCCCCACATCCAATAAGCAGCTTTAGGCTTTCTAGGGGTAAAAATTACACATTGCACAAATTACACTAATTTTTTTACTACCTATCACATTTATGGGGGCCCATAAAAACCAGGACAGGGGTAAAAACCCACAAAATGACCACATTTTGGAAAGCAAGCACTCCAACGTATTATCTAAGAGGCATTAGGAGTCTTTTGAAAATGTAATTTTGTTGCCAAAAGTTTTTGGAAAATGTGGGGAAAAAAATGAAAATGTATTTTTTTTATGCAATATTAATGAGATATTTCTTACACACTGTATGGGCATTCTTAGAATAACACCTCAACACACACTCTGCTACTCTTCCCCACATGTGTAAGACCTTTTTAATGTTTGGACTAATTATGTACCAAACATTGTAACCTTTGTGTCACAAAAATCAGTCAAAGATATATATCAATTTAGTGTAGCTTCACCTACAGCAGTCCCTGTTCTTAAAAGCCTAACCTACTGGTGCGTGACTGCCCCCATAGCAGTATGTTAACTTGTCAGGAAGTACAGGAGGGTGAACAAAGAGTACCTGTGATTTCAGTAGTGCAGTTGTCTACAGAGGATGGGTGGTACCAGTGTTCTGCAGGAACAAAGCCAGTGGGATGTACAGATGGGTCAGTACAGGTACTAAGCAGAGGCACGGTCAGCAAATAGGCAAAGCAGTTGTTCAGGCAGAAGGCAGGAACATGGTCCATAAAGAGGCCACAGTCAGTACAGACAGCAGGCATGGTCAAAGGATTGGTCCAAGCAAAAACATTAGGCTTAGGGCCTTGGTTAGTAAGACTGGACAAAGGGGTAGTTGCTCCTTCCAATCCAATTTTCTTTGAAGCCTCCCAAGACCCTGAAAACCGAAGGAAAACCAAAAACGTAGTTCTCTGTACTTAGAAACACTATTCTGTATTCCCTCACATATGTAAGACCCCCATGTTGTCTTAAATACCACTACTACAGTGGGAGGATAAAAGATCAGTCCAGGAGGTAGACAAAAAACATGATCGGTTAACAGGCTCAGTTCAGGAGTAAGGAAGAAACTTGGTGGATAAACAGTTCAGGCAGCAAATGGCAGGCAGAGGCATAATTGATGAACAGGCCAGGGTCAGATGAATTGGCAGGCAAATGGGTCGGGGCAGCAGGCAGAAATGTAGCAGGCAAAAGGCAGGTAATAGCAAGGGAAATATCATTACCATACCTTCACCATTATCAATTTGAAGTGTGGTAGTGACTGAAGCACTCTTCTATACAGAGGACAGGCTGGTCAGGACATTGGAAACAATAGTATAGGGTGACAGCAAATTCTGTTTTTGAAACATACACAGCATCAAACCAAATTTATTCAAGTACAGTGCTCTCCTGATAGATGAGGGATGTGAAAATCTCCTGATAGTGTAAGAAAGTGATGGGTTTTTGTGTGGACTTCTGATAGACTACGTAGTAATTGTATAGGGCCAGGTGAAAAAGGTAGATGGATACTTTTTTATACCAGTGGATCGATTTTCTGGTGGCAATGTAGGGCTGTAACATCTGATTATTTAAATCCATTCCCCCCATGAACTGGTTGTAATCATGTATGCACTGGGGTTCTTGGATGGGAAATGTCTTGTTTGAATTTCCAATGAGCTGCTGTTGTGGATAGAGGAAAGGATGTACACATCTCGTTTGTCTCACCACTTAAGGGGCAAGATCTCAACATTCCTCAAACTGGCTGACTCACTCTTGTTCAGCCTGGTGACAACTAGTTGTTGTGGGACTCTCTTTCAACTGGGTCAAACTGTACCACAGGCTACAGTTTTGTTGAGGTAAAGGTGGTGGAAAAGGAGCAAGCTTTTATAAACATTGTTCATGTAAAGGTGGTACCCCTTCTTGAAGAGAGGGAATAGAAGGTCCTGGACCATTTTACCACTGGTCATCATATAGGTTGGCCAATCAGGGGTTTAACTTGCTGTCCTTTACTTCATAAACCCAGAAATTGTGCACATACCCTGTAGCCCTTTTGCAAAATTTGTATATCTTCACCATGTATCTGGCCCAATTGCTTTGGAACATATTGTTTTATGCCCAGCCTTCCGGTGAAGTGGATGAGGGACTCATTGACACAGATGTTTTTGTCAGGACAATATATTTCAGATCATTTTTGGTTACAATAATTGATCAGTTGCTGAATTTTTTAAAGTTTGTCATACTCAGGGGGATCTCTTGGGAATTGGGCACTGGGAATTATCGTTGAAGTGTAAAAATTGCATAATTATTTTATCGCTGGTTCTGGACATAGTGGCAGAATAGATTGGCATATGTTGTATGGGATATGTGGACCAATAAGCAAGCAGTTTGTTTTTTGTTAGTCCCATGTTTAGCATAAGGCCAAGAAACTATTTCAAATTTTGAATTGTCAGGGGTTTCCTCTTAAATAGATGGGCATAAATGGAGCTGGGATTTCGGGTGATATACTTCTGGGCATAAAGGTTGCATTGGTCCACAACTGAATTCAAAAAAGGTTCTGTGAAAAATAAATAAAAATATCAATAGGAGTACAATTTTGGGTTTCTATCTGAATGATTGGCAGGGCTATGAATGGAGGGGTTATAGGTGCTCTTTAATCTGAAGGTAGCCACACAGGATTTAGAAGTGCCTCTGGAACAGCAGTATGGGCTCTAATCCTTGGTGGCTGACATCGGTGTGGCGGATGAACTGCATCGCTAGTGCTAGCCATATCACAGGGAGGTATTGAGCTGCTTTTGCTTGCCTGCTGCTTCTCAGAGTGCCTCATTCTTTTTGTTGGAAGCTGTTCTTCTTCTGAATCAGATGCTGAACTGCTGCCATCTACAGGTTCATATTCAAAATCTGAGTCTAACAGTGAGAGTTCCCCATTACTCTCATTCGCCATATTCAGAATTTTGAATGCCTCCTCACTGGTGTAGGTTTTTTTTTATAAGGCGTTAACACCAGTGTTGCTGTCATTAGAATCCACTGGTATGGCTGAGATTAAAATCCACTGGTATGGCAGTAATCAGGACCCACTGGTATGGTTTACACTAGACACTGTTGGGCAGAAATTGTGAACACCATGATCTGGCTGACAATGTTTTGTGTGTGTGTGTGTAGGCTGTGTGATTACTCACATTTAGCTGTAAACACTCTCTCTTGTCACAGACAATAGTGGTGATCAGGACCCACTTGGATGGTGGTGATCAGGACCTGCTGGTATGGTTCACACTAGACACTGTTGGGCAGAGATCAGGGACACCGTGAGCTAGCTGGCAATGTTATGTGTGTGTATAAACTCTGTGCAGAGCCTGAAAATTGCTGTAACAGCTCACAGATGATGGTGGTGATCAGGACCCACTAGTGTGATCAGGACCCAACTGGTGTGGCAGTGATCAGGAACCAACTGGAACTAACTGGAATGGATGTGATCAGGAACCAGCTGGTGTGGCAGTGATCAAGTACTAGCTGGCATGGAGGTGATGAGGAACCAAACTGGCGTGGCAGTGATCAGGAACCAAACTGGTGTGCCGGTGATCAGGAACCAGCTGACGTTGCGGTGATCAGGAACCAGCTGGTGTGGAGGTGTATAAACTGTGTGAAGAGGCTGAAAATGGCTTTAACAGCTCACAGATGATGGTGGTGATCACGGTCCACTGGTGTGGTGATCAGGACCCAACTGGTGTCTCATGATCAGGAACCAACTGGTGTGGCAGTGATCAGGTACCAGCTGGCATGGAGGTGATCAAGAACCAAACTGGCGTGGCAGTGATCAGGAACCAAACTGGCGTGGTGGTGATCAGGAACCAAACGGTATGGCAGTGATCAGGAACAAAATAGTATGGTCGCATTTAGTGATCACTGGTTTGGTGATTAGGGCACACTGGATTGAGAGTAAACAAAGACCCACTGCAATCAAGGACACTGGCAGCACTGGTGACAGGTGACAGTTAGGCAGTGATCAGGGACACTGTGAAGTGACTGGTGGTATAAAGACTTTACAATGCTCCCACAGTCTGGTGCTGCTGGAATGTCTACTTCTCCAGATTGAACACGGTGATCACATGGTATAGGATCGATTTCATTGGTCCTATACAATGCCATGTGATCCGCTGTGTCTGGGTGAAACAACGTTCATCAGGCTCGAGGATGCGTGCTCTAGGAGCCTCAGATGCGGGTTGATGTACCGGTACATTAGCCCACATCAGCGCTGCTCTCATCCTGCCTTCTACATGTTTTTGGCGGTTAAAACATAATTTTAAAAAAAGACAAAGAAAACAAACAGTGCAGAAAAAAACTTACAGGCAAATAAAAGAGATTACAAAAGAGAAGATACAATAATACAACAGCACAACAAAAAGGATCAAGAATGAAAAGTACTTAACAAAGTCCTGGGTTCTTTGGGTTCCACAAGAGTTCAATCAATGGGAAAATAAAACTAGAGGGTTCAAGGATTTTGGGTCCCAAGAAATAAGATTCTTGGTAGATGCTCTTCCTTTTCGGGATAAAACTTTTCCGTGAAAGGGCATTTAAAAAGACTCTTGGCCATTCACTAAAATTAGAGGAAAAGCGATTTAACCGGAAACTGCATATAGGGTTCTTTACTGTAAGAGAGGTAAGGATGTGTAATTCTCTTCCACAAGCAGTGGTTTCAGCAGTGAGCATGGATAATTTCAAAAAACTGTTAGATAGGCACCTAACGACCACAACATACAGGGATGTATAATGTAATATTGACATAATAGCACACACACACACAGGTTGGACTCGATGGACTTTTTCAACCTTACCAACTATGTAACTATGTATTGTAGATGAGAGCTGTCAAGTTGCAACAGAATTTATAGACCTTTTAATGGGGGTAATGGAGCCCACCCCCACTCAAACACAAAGGTTAAGAGGTAGGACATAGAAGTACTGAAATACCTTATAATTGTAGCCGAGTGATGCCTTACAAGCTGGAGGAGTGGGCTGTGCACTTCTGTGCCAGCTCTCTTCCTTCAGCCCCTGCCATTGGGCTCTGTGTGTACAGAGTGACTGTGCTGTAGGCTGTGTGCAATCCCCTGCTCCCCTTCCCCCTCCTGGCAGCAGCGGTGAGCCTGTGGGAGACAGGGCTTGTTATATTATTATATTATTATTATAATACTGTTATTATACAGTATTGCAGACATATTTTAAAAAGATATCTCAATTATAGCAGAAGTTATGAAAAGTGTGCATTTTTTAGAACTTGGCTGCATACAAAAAACAGTTTGGAGGTCACAGAAATTCAGACTTAAAGGTGAAGTCCAGTCTGAGCTCATTTGGCTGGGCTTCTCCTCTGGGTCACAGGAGTGCAGCCCATTTTGCACTCCTGTGACCCGTTTTCAGCAGAGAGTGGTCTGAAGTCTGCTCTCTGCTGATGTCTCCAGATACCGCGTCATCCCAACTTCCGAAGTCTGGATCCGCCAGGTGCCTGGACTGATGGCAGTCTCAGCCTCTCAGGGAGCCACTGAAATGGCCGCTCCCTGCCCCTCCACAGCTCAGCACTTCAGTGAGCGTGGAGTAGCAGAGCAGGAGAGCTGCTGATTGACAGTCAGCAGCTCTTCGTTCAGGGAGGTAAGAGAACTGAGCCATCAGCGATGTTCAGTGGCTTGGTTCTCAGTGAAGAGGCAGCAGGGGACAGATGCAGCATTGCACCAATGCTGCATCCACTTAGGTAAGTATGAATGGTCAATAAAAAAATCCATACTTCTCTTTTAACGGTGTATCAGTCTAAATGTTTTTTCCATTGGTCAGTTATGGCATTCAAGCCTGTTAGGTTTGCTAAAGTTTTTATGACATAGCCAAATTACAAGTCTCTGGTTAAATTCTGTTTATAACATCATTAGGGCTCTGGTTGCCAAGGCCTGGTTCACACCTATGCATTTTTAGTGCGTTTTCAGTTTTGCAGAAACATACTGGCATAATGAGGTTTAATGTGGAAAAATGTAAAGTAATGCACTTGGGGCAAAAAACATAAATGCAAACTACTCACTAGGGGGAGAACCGCTGAGGGAATCAAGAATGGAGAAAGATCTGGGGGTCCTAGTAGATGACAGATTGAGCAATAGCATGCAATCTCAAGCTGCAGCTACCAAAGCTGGCAGAATATTAGAATGCATAAAAAAGGGTATATACTCCAGGGATAAAACTATAATCCTGCCACTTTGTAAAACTCCGGTTAGGCCACATCTGTAGTACTCTGTCCAGTTTTGGTCACCAGTCCTCAGAAGGGATGTGCTGGAACTGGAGAGAGTCCAAAGAAGGACAACAAAACTAATAGGGACTGAAGGACATAGATTACAAGGAACGACTGCAAACACGAAATCTATTCTTGCTGGAGAAGCGACGCTTGAGAGGCAATATGATAATGATTTACAAATACCTCAATGGCGATTCCAGCATAGAAAATAAACTATTCAGTCTCAATGAGTGTAAGAGGACACAGGGACACACAATGAGATTAGAGGAGAAGCAGTTTAATCTAAAACTGCGCAGGGGTTTTTTCACTGTCAGGGCAATAAGGATATGGAACTCTCTTCCACAATTGGTGGTGGCTGCGGGGAGTATGGCTATTTTAAGAGACTATTGGATGTGCATATTAAAGAACACAACATACAGGGATATGGGGAATGGGAAAATTTATAGACACTGACACATGCACCTACACAGGTTGAACTGGATGGACTATTGTCTTTATTCAACCTTAACTACTATGTAACTATGTAACTATACTACAGTCCATTTAACATGGTTTCCTATGGGTCACGTTCACATCTGTGCATTTTATGGAAAGGGCCAGGGACCTGGATTTTTGATTCCATAGTCTTCAATGAATCCAAAACTTGTATTCAGAATGCACCTGGAAAATGCAAATTGCAACCTGCATAGGTGTGAACCAGGCCTAAGAGGCTTTCTAGAAAATTCTACTAAATTCTACTATGATACTGCTAAACATCTGTTCAGAAAAATCCTTTGAGCTTGAAGTAGAATTTCAGGATTCAACTAATTGAACTTAAGACTGGCAGCACCCTCTCTTCTAACACCTATACTAACTGCCCTGTGGAAGAGATATGTATTTTGCAAACCACTCTAGTCCAGTCTTCTGATCAGCTCCTCTGTGTCAGCTAGCTCAGCTTCAGGGAAGAGGAGAGAGCATTGACAGAGGATGGCCCATAGTAAGCCCATAGGTAAAATCACCACTCAGGCATTCTGACCATTGTCTGAGCTTTCTTTCCTCTCCCCTATAGCCAGTGCTGGCTGACAGGGGGAGGGGGGGGCAGGATCAGGTGATCAGGTGACCAAACTGGAGTGGCCTGAGAATAGGCATCTTTCTTCCACAGGGTAGTTTGTATAGGTGTTAGAAGGGGGGTGGGATCAGTTTTAAAATTAGCCAATGGCTGCGCTGGTATCAATCTATCCAATCAGGACACGAGACACTGGCTGGAGCTGGTCTACTCGTCCCGACACGGGAATTACAGGGCTCAGGTAAGTATGGGGGGCTCAGGGGCGCTGCTGCAGTAAAGAAGGTTTTTCCCCTAAATGCATAGATTGGACAACCCCTTTAAAGAGGGGCACCCCACTTTTCCAAACATGGTACCCAGCTATGATTTGCATTTACACAAGATGTATACTCTTTTTAAAATGGATATCACATGATGTGACTCTCTCAAACTACAATTTTTTTTACTTCCGGAACTTAAGTAGCAATTTCTTAACGGCTAAACATTGTTTATCATAAGAGGAACCCGACTTCTTACAATTATACAGGTTCCAAGTATACAGCTATATATTTGTATGTAAATTGTATTAAAGTGATTGTAAAGTCTTGTTTTTTTTCTTGTTTATTTAAATAATAAATGTTTTATACTTACCTGTTCTGTGCAGTGGATTTGCACAGAGAAGCCCAGATCCTCCTCTTGTGGGGTCCCTTTTCTGTGCTCTTGGCTCCTCCCTCCTGGTAAGTGCACCCACAGCAAGAAGCTTGCTATGGGGTCACCCGAGCTGAGTCACAGCTCCCTGTGTGCGTTCAGACATGGATTTGCCGCCCCGCGCCCTCTCTTTCTTCTGATTGGCTGACTGACTCTGACTGAAAGCAGTGGGAGCCAATGGCACAGCTGCTAGGTCTCAGCCAATCAGGAGGGAGAGTCTCGGATGGCCGAGGGATTCGTGGACATTGCTGGACAGAGATGGACCTCAGATAAGTATTAAGGGGTCCAAGGGGGGGCTGCTGCACATAGAAGGCTTTTTATCTTAATGCATAGAATACATTAAGATAAAAAACCTTCTGACTTTACAATCCCTTTAAGGTTGTTTCTGTTTTCTGTACGCTAATTATATTTGTTATAATTAGCTTAAAAGAATTTAGTCTTTCCAACAAGCTACATAAATTATTATAATGATTATTATTATTATTATTATTATTATTAGCAGTAGTAGTAGTAGTAGTAGTAGTAGATAATTTCCATAGTTATGTTGTTTTTATATTAGGATAATGCAATACATTTTACTATATTTAAAATAAATACGGTAATATTTAAATTATTAATGCAATGTAATGTGATCTTATCAAGTTATTGCATCAGCAATAGAGTGATTTGAATATAACAATACTTTGTCTGTCAGCAGGTCAGCGGTAGACAGATTGAGTGGCAGGTTAAAGCAACCTGTGTTAGAATATTGTGAAAATGGGCAGTGTTAATTGCTGCCATTGTTTAGCCTTTGGCTTGCAGCTTTCCATTTGCAAATTGCTTCAGGTCTTATCTCTTTTCACAATGCAAGGTGAGAAAGGGTTGAATGACAGATTCATATCTGGAGCTAAATATCACTATCAGAATGAAACGTGTGCTCAGACATTTATGGCAGTGAGCATTAAGCTTTTACTGATTACTTGTTAAAATATTTTTTTTATATTTCCCTAGACAAGTCACTGGTCTGGAAGAATACTTCTGCAAATTGGTTTGATTGTTGTGATAACAGAAGTGCTACATATTAAACTCTACTTCATTTTTCTAGAATTAAAAAAAAATGTTTTGCTTTTCTTCAGAGATTCCCCATTTCTTGACACCCGAAACAGATGCTGCTCCAACCCATACCTTGAAAATGTCATTAGGTTTCAAGTCTCACCAGTGGGAAATGCTATTCCTATAGGTAGATAGGTAGATTCAATTGGTGTGAAGAACGAGTAGGTTGCAAATCCAAATGGCCAACTTTTAGCAAAAGAGTATCAACAAGATGCCGCTTACCCATTTCATTTACATGCTATAATAAAAAAAAAAATAAATAAAAAAAATAAGTGTTTTCTTTTTCTAGAAAATTTGGTAAAAATTAGGAGATCTCTGCCCCAACTTCGCTATTCTCACCTTACCAGCATTTTGCCTCAGCTCCTTCTTCCTTTGCCATCATTCATAATACTTGGCTTCCACATTTTAAGAGAGCATGTGACCTTCTCCACTGTGACTATGCTCAGGTTGTTAATGCCAATTGCTAGGCCTGAACAATGTTACATTATCTTGGGAAGCGACATTCTTGCTCCCCAGGTCGCTGACACTAGTTATTTCAGTGCCCTTTGAGAAAGAGGAAGGATCAGCAAGAGACCACTAATAAAGTTAATCTAGGGTGTCAGGGGCCCTTTGCAGAGACACTGTCACTTTGTCTGCATTATCAAGGTGACTGTCTCTTGATCCATTTTATACTCCATCCAAAATTAACCACTTGCCGTCCTTATCTTATATATACACAGCCTGGGGATCAAGTGGTTACAGATGCAGCCATGACCCTGGTATACTGATATTTTTCCAGTAACAGTGATCCAAGTGGGTATACAGCCACCCGTTCATTTTTACAGTGCTTGGAAAAGCCCCCCCCCCCACTGCTGTTCCAAGGCAGTTCTTCTGTTTCTCTGTGGAGCCCAGGACTTCTGCAGGTGTTTGAGTCAGCTGCTCACAGAGGAGAGGGAGGAACAAACATTCCCTGATCTCCTCTGAGATGAATGAATCCAGAAGGGATGAGGATTTAGTCACTTTCAGTTTCAGTTCAGTGTTTCCCTGGCCAGAAACAGCCAGGGAAGCAGCTGGTCAAACCAGTCCCAGTTTGATTGGCTGTCTTTTAGGGCAGAGGGTATATCAGGGGTCTCTTAATAAAAAATACCTGTCACTGCCCAACCTATCACAAGGAGTGTTGTTAAATGATTGTGATAGCAATCAAGCTAAATAAAAAAAAATAAGAAGTGTAAATTTTTTTAAAACATTTTTTAAAAATAAAGCACTTCCATCTGCTTGCACAAATGCAAACATGCATGTAAGTCCTGCATGCATGTGTAAATGGTGATTGCACCACACATGTGCAGTGCAATATGTGGTGAACGGCAGAGTGAGAACAGTAATTCTAATGCTAGAACTCATGTTTAACTTTAAAATGATAACCTGTAAATGCTTTTACAGTGTCATCTATGGAGATTTCTAGATACCATAGTTTGTCACCATTAAATGAGAATGCATACATTGTAAATCTTGACACGTTTGGTATCTATTTACCTTAGGCAATGGGGTTGATTTATTAAAACTGGAGAGTGGATATTCTGGTGCAGCTGTGAATGGTAGCCAATAAGCTTCAAACTTTAGCTTGCTCAATTAAGCTTTGACAAAATAACCCTGAAGCTGATTGTTTTCCATGCAGAGCTGCACCAGATTTTCCACTCTTCAGTTTTAGTAAATCAACCCCAATGTCATCTTCCGCATTTTACCAAAAAAATTGATATTATATTTTGTTTATTAGAACTAAAATACATTTAAGTATATTTTTTCTTGAAAATTAGCATTTGAAAAAAGGTTATGCAAATATCGTGTGACATAAAAAATTGCAACAACTACTATTTTTTTCTCCAGGGCCTCTGCATTCAGAAAATATAACTTTTTTTTTTCAAATAACATTTTTATTTTGTTTTGATTATACAGCAAAAGATAGACATAGCTTGCGCATTGGAATGTACAAAAGTCAACATAACAGTCACAGTTCAGCCTATGCACACATTGTATCCGAGCATAGCATTGTAAGTGACATGCCATCATATCTGGTCTAATGCTTAAATTATGAATTCTCAAACAACATCTACTACATGCTATTATATACTGTAGCTAGTAAAATGCAGAGAGAAAAGAGTGAAAGAGGATAAGAAAGATGGTGTAGAGATTGCAGAGAAGAATAGGACTAGAGATAGGGTAGGTAAGGAAGGTATGAGGGATAGGGGAGGGGGTTCGACCCTCAGCTCAAGGCGGATCCTCATGGCTATGCCATTCCTCCCAGACCTTATTGTGTGCTTCTAGCCTGTCTTGTAGTCTAGCTGTCATCTTTTCCATTAGTTCTACATCTTTTATTCTGGTATAAAGGTCCTCCTGGGAGGGGGGGGGGGGCGTCTTTTCCAGTGAAGGGCAACCAGGCATCAAGCAGCCGTCAAAATGTGTCTTAGCAATTTTTTAGAGGGCTTAGAAATCCATAAGGGAGACACCCCTAGCAAAAATAGTTTTGGGGTCATGGAGACTTGCACACCCAGTAAGAGACAGCAATAGTTGCGTCTCCGTCCAAAAAGGGACAATCTTGGGGCAACTCCAGTATATATGGTAGAGAGTGCCTTTTTCTCTCCCACAGCGCCAGCACCGATCTGAGCATGAGGGATATATGACATGAAGAACGTCCGGTGTCAGGTACCAAAAATAGAGAATTTTATATGAGTTCTAATTATAGAGGGTACAGTAGGAGCTCTTTGCCGCCGGAGACCAGATCGCCCACCACATCCCCTCTGGGATCACTTCCCCCAGGACTTTTTCCCAGAGGAGCATGTACGCATGTTTGGGTGGTAATGGAATGATAGTTAAGCAACCGATAGATATCAGATATCATGCCTCGGCGTGCTGTACCCTCCAAGACTATGCTCTCAAAGGGGGATGGCGCTGAAAATTGGAGGTTCGGGGCAATAGACTGGGCGTAGTGACGTATCTGCAGATATCCCTCTGGGATCACTTCCCCCAGGACTTTTTCCCAGAGGAGCATGTACGCATGTTTGCCGTGGGTGGTAATGGAATGAGAGTTAAGCAACCGATAGATATCAGATATCATGCCTCGGCGTGCTGTACCCTCCAAGACTATGCTCTCAAAGGGGGATGGCGCTGAAAATTGGAGGTTCGGGGCAATAGACTGGGCGTAGTGACGTATCTGCAGATATCCATAAAACACCTGGCGAGGTAAGTCATGTTTTGTCTGTAGTTGGGCAAACGATAGCATTCTACATGTCCTGGGATCCACCAAGTGGCCCATATGAAAAATATTCCGTGTTGCCCAGGGGAGAGACATCTGGTGTGTTAGACCGGCAGGCAGGTCAGGGTTATAGAGAAAGGAGGTGAGAAGTGACTGCTCTGAGCTGAGCCCATGGGCATGAGACAGTCTTCTCCAGAGCAACCTAAGTAGGGTCATTGACCCCAGGAGTCTCTCCGGGTCCACCTTCGCGCTCACACTCCATAGCAGACTGTTTGGATGTATAGGAGCTAGCCATATCTTCTCAATTTCCACCCATTTATTATATGCCCGTTGGGGAAACCAGGAGGTAATAGCCCGCAGTTGAAATGCTTGGTAATATTTCACCAGGTCAGGGAATGCCAGCCCCCCATCTGTTCGGGAGGCAACTAGTACTGATCGTGGGTATTCTGTGTCTCTTGTAGTTCCAGACAAATCGCACTAGGTCTGCCTGGAGCTTCTGCAGTTGTCCATAAGGTACTGGAATGGGCAGTGTCTGGAACAGGTACAAAAGTTTGGGGAGAATGGTCATCTTTACAGAGGCCACTCTGCCCAAAAGGGAAATATGATGGGTTTTCCATTTTTGTATAAGGTCTCTTATGTGGCGGAAGAGGGGTGGGAAGTTGGCTTGATATAAGGATGCGTAAGACTGGGTAATTTGGACCCCTAAGTATTTCAGGGCTGAAGTCTTCCAATGGTAGGTAAAACATTGCTGTAGATGTTGCAGTTCTGCATCCGGAATGTTAATTGGCAGTGCTTCTGATTTGGATGCATTAATTTTGTATCTGGAGAGGGATTTGTAGGTGTCCAGTTCGGCATTTAGATTTGGCAGTGATATCCGAGGTTGAGTAAGGGTAAGTATGATATCGTCCGTGAACAAGGCCAATTTAAACTCCCTCCATCGAACCGAAACCCCCTTATGTTCGGATTTCCGCGAATGGACGCCGCCAGGGGCTCTACACACAATGCAAGCAATAACGGAGAGAGCGGGCATCCCTGGCGTGTACCGTTTGCTATCGAAAAGGTGGAGGACATAGCAAAAGGGGTCTTAACCTGGGATGTAGGGTTAGTGTACAAGTGTTGGATAGCCCTTAGAAAGGCCCCCTGAAAGCCCATGTGCTTTAACGTGGCGAACAGGAAGGGCCAGCCAAGGAGATCAAATGCCTTTTCTGCGTCTAGTCCCAAAACCAGGAACTCTTGACCCTCCCTGTTCGCCACATCTATCAAATTAATGACCATTCTCGTGTTATCTCCCGCTTGGCGTAGGGGAACAAAGCTTACCTGATCTTTATGTATCAGGGATGGCAATATCGCATTCAGTCGTATAGAGAGGAATTTTGTAAAGATTTTTAGATCGGAATTCAGGAGTGCTATCGGCCTGTAACTAGCACAAAGGGCAGGGTCCTTATCTGGCTTTGGGATTATTGTGAGGAAGGACCTCTGCATGTCAGAGGGTATGGGTGTTTGTTGGAGAAAAGCATTAAATAATTTACACATGTGTGGTAGAAGGATAGGGAGAAAAGTTTTATAGTATTCATATGGGAGTCCGTCAGGGCCTGGAGATTTACGGGTGGGCAGGGACTTAACAGTAGAGGTAATTTCCTCCTCAGATATGTCTGCATTAAGTGAAAGAAGGTCCGAGGCCTGAAGTCGGGGAATCCCGCTTCGTTCCAGATACTGGGTCAGTCTGTCAGTAAGTTCGGGGGAAGTAGGGTCATGAGGGATCTCAGAGTTATTATATAACTTGGTATAGAATTCCGCAAAGACTTGAGTTATATCATGGGGATGGGAGATTAGGTCGCCCTCCGTGTTTTATATTTGATGAGGAGTTGTTGCGTTTGAGTGTTCAGTCAATTTGCGAGCCAAGAGGGAGTGAGCCTTATTACCCTTGTCATAATAGAGCTGTTTCAATCTCCGTAACGCTTTTTCCACTTTGCCAATGGCCAAGTCTTTAAGAGGTGTGCGTAGACATATGATTTTTTTAAGAAGCTGTGTCGACGGAGAAATCTGCAGATTCCGTTCCAACACCCTAAGCTCCCGCTCGGACCGCACCTTAACAGCCATCGCATCTTTCTTCATGGCCGAGGCTAGTGCAATACACCGGCCCCGGAGGACTGCCTTATGGGCTTCCCAAAGGACAGAATGAGAAACCCCTGGGGTTGTATTCTCGATAAAATAGTACTGCAATTTTGAGTCTAGCTCCATTTTGGAAGGAGGGTGCTGTAGGAGAAAAGTGTTGAGTTGCCAGTGGCAAGGCCTACAGTTTAAGGCGCCCAAATTCAATGTCATGAAAATGGGGGCATGATCCAACCAGGAGATTGGGTGGATCCGTGTATCGTTAACGACCCGCAAGGCAGCATTATTTACAAAGAGATAGTCAATTCGGGAGTGCATGCGATGGGGTGCAGAGTAGAACGTGTATTGTTTGTCCCCGGGGTGAAAGGCTCGCCAAGAGTCAAACGGGGCATATCGTCTAGTGATCTGTCTGAAGAGTTTCGATTCTCTGGCTGTCCTGTTCTGTGAGTTCCGGGGTCTACCGTGTGGCGATCATGTACCGATGAGTGGGACAAATTAAAGTCTCCTCCAACTATCAGAAATTCATGAGGCGTCCGGAACAGACGTGCGAATACTTTAGTAAGGAAGTTGATCTGATGGGTATTTGGGGCATAGAGGTTGCATATAGTAACCGCCTGAGACTGCCATTGACCACGTAATATAATATAATGACCTCGTGGGTCAATATAAGATTCTGAGCATTGAAAGGGTGAACCCCATTTGAAAAGGATGGCCACTCCTGCACGTTTACGAGGATTAAACGCCTGATAAAATTGGGAGTATTGTCTGGAGGCGAACGTAAAGGTGAGTTAAAGTGGGTCTCCTGAAGCATAATAATATATATCTGCTCCCGAGTGCCTACACTCAGTAAGCGCCAGATGTCTCTTCCTGTTGGAGTTTAATCCGTGGACATTCAATGACATTACCTTAGCCATAGTGATGGGTATGTGCAAGAAAAAAGATACTTATCTGATCCAGCTGCCCGAGTGCTAAGTCGCCAAGGTATGGAGGTTGCCTAGAGCCGAGGGGCTGTGTGGAAGGTTGACAGGGTACTGAAATGAGCTGAAGGAGGGATAAGGAAAGGAGAAGTGAGAATAGAGAAAAAAGATAAAGACAGATTAACAATGTGCATAATAAACATCGCATATAAATTCTGCATATCCTGCAAGATGCAGGGTTAACTGAGTTCCAATAGGTCCCACCGGTCCGAAGTGAAAACAACAGGCCGGGGGGACGTAAGGAAGTTAAACTGTTAAGGAACTCTAGGGAGTAAACCACAGGGGGGTCCAGTGAGCGGAAGAGCAACCACTCTCAGTTCTTCGATTAGAAGCACCCAATAAATTTTGCAGGAAAAAGAAAAAACAGTATGGAGGCCTAGGGGAATTTGAAACATTTGGTAATGGGTGAACCAGGGTAAGCAGCTTTGGGGAAGCTCTTGTTGCGGCTGAGAGAGTCAAGTACAGGGAATTTGATCTCTACAGCCCTTTTTAGGCTTGGCAGATTTTTGAGGCGACCTTTGACCCTGGGAACGTTTAGTCGGAGGGACCCTCTGCCAGATTGAGGAAGGAGGGGGTGGAGTGGCCAGCAAGTCCCAATCCTGGAGCCGGGGGACAGAGAGCCCCAGTGTGTCACAAAAAACCTCCAGGTCTTCAGGGTATCGCAGTACAGCTGATTGTCCGTCTTTCCTTGCCGTCAGACTAAAGGGGAAACCCCATCGATAGGCAATGTCTTTTTCCTGCAGCAGAAGGAGTAAAGGTTGTAGGAGCCTGCGTTTCTGCAACGTGATCCATGATAGATCTGGGTAAAGCTGGATTTGGGTATTGGCGAAGACCACTTTCCTAGTGGATCGGGCTTTTCGCATGATATCCTCTTTTAGCGGATATGAGTTGACCTTGCATATAACATCTCGTGGTTTAGAAAGTGGTCCCTTGGGACGTAGGGCACAATGAGCTGTGTCCATTTCTATGGGTTTATTTGGGGGATCTCCCAAGAGGCCATTAAAAAGGGTTTGCAGGGAGTCTTCTGGTCCTCCTGATTCGGGTAAACCCCTCATTCGTATGTTGTTCCTGCTACCCCTATTATCCAAATCCTCTAGGTGGCATTGCATATCCCTCAAAAGCATGCGATGATCTGCACCCTGCAGTTGGGTGCGATGTACTACTAATTTGGTTTCCTGAATTTCTTCCTCCGCCATCTCCACCCTGTCAGTTAGGTTGTTTAAAGTTAACTTGAAGTACCTGTATTTCGGCTCGGCAGGTAGACTCAATTAGTTTTTTTAAATCCTCTTTGGTCGGAATGGCCTGGAGGTAGTCATGCCATGAAAGATGAGATTGGATATGAGAGTCTGGTGTCACCTGGCATGGGGCATATTGAGAGACAGGTGTTTGTTGATGTTGCAGGAAAGTCTCTGGCTAGGCCTGGGCTGCACGCTTCGGCTGAAAGCCCCATATGGTGTTCTCCCCTGAGGGCTGGGGCTGTATAGAGGATCGCCTTTGCAATTCCCCCGCATCTGTGGTACTCGGGGGGCCAGCAGCCTGAGCATAGGTGGTGACACAATCCTGATCCCCCCCCTGTTAAGCCTGGACCCCCCAAACGAGATTGTCTTTGTTCCTTAGGAGAAGCTGGGGCCTGGTTGTAGGCCTGTTGTTGCGTGCATTGCCTTTGAAGGCCGGTGGGAGTAATCTCCAAGTCCTGCATGTAAAGGGGGGCTGGCAGGGGGGGAAAGTCCTCCGAATCCTCTGAGGAGGTGGGGGAGCTGGGCGCTACTGCCGAGACCCCGGGTCGGAAGCCGTCCGCAGCAGCCGGGGGAAGACGTCAGTGCACTGTGTGCAGGAGGTTCCAGTGAGGCCTAGTGTGGTGGTCTGTGTCCCCTGGAGCAGCGTCTCCTGGGACACAGGGTGGGGGGAGAGACTCACTGTGCCCTTTGTTGTGGGCTGCGGGCGACATCCAGTCCATTGTGGGGGATTCCTGTGGATGGATCAGAGCCTGGTATCCTGATGGCGGAGCCCTCGTGGAGGAGGCGGAGGAGTCCGCCGGCACCATTTTATCCATCCCGCTGGCCGGCATGGAGGGAGGTGAGAAGTAGCCTCTGAGTGTCGCCGAGGTGCCAGGCGGAGGCTGAGATGATCCCCGGGCTTTAGTGGATCGGGTTCTCCGCGATCCACCCATATGCAGGCATAGAAAAGTCCCCTGTTTAGGCCTTGTAGCTGTGGGCTGAGAGGGAGCTAAAGGCTCACACGTCCATTCAGGTCGACTTCCGGTCATGCCCCCCCAGAAAATATAACATTTTTGAAGATTTTAAGTAATTTTCTAGCAAAAATGCTGATTTTAACATGTATGTGATAAATGTCAAAATTGGCCTGGGCAACTAGTGGTGAAAAAAATATATTTTATATATTATAACTTACATTAAAGTGTGTCTTTAACTAGATAACTAACATTTAGGATTTTTTAATATCAAATTCTACATAGAAACAATTGTTATCAGGGAGGGTTAATCTGTCTAGAGGCGGCACCAAAACAAAAAAAAAAACATTACAAGGGTTCTAGCAATAATTAATTCTAATTACAAATTCTATCCAAAAGTACAAAAAAAGTTTTGTGTAGAAATACACTTTATCATCATGCTATGAGAAAATTTAAACATTTCTGACATCCATATGTATTTTCAAGATATCATAATTTCTGCTACCTACCTCTATAATTTTCTTACATGCTTTCAGGCAGCCACATTTACACTGCTGCGAAATATAAGTGCACCAACAGCTTGAAATGATTCATTATCTTCCTGCGACATTCTGATTGGACTGCAGATGACCACAGGAGTTCTTAATGGCAAGGTGAATAGCAATTCATTTAATAAAAGGTATCGCTTTTTTGCTTTTCTTGTACTTTCAAAATTGCACTTTTCATGAGGAATTAGACATATATCCTTTCTCCATTTAATGTATATGTCCCCCTATACCTTTTCAGTACACCAATCTGTCTTCTATGTTTAATTTTTCTGTACTGATTTTGACTGCATTTGCCTTGCACTTTAGATTTATTGAAAAAACAAAGTATAAATATTCTGTTTCAAAAGAGAATGACAAATTGCAAAAGATAGTAGGACAACCCCCCCAAAAAATGTTTAAACATAGTAATAGTAAAAAGGCCAGGTCTGAGCACGTAGGCCCCTTGACAAAATAATCTACAGTGGATGGCTGGGGACAAAGAGAAGGCAAATTTATTAAATACCTTCTTCAGCTCTGTGTATACAAAGAAGCATGGGGAAGCTTGTGGAACGGCTCAAAATTGATATGGTCCAGAAATATTTAGAAGGAAGAAAGGTGGATAAAGCACCTGGGCCAGATGGCATCCACCCACTGATCCTAAAAGAATTGAGCTCTGCCATTTCAAAGCCATTGTTTCTAATTTTTAGAGACTCTTTAACCACTTCAATACAGGGCATTTTCACCCCCTTCCTGCCCAGATCAATTTTCAGCTTTCAGCGCTGTAAAACTTTGAATGACAATTGTGTGGTAATGCAACACTGCACCCATATGAAATTTTGATAATTTTTTTCCCCACAAATAAAGCTTTCTTTTGGTGGTATTTGCTCACCTCTGCGGTCTTTATTTTTTGCGCTATAAACAAAAATAGAGCGACAATTTTGAAAAAAAACACAATATTTTTTACTTTTTGCTATAAAAAAATTTCCAAATTTATAAAACAAAAAAAACAAATTTCTTCCTCAGTTTAGGCTAATATGTATTCTTCTACATATTTTTGGTTAAAAAAATCGCAATAAGCTTATATTGATTGGTTTGCTGAAAAGTTATAGCGCCTACAAAATAGGGGATAGATTTATGGCATTTTTATTTATTTTTTTTCCTAGTAATGGTGGCGATCTGTGATTTTTATCGGGACTGCGATATATTGACACTTTTGACACATTTTTAGGACCACTGACAATTATACAGCGATCAGTGCTATAAAAATTCACTGATTACTATATAAATGTCACTGGCTGGGAAGGGGCTAACACTAGGGGGCAATCAATAGGTTAAATGTGTTACCTAGGGAGTTATTCTAACTGTTAGGGGAGGGGACTGACTGGGGGAGGTGACCAATCGGTGTCCCTTTATACAAGGGACACATGATCAGTCTCCTCTTTCCTGACAGGAAGTGGATCTGTGTGTTTACACACACAGGTCCACGGCCCTGCTCTGTGACATAGCGGCCGCCGGACACTCGCATCGGCTCCCAAGTGACATGGCGCCCATGCCCCCTAGACGGCCGGGAAGCTGAGGACATCATATGACGGCCTCCCAGGATGAGAGAGCCACCTTGCGGCCGTCATATGTATATACGCGAGATGGGAAGTTGGCGTAAACAAGGGATCAAAGTCTTTACAGAGTAACTATAAACCTGTTAGTTTAACTTCTATAGTTGGGAATATACTGGAGAGTTTAATAAAAGACACATAGATGAGTTCTTTCTGGAAAAAAAATATTAAGAAAGCAACAGACAACATGGATTCATGAAAAACAAATCTGATTTCTTTTTATGAGGAGGTAAGTAAAAAGGAGTGGCTGTAGATGTAGTATCCTGGGATTTTGCAAAAGCGTTTGACATAGTTCCCACACATGGCTAATGTGTAAGGTTAAGTCTACAGGTTTGTAAAAATCAGTTTGTAAATGAATAGCAAACTGGCTAAAAGCCCATATTCAGAGAGTAGTGGTCAATGATTCATACTCTTAATGCTCTAGAGTTGTTAGTGGTGTACCCCAAGGTTCAGTGTTGGGACCCTTACTTTTTAATATATTCATAAAAGATATAGAGTCTGGAATTAAAAGTACCATTTCTCTTTTGCAGATGGTAAAAGGCTCTGCAGTGAAATAACGTCCTTACACAATGTCTCCAACTTACAAGCTGACCTCAATGCACTGTTTAATTGGGCAATGTGGCAAATGAGGTTTGATGTTAATAAATGTAAAGTTATGCACTTGGGGACTAAGAATATTCATGCATCATACATACTAGGGGGAGTACAACTAGGGGAATCATTGGTGAAGAAAGGTTCTGGGTGTTCTGATAAATAATAAGCTTAATAATAATTATAATCCTTAATAATAATAATCCCGTAAAAGAATAATATTGGCACACAATGCCAAGCAGCAGTTTCCAAAGAGAGCAAAATCCTTTCTTGTATTAAGAGAAGTATAGACTCCAGAGAGAGAGACATTTTGCCCCTGTGCAAATCATTCGTAAGACCTCATTTGGAATATGCAGTTCAGTTTGGGTAACTGTTCACAAAAGGGATATCAGGGAACTGGAGAAAGTGCAGAGAAGAGCAACCAAACTGATAAGAGTCATGGAGGAGCTCGGCTATGAGCAAAGATTAGAGGAACTGAATTTATTCTCTCAAGAAGAGGGGATTAAAGGGGATATGATCAACATGTATAAATACATAAGTGGTCCATATAGTGAACTTGGTGTTGAGTTATTCACTTTAAGGTCATCACAGAGGACAAGGGGACACTCGTTACTGGAGTAAAAGAGATTTAATCTCCAAATATGGAAAGCCTTCTTCAGAGTAAGCCTTGTACACACTGCTAGGTTTTTTTTGTTCAACCCAGCAGGCTGAACTAAATAAAACTTAAAACTCAGGTTGAAGCTGCTGTACTAACCATGCAATGTTAGTACAGCTATCTCCCCTGCTGTTTTATTGCTGGTCAGTGCTCTCAGTCATTTACTGAGAGCACTGATCGGGAGCAGGTCGGCAGACCTTTTTCAGTCATACCCCTTCTACAGAAGACGGCCAAATGGCCTGTGTGTATGGAGCTTAAGAGCTGTGAAAATGTGGAATAGACTCCCTCAAGAGCTGGTTCTGTCCAGCTCAGTAGATTGTTTTAAAAAAGGCCTCCATTCTTTCCAAAATGTACATAATATAACTGGATACTAATATTTATAGGTAAAGTTGATCCAGGGAATATTCAATTGCCTCTTGGGGGATCATGAAGGAATTGTTTCCCCTGCTGGAGCAAACTTTTGCTGGATTTTTTTTTTCCTTCATCTGAATCAACTGTGGGTATAAGATTGTGTATATCTTATTGTAAAATATTTTTTTTTCTTTTTTCCGTTTTGTTGGTTGAACTAGTTGGATGGACTTGTGCATAAAATGAAGCATAAAGCAGGTACACACACTAAATGTTTTGTTTGATGTGATGCTGCAGCTGTCCCCCACCCCTTTTTGACCGAGAACTGAGCAATCAACGATCCTGATGCTCTAACCAGGGTTTTGTTGTCTTCCTCTGGATCAACTTTAGGTATAGGATTATGTGTATGGGGGCTTTCTATTTGTGTATGAGTGTGTTTTTTTCCTCTGTGGGTTGAACCGGATAGATAGAATTCAAATTGCAGAGTAAACACATGTTTATTTTCACGCTGTGTGGTTTTTGAATGAATGAATGAATGAATGAATGACCAGTGGGGGAGCTGATTTAAAAGGCCGGAACAAGCCACGCAAACTTGTATTTTTTTCAGCATATGCATCTTGCATGGTCTTTAACCACTTGACCTCCGGAAGGTTCACTTCATGACCAGGCCATTTTTTGCAATACGGCACTGCGTTATTTTAACTGACAATTGCGCGGCCATGCGACACTGTACCCAAAAAAAAGTTGTCCTTTTTTCCCACAAATAGAGCTTTCTTTTGGTGGTATTTGAACACCCCTGTGGTTTTTTGCGCTATAAGCAAAAAAAGACAGACAATTTTGAAAACAAAACAGTATTTTTTACTTTCTGCTATAAAACATACCCAATAAAAAAAAAAAATTAAAAATCAAATGTCTTCATCAATTTAGGCCAATATGTATTCTGCTACATATTTTTGGTAAAAAAAAATCCCATATAGCATCTACAAACTATGGGATATTTTTATTTACTTTTTATTTTAAATTTTTGCTAGTAATGGCGGAGATCAGCGACTTATAGCGGGGCTGTGATATTGCGGAGGGCAAATCGGACACCTAACTGACACTTTTGACACTCTTTGGGGACCAATGACACTAATACAGTGATCAGTGCTAAAAAAATATGCACTCTCACTGTACTAATGATACTGGATGGGAAGGGGTTAACATCAGGGGCGATCAAAAGGTTAACTGTGTGACTAGCCTGTGCTTACTTATTGTGTGGGAGGTGCTTTGACTAGGGGAAGGCAAAGATCTGCATTGCTGCTTTGCACAAACACAGGATTAATACCTTCCCTTCTGACAGAATGACAATCTGCCTTGTTTACACAGGCAGATTGTCATTCTGCATGTGTCCTGTGTAATTGGTGGGTGCCAGCAGACATCGAGTCCACGCTACAGCTGGGCTCCCACTATGGTATTGTCCTCCTGTCCACCATCCATAGTGGAAGTTGGCATTGCCTGGTAAAAGGAGCCATTTGGAATTTAACTATTCCTTGAGATGGATCTCAACAGAGTCCAGTCTTTCCTCATCACTTGGCAGTTGCGCCGGTTGTGATAGGACTGGGAAGGTTCATATTTAATGGGCCTTTTTACTTGAGACCATATAACCTTTTTAATAAAATCACAATAGTGATTTAATCTTTTAAGGAGATTAATACCAATAATTAATCGATCATAGGGCAAGTTAACTATAAGTGTGAGAATAAACAAATTACTTTGTTCCCTAAGTTGAAGTTCAACCAGAGCTTTTCTATGACTTTTAGGGCATTGCCTAAAACATTTATAAGGTCAGCGGTAAAACTTTTCAGCTAATACTTTTCAGAAATAAATCCTGTATTTCTTGGAAATATTTCTGAGACAAAATAATTGCTTGGATACTTGTGTCCAATAACTTCATTATATATGATAAATCATCATGGAATCCTATTTCCATGAAATACCTGTAAGGAACAAAAATACTTGGAATGACATGTAAAATTTGTCTCTTTGCCTGTGTAACTCACTCATCGAAGAAGGTGCCCCCACCTTTTTTTACACAGAAAACCTTCCTGGAAGCTGTCAGTCTATTTACTTCAAGACAAGGTTTTGGTTGCAAGATAAGTTCACAAACAAGTCTCCCCCCCTTCTTGCCATTTGACGTAAGAGGGGTTTAATTCATTTTAGGAAAAAATATATAAACATTAGGTTTACTTTACTCATATTTGCTGACTGGTCAATTACAGGTATTTACATGATTTGACACTTTAGCCAGCTTTTCACTTTTTGGTTTTTAAATAGGGTTTTGGCCTGGAGTCCCTCCTTCTATAAAAGGATTTTTGGTTTGTACAGTGAGAAAATTTGATAATTTCTCCATTTGTTCTGTCAATATCCCAAACTGAGACTGCATCTGATCCAACCTGTCATGTAAACTACTTCTATTTTTCCAATGAACCCTTGTGGGTGGATTTTGGAAATTAGAAGCCTGAGGCTTTTCAGAAATTACTGGAACCTTTTTAACACCTGGAACGGGTTTAGATTTCTTTTGATTGGGAGGACCGGAGTTTTTAACCACTTAAGGACCGAGCCTCTTTCTGAGATTTGTTGTTTACAAGTTAAAAACAGTTTTTTTTTGCTAGAAAATTACTTAGAAACACCAAACATTATAATTTTTTTTCTTACACCCTAGAGAATAAAATGGTGGTCGTTGCAATACTTTCTGTCACACCGTATTTGTGCAGCGGTCTTACAAGCGCACTTTTTTTGGAAAAAATTCACTTTTTTGATTTAAAAAATAAGACAACAGTAAAGATAGCCCATTTTTTTATATTGTGAAAGATAATGTTACGCCAAGTAAATTGATACCCAACATGTCACGCTTTAAAGATGCGCCTGCTCGTGGAATGGTGACAAACTTTTACCCTTAAAAATCTCCATAGGTGACATTTAAAAAATTCTACAGGTTGCATGTTTTAAGTTACAGAGGAGGTCTAGGGCTAGAATTATTGCTCTCGCTCTACCGATCGTGGTGATGCCTCACATGTGTGGTTTGAACACCGTTTTCATATGCGGGCGCTACTCATGTATGCGTTCACTTCTGCACACGAGCTCGTTGGGACGGGGTGCGTTTAAAATTTTTTTTTTCATTATTATTTATTTTACCTTGTAAACATCCCTTGTAATAGAAAAAAAGCATGACAGGATCTCTTAAATATGAGATCTGGTGTCAAAAAGAAAAAAATAAATTGGCCCTTTAAGAGCTATGGGCAGAAGTGACATTTTGACGTAGCTTCCTCCCTGCATTGTCATGGAGATGGGTGGGGGCCATCTTCCCCTCACTCGTCTCCATGTCAACCCAGGGGACAGCCGCGAGGGCACCGGATCGCGGCGGGAGGGCGGCACTCTCCCACCACTGATAGAAGTGATCTTGCGGTGAATCCGCTGCAGAGACCACTTTTATCTTGTAGCACTGAAGACGGGGATACCAGGGTTATGGCAGCTAGCTGCTGCCATAACAATGATATCCTCCTTCAAACAGCTGCCGTATAACGACGGCGGGCGGTCCGTAAGTGGTTAACAACTCCAGCATAACTACATTTTGGAGCCTCAATTTGTCCCTGATACTTTTTATACTGAGCCTCGGCTATTATCTGAGCAGGCTTTTTAAATGTATCCTGAGGCATACCACTGTTCTGTAAAACAGCAAAAAGAGTGGTGCTCTCTTTTATTAGCCAATCCAGACCATTTTTGGGATGGTAATCCCGGGCCATAACAATTTTTAATTTATTCGGTAAGGCATCATAAAACAGTTGGATAAATTCATGGCTCTCAAAATTGAGTTCTCTCTCAGCCAAGCTATGGTAATTCTTGAGAACTAATAAAAATTCTCTAGGACTTTGATTCGGCCTACATTTCAAAGTATAAATGACCATTCTGGCAGCAATAGCTAACCTATAGGGACCAAGATCTGTTTTTATTTCCCATTTTTCTTTGACATAAGATATCACTTGATATTTTACCAATTCTCCTGTTGGTCTGTTTCTTTTTTAAATGACAATAACATATATATAATTTGCACCATTATATCACTTGTTTCAAACTTTGATGGATCTCGCTGGGGCCTCCATAATATGTCAGATGTTTATACTGAAATATTAACGGTATTATATTTATGGAAATATGTAAAAATCTAAGGTTAGGGAGATGTTCACGTCTTTCCACAAATCAACCAAATAATTAAAATTTGTTTATCCATGCTAGTTTGAAGACAAAAGGGAATACAGCGATGTGCTAAAATATATATATTTATTAACTTAAAATTCAGTGCAAAATAATATTAAATATAATTGGTGATAATACAAAAAGATATAACTTCAAATATCAATCATATGGGTGATACAGATGATGAGAAATTGTATCACAAGCTCTTGTTACAAAATACCATGTCTCAACACTTCATGACGGCTTAGTAAATAACTTCCCATGGCTTTACAAACTATGAAACAAACTAGGTGTTGAACTTACCACATGTGATTTCTTCCCAAAACAAAGATACCTTCAAGCTTAAACCTCTTTTACAGTATATGGACAACTGTGTTAACCACATACAAACGCTCTCCTTCCGTTGTTTCCATCTCTCCCCCTCACTGTTATGTGCATCCAGTCTATTTCCCCCCCAGGAATGGGTGTGGAAATGCCTTTCACGTTGTAATTGACATGTCATTTCCTGCACCAAATATGCAGGGGCAATAGTGAACCTTTACACATAACAACCACTAGGGGCGGTGTAGAATAAAAAAAATAACTGTTTTGTGTTATTTTACATGTCAAGAATCAATTTTCATATAACTCTTAACTTAGGCTTAACAGAAAACTATAAAATATCTTAGAGCTTTGGTTCAGGGTTCCCCTTAATATTTATGCCAGACCCAAACGGCCTGGTAAAGCACTGGAGGGAACCCATGCTTTTTTTTGCATTGATACATGTCCCCTGGGGCAGGACCCGGGTCCCCAAACACTTTTTATGACAATAACTTGCATATAAGCCTTTAAAATGAGCACTTTTGGTTTTTCATGTTCGTGTCCCATAGACTTTAATGGTGTTTGTGTGTTCTTCCAAATTTTTTGCCTGTTCGGTATGTTCTGGTGCAAACCGAGCTGGGGGGGGTGTTCGGTTCATCCCTATTGAGGACATTCTGGTAACACCAGACCCAACACTTTGTCCTGTTTGAGTATTGACCAGTTTTTTAAAACAATCTTTTCCAATTTCTTATATTGGACATTGTAGTCCAGTATCAATTTGAAATAGTTTAAATCATTTTTTGGGTCCCTAATTTGATTACTTACTAATGTCTGTCTATCTAGAGTCCTCACTCTTTCAAACTCTCCTTAAAGGGTGCCTACATCATACCCTTTTTGCTGAAATCTGGAAGACAAAACCTTCGACTGAGAGATAAAGTCCTCCTTACGTGTACAATTACATCTCAATCAAATGAATTGTCCCCTGGGTATATTGCATAACCACAGATGGTGATGACAACTCTCTAATGGAATGTAAGCTTTCCGATCCATTGGTTTAAAATGTTTAATCATCCTGAATTGATTATCATCCTTAACAAGTTCAGGGGGGGATTTCTGAAGACAACTTCCTCCTCCTAGTGGGCCATGAACAAATTGGCCACACTGGGAGCAGGCAATTATAAAAGGCCAAAACCCCGATAGGCACAGAAATTTATCATCTTAGTGGCATTTCCTTGAATGATGATGTTTTGGATAGAAGACTTACATTTTCCCCTACACAAAATCTAAATAAATTTCAGACATATGTAAGTTTACAAAAGTATATTAGGAATTTGAATATTAAAAAATATTTTTTTCAAATCCTAGTACGAATACTGTTAGTGCTGAAGGGACACATTCTAAGCTTCGTAATAATAATAAGTTCTTGGAGGTGTTTAAGAATATGGCATCCAAAGATCTGGAGGGATTGAGAGTTGTCAGACCCACAGTATATTAGAAATGGCATGGAATCCTTGGAGAAATGAAAAGAAATCATCATACGTCCTGCAGACAAAGGAGGGGGACTGGTGGTTTTGAGTAAATCATACTACCAAGGAGAAATGGGACATTTGTTAAGCAGATGGGATACTTATAATATATTGAGTAAAGCTACAATTCAAAGATGAATTACACGTGTTGGTGATGAGTGGTAAAGATGGGGGTGTTCTTACCAGAATTGAGGCAGCCTATTTGGATCCTCTTTTTTGCAGAACCCCTATCATTTATTTTCTCCCTAAAATTCAAATTTGATTTTTTTTTTAAAAAACTGGTCAATACTCAAACAGGACAAAGTGTTGGGTCCGGTGTTACCAGAACGTCCTCAATTTATATGCAGAAAAGCTCCTCCGTTGCATGATCGTTTGGCCCCAGGGGTTATTAACCCCCCGGTTCAATCTGAAAATAGGTTATTTTTTTTTCTTAGTGGTTTCTATGCCTGTGGGCATTGTACAGCCTGCAGACATTCAAATGTGAAAAAACAAAAGGAATATGTAGCTGCAGTGACTGATAGGAAGTATCCTATCAAGCAACTTATCACATGTAGTACTGTTGGTATTGTTTACATGCTTGAATGTGATTGCGGTTGGCAGTACATTGGCAGGACCTCTAGACCATTGCATGTTCGCTTGGGAGAGCATGTAAACATCAAAAAAGATTTCAAAACCCACAATGTCTTTAGGCATTTTAAAATGCACCATAATCAAAACCCGCGAGGTTTGACATTTTGGGGTATAGAGAGGGTGACCAAACATTGGAGGGGGGTTTTATTAGTCATTTTAGCCAAAGAGAATCGTACTGGATACACGAGACAAAAGTTTTAGTACCTGGAGGCTTAAATGTTGATTTTGACATTAATTGTTTTATATCTGATCGTTGAAAGATTTTATTGAGATTTTATTAATTTTTTTGTGTATATTTTTATCATGTATTGTTGATTATAATTTAATTTGTTATTTATATTTTGTTTAATAAGTCCTATTTAATTGGGATAATATCCTGTCAGGCTTCCCTGCCACGAATATGTACTATTTTTAGGTGACTGTGGAGAGTCTCTGGTTGTTTCCAGGTGAGTATGAGTCCCCGCCCACATATTGCATCATGTGATGGGGCTTGGGATCGCCATGGTTACCTATGTACATTATTTATGCGGGTGCCGAGCGTCACTTCCGTATCCTCTGATGAAGTCCCGCCCCCTGGGACGTAACACGGACGGTCGGAAGTTGTGTGATGTCACCCGCGGCCACCGCTGTTATTGTACATGCTCAATTACCCGGCACTGGGTCACAGTGCCTTGCTTGTAAGTGTTTTTCTTTTTTGTCAAATAATTATCCATCTGGCTGAGAGCACTGTGTATATTTCTTTTACATGCTAAACTTGTGGTATCAGAATCTTGTGCCTCCTGATTGGAAACCAATTGAGTACTGTGAGAGGGATCTATTCTTGTCGGCATCGCCTGGTGTGTTCATCAGCATTGATATCCCTTTGGGGAAAGCGCTTGTGACCCTAGTCTCAGGGGTCCACGTTTGGAGGTGAGCTGCCAGAGGTTCAAGTAGTGGAAATCTCTCATGGATTCACCTGCACGGATGTTATGTGCACGATTATGGACACTTTATCTTGGTGCTTTAACCTCTGCATATGAACTTTTAATTCTAGTTAGCGCTGTACTGCTTTTTTATTATTATATGGTATAGTATGTTGCAACAAGAGACTTCAGACCACACCACATCAACCACACATGTGTGATAAAAGGTTTGATTGCATAACTCTGTAAAATGTCCCTGGGGATAACAGTGGCCTGTTTCTCTGAGGCAATGCCATCTGGTGGAATAGAATGGCTGCCCCCACCAGTCCTCTGCAAGCTGTCCCAGTATGTGAACAAAATCCTCCCTTGCTACAGTTCAGCTGCTTCCTCCTATTCCCCCTCTCCAAATTTTGGCACCAACACACAGTCTGCCATATTGCCATCCCCATCCTCCTCATTTTTGGAGCAAACCAAGCGAACCTAGCAAGGTTTGGTTCACTGAACCCAGCAGGAAATCCACAAACCCTGAGTAAGATATTTTTTAAAAGGGTATGGGTAGCTTGGCACTGCCATGGGGAACATGTGCTATTGAAGATTAAAGGAAAGCATTAAGAATACACAAATTCTTTATCCACTTGCTGCCCAGGTCAATTTTTAAAAAAACATATCACACAGGTTAAAAACAGCATTTTTTGCTAGAAAATTACTTAGAACCCACAAATATTGTATATTGTATAAAAACAGAGGCCCTGGAGAATATATTGTAGGCTGTTGAAATCCTTTATGCCATATGATTTTTGTGCAACCATTTATTAATAGAAAGTTTTCAGGAAAAGATACATTAATAAGAATTTTTGTGCACACGAACACAATATAATACCCATATTTTGGTAAAATATAACATGATGTTGCGTTAAATAAATGGATACCAAACACCAAAATACTTCAAGCAAATAGATACCAAACATGCCAAGACTCAAAATTGTGTGTACACGAGAAATGTCAACAAATTACAGTCCCCCAAATATTTTATATTATGGGTGCGGCTTTAAAAGCCTTTACAGGTTTTCAGTGTTAATCATTAATGATGGCCCTAGAATTAATGCTCACACTCTGATGCGCAATCGCTGTTCACATATGCATGTAGGACCAGCGCTTGAATTTGCATTTGTGTGTATGCTGGGGCGGGGGGAGGGGCAGATGTGCTTTTAAATTTTTTTTTTTTTACACTGCGCTTAAACTTCAAAGGGACCTTACCTGAGCTTTCTATTGCAGTTCTTGGCTTTCTCCTCCTGGAAAGCATTATCTATGACCGAGAAGAGAGCTGTTATTTTCCATACATATGTGAGAGCCAATTAACTTTTTAACCACTTCGGCCTGGGAGGATTTACCCCCTTCCTGACCAGGCCATTTTTTGCGATACAGCACTGCGTTACTTTAACTGACAATTGCGTGGTCGTGCGACACTTATGCAAATAAAATGTATGTTGTTTTTTTGCCACAAATAGAGCTTTCTTTTGGTGGTATTTGATCACCTCTGCGGTTTTTATTGTCTTTGCTATAAACAAAAAAAGCCGTCAATTTAAAAAAAAAACAATATTTTTTACCTTCTGCTATGAAACATACCCAAAAGTTATAGCGTCTACAAAATAGGGGATAGATTTATGGCATTTTTATTTATTTATTTATTTTTTTACTAGTAATGGCGGTGATGAGTGATTTTTAGCGGGACTGCGACATTGCAGCTGACAGATCAGACAAATCAGACACCTAGATCACATTTTTGACACTTTTATGGGAACAAGTGACATTATTACAGTGATTGATGCTAAAAATATGCACTGACATTGTACTAAAGACACTTGCAGGGAAGGGTTAACATCAGGGGCGATCAAAGGGTTAAATGTGGTCCCTCAGTGTGTTTCTAACTGTATGGGGGGATGGGCTGCCTTGGACAACATACAGATCTGTCTTCCTGCATAGCAGGAAGACAAGATCCTGGTGTTATCCCTGTCAGAATGGAGATCTGCCTTGTTTACTTTGGCAGATCCCTGTTCTGTCTCTGTGGGGGATGATCGCGGGCGGCCGGTGGACATCAAGTCCACTGGACCAGCTGATTGTTTCCCCCGCTGGCCAATCAACCCACAGAATCTCGTGCATGAACTTAAGTACACCTACGGTGATTCGCTTAGCTGAGCCAACTTGCCGCAGTATAACTGCAGCGGCTGGTTGGCAAGAGGTTAATAAAGTGGTTTTATTACAGTAAGCACTATGGTCTGTTTTCTCTATTTTGAGTTTGAAAGGTAAATGCTTCTTCTGCATGTGTAACTATCTGATGCAGTAAGGCAGCTGGGCATTGTGGCTCCACAGAGTCATTACTCTAAGATATATAAGACACAGGCTGATCTAGTGAAGATGGCAACTCCTGGCTTTTGGTCACAGTTCCTTCTGGGTCCTGGTGCCTGACTAATATGTGAGTTTGACCTTTGTAGTGGGAATCAATTAGTTGAGGTGAGTATTTACCCTTTAAGGGTTGGTGGAGGTTTTCCTCTGGGTGGAGCACCTCTAATCAAAATTGAAAAGTGGAATTATTTATCATTCAAGGTTTTTCACTTTTTTTTCATGATTTATTATCACATGATACCTATTATATTTGCAATGTCTTTATTTGAATGATACACATACACTTTTGATTATGTCAGCACTTTAATTTTCATATTTTTGCCATGATTTGTTACCACGATATTTATTTCATTTGTGATGTCTTTATTTGAATAATACACATATACGCTTGGTTGTGTCAGCACTTTTGATCAATTTTTTTGCCATAATTCATTGTTTTTTTTAATATATGAGCTTGAGGTTTTTCTCATGCTGTTATTTTTTTTTTAGTAGTGCATGCAGCGTTGTCTTCCTTCAGGCTGGTGCATAATTTTTTTTTATACACATTTGTTTTTTCATTTGAGTTGCTAAAAAGCAGCCTGTATGAGGTGACAGGTACTCTTTATCAGGACATCAGTAGTTTATTAGACCCCAAATGCTTCTATGGCCCTCAAAAGCAGCTAATCAAGTGGGACGTGGTGACCATGCTCAGTGATGGCCACTCTCTGAGTGAGCTCTGCTCCACGGCTGCACAGTTTGACATGCAAAGTTCCGACCACGGCTCCTGAGACCACTGTCCTTACAGTGTCTAGACCCTGCAGAATCACCTGGCAGCAAAGAGACAACCCCCATCCATGAAAGGTGGATTGATTTTTCCCACCGCTAGCTCCGAGGCTACGTCTAAATAGTGGCTACCGCCACCATTCACAGCCAGCCAACCACAACATAGAGATTTCTGCAGCCACCATCCCGAGGAATAGGGAACCCACGATATACTATCCAGGGGAATCCTCCGGTTCAGGCTCCTTCACACTGTCTACCTGTAGCCTGGCCAAGTCCAGGCCCTGCATGGAAGTGGATAGAGATCCAGCTTGGTTGAACAACATGGAGGCAGGCACTCCACAAGCTGACTTCCACTCTCCTCTGGAAAGCCCTGACCCCATTGCCTCTTTCCCCACCACAGGCCAGATAGTTTCAGATTTCACTCTGAAGGACATGCTCATGTCACTTTGTCTGCCTACAAAGTTTTAAGGGTGATCTCCAAGTGGTAGGAGAGTGAGTCAGGCAGATTGAGGAAAGAATGGAGGAAATTTGCATCTTTTTTATTCCCCTTAGTAGATGCACATGTAATGCACAAGGATGAACTGGCCTGGCTCAAAGTAAAGGTAGCAGATCTGGAGGACAGATCCCACCACAACAACATTAAAGTCAGAGGAATCTCTGAATTGGTTCCACAGGCCCAGTTGGCCCATTATGTGCAGTATCTGTTGAAGTGTGTTGCATAGAGATGGGCTGAACACCTCCCTGTTCAGTTTGCGGCAGAACACCTGAACAGGGGAGAAGTTCTAACCCTTACGATGAACCCTACTGAAGTCTATGGGAGCCAAACAGGAATAATCAAAAGTGCCAATATTAAAGGCTTATATGCAAGTAATTGCCCATAAAAGGGGTATGGGGGTCCGGGTACTGCCCGGGGGACATGTATCAATGCAGTGATTTTAATGATGCCTAAAGTGCAGCAAAAAAAATGAAAAATTCCTTTAAATATAGTGCCGGGGGGTCCCCTAAGTCTGTCTGTAAAGTGGCACATCTGAAGCATGCATAGAGTATGCTGCAGTAAAAATGACATTTCTAAAGAACAAAAAAACAAGTGAAATCACATTCAAATTGACTCACGATGGCAATTGCCGCCACCCGGCTATTGAAAAAAAGAAAGAAAAAAACAGCTTGGGGTCCTCCCCAGTCCATACCAGACCCTTATCTGAGCATGTAGCCTGGCAGGTCAGGAAAGGGGGGGTGAGTGAGAGGCCCCCTCCTGAATCATACCAGGCCACATGCCCTCTACATGGAGGGGTGGGTGTTTTAGGGCAGGGGGGCTCTCCCCCCCCACCCATGTTGATGGGGACAAGGGTCTCTTCCCCCCTGGCCGGTGGTTGTTGGGGTATGCGAACAAGGGGCTTATCAGAATCTGGAAGCCCCCCTATGTGAATGAGTGTGGGGTACATAGTACCCTACCCATTTACCACAAAATAGTCAAAAAGTAATAAAAACACAGAGAAAGTTTTTAACAATTCCTTTATTAAAAAATAAAAATGTATATCCATTGTCAATCACGCCATCCGCCGCACCCGAGAATTTCCCACCTTCCATGAAGGCCGACCACCTACTGCCTCCTCTGCTGTTTGACAGTTATTTTATAGGTAAGGGTGGGGCCATCTGGCGATGTCACCTGGTGACACCTCCCCTTTGTGACATCACTGACCCAGCATGCACCTGTCAGTGATGTCACAACAGAGGGGGGCTGTCAGATGGCAGAGAAAGCAGTAGGTTGTCCGCCTTCATGGATGGCGGGAGCGTCTTTTTATTTTTCGGGTGAGGTGGGCGGTGTGATTGTCAATAGATTTACATCAGGGGACACTGTTTTTTTTTATTTTTTAATAAAGGAAATGTCAAAAACTGTCTCTGAGTTTTTATTACTTTTTGACACTGCTGTAAAAACTTCCCCGATATCTCAGCCTGGACACTCAGGCATCTAGGTTAAAGACATCTCTTTGGGTAGGATGGTGGACAACCATCCAGCTATATGTACAGAGTTATTTCACATGGAATTTTCTTCCCATTGCTTTTAACTTATTTTATGCAAAGAGACTAATTGAATAAACATATGGATTTCGGTATGGCTAACTGAGGTCTTTCTACTGACTGAGACATTGTATTTCTGACTCAGTTGTGGCACAGTACATAAGGTATACAGTCCCAAGTGCTTCAGGGGGATTTTGTTTGTGGTTTATTTTTGCTACCCCTCCCAGGAGTCATCTTAAGCAGCTATGGACTTTTTTCTGATCTTTGCTCTCATTGGCGCCTGATCCTTTTTTGTTGTGTTCCTTTTTTTTTAAAGATGTTTTTATTAAACTTTTGTGTCAACATACACATATAAAAGGTAGAAACACTGGCGATTCACAGCATTATAATATTACATATGTACACTAAAGTGCATAATAAACAGTTTTCATTTATCATGTCTCCTGTATTTACTAATACGAATTACCATGAAAGTACAGTATATAATTCTTTGATTGTATGACCATCGAGTGGGTGTGTGCCCCATTTTTGTATATTTCCTCTGTTGGGGCCACTACCTATCTGGCAATTTGTCTCATGGAAGGGTTAACGGGCTGGCCAGCCATTTATTCCAGATTTTGTAAAAGGTTTTGTTTTTTTCCTAACCTCGAATGTAAGTTTATATAGGGGTATCGCATCATTGATCAGTTGTAGCCACAGAGATTTCAGAGATGTCTGTGACCTCTTCCATGACAATAGTATGGCTTTCCTCACATAAAACTGAAGGATACGAAGGAGCCTTTTGGCATGGGTGGAAATGTGGAGATCCCCAAAAATTCCCAGCAGGCAATTCTTGGGGTGCAGAATGTTTGGGAGCCCTATTGCTGATGAGATGAAAGTCCCCATTTCTGTCCAAAAGTGCTGGACTATTGAGCAGGTCCAGAAACAATGTAAAAAATCTGCCTCTTGGCCACAGCCCCTAAAGCATTCTGCTGTGGGTGTTAGTCCCAGTTTATGTAACCTAGCAGGGGTTAGGTGGGAGAGATGAAAAATTTTAACATTAATGATGCGGCCCCTAGATGATATCACTGATGTTTTGTATGTTTCTCTAAATTCTGTCCAGTCTTCTTCAGAAAGTGTAGAGTCCATAAGGGTCTATTTTGTGTGGGCCATTCGGAATCTGGGGTTGCTATCAGTCATGAGTAGGGATGAGCCGAACACCCCCCTGTTCGGTTCCCAGAACATGCGAACAGGAAAAAAGTTCGCTCGAACACGCGAACACTGTTAAAGTCTATGGGACACGAACATGAATAATCAAAAGTGCTAATTTTAAAGGCTTGTATGCAAGTTATTGTCATAAAAAGTGTTTGGGGACCTGGGTCCTGCCCCAGGGGACGTGGATCAATGCAAAAAAAGTTTTAAAAATGGCTGTTTTATCAGGAGCAGTGATTTTAATAATGCTGAAAGTCAAACAATAAAAGTGTAATATCCCTTTAAATTTCGTACCTGGGGGGTGTCTATAGTATGCCTGTAAAGGGGCGCATGTTTCCCGTGTTTAGAACAGTCTGACAGCAAAATTACATTTAAAACGGCATGGGAATTCAACACAGGGAAACCCCGGCCAAAATTTTTTAAAAATGACGTGGGGTTCCCCCTAAATTCCATACCAGACCCTTCAGGTCTGGTATGGATTTTAAGGGGAACCCCGCGCCAAAAAAAAAAAAAAATGGCGTGGGGTCCCCCCATAAATCCATACCAGACCCTTATCCGAGCACGCAACCTGGCAGGCCGCAGGAAAAGAGGGGGGGACGAGAGTGCGGCCCCCCCTCCTGAACCGTACCAGGCCACATGCCCTCAACATTGAGAGGGTGCTTTGGGGTAGCCCCCCAAAACACCTTGTCCCCATGTTGATGAGGACAAGGGCCTCATCCCCACAACCCTGGCCGGTGGTTGTGGGGGTCTGCGGGCGGGGGGCTTATCGGAATCTGGAAGCCCCCTTTAACAAGGGGACCCCCAGATCCCGCCCCCCGTGTGAAATGGTAAGGGGGTACTTACCCCTACCATTTCACTAAAAAACTGTCAAAAATGTTAAAAATGACAAGAGACAGTTTTTGACAATTCCTTTATTTAAATGCTTCTTCTTTCTTCTATCTTCCTTCTTTTTTGTACCGACTTATGCTCCACAGTTTTTTCATCCCTAGTGGATATTGTTCATCGTGCCTGCTTTGCTTTGGTTGCTTTTGTCTTCCATTTCCCGGGAGCTGCGATTCGCATCAGGCGCCGCCCCTTGCCGCCCTTGCTATTCATGGGTGTCATGGGGACGGCTAGCCTCGTGCGTATCGACGCCACGCATTCCGCACCAGTGACGTCCTTAGTTGGCGCCGTCTGGTTTTGCGGTTTCTCCATCTGGCTGATACATTGGCGGGATTAGGTCTGGCGCCATTGGCGGGCAGACGCTTCCCGCCCGTCATCACGCTTGCGTGACGTTGGTATTGTCTGCCCTATTTGACCGGCTCACCTGGGAGTCCCCATTTACAACTGACCAGATGACCGGCTTGCACTGCTTGATTTACTGCACACGTACAACCTATACCTGGTACTACAGGGTAATTCTATATGTCACGGCTTGTTTATATTCTACTTTTTCACCTTTTTTTCACTCTACACTTGTATCATTGTCTCATGAACATCACCTAATAGGTTTCTTCTCTGTAAGCACGCTTCCAGTGTTTGCTTACTTATTCTTTCAGAATTCTCACTGGTCCCTTTTACATCCCACCTTTATCTCTGCTTTGCACACTATCCAGCAGGTATATCACTACCTACACCCCATCCTGCACTTTTGTCACCCTATTTTTACCTTTTTTCCTCCATGTATCCCTATTTTCTCTGTGCTTGACAGTGCTGCCGGGTGTATCATATACAATATTTTTAATTATCTTACAGATTTACTGGCCACTATTGGCACAATACCCAATATACTACATTTGTTCCCTGGTTGGGGACGTTTTCAGTGTGGGCCTGTTACTTATGGGCGGACTTCTATACCTCAGCTCCCGGGGGGGCTTGATATGGTGACCACTGCACACCGGGATTATTCGGAGTTCAGTGTTCCAATGGGATGTAAGTTTGTGGATTTGACCATCTCTATGCTCTATATATATCTTTTTACATATAATACTTTCCATATCATGGGCCCCATTTTTTGATTTAGAACATCTCCATTATTTACAGATATTCAATATCCGCTCCTGATGAGTCGGCTAACCGACGAAACGCGTCGAGCTGTTGAGGATGTAACCCCTCACATTTCCACCAAGATTTTTATGAATTTTACTGTATATTACAAGTTATACTCATGAAATATGTATTATTGTCCCCTTGTTATGGCAATTATGTTTTACACTCTGTTTATATGTATGCAATTTACTTCCCAAGATGTCTGCATATGCACTGAGCAATTTTTTGTTATATATAACGTTACGCAACTTGATACTCATGTACATTAAAAGTATTTATTTTTACTCTCAAATTTGTGTTTGAACCTGCCTCATTTAAAGTCCCATACTCTTTTATTATTTTTTGAATTTATAATTAGGGATGGAGGCGCACTACCCCCCTTTCCTTGTGCGCTTCATTTAAAGTCCCAGTATATGGAGATATACATTCCCCCCTCTGTTGTTTATTTAAATGCTTCCTCTTTCTTCTATCTTCCTTCATCTTCTTCTTCTTCTGGTTCTTCTGGCCGGAGGAAGAACCAGAAGAGCCAGAAGAACCAGAAGAAGATGAAGGAAGATAGAAGAAAGAAGAAGCATTTAAATAAAGGAATTGTCAAAAACTGTCTCTTGTCATTTTTAACATTTTTTACAGTTTTTTAGTGAAATGGTAGGGGTAAGTACCCCCTTACCATTTCACACAGGGGGGGCCGGGATCTGGGGGTTCCCTTGTTAAAGGGGGCTTCCAGATTCTGATAAGCCCCCCGCCCGCAGACCCCCACAACCACCAGCCAGGGCTGTGGGGATGAGGCCCTTGTCCTCATCAACATGGGGACAAGGTGTTTTGGGGGGCTACCCCAAAGCACCCTCCCAATGTTGTGGGCATGTGGCCTGGTACGGTTCAGGAGGGGGGGCGCACTCTCGTCCCCCCCTCTTTTTCTGCGGCCTGCCAGGTTTCGTGCTTGGATAAGGGTCTGGTATGGATTTTTTTTTTTTTGGGCGCGGGGTTCCCCTTAAAATCCATACCAGACCTGAAGGGTCTGGTATGGAATTTAGGGGGAACCCCACGTAATTTTTTTAAAATTTTGGCCGGGGTTCCCCTTAATATCCATACCAGACCTGAAGGGCCTGGTATGGAATTTAGGGGGACTCCCACGTCATTTTTTTTTTTTATTTTGGTTCAGGGTTTCCCTGTGTTGAATTCCCATGCCGTTTTTTATCAATGAACTTCTATGTGTATTGTCGGCAATGCAATAGCCGCGGGTAGTTTTCAATGAAATTTTTCCTTCGAAATGTCATTTTGCTGTCAGACTGTTCTAAACACGGGAAACATGCGCCCCTTTACAGGCATACTATAGACACCCCCCAGGTACGAAATTTAAAGGGATATTACACTTTTATTGTTTGACTTTAAGCATTATTAAAATCACTGCTCCTGAAAAAACTGCAGTTTTTATAACTTTTTTTTGCATTGATCCATATCCCCTGGGGCAGGACCGGGTCCCCAAACACTTTTTATGACAATAACTTGCATATAAGCCTTTAAAATTAGCACTTTTGATTTCTCCCATAGACTTTTAAAGGCTGTTCTGCGGCATTCGAATTTGCCGCGAACACCCCAAATTGTTCGCTGTTCGGCGAACTTGCGAACAGCCAATGTTCGAGTCGAACATGAGTTCGACTCGAACTCGTAGCTCATCCCTAGTCATGAGGGTAGCATAATATGTGGAGATGAGTTTAGTGGGATCAGGGTGTCGCAGTACTTTCTCTATCTGCATCTGGGTCCAGGGGAATAGGGTTAGATTTGTCCCAATTCACCCTGAATCCAGAGTAATCACCAAATGTATCTATTTCTAGTAACAGTGTCTTTAATGAGTCCGGAGTCACAGCTAGGTATACTAAGGTGTCATTCGCATATAGCGAAATCCGCTCTTCTATAGTTGCGATGGGAAGACCTTTAATCTGTTGAGAGCAACGAATGCGTACTGCCAGCGGCTCCATGGCCAGAGCACATAGGAGGGGAGACAGTGGGCACCTCTGCCTAGCGCCCCTAGTAATGGAGAAAGTGTCTCTAGTGTAAGAGTTAACTCAAATGCGAGCCTGTGGTGAGGTGTAAAGGAGTCTTATCCAACAACAACACGGGGGCCAAAGCCATAGCGTTGTAGTACCTGAAAAAGACAGGGCCATTCCACGCTGTCAAAGGCCTTACACGTATCTAGAGATACAATAGCTCAGGTAGGTGTACAGTCGTGTGGATATTGAAGATTTTGAAATAGTCTACAAATGTTCATTCTTGTAGATCTGCCAGGTATAAAGCCTCCTTGATCGCATCTGACCAATTTTGCAAATACGGTATTCAGACGGTTGGCCAGTATTTTGGCGAGGATCTTAACATCCATGTTAATAAGAGAGACTGGACGATATGAGTCGCATTTAAGTGGATCTATGCGTGATTTTAGTAGTAAAATAATCAGGGCTTCCCACATCGTGGGGGGAAGAATTCCAGCTGTTAAGGCTTCATTATATGTTTTAAGAAGAGAGGGGCAAAGTAAGTGCTGAAATTGGGAGTACCATTCAGCAGGGAAGCCATCGGGCCCTGGTGTCTAATGTGCCAGCAGTTGCGAAATGGCCAGTGTGATTTCCTCAACAGAGAGGTGCCTCTAAATCTGTACTATCTTCCTCTGAGAGGGAGGGGAGTGATATTTGGTCCAGGTAGTCACTTACTTCGGAAACTGTGTATTCTCCTCTCGATGAGTTCAAGTTTTTATAAAAGACCAGAAACGTCTCCATGATGTTTCTAGGGGCATCACTAATTAATCCTTGTGTAGTCAGAATTCTGGGGATTGAGATGGGGGGGCGTTCAGGTCTGGTCAGATAAGCTAAGAGACAGCCAGCTTTGTTACCATGCTCAAATGATTTCTGTGTGGCAAGTAGCATGCGGAGCTCATATTTTCTGTGGCACTGTAACCAAGCGTCTCTTTTAGTTAAACTGGGATCAGAGATATAGGTAGTTTCTGCGGATGTCATTTCAGCCTCCAGTTCCACAGTATGTTGTTGGGTATGTTTACGTAGAATGCCAGTGATAGACATAAAGGTACCCCGCAATGTTGACTTAAAGGCCTCCCATTCAGTAAGCAGTCCACTGTACCAGTATTTTCGGTCCAGTAGTTCACTATACTCTTTCCACATTCTCCCTGTACTATCTCATCCTCCAACCAGTATGAGTGCAGGCGCCATTCACTTCCATTTCCTGGGAGGGGAAGGAGATCCACCGCCAAAGGAGCATGGTCTGACACTCCCCTAGGTAAGTTATGTTTCCATTATACTTCAATGGGCCTTTCTCTCATGCAAGGTGCAAAATGGCAACTTTGTCTTGAAAGTTAAGGATCCATGCGATTATGGAGCATGGGGGAGCTCCAGAAGGAGGGGGACGCGGGGGGGGGGGTGATGTGCACGTTCAATAACATAGGAGAAGGAGGGTGCATCTGTCCCAAAAATATCCCTCAGCCAGGTATATCAGAATTTTTCGGGGTGGGAGCCTTCTTCATGCTCCGGGAACCCCACAAAGCAGAGATTGTTCCTATGCGAACGATTTTCCAAATCGTCTATTTTTGCGCGGAGGGCCGCCAGTTCACCCGTTTGATCCCTCATATTAACAGATAAGGGGTGTACTACATCCTCCAAGGAGCTGATACGTTCCTCTGTAACGCTCATTCTGTCCCTCAAATATACCAGTATTGATTTATTTCTTGTAGATAAATGGCTCCAGCAGATGACTTCTGCCATGTACACGTGATCGGGATTTTGGTCGGAAAAAGATATGATGGCTTTTCTGACGGGATTCCGCTCAAGCTTGCCTTGCATACACATGGTCACACAAAAGTTCGCTGAACTTTCGACTGTCAAGAACGCAGTGACGTACAACACTACGATGAGCCAAGAAAATGAAGTTCAATGCTTCCGAGCATGCATCGAATTGTTTCCGAGCATGCGTAGGAATTTTGTGCGTCGGAATTGCTACAGACGATCGCATTTTCGGATAGGAACTTTTTCCGACCAAAAAATTGAGAACATGCTCGCAATCTTTTACTGGCTGGAATTCGGCCAACAAAAGTCTGATGGAGCATACACATGGTCGCATTTTCTGACCAAAAGCTCTCATCAGTCTTTTGCTGGCCGAATTTCCGATCGTGTCTACACGGCTTTACTCTTTCATTGCAGACATTACTTTGTCAGACAATGCCACCATCTACATTTTGATTGAGGAGAGAGACGCCTGCCCACCTGTACACCTATGGCGCTGTAACTCCAAGGTCAAGCAAGACCCTTCTAATTTTCAATTCCTTACTCAACATCTCAGGGAATATTTTAACATTAAGGCTACTCCCATGGAAAATCCCTTTCTTGTATGGAACACTCATAAAGCGTAAAAGAGAGTATTTATGGTTCAACTTTGCTCTTGAGCTAAGAAACACTATTCTCAATGCCTAGATGCTGTACTTTGAGACACCCACAAGCTAGAATCAGTCAATAAAGCCCACCCAAACTCTTCACACTCTTCTACCCTTCTTAGACTCAGATTAGAACTCAGAGGCCTTTTATTTGAACAGTTTGATAAATCTACGAGGGTTCTGAAAATTAGGCACTATGCCAGTGACAATCGAGCAGGGAGATTGTTGGCCAACAGATTGAAGGCCCAATAGGCCTACACCAAAATTTCCCACCTTATTCACCCTAGCACCAACCATAAAATAAGCAATCCCCAAGATATTGCGAACTCTTTCACTGACTATTACAGCTCCTTATATAATCTTAAAAATTACCTCCATACTCTCCAAGCTATTGACAGTTTCTTAGCTCGGTTGTAGCTCCCAACTTTTTTTGAGGATCACCTCTCTAAACTTAGTGCTCCATTTACTGAAGCTAAAATGATTAAAGTTATAGACTCACTACCAAATGGGAAAGCTTCACAAATGACTACTATAAGATATTTTAGGACCAATTAGCTCCTCATTTGCAAAATATTTTCAATTCAGCCACCTCACAGGTGTCCTGTCCCCCTGAGATGTTAAAAAGCCCATGTGGTAACTATGCCTAAAACTGGCAAGGAACCGACATCCTCTGCTAACTTTATATCTCTGCTCAACTCAGACATTAAGATCTATGCAAAACTTTTGGCGGGGCGTCTGTTTGATATTCTGCCAGACTTGATAAAACCCGACCAAACAGGGTTTATTAAAGGAAGGCAGGTTTTCAATGCCACTATTAGGATTATTAACCTCCTGCACCATGCCGAGTCCAGTCAAACGCCTTCTCTGCTCCTCTCTTTGGACACAGAGAAGGCATTCAACAGAATACACTGGGGGTATATGCTGAAAATGATGACGAAGTTTGGTTTTCTATCTATTCGCCCATCATGGCCCTTTACTCATGCCCTTCAGCTCAAGTTTATAAGTCCAACCTCCTGTCCAAAGCCTTTGACATTAGTTATGGCACCCACCAAGTATGCCCCCTTCTTCCCTCTATATTTAATATCGTAATTGATCCCTTAGCTGAAGCTGTATGCTCCCACCCCCAGTTTAAAGGCTTTAGTATAGACCAGTCTACCAACACAATTAATGTATTCATTGATTACAACATTTTACTGCTCACACATACAGCAAATTCCCTGCTTCATGCCCACAAACTTCTATCACAGTTCAGTGAGATATATTACTATAAGGGGAACTGCTCTAAATCTCTGATTTTAGGCTTGGGCGGCCCTAAGGTACATAGACAATCCCTGCAGGATTCCTTCCCGCATGCTTGGAGCTCTCAAAGGGTCCTATATTTAGGCATCAAACTCACCCTAAGCACATCCCAATTAAAGACTAGGAACTTGGGGGGCGTGGGCCAAGATGGTGCTGTAAGCGGTAGCTTTTTCTGAGAGCTCCGCACTTCCACAATAAAAATCCAGATCCATCGGCACTAAAAAACCCTGGAAACACTCCACTGCTGCTTGGGAGGTTACCAGGATCTCCCATCTGTCGTAGGGAGAAGAAGATTTCATCCCTGGGCTGCGATCGGACATTCCGCGGCCTACCTCGGGTGACTAGGCCACAGCCGCGGCCTTTCCTGATGGGCCCAGCCACGCGACGGAGGATCCTCGGCGCGATTGGCCCTACAGAGCGGGACTCCACATCTCACACAGGCCGCAGGCAGAGGTAGGGAAAGCGGGCCTTGTTGAGATACAGGCTGAATCTCGGGCTGTTCCCCTTCCTCCCCCATGAGATACTAGGCCGCATCCGTGGCCTTTCCTGATGACCCGCGGACTCCGGACCGGCCTGGAGGCGAATTTGTGTCCTAGGCTGGGAACAGGACGACCTGAGGGGACAGGAGAGTGCTAAAGGGGCAGCGGAGAAGGCTTAAAGCACCCTCCATCCCTGACAACCTGAGTGAGGCAGGCTGGGGGCTGGACTGAAAACCACTGCAGGCCCCTGGAAGTCTGGATAGGACAGCTCATGCAGCCAACAGGCCACAGAAAAAGACCCAGGGAGGGGGCCCTGTGACCGCTGGGAAATACTGTCAGGCAACCGGATCAGAACCTGCAGTGCCTGCATCCCTCCTACCCCGGTTGTGAAGTGGGGTGGCTGGGCTGAACATCTCTGTGGGTCTGTGTAGGCCTGAAGCGAGCAGCTCCTGAGCCATTCGTTTGCGGGTGAGGGGGGAGGCCTGTCAAGGGGACAAAAACTTTACCCTACCCGCTGCCTGAACACCCCTGACTTCGCAGATGGGCTCCCACAACCAGTTGCTGAATTCCGCCCAGATCTGGGCCACCAACACCTGAATGCGGCGCCGGAACTCCAGCGCAAAATATAGTAAAGGGGGCAAGAGGTTGCCCTTCCCACCACAGCCGGACTCCCCCCAGACGCCCACCTGTCCTCCTCCAGAGGCCCTTAACATACGCAGCACCCACAGAGCTCCACAGACAGATACTATGGAGTCGGACGACTCTCTACCCCCCTGATTGGCGGATGTCATGGCGGCCATTGCTACTTGACAATCAACGCTAACAACAAAGATTGAAGCAGTTCAGTTGGATATGGGTCTAATCCGCCAAGATATAGACAAAATCAGATCACGAGTCACTGAGACGGAGCAAAGACTGAGTACCACCGAAGACACCATTGCGGAACATGGGGCATCAATCCGTATGCTCCAAACTAAAGTAAAGGCCCTTGAATATAGAGCCGAGGACGCGGAGAACAGGAACTGGCGTAATATCCTTCGCATTGTTGGTTTACCGGAGGGGGCGGAGGGGAATAACCCTACCTCCTTCATAGAGGGTTTGCTCCGTGACCTTTTACCCGAGGCCCGCTGGTCACCTTACTACACGGTGGAGAGGACGCACCGCATCCCGCCTAAGCTACTACTACTCAACTACTCAATTTTAGAGATAGAGATGAAGTTCTCCGTGCCTCTAGAAATGTTGGGGACCTCAGATTCCAGAACACGAAGTTAATGATCTTCCCCGACTATTCGGTAGAGACCCAGAAACTTAGGAAATCCTTTGACCAAGTTAAGGCGGCTCTGCGATCATGCAGCATCCGCTACAGTGTACTCTTCCCTGCCCGCCTGAGAGTTTAGGATGGTGAGACAACTCGTTTTTTTACCTCTCCAAGGGAGGTCTCAGCCTGGCTGGATTCACTACCACAGATCCATTGACGGTTTACCTGGTATGTACTTGAGATCCCTCACTGTTTGCTCACCTTAGCCTTGGCCCAGGTCTGAGATAATACACGTATTCCCACATGGATGACTTAATTCATTGCACAGGTTATGCCTGGTTCAATCCATGGTGTGGGCAGACTTGGGAGGAGACGCTTACTATCCCTTCCAGGGAAATTCTAAGATAATGCTCCTGCCAAAGAATTTGGTCAGGAGACCGTTGAAATATGAAGTTCCTTTATACTTGCTTGCTTTCTTGAAGGGTGTTGGGAAATTTTTGTTCGGTATCTTCACCCAAAGATGGATCGAATTTACTGTGGGGTTGCACTATGGGATATTTCCCTTCATCTGACTTTCTAAGTCCCCACAGCCTGCTGTATCACAAGCGGAGCTCTCAAGTGTGTAAGCCGCTTGAAATGCTGCTTCCCCCCCCTGTGTGAAGTCTCGGGGGGGTGAGTTCGCCTCTTTCACGGACCTCCTGTTGCAGCCGGCGAGCTGAATAAGTTTGGGATTGAAACCCGCCTCAGTTTTGGGGGTCGGGTGGGGTGGGGGGTGGGTTAAGTTCCCCTATTGGGGCTATTTTCATCTACTCTAGTTATTGGTATCCTTTATCTGTTTTTTGTTTGGTTTTGTTTTTGTTTGTTATTTGTACCAAAATAATTGACTCATTAGCATTGCACTGTCTACAGTTGTGTCCAGTTCGGGTCCCGGGGTCTGGTCCGAGAGCCGTGAATTCCATTGATGCTAACATTCCTAACACTCCCGGTGGTCATGTCCTCACTTAACATCATCTCCTGGAACACCAGGGGACTGAATTCCCCGGTTAAGCGCTCCCTGGTGTTCCAATTCATTAAATCTTACAACCCACATATATGTGTGCTCCAGGAAACCCACCTAACAGGACGTAGGGTTCTGGCCCTTACAAAACCATGGGTGGGACACCACTACCACTCCACGCACTCCACATTCTCTAGGGGTGTAACTATACTGGTATTGAAGTCACTTCCTTTTCAGCTCTTGGATTTGGCCCTGGACCCTGATGGACGGTACGTTATTATTCACGCTAAAATATATTCTCTAACGTGGACTATTGTGGGCTTATATTTGCCTCCCCCGGCTTCCTTGCTGGTGCTCAATCAGATCACTGGTAAGATGGCCGACTTTGTCTCTGATAACAATGTCATATTGGGGGATTTTAATCTGGTCCCTGACCCGGATTTAGACAGACTAACTCCTGCGGGACATTATTGCCCTGGGTTGGCTGAGTGGGCAGATACCTACGGCCTGACTGATGTCTGGAGGTGGCGTCACCCCCAATTTAGGGCATACACATGCCACTCGGCCTCTCACAGAATGTTTTCCCGCATAGACTTGGTCTTCGCAGGGAGCCAGGTCCTCCCACGGGTCACAGACATACAAATATTGCCTAGGGGAATTTCTGATCATGCACCCTTGTTGTTGTCTTTGGATCTCTCCCTATGCTCAGTAGAAAGGATATGGAGGCTCTCCAGAATTTGGATTTCAGACACCGCAGTAGACTCCCAATTTAGAACGGAAATGCTTGACTTTTGGGCTGTAAATGTGGGCTCGGCTGACTCTGCAGTGGTGTGGGATGCCTTTAAAGCCACAACGAGGGGACATTACCAGACCATCATTGCCAGAGTCCGACGGGAGCGTAGGGCAGATTTGGTGAAGGCTGAGCGGGAGGCAAGTAGTGCGGAGGCTCTTTTTGTTCGTACCCGAGATCCTGCGCACTATTCGCATCTACAACTTAAGGCGAAGGAGGTGGTTCGTCTCCGTACTTCTCTTGCTGAGAAGAAAATGTTGGCTCAATTCCAACGGATTTTTGAGCAGGGAGAGCGGTCAGGCCGTTTGTTGGCCTTGCTCTCTAGGGAACAGGTGGGCGGGATGAGCATCTCACATATTAGGGACTCCTCGGGCCAGCTGATCCACACACCGGAAGGGATCAATTGCTGCTTCGCGGAGTTCTACGAATCCCTCTATAGGTCCAGGGTAGACTATAGAGGGGAGGATCTGGGGGCATACCTAGACGACATTGACATCCCAACCCTTACAGTAACGTATCGCGACAAGCTTGACGCTCCAATTACGTCCTTGGAGATACTACGAGCACTTAAATCAATGCAGACAGGGAAAACTCCGGGACCCGATGGCATCCCTGTGGAGTTTTATAAACAATATGCTACAGAACTAGTTGACAAACTACAGGTCCTCTTCTCTGAGTCATCGCGCCTTGGGCAACTCCCGGACACGATGAGCGAGGCGATTATTGTAATGATCCCCAAGCCAGGGAAAGACCCCACGTTGTGCTCCTTGTACCGCCCTATATCCCTTCTGAACGTGGATGCAAAAGTACTGGCAAAAGTATTGGCCAATAGGCTTAACCTGGTAATTACCGCTCTCATCCATAGGGATCAAACAGGCTTCATGCCCGGCAGAGGAACTGACATCAATATCAGACGCCTCCATACTCACATAGACAGGGCGGACGAGGTGACTAACGGGACGGTGGCCTCACTCGACGCGGAGAAGGCTTTTGACTCCATCGAGTGGGGCTACCTATGGGAAGTGCTCTCGTGATTCGGGTTTGGCCCGGGTTTCACGAACTGGCTCCACATGCTTTACCATGGCCCCTCAGCTAGAATACGTACCAATGGATGCCTCTCGGGAAGTTCCAATTGTCTAGTGGCACGTGACAGGGGTGTCCCCTTTCCCCGGGTCTATTTGCTCTGGCGATGGAGCCCCTGGCTATATTGTTGAGGGCCGACCCTGGGGTAAGGGGACTTCAGGTAGGACCCATTGAGGAGAAGTTATCGCTGTATGCGGACGATGCTCTCCTTTATTTAGCGGATGCATCGTCCTCTTTGCGGACTGCACTCAATCTGATTAATCGATTCGGTGGGTATTCAGGGATTCGCATTAATTGGGACAACTCGGTCCTATTTCCGCTCCATCCCTCGACCCCTAGGGTACCACACTCACAGCTTAAATGGGTAGATAATTTCAAATACCTGGGGATAAAAATTAGAGGTAAAATTCAAGACTACATGGACAACAATCTGCGTCCACTTATGACACAGCTTACGGGTAGGTGCACTGCTTGGCGTTCCCTTCCATTGACTTCTGTTGGCAGAGTCAACTTGCTAAAAATTATTTACCTTCCCAAATATCTATATTTCTTTCGCAATACGCCCATACCTATCCCTAGAACTTTTTTCCGGAGGCTGGAGAGCCTGCTGATACATTTTGTCTGGGCTGGGAGGCCACCCAGGGTGGCCAAGCAGATCTTATATCTCCCACTTTCGGGGGGGATTGGCGCTACCGAATTTTCAAATTTACTACTGGGCTGCAGTTCTGGTCACAATTCGGTGGTGGTTCTCCCAGCCCACGCAAAACCCAGCGGTCACTCTGGAGGCAGCCATTCTGGGTTCCTTTGCTGCCTTGAGCAATCTCCCGTTTTGGGGTCTCAGGGCCAGTTTGTCCATGACAACCCCGATGCGAACCACTGTAAGGGTTTGGCAGGAGGCTAGGAAAATATATGGGAAGCCCAATTACATTTCACCTCACATGCCCCTGTGGGGTAACCCTATGCTCCCTCATTTTTACACTTTACCGGACCCCTCTCTCTGGGCAAAAAAGGGAATTCTTACATTAAAGCATATAGTTAAGGATGGCAGGCTCATGACTTTCCAAGCCCTTAGACAATCCTTTGCTATTCCGGCCTCCTTCCAATTCAGATACTGGCAGCTGAAGCACGCCTTTGAGGCTCAGTTTCCTGCCCCCCCCCCCCATTCTGGAAACCAGACTCTATTGAAAGGCTCTTGACTTCCAGCGTGATGGGGAAGCCCCTCTCTACACTATACCTATACCCGACAGTGGAGTACGATGCCAAACTAACTAAAACATGGGAAAAGTGGAGGGTTGATATTCCCTCTTTGGAAGAGGAGGAATGGAAGGAGTGTTTAATATCCTACATTCCTTCCATGATAGCTGCAAAGGATAGGTTCATACAATTCAAGTTCCTACACAGGGCGTATTTTACCCCACAGAGGTTGGCACGCATCTACCCTCAGAGAGATCCCAATTGTCAGAGATGCAGACAGGGATTGGGTACTTTCTGGCATATGGTCTGATCTTGTCCCAGTCTCCGACTCTTTTGGTCTGCAGTGGCATCCACACTGAGCAATGTCATAGGATCAAACTTACAGTTGGATCCCCAAATACTACTGCTCAGTCATCTGGAGGATGTTGAGGGTGATAGGTATAGCAAATTATGTCTAACCTTCGCATTGTACTATGCTAGGCGGGAAATTCTACTGCGATGGAAAATGGTAGAGCCTCCTACCCTGGCCTCGTGGATAAGGTCGGTGAATAAGGTACTCCCTCTGTATAGATTGACGTATGAAAGTAGGCAATGCCCGGGGAAGTTTGATAAAATCTGGTCGTCCTGGGTCGACGCCTCCGGAGACCCTGAACCCCCTACCCCATAAGCAGGACGTGAAACATAATGGAGGACATCCTACATCTCACGTCTATTTTTCTTATGCCCGTTTCCCTTCATCCCATTCCTTCTCCTCCTTCCCTCCCCCCCTCCCCTTCCTCCCTCTTTCCCTTTTCCTCTCTTCCCTCTTCCTCTCTTCCCTCTTCCCCTCCCCCCCCCACCCCCCCGCTGTCCTTACCAGGTTTGGTCGAATATTGGGCTATTCACTTTATACTATCTAAAAATGTATGATGATTTGAGCCTTGAGAGGTATGGTTAAGTGAAACTTCTGACGTTTGCACATATGGAATATCTGATAAATAATGGCTATTGTTTAAAGGTAAATCTAACTGTCTTTATTCTCACCGCAATGACTGTACTAAATTCTTGTATTGTAATGCTGATTTGTTAAATAAAATTTTCTGTTAAAAAAAAAAGACTAGGAACTTGGGCACCCTGTATAAAAAATTGACCCAAGAATTAACCCACCTATATAAATTTGAACTATGCTGGTCAGGATGCCTGGCATCCTTTAAGATGCTCCTCCTTCCTCAGATCCTTTACCTCTTTAGAACGCTAGCAGTGTTATTCTCTGCTAAACAGCTAGTAACATTAAACTTTATGCTCAAAATGTTAGATGGCAAGGTAAAAGGCCAGATGCTCTCACTCTCTCCTTCTCAAACATAGAGAAGCTGGTGATATGGGCCTAGGATCATTACTTAGGGACCCGTTTGGACCAGATTATATACTGGTTTAACCCCTTAGACCAACTTCCATGGATAGCAAATGAATGAATCTTAACTCAAGCCCCTGACCTCCGCTCTGTACTGATAGCAGACTTATGGAAACCCATTCCTCTGAAAGACTTCTCTCCACCAATTAAGGCTTCCTTACTAGCTTGGAGAGCTCTCCATGCTATCACCTATCCAGAGCTCTTTAACACTTCAGTACATTTCCCCATTGATACCTTGCATTATCTTATACCACATACAGTATTATACCACTTCCTTGGATGACTAAAAGTATGCAGGTACTTGATGATATATCATGCAAAGGCAGACCCCACGATCTGGAGATACTATGGCAGAGATTTGGGCTGATGACTACTGATTAGTAAACATGTTGTAGGATACAACATTTCCTGAACCACTCCCCACTGTCAGGCTAGGAGCAGATAACAGGTAACAGTTCAGGCGAGCTGATTATGCAAAGAGTTCAAGGAACAAGAGCACATGCCATGAGCAGATCTAAACAGAGCAGGTCAGCTGGGACTTGTAGTTCACCGCTGCAGATGAAGGTACTACAGCAGAATCAGGCAAGCGTAGTCTAGGCAAGCTGGATCATACACAGGTAGATCAGAGTCCAAACGGTACAGAATCAGAAGCGAGCAAGCAGGGTCAAAACTAGCCGGGTCATACACAAAATATACAGAGCAGATATCAGCTGGTTCTAACAGTAGCACTCAAAGGTAACAACTGTATCATGAGCTCTGATTGTGTAGTGATACAGGTGATTTAAAGGTTAGCTGGTCAATCACTGTTGTTTTCCAGGTAAAGGCTGTGTCAGGAGAGTTCTGCTGGGTCTTAAAGGGATCCTAGTACTGACAGTACCCCCCTTTTCTCGAGGGGTTGCTCCTGCACCCCCAGGCTTACTTGGAAAACGAAGATGGAACTTCTTCTTAAGTCGGTCAGCATGAAGATCATGAGCTGGGACCCAAGATCGATCCTCTGGGATGAAACCTTTCCAATGAACGAGATATTGTAAGGAATTGCGCACTCATCTGGAATCAAGAATAAATTCCACTTAATTTTCCTGACTGTCCAACACGTCCACACGTTCTGGTTCATTTACTTGGAGGCTGTAATGAACAGGTTTCAACAATGAAACATGAAAGACATTTGGAATGCACATGGATGGGGGAAGTTTTAATCTGCCGGCCACAGGATTAACAATCTCCGTAATTCCATAGGGCCCGTTGAATTTTGGGCCAAGTTTTTTAGATGGAATATGCAGGGACAGATTCCTAGATGATAGCCATACTTTGTCCCTAACTTTATATCCTGGTGCCTTTTAGCGCCTCTTGTCAGCCATTTTCTTAAAAGCCTGCACAGAGTGAGAAATAGCACGATTAACATCGGACCAGATTTTGGAGAAATTTTTAATCGTAGTGTTGGCATCTTGAACATCGGAGGGTGGAAGATCAAAGGAGCACACACGGGGATGCAACACAGAAGAAAGGAGAAGTCCCTGTAAATGTGCTGGCACAATTATTAAAGGCAAACTCTGCCCACGGAAGGATGTTGACCCACTCCACCTCATCATTGGCCATCAGACAACGTAACATCTTCTCTAGAGTCTGATTAGTCCTTTCTCATTTGTCTCAGGATGATATGCTGAAGAATACGATAACTTAATCCCCAGCGTAGAGCAAAGGGCCTTCCAAAACTGGGCTATAAACTGAGAGCCATGGTCTTAGACAATGTTAATTGGTGCCCCATGGAGCCTGAAAACATGTCTAATGAATAAAGATGCAAGTTCTTTAGCCGATGGAAGTTTCGGAAGCGGAACAAAGTGGTCCATCTTTCTGAACCTGTCTACCACCACCCAGATTGTGGAACATCTCTGGGATGGAGGCAAGTCAGTGATAAAGTCCATCGATAAATGGGTCCAGGGACAGGTAGGTATCGGAAGAGGACGTAGGATGTCGGAGGGCTTTGAAGTACTGCTCTTGCTTCTGGCACAAACTTCACAGGCCTGGATGAAGGCTAACACATCCTGCCTAATCGATGGCCACCAGAGGTTGCGAGAGATAATCTCAAATGTCTGTCTAAATCCCGGATGTGCTGCAGGTTTCGATGCATGTACCTGCTGCAATACCTGCAGACGAGGAGCCAGGGGCACAAATAGCATACCAGAGGGAGTGGAGGGAAGAGCTTCAGCCTGTGCAGGTAGCAAGGCCTCAGAGATGTCCATCTGGGTGAAGGCCAAAATCCTATCCTCAGGGATAATAGGTTGTAGAGGAAGCAGAGGAGGAGACTCTGATAAAAAGCTTTATGACAAGGCGTCAGCCTTAATGTTTTTTGGCCCTGGTAGATAAGAAATTGTGAAGTCAAATCTGGAGGAGAACAATGACCACCTGGCTTGACGTGAGTTCAGTCTTTTAGCAGAACGGATGTATTCAAGGTTTTTGTGGTCAGTCAGAACTATGAATGGATAGCGAGCTCCCTCCAGCCAACTTCTCCATTCCTCCAAAGCTAGCTTGATGGCTAGAAGTTCTCTGTTGCCTATATCATAATTGCGCTCTGCTGGGGAATATTTATGGGACAAGAAGGCACAGGGGTGGATGGCAGCATTTACAGGATCCTTTTGTGACAAAAGCGCCCCCACCCCTACTTCAGATGCATCTACCTCCACAAAAAAAGGCAGCTCAGGAACAGGATGGCATAGAATTGGTGCAGAGGTAAAGGCTTTCTTCAACTGAGTGACAACTTCCTGGGCTTCAGTAATCCATTTAAACTTAGTCGGAGTCTTCCTGGTGAGAGAGGTGATGAGATGTGCAATGGTGGCAAAGTTCTTAATGAATTTTCTATAGAAATTTGCAAAGCCTAGGAAGCGCTGAACCCAGGAAGCGCTGAAGGTCTGAAGGTGGTGCCCAGTCTAAAATGGCTTGAATCTTGGCTGGATCCATGGTGAGGCTTGTGTCAGAAATAAGGTAGCCCAGGAAAGGTACTTATTTAACATGGAATAAACATTTTTCAGGTTTTACAAAAAAGGGAGTGAGTCTTTAATCAGGCCAATACCGAGCAGACGTGCTTCTGATGTGTTTCAAGATTGGGAGAGTATATCAAAATATCATCTAAATGTACAAGCATGAAGCGACCCAACAGGTCACAGAATATGTCATTCATAAAGTTCTGAAAGACAGCTGGCGCATTCCTGAGACCAAAAGGCATGACAAGACATTTGTAATGACTATCCCTGGTGTTAAAGGCTGTCTTCCATTGGTCCCCTGCACGAATGCACACCAGATTATAGGCTCCACTTAATTCCAGTTTGGAGAAGATTTTGGCTCCCTGGAATTTAAGAGAACAACTCTGTGATGAGGGGAAGAGGATACCGATTGGGAACAGTTATCTTATTTAGACCTCTGTAGTCAACACAAAGTCTCAGTCCCCCATCCTTCTTTGGGACAAAGAAGCATCCTGCGCCTGCGGGAGAGGTGGAGGGACAAATGAAACCCTTAGCTAGATTTTCCTGAATATACTCTTGCAAAGCAAGATTCTCCGGCACAGACAGTGGAAAAATTCTCCCTCAAGGAGGTGTAGTGTCAGGCAAGAGGTCAATGGGACAACCATAACTGCGATGAGGAGGTAAAGTGTCAGCAATCCCTTTAGAAAACACATTCTGAAAGTCCTTATAAGAAAGTGAAATCTGTTCCATTCCCACTAGACAGGCAGCAAATCGAACAGGGTGTTGGATGCAGTTTTTTACACACTGATTGGATCAAGCCAGAATATTTGCTGTTTGCCAGTCAATTACTGGATTGTGCTTCTGAAGCCAAGGAAGGCCAAGGATCAAAGGAGTGAATGGAGTGTCAATGACAGGGCATGAAATCTTCTCCCAATGCAAGGCCCCCAATTGTAACTGGAAAGGGTGAGTGGATTGGAGCACTAGATTTTGTGAGAGAGGCCGTTTATCCACAGAAATCAGGCGGACTGGGCAATCTAGAGCATGAGTTTCCAGGGACAGGGAGGTAATCAGAGTCTTATCAATAAAATTCTCAGCGGCTCCAGAATCTACAAAGGTCAGCATTTCATGAGCCCCTGACCTCCCCACAATCACCTAGATCCTGGAGTTACCTGAACGTGTAGGGCAAGAACGGAGCATATGACCCTTGAGGCCACAATATAAGCAGAGTCCCATGTTACACCGGCGTTCCTGGGCAGATAAATGGGTGGAGCCTAACTGCATTGGTTCTTCCTCAGATCTGGCACTGGAAGTGGAATAATCAGGTGGCAAGGGAGGTATATAATTTGCCACAGCCGTAGGGAGTTCTCGCCTCCTCTCCCGCTGGCGGCGGTGAATTCTAATGGATAGACACATAGCCTCCTCCAGTGAGGCTGGGTAGGAAAAGTTGACCAGAGCATCCTTAATTGCATCTGAAAGGCCTATTCTAAACTGGCTACGGAGAGCTGCATCATTCCAGCCAGATTCTGGGGCCCATCTGCGAAACTCTGAGCAATACATTTCAGCAGTGGTAGTTCCTTGCTGTAGGTTACGCAGGGTTGATTCTGCAGTAGCAGCATGATCTGGATCATCATATAGCAAACCAAGGGCTTCAAAGAAGGCATCTACTGTTAGCAGGGCCGGATGGTTTGGTTCCAGGTTAAAGGCCTAAGCCTGGAGGTCACCCTAAAGTAGCAAAATAATGAACTGAACCCTCTGAGTTTCAGAGCCAGACGAGGGTGGCTTTAAAATATAATTTGCAGCTGTTTTTAAAGTTGCAAAACCCTTTATGGTCACCAGAAAACCGGTCTGGCAAAGGAATTTTTGGTTCAGATGATGGAATTTTTGTAGCGGTGGTAGTAGAAGGACATTGCACCTTGGTGAGCTCTGTGGCCATTTCCTAGACTTGATGGGATAAATGGCAAAGTTCCTATGCAAACAACTGAGCCTGCTCGGGATCCATGATAGTCTTGCCTTTTTATGTATGGCCCGTGATAATGTCAGGCTAGGAGCAGATAACAGGTAACAGTTCAGGTGTGCTGATTATGCAAAGAGTTCAAGGAACAAGAGCACATAGCATGAGCAGATCTAAGCAGAGCAGGTCAGCTGGGACTTGTAGTTCACCGCTGCAGATGAAGGTACTACAGCAGAATCAGGCAAGCGTAGTCTAGGCAAGCTGGGTCAAACACAGGTAGATCAGAGTCCAAACGGTACCGAATCAGAAGTGAGCAAGCAGGGTCAAAAATAGCTGGGTCATACACAAAATATACAGAGCAGATATCAGCTGGTTCTAGCAGTAGCACTCAAAGGTAACAACTGTGACATGAGCACTTATTGTGTGGTGATACAGGTGATTTAAAGGTTAGCTGGCCAATCACTGTTGTTTCCCAGGTAAAGGCTGTGTCAGGAGAGTTCTGCTGGGTCTTAAAAGGATCCTAGTACTGGCACCCACCTCTTGCAATAAAACTGCCTAAACAGTTATTGAAATTCTATCTCTCAACTCCCACCAAGCATAAGGGAATATTCCTTATTTACAATATACTACTGGAAAAAATGGTTTTCTATAAATCTTACAAACCCTTCTGACAATGGGAGGAGTGACAATGGCAGTCTATAAAGCCACACTGTAGTTGACCCAAAAAATCATCCTCCAATGGTATTTTACACCTTTACATCTGGCCCAGATCTCTTCTGCTGGAGAGGTTGTGGTCAGACAGGGAACCCCATCCACGTGTTTTGGTCTTGTAAATGCATTGTAAGCTTCTGGAACAAAACATTCCAAATAATGTCTGAGATAACAGGATTAATAATTGTACCTACTCCACATTTGGCAATCCTGAATCTAGGTATTGATAACGTGCCCAACCCTTTACGTAGTAACACATATACTCACTGCGGCCAGGTTCACGATTGCCAAAAACTGGACAGTTAGATACGCCCATATTCCATCACAAGTAGTGGCTCTTACAAAACTCCACCAGTCATATGAATGTACTTTGGAGGCATGGAGTGGACGGGCAAATAGCTTTGACTCCTTATGGGAACCCTGGTCTACATGGATCAAACAAGTAAACTGTATAACATCTCGTACTTTGACTGATACCTTCTTAATACGCAAGTGTTATTGATTACATTGCAATACGCAGAATTTGAAGGACTGTTGTATCAACTGCTGTGCTAATCTATGTTACTCCTGTCATTATCTTTGTGTGATAATGCTAATATCCTTTCAAGTGTACACGCTGATACCAGAATATTACGTATGTTACCTAAAACCTAATAAAAACAGTTTGATAAAGAAAGCAGCTAATCAAGCCCAGATCCTACTTGATTAACGCCTTATTTGGCTTACAAATAATTACAATTTAATTATAATAATTAAAAAATATTTTATTATATCTTTTCATGTGACAACACTGAAGAAATGACACTTGTACACAATGTAAAATAGTCAGTGTACAGCTTGAATATCAGTGTAAATTTGCTGTCCCCTCAAAATAACTCAACACACAGCCATTAATGTCTAAACCGTTGGCAACAAAAGTGAGTACACCCCTAAGTGAAAATGTCCAAATTGGGCCCAAACTGTCAATATTTTCAGTGGCCAGCATTATTTTCCAGCACTGCCTTAACCCTCTTGGGCATGGAGTTCACCAGAGCTTCACCAGAGCTTCACAGGTTGCTCTTCCACTCCTCCATGATGACATCACCGAGCTGGTAGATGTTAGAGACCTTGCACGCCTCTACCTTCCATTTGAGGATGCCCCACAGATGTTCACAAGGGTTTAGGTCTGGAGACATGCTTGGCCAGTCCATCACCTTTAACCTGAGCTTCTTTAGCAAGGCAGTGGTCATCTTGGAGGTGTGTTTGGGGTCTTTATCATGTTGGAATACTGCTCTGCGGCCCAGTCTCCGAAGGGAGGGATCATGCTCTACTTCAGTATGTCACAGTACATGTTGGCATTCATGGTTCATTCAAAGAACTGTAGCTTCCCAGTGCCGTGAGCACTCATGCAGCCCCAGACCATGATACTCCCGCCACCATGCTTGACTGTAGGCAAGACACACTTGTCTTTGTACTCCTCACCTGGTTGCCGCCACACACGCTTGACACCATCTGAACCATACGAGTTTATCTTGGTCTCATCAGACCACAGGACATGGTTCCAGTAATCCATGTCCTTAGTCTGCTTGTCTTCAGTAAACTGTTTGCAGGTTTTCTTGTGCATCATCTTTAGAAGAAGTTTCCTTCTAGGACGACAGCCATGCAGACCAATTTGATGCAGTGTACAGTGTATGGTCTGAGCACTGACAGGCTGACCCCCCCACCACTTCAACCTCTGCAGCAATGCTGGCAGCACTCATACATCTATTTCCCAAAGACAACCTCTGGATATGATGCTGAGCATGTGCACTAAACTTCTTTGGTTGACCATGGTGAGGCCTGTTCTAAGTGGAACCTGTCCTTTTAAACTACTGTATGGTCTTGGCCACTGAGCTGCAGCTCAGCTTCAGGGTCTTGGGAATCTTCCTATAGTCTAGAACATCTTTATGTAGAGCAACAATTCTTTTTTACAGATCCTCAGATAGTTCTTTGCCATGAGGTGCCATGTTGAACTTCCAGTGACCAGTATGAGAGAGTGAGAGCGATAACACCAAATTTAAAACACCTGCTCCCCATTCACACCTGAGACATTGTAACACTAATGAGTCACATGACACTGGGTAAGGAAAATGGTTAATTGTGCCCAATTTGGACATTTTCACTTAGGGGTGTACTCACTTTTGTTGCCAGCGGTTTAGACATTAATGGCTGTGTGTTGAGTTATTTTGAGGGAACAGAAAATTTACACTGTTATACAAGCTGTACACACTTTACATTGTAGCAAAGTATCATTTCTTCAGTGTTGTCACATGAAAAGATATAATAAAATATTTGCAAAAATGTGAGGGGTGCACTCACTTTTTTGAGATACTGTATTAAAAGTCAGCAGCTGCAGTATTTGTAGCTGCTAAAAATACAATAATACTTAACATCAAAGAATTTAATTGTGCAAATCTAAATGATAATGTATATAAAAATACACCAGCTGCAGTGAAAAAGCATGCTAAATAGCAATTTGATAACAAAACATATATATGATACCACGGTAGGGGATGTCAAAAGTGGTTAAAACATATAAGTCCTTTACAATCTCAACATGTTTAGAGTTGATATGTGCTCGTGCAAAATAGACAACCAGTACTCCTTAGGATTTGTGCTCAGACCAGGTGCCCCACATGTATATGCACCTACCCCTAGGTGTTGACCAACTATCTCTAGTATGGTCACTTGCGCAGGTGGGCAAACCCCTGGATTGGAATCTTTTGCTGGCAAATCATACATTGGATAGAATCCTCACATGGATGGACGGAAATGACAAGAGAAGAATCTCATTGCGTAAAACCGTATAAGTTTATTAAATGAAAAACAAATAAAAATTACACTTACATGTTATGGTCCCCAATAATCCTGGCATCCAGCGTGTAAAGCAAGTGTTTGTTAATGAGAACTCGACCCACAATCTGCTGAATACCGCCAATCACCATTCAGCATGATTCCCGGAAGTTGCGTGGGCTGACGTATGTCACCATGACGCAATCAAGCCTTGACATTTGCTGTTGACTTAAAATTTTTTGTGAGGTGGGCAGACCTCCTCTTTAAGACACTTGGAGTTACATATGGTGATTTTGCAATCACAGCAACTGCTAGCCTTGTTGTAATTCCATGTATTATAGTCTTTGAAGTTTACAGGTATAAAAAAGTAAAACCTGTCTAGTCAGTGGCAAAGCGAATTGTGTAGACTTGCTCAATTTAATGAACGTCCACAACTTCCCAGTTCAGCACTTTAAGGCTACATTCACACTAGGGCGGTGGGGGCGGTAGCTAGCGCTGCTAGTTTTAGTGGTGCTATACTGCTTTTATAGCGGTGCTTTTCGGGCGCTTGCGGGACGCATAAAGGGTTAAAAGTGCCACAAAGCACCGCTGCCGAAGCACTTTGCAGACGATTTGGCAGCTCTGCCCATTCATTCCAATGGGCAGGGGCGGTGGAGGAGCGGTGTATTCACCGCTTCTCCACCGCCCCAAAGATGCTGCTTGCAGGACTTTTTTCCTGTCCTGCAAGTGCACCACCCCAGTGTGAAAGAACTTGGGCTTTCACACTGGAGTGGCTTGAGAGGCGCTTTACAGGCGGCCCTGTGTAGTGTGTGTTCCGGCGTTCATAGATAGAGAGAGAGAGAGAGACAGACAGTATCATTTGATTTGAGTTAGATAGATTAGGCAAAACAGTCAGTCAGTTAGCTGCACTTACAGTGTATTGTGTATATATATGCATCCCAGGTCTTGCATATATATATATATATATATATATATATATATATATATACACTGTATTCAGTTTAGCTAGATCCCTTCCTGTTATCTTCTTACTGACAGGCAGGCTTGTCTTGTTACAGTATTTACAGCTACCTGAAGAAAATTGCTGGTGTTCTTTTGATCCTATTAGTACCACAGTCAGGCAGCTAGACTATTTACAGTTAGTGCAGTGCATCCTGCTCACAGTGTTCAGCTAAAACTACAAGTTAGTGGGGTGCGTCCTGCTCACAGTGTTCAGCTAAACCTACAAATTAGTGGGGTGTGTCCTGCTCACAGTGTTCAGCTAAACCTACAAGTTAGTGTGGTGCGTCCACCTCACAGTGTTCAGCTAAACCTACAAGTTAGTGCGATGCGTCCTGCTCACAGTGTTCAGCTAAAACTACAAGTTAGTGCGGTGCGTCCACCTCACAGTGTTCAGCTAAACCTAGAAGTTAGTGCGGTGCATCCTGCTCACAGTGTTCAGCTAAACCTACAAGTTAGTGTAGTGAGACCTCTGCACAGTGTTCATCTAAAGCTACAAGTTAGTGCAGTGCATCCTGCTCACAGTGTTCAGCTAAAACTACAAGTTAGTGTGGTGCATCCACCTCACAGTGTTCAGCTAAACCTACAAGTTAGTGCTGTGCGTCCTGCTCACAGTGTTCAGCTAAAACTACAAGTTAGTGCGGTGCGTCCACCTCACAGTGTTCAGCTAAACCTAGAAGTTAGTGCGGTGCATCCTGCTCACAGTGTTCAGCTAAACCTAAAAGTTAGTGTAGGGAGACCTCTGCACAGTGTTCATCTAAAGCTACAAGTTAGTGCAGTGCATCCTGCTCACAGGGTTTAGCTAAAACTACAAGTTAGTGTGGTGCATCCACTTCACAGTGTTCAGCTAAACCTACAAATTAGTGCGGTGCGTCCTGCTCACAGTGTTCAGCTAAAACTACAAGTTAGTGCAGTGCGTCCTGCTCACAGTGTTCAGCTAAAACTACAAGTTGTTCCGGTTCCGGCGCCACATGAGGAGGAGGTGAGCAGCTCCAGCTCCTGCACAGCTCCTCACAAAACCGGCATCTAAACCAGCTACAGCACCGGGGGGAACCCCTACTGCCTCTGCTCCATCCCAGGCAGGCATGGACCGCTTCGTGGAGCGATCATACGCTCGGGCACTGTCCTCGTCCCCCTCCACAGCTCCGCCGGCGGGAGACATAGCGGCCGACACAGCCAAGATGGCGGCCGCTCCGGACATAGCAGAGCGGCCTCAGCAGCAGCCACAACCTCCCCCTGCCCCTGCTATGGCAGAGACCGACCCCACATCCCCTGCTAACATTGCCCAGGCTGTAGTACAACTTCTGGGGCCATCCCTAACAGCCACTGTGGACGCAGAGGTGCACAGAGGGCTGGAACAGCTGCACATAGAGCTCCAGGCTCAGGCCAAGCGCATCACGCAGGTGGAGGAAAGAATTTCTATACTTGAAGATGACTGCACAGCCTCATCTGCAGCACTTGCACGCATCAATGCTTCACATAGAGACATATGGGACAAGCTGGACGATTTAGAAAATCGCTCAAGAAGGAACAACTTGCGCATAATTGGCTTGCCAGAGTCGATCCCAGCCTCCCACCTTACAAACATTTGTGTGAAAACCATCCCAGAGCAACTTAGCCTCCGCATACCCTGAACTGTTGAACGAGCGCACCGTATGGGTCAATATTCTGACACACGCGCTAAACCTCGGCATGTAATAGTGAAATATCTAAACTACGCTGACAAAAACGCCATACTGCAAAAACGCACTCACTGGTGGTAGATGGCGCGAAACTGTTGCTCTTCGCGGACTATTCCATAGAGGTAATGAAACAACGCAAGGCATTCTCCTCGGTATGCTCCACTCTGCACCACAATCAAATCTGATTCTCCCTAGCTTATCCAGCTGTCCTCCGCGTTCAAACACCTGAAGGGGAGCAACTCACCTTTCATACACCTGAAGAGGCGGAAACCTACCTAACCAACAGAAAATGGAACACAGCGCCGCGGCAGAGGGATCACCATCGTCATCTTCACAGCATGCGTATGGACCCCCTAAACACCCCCGAAGCCCGACCAAACCTCCATACAAGCGCAGCCGCTTCACCAACCAGGAAGATCGCTCCGGGAATCGTTGAAGGACTTCACATCACCACCTTTTTCACCTCGCCATCTTCTAACGGGTAGTATCAACCCATCTTATACTTTTTTCTTTTCTTAAAATTTTTTATCCTTAAGATGAGGATGCTTCTGATGCCTCTGTAAACTGCCGTACATGCTCTTTATGGAGCACTACCCCTACCAGCCTGTAGCTGAAAGTTATGCAGCTAAAAGTTATGCAGTTATAATGTTATGGTCATGTAACTCAATAACAGAGATGGCCCCCCACTACCTGGGAAACCTTCCTTTTCAGGGACACTTGCAATGTTTTGATTACTTGTATTTTCTATTTTCTGGTTTGTTTAAGCCTAATTTAAAGAGGGGGGCCTCCCCTATGTCTAGCCTACCTCGCCATCGATTAATTTAAACCTGCACTGCCTCCTCAGGGGATCCCCCCCTAGACTACCCTCCCTTCCTTTCCTGTACCCCCTCCCCCCCATCCCCCTTTCCTCTCCCCTACCATCCCTATCCTCACTCCCCGTTGCTACCACCCTGCCCCTACGTGAGGAGCTGGCAATCAATGGGAGCTATGCTAACTAGATAGGTGGAACCTCATGTGGAAAAAAGAGAAGTCCACAAGTCACGCTATGTATTTCCTTATACGATATACTGCCTTATTAATGTTTATAACTTATTGTTGCTTAGAGAAGTTTAAGTTCATGTTTGCCAATCTAGTTCATATGTCTTCAGGGGCTCTGAGGCGCTTTGGTGGCTCCCAAAAGGTAGATAGCACGTCTACAAAGGGATTCTTATATAAACCCCTAAACCAAACCACTTTTAACTATCAATCATGTCACAATCTACAGATGGGAGTCACCTAAGGTTTGTCTTGTGGAATGTTAAGGGGCTGCGTTCCCCAAACAAACGCATGTCCATCCTCAGACACCTGCGGCGTCTCAGGGCTGATGTGGCTCTACTTTAAGAGACACATCTGGCTGCAGACGACCTGCAATGTCTTCGTAGATTGTGGGTGGGCTCTGTTTTTGGTTCACCAGCAGTAGGGCGTAAAGCGGGTATTGCTATCCTTCTGCACAAGAATTTACAGCACACTGTTAGGGATGTCAAGGTTGACTCGGAAGGAAGGAAAATGACTCTACATCTGACTATAGATGACAAACCTATAGCACTTACTAACATCTATGCTCCCAATTCTCCTGACACCTCCTTCTTTCAGGATTTAGTGAAATGGGTGCTAACTACACCAGAGACGTTACACCTACTGGGTGGGGATTTCAATTCAGTCATGTCCTCCCTAGCTGATCGCACAGGCCCCCCTACACATAGAACACACATCCATACCCCCTCATCATCTGCTTCTACCCTACTGTCACAAGCCGTCGCCTCCATGCAATTTGTGGATGTCTGGCGCTTAATGCATCCAACGGATCGGGAATACACTTTTTTTTCGCTCCCGCACAATACGTTCTCACGTATAGACTATTTTTTTGCCTCCCCGGCCCTAAGCTCCATAATCAGCGCACCAGACATACAAGACGCAGTGATCTCAGATCACAGCCCAATTGTGGTTCATCTAACCCAAACGGCTCGCTCATTTCCCTCCCCTACTTGGCGCTTCCCCTCCTATTTAGTTGACAATGAGGACTTTCAACATACACTATACCGAGCCTGGGAGGAATACATCTCCACTAATGGAGCTCACATTACAGACCCTAACCTATTCTGGGAAGCAGGCAAGGCCTTGTTACGGGGTAAAATAATTTCATACACAACCCAGTTTAAAAAAAGAACCAAGCAACAATATACTAAGTCAAGCGAAGCCCTACGCTTGGCACATGAACAGCTCACATTAAACCGCACCATAGAGAACATACAAAAATGGAGACAGGTTAAAAGCACCTTTGACCTCTGGGCAGAACAGCATGAAGCGGCCAAAACGTCATACTCTCAGTTACATTTTCATAGATTTGGCAACAAGGCTGGCAGGCTCCTGGCCAAGATGTGCTCAGGCCCTAGACGTCCTACCCGTATCTCTGCTCTTAGAGCTAAGACAGGTTCTCTAGTCACCTCCCCAGCTGAAATTAGCAACCTACTCGTGGAATACTACACTAATCTATACAAAGCTGACCCGACTGACTTGCCTACTACTGACTTTCTGCTCGACAAAATACGTCTACCCAAACTCCACCACACGCAATTGGAAACGATTAATGCCCCCATTACAGTTGATGATATTCGATTTACGATTAAAGACATGACCTCGGCCAAAGCCCCGGGACCCGACGGATACACCGCCGAATTCTATAAAATGACCAGGGAATTTATTCCGGATACCTTAAAACATGTATACGCAGCCATGTGGGACGGAGGGCCCTATCTTCCTACGGGAACACAGGCCCACATCAAACTAATCTCTAAGAAAGGGAAAGATCCCCTATTACCGGGCTCATACCGACCGATATCGTTAATCAATGTCGATGTCAAAATCCTATCCAAAATAATTGCTTAACGACTGGCTCCCCTACTGCCATCATTATTACACCCAGCCCAATCTGGCTTTGTTTCGGGCAGATCAGCTACCCTAAACATTCGCAAAGTGTTAATGGCTCTGGAATACGCCAAAACCCACCCTAACCAAGACATTGCCATCATGTCCTTAGACGCGGAAAAAGCCTTTGACAACATCAGTTTCTCCTGGCTCTTTAGAGTGATGACACAATTTGGATTCTCAGGACCGATTATGCGCTTCCTTCTACAAATGTACGCATCCCCTACCGCACGTCTTGTCACCCCTGACTTTATCTCAGACACGATTCCATTAACAAAAGGAACGAGATAGGGCTGCCCCCTGTCTCCACTCCTGTTCAATCTAGAAATCGAACCCCTGTCCAGAGTACTAAATTCAGTTGATGGAATCAGTGGCATCACTCTAGAGAACCACACTCTTCGTTCGGCGCTATTTGCAGACGACATACTATTGTTCTCCACTGACCCTATAACAGACTTTGACAGACTCAAACAACTTTTTTCAGACTTCAGACTATGCTCGGGATTCAGAATCAATTTTGATAAGAGTGAGATCCTGCCATTACACCCCCATCTCTCCAGTAAATGAAAACACCTATCCCCCCTGGCCATAGCCAACCAACATATTACATACCTGGGCATTAAAATAGGACGTGAACCATCCTCTCTGTACTCTTTGAATTACCCCCCTTTGATAACCAAAATTGTGAAGGAGTTGGAGGCTTGGGGGACCCTACCTCTCTCGCTCTTTGGGAGATGCCACCTTTTCAAAATGGTATCTTTTGCACGCTTGCTTTACCCAATGCAGACCATACCTCTTCTAATTAAACATTCAGATATCCAAAAACTCCAGAAGGCCCTAACTTCCTTCATATGGTCTCACAAGAAACCTCGCATAGCGCTGCAGAAACTATGTCTTCCGAAGGGCGAGGGCTGGGCGGGACTGCCCAATATGCGTTTCTACAACCTGGCATGTTTACTTAGACAGGGCTTAGACTGGCTAACTGGTGGTTCTAAATATTCTAACCTATCCTTAGAAGAGGCTATGGTACACCCATATGACCTCTCGGCCATCCTCCATTCTAATCCCAATGCATTACCCCCCCACCTCAAAACAAGTGTACTAATTAGGGATACGGTCATTGCATGGAGAGAAGTAAGAAAATTGCTCAAAGTGCCATCCAGCATCTCCAAATACCTCAAAATACAAGGCAACCCTATGTTCCTTCCATCTATCATCCATAAAGCTTTTGGCCAATGGAAACTTAAAGGCCTCACGGATGTCTCGTCTTTCTATCTCAACAAGCCGGGCAAATTCAAACCATTTCAAACCCTGATGCGGGAGTACTCCCTACCACCAACTCATGTTTTCTTCCATCACCAACTCATCAACTATCTCAAATCATGCTCTGGCCCCAATACCAATCCACTTGAAACATCCTGCATTGATACTCTCATCAAAAGCAATAACTACTCCATCTCCAATATTTACTCCTGTCTCATACAACATCAAACACGGAAGTATGCCCTCAAACCCTTTCAAAAGTGGTCACACGTATTAGAAGACGAATCTCTGCCAGAAAAAATCCTTGAGGGGTACAAGACAGTCCGCAACCTTACTGCTTCTGAATCTTGGAGGGAAACACAATTCAAGATCATTCACAGGGCTTATTTCCCTTTCCGATTCAACAAGAAGGACCCCACCCAAGCGCAATGTTCATGGTGTAACCTACCTCGCCTCACTTTGCTACATAGGCTTTGGGACTGTAACAAGATTGATGCTTATTGGACTAAGGTGATCACCTACATCAACGAGGTCCACAAAATTCAGTGTACTAAGGACCGCCTATTATGCCTGTTTAGCATACCCCCTTCACCCTCATCGTCAAGGAGGGTCTCACAAAATATTCCACATTGGGCTCACCTGTGTCTTCTAGTGGCTCGCAGGACTATTATGTCTCACTGGATATCAACTACTCCTCCTACCCTAACAATGTTTAAAAAAGCCTTGGCATCACTTTTCCATCTAGAGAGATTGGACACCATCACCCTTAATTTCCGATCGACTTCCCGTTTTTTTAAAAGATGGAGGAAATACATTGAAGCTACATTCGCTCCGCAGGCACTGATGGATATAATGCACCCATTCCGCTACATGAAATGGTACTTGACAAAAGATCTCACCAACTCTCTTGGCCGACTCAAAATACCCCCCACCCCGGATTCCTTTACTTTTAACCCACCGTAGGATATCCAAAAATCCATTGTGCCCCTTAGCATCCACCCCCCCACATTTATTCAGACGCTGCCTTCACTCCTGAAGGTATCTAAACCTAGAAGTTAGTGGGTTGCGTCCTGCTCACAGTGTTCAGCTAAACCTACAAGTTAGTGGGGTGCGTCCACCTCACAGTCTTCAGCTAAACCTACAAGTTAGTGTGGTGCGTCCTGCTCACAGTGTTCAGCTAAAACTACAAGTTAGTGCTGTGCATCCTGCTCACAGTGTTCAGCTAAAACTACAAGTTAGTGTGGTGCGTCCACCTCACAGTGTTCAGCTAAAACTACAAGTTAGTGCGGTGCGTCCACCTCACAGTGTTCAGCTAAACCTACAAGTTAGTGCGGTGCGTCCTGCTCACAGTGTTCAGCTAAAACTACAAGTTAGTGTGGTGCGTCCTCCTCACAGTGTCCAGCTAAACCTACAAGTTATTTTTTTGCGAGCTCTGCACAGTGTTCAGCTAAAGCTACCTGTAGAAGGTTGGTGGTGTTTTCCTGATCCTATCACTACCGCAGTCAGCTAAAAAAGCTACAAGTTCGTTTTTTGCGAGCTCTGCACAGTGTTCAGCTAAAGCTACCTGTAGAAGGTTGGTGGTGTTCTCATACTACAGGCAGGCAGTTGATTTTGCTAGCTGCAGTATCAGTACATATATATATATATATATATATATATATATATATATATATCCCAGCTTAGTGCAGCTACAGGCCATTAGTATGTCTGGAAGGCCAAGAAGGAGAGGCAGACAGTCACAAGCCAATAAGAGAGGGCAAGCAGGCTCTGTGTCTAGTGCTGGTCGTGGAGACGGTGCATCCTCATCAGCACGTGGCCGTGGGATACGCTTGGCCTTTTTTTCGGCAGCTGGCCGTGTTGAGCCGCAACATGCGGAAGACTTGGTCGAGTGGATGACCAAGCCGTCCTCATCCTCCTCATCCTCTCTCACCCATGCCCAGGGTACTTTGTCTGGCAAAGCAGCGGCCTCTTCCCTTGGCTCAATGTCATCAGTGACTCCTTCCCTAGCCCCACCATGTCCTCCTGAGGAGTCCCTCGAACTGTTTGACCACAGTGTTGGGTACATGCTCCAGGAGGATGCCCAGCGTTTGGAAGGCTCTGATGATGATACTGAGCTCGATGAAGGCAGTAACATGAGCACGGACAGAGGGGTTGCCCAAGAAGGACAGCAATCTGGCAGTCATGCTCCCCCTGCTGCAGCATACTGCCAGGTTTGCTCCAGTGATGAGGAGGGAGGGGATGATGAGGTCACTGACTCAACGTGGGTGCCTGATAGGAGAGAGGAGGAGGAGGAGGCGGCACATCACCAACGAGGCAGGATGCCCTCCAGGGGCCAGCCTAAGGGCAGCACCTTGACTGCATCACACCCCAAAGCTCCACATGTGCAGGGTGCTGCAGTCTCTGCACGTTATTCCAAAAGTTCTTTGGTGTGGGCCTTTTTTGAGACGAGTGCATCAGATCGCACCGCTGCTATTTGCAACATATGTCTCAAGCGTATCTCGCGTGGCCAAAATATTTCCTGCTTGGGTACCACATGCTTGACCAGACATATGTTGACCTGCCATGCAGTTCGTTGGCAAGCGTATCTAAAAGACCCACAGCAAAGAACAAAGAGGATCTCTCCTTGCTCCTCATCAGCTGAGATCTCCAACCCCACTATACCTTCAGTCCTCTCTGAGACCTGCACTGAGAGGAATGAAGGTGTAGAATTAGGTGTGTCACAGCCAAGTACTTGTGGGCAATCTGCTTTTGGTACACCGACGTCAGATTTTACCAGGCAAATTTCCCTGCCCCAGCTGCTGCACCACCGAAAGAAGTTTGCTCCCAGCCATCCACATGCCCAGTGGTTTGTGGAATGTGCGGTTCCTCAGTGGCAGGTACCCAAACGCCACTTTTTCTCACGGAAGGCGATTCCGGCTCTCTACCGGCATGTGGAAGGCAATGTCCATGCCTCGCTGGACAGAGCGGTCAGCGGTAAGGTGCATATTACCGCTGACTCATGGTCCAGCAGGCATGGACAGGGACGTTACCTAAGTTTCACGGCGCATTGGGTGACTCTGCTGGCCGCTGGGAAGGATGCAGGACAAGGTGCAGTAGTGTTGGAGGTTGTTCCGCCACCACGCCTCCAAAATGCTAATGATTGTGACACACCTCTCTCCTCCACCCCCTCCTCTTCTTCTTCCTCCATGGCCTCTTCCTGTGCTTTGTCCTCGGAACCAGCGGTGCTCCGTAGCCGTTCAAGGGGCTACGCAAGTACGCAGGCCAAAAGATGCCATACGGTGCTTGAGCTGGTGTGCTTTGGGGACAGGAGCCACACTGGGGCAGAGCTTCTGTCAGCTCTGCAGGGGCAGGTTCAGAGGTGGTTGACGCCACGCCAACTTAAGGCAGGAATGGTGGTTTGCGACAATGGCACCAACCTTCTCTCTGCCCTCCGACAGGGACAAATGACCCATGTGCCCTGTTTGGCTCACGTCCTTAACTTGCTGGTGCAGCGGTTCTTGGGCAGGTACCCGGGCTTACAGGATGTCCTGAGGCAGGCCAGAAAAGTCTGTGTGCATTTCCGCCGGTCATATAATGCCAGTGCTCGGCTGACGGACCTCCAAAAGGAGTTTAACCTGCCCAAGAACCGCCTAATCTGTGACATGCCCACCAGGTGGAACTCAACGTTGGCCATGCTGCAGTGGCTGCACACGCAGCAGAGGGCCATCAATGAGTACCTGTGCGACTATGGCACCAGGACAGGGTCAGGGGAGCTTGTTTTTTTTTCCCACGCCAGTGGGCCATGATCAGGGATGCATGCACTGTCCTGTCACCATTTGAGGAGGCCACGAGGATGGTGAGCAGTAACAGTGCATGCATCAGTGACACTGTCCCCCTTGTCCACTTGTTGGAGCACACGCTGCGTGGAATAATGGACAGGGCACTTGAGGCAGAACAGAGGCAGGAAGAGGAGGACTTCCTTAGCTCTCAAGGCCCCCTTTATCCAGACAGTGTTCCTGCGTGCCCGCCGATCACACAGGAAGAGGAGGAGGAGGAGGAGGAGGAAGATTGTGTCAGTATGGAGGTGGAGCCTGGCACTCAGCATCAGCAGCAGTCTTTAAGGGATCAGTCCCAAGAAACACATGGACTTGTACGTGGCTGGGAGAAGGTGGCTGCGGACCATGTCGTCCTTAGTGACCCAGAGGACTCTGGACCGAATGCCTCAGCAAACCTACGCTGCATGGCCTCCCTGATCCTGCAAAGCCTGCGTAAGGATCCTCGTATTCGTGGTATCAAGGAGAAGGACCAATACTGGCTGGCAACCCTCCTTGATCCACGTTACAAGGGTAAGGTTGCGGACCTTATCTTACCATCGCAGAGGGAGCAGAGGATGAAACATCTTCGGGAGGCCTTGCAGAAAGGTCTGTGCAACGCGTTCCCAGAGACTGGGAGGTTACAAACTCCTGTTTCTGGACAACGTGTTGCTGAGGCTTCGGTCAGTCAAAGAAGGAGCAGTGGAGAAGGTGGCCGTCTGACCGATGCGTTCAGACAATTTTTTGGTCCGCAGCCCCAAGGTATGATCGGTTCCAGCAACCATCGCCAGCGTCTGTTTTACATGGTGCAGGAATACCTAGGGGCAAGATCTGACTTGGACACCTTTCCCACCAAAAATCCTCTGGGTTACTGGGTCTTGAGGATGGATCACTGGCCAGAGCTTGCACAGTATGCAATTGAGCTACTGGCCTGTCCTGCATCCAGCGTTCTTTCGGAACGCACATTCAGTGCTGCTGGAGGCTTTGTAACCGATCACAGGGTGCGTCTGTCCACCGACTCGGTCGATCGACTGACCTTCATAAAAATGAATCAGTCTTGGATCACCACCAGCTACCAAGCACCTGATGCTGATGTAACCGAATAATTTTTTTTGAAATCTCAGATCCCTTCAAAGACTGCCTATGCTGATGCTGAGTGACTATCCCGGAGTAATTATCCTCTTCCTCCTCATTTATCACGCTGATAGCTTGTAAGAACATTTTTGGTTCTGGGCGCCACCACCAGTGCCTAAGGCCCAATTTTTCAGCCCCTGTTTAACAGGGGCGTGTAATTACAATTTTTGATGCAATACTTTGCAGCAGGGCTCATTTCTGCGTTCCAACTAGAGTATCTGTGAGAGGTTGCAGTGTTGTGGCACCAGCACCAGTGCCTAAGGCCCAATTTTTCAGCCCCTGTTTAACAGGGGCCTGTAATTACAATTTTTGATGCATTACTTTGCAGCAGGGCTCATTTCTGCATTCCAACTAGAGTATCTGTGAGGGGTTGCAGTGTTGTGGCACCAGCACCAGTGCCTAAGGCCCAATTTTTCAGCCCCTGTTTAACGGGGGCGTGTTATTACAATTTTTGATGCAATACTTTGCAGCAGGGCTCATTTCTGCGTTCCAACTAGAGTATCTGTGAGGGGTTGCAGTGTTGTGGCACCAGCACCAGTGCCTAAGGCCTAATTTTTCAGCCCCTGTTCAACAGGGGCATGTAATTACAATTCTTGATCTAATATTTCACAGCAGGGCCCATTTCTGCACCCACCAAGAGCGAGTCAGGACTTACAGTGTTGTGGCACCACCACCACCAGCACCAAAGGCCTGATTTTTCTGCCCTTGTTCAACAGGGGCATGTAATTACAATTCTTGATCTAATATTTCACAGCAGGGCCCATTTCTGCACCCACCAAGGGCAAGTGAGGACTTACAGTGTTGTGGCACCACCACCACCACCAAAGGCCCAATTTTTCTGCCCTTGTTCAACAGGAGCATGTAATTACAATTCTTGATCTAATATTTCACAGCAGGGCCCTGTGAAGGCTTACAGTGTTGTGGCCACAACAACACCTAAGGCCCAAATTTCTACTGAGTATATAGGGCAGGCCCCTACTTTCAAACATCTAACTTACAAACGACTCCTACTTGCAAACGGAAGGAGACAACAGGAAGTGAGATGAAATCTACCCCTAGGAAGGGAAATTCTCTCCTGTAAGAGTTTAATATGGGAAAAACATTTCTCCTTTCCACTGATGCTTTCTAATCCTTGTTCCACAAAAAACCCCAAATTTTCAAAAAACATTTGTCATTGGGACAAAAAGTGAGGTGAAATCTTCTGAAGAGGAGGAAAGACAGCAAAACAAATGTCACAGGGGTGATAACCCCTCCCTATGTTTTCCAATAAGCTTTAAAAAGATTTTTTGGCTGGAGCTAAACACGTTAAAAATGTACCCATTAAAAATTACAAACAGATTCTACTTAACAAGAAACCTACAGTCCCTGTCTTGTTTGCACCGCCTGTATACTGCTGTTCAGAGTATATAGAGCCTGGTGGCCCCACACCTTTCCTTATTTTAATTTGGGTGCAGGGTTCCCCTTAATATCCATACAAGACCCAAAGGGCCTGGTAATGGACTGGGGGGGTACCCATGCCGTTTGTCTCACTGATTTTCATCCATATTGCCACGACCCGACATTACATTAAACCCGCAAGCAGTTTTAAATGAGATTTTTTCCTTTAAAAATGACATTTTGTGCAGGGACTGTTCTAAACACGGGAAACACGCGCCACTTTACAGGCATACTATAGACACACCCCAGGTACGATATTTAAAGGAATATTTCACTTTTTTTTTTACTTTAAGCATCATTAAAATCACTGCTCCCGAAAAAACGGCCCTTTTTAAACGTTTTTTTTGCGTTGATACATGTCCCCTGGGGTAGGACCCAGGTCCCCAAACCCTTTTTAGGACAATACCATGCAAATTAGCCTTTAAAATGAGCACTTTTGATTTCGAATGTTCGAGTCCCATAGACATCAATGGGGTTCTAACGTTCGTGCAAATTTTCGGTCCGTTCGCAGGTTCTGGTGCGAACCGAACCAGGGGGTGTTCGGCTCATCCCTATTTGGCATTATATCATCAGATTGATCTTCATTTAGATTTCACATATACGTCAGTTTTTACCAGACCCTTGGTCTGGAGTACTTGTGGGCTCAGCTTCTTTGGTATACTTCTATTTTGACATCACACTTTATTCAACTTGTTTTACCATTTTGTTTTTGGCTAACCATTATGGGGCTTTTGTGGAGCACTGTGGTCCCATTGAATTTTAACTGGGCAATTATTTTTGTGACACAGTAATGTGAGGGGGGGCTTAGAACAGTAATGGGGGTCTGAGGACAGTAATGTGAGGGGTACTGGGAACAGTGTGGGGGAGGCAACTTTGGACAGTAATGGGGGGGGAGGAGGACAGTAATGTAAGGGGGGCTTAGAACAGTAATGGGGGGGAGGACAGTAATGTGAGGTGTACCAAGAACGGAGGGGGGGGACTGTGCACAGTAATGGGGGTTCTGTGGACACTAATGTGAGCAGGGGCTGAGGACAGCAATGTGAGGGGCTGAGGACAGCAATGTGAGGGGCTGAGGACAGTAATGGGGGGGCTGAGGACTGTAATGTGAGGGGGGAGCTGAGGACAGTATTTGAGGATGCTGAGGTCAGTAATGTGAATAGGGGATTTTAATGTGAAGGAGCTGGAATTGTGATCTAAAGGAAGGGCCTTTGATGTGAAGAGGGGACTGTGGACACTGATGTAAGAACAGGATTGAGATATGAGGCTCGGATCAGATCTGTGCATGTGCATTTGCAGGCGCATGTTGAGGATGGGGCAGCCCTACCCACGACAAAGGCAGGAAAATAATTCTTGACCTTTTTTTTAAATCACGCCACACCAAGACATATGGTACTGCAGAACCATGTGGTTAGACTTCATTCTTAATGACACTCCTGCACATCTGTTAAAGTGCAGCATGTTTCTCTGCAAGCCAGGAACACATGCAATTCTGCACATGTTCCGCAGTCACAGAGATGTGAACCTAGCCTATAAAAAGTGGGGGGCTGTGATGTGAAGGATCTGAATCATCACATAAACATGAAATTTGGACCTCTGCTGGAAGAATATTTTACTGACTGAACCTCTGTGATTTTTAATTTAATACCCCAATATACAGTATATATAAATAACACATGCTTTAAGCAAAACTAAAGCAGCAAAATGTAATAAACTGTTTTGATAAGAGCATACAGATAAAGAAAGATTTATGGATGGGGTGAGTTATGCATTATTATAACTGTATACAAAGCTTAATCATCTCTATTTCTTTGTCACTGCTACCAGAACTAATAAAATTAGATTTGCTGCTGTAACTTTTGTAGGGCTTTGCTGAAATTTGTATTCAGGTAGCCATAGATAAGAGTCACAAAGCAAAGCCCTAAAAGTAAACAATAAGGTAAAAATTATACAGACCATATCTGTTTCTGACTAAAAAAAAACAGGGATACAGAAGCAAGATCAATATACTTTCCTATGTATATGCTGTTGCTATGTATATGCTGTTGTATGCTGTTGCTGTAGCTTTTACTGTTTAGCAAATGGAAAGTTTAGCTTTAATTTCACCAGGTTTTTAAAGCCTGACTATCTTGCTATGCATATATTTATAGAAAATACATACATAAGCATGTAAAGGGGCTTAACATAAGGAGTTCATTTATTTGAAGAGAGCATGGATTTCCTTGCGATTAGAAGGATATTGGGGTTGATTTACTAAAACTGTTAGAGGGCAGCTCTGCATAGAAACCAATCAGCTTCCAGATTTTTTGGCAAAGCTTAAAGGGATTGCAAAACTTTCTGTTTTTTCACCTTAATGCATCCTATGCATTAAGGTGAAAAAACACCTGGCAGTCACCGACCCCCCAGCCCCCCCATTTTACTTACCTGATCCCTGGAATGGTGGGGGCATGCTGTCTCTCTGCCCAGGGTTCTCGGCTCTTGATTGGATAGATTGATAGCAGGGCAGTCATTGGCTACCGCTGCTGTAAATCAAACCCAATGACGCGAGCGCCGGAGGGTGGGGCCGAGTCATACATTTGGCGGCTATGGACGCCCGCAAGGTAACCCCCTCAGGAGAGCGCTTCTCCTATGGGGTTATCTGATGTGGGGAGGAGCCATGAGAGTTGCCCAGGGACCCCAGAAGACGAGGTTCGGGGCCACTCTGTGCAAAATGAGCTGCACAGTGGAGGTAAGTATGATATGTTTGTTATTAAAAAAAAGCCTTATGCCACGTACACACAATCGGAATTTTCATTGGGAAAACCTTGGATGGTTTTTCCGACGGAATTCCACTCAAGCTTGGCTTGCATACACATGGTCACACAAAAGTTCTCTGAACTTTTGAACGCGGTGATGTACAAGACGTACAATGGCACTAGAAAAGGGAAGTTCCATACGAGCCCTTTGGGCTCCTTCTGCTAATCTCGTGTTTATCTCATGTTAATAGAAGTTTGGTGAGAGATGATTTGCGCTTTTCAGATCATTACTGCTCTTCAGTTTGTGCTTGGGAGTTCGTATCTGTTCTTCAGTGTGTGTAGTCAGTTCGCATCTGGGTTTCAGTGCATATTATTATAGTACGTATTTGTTTTTCAGTGCATTCTTGTCCGCTCGTTTCTGATTTTCAGCTGGCTCTTCTCAGGCCTTTCTGTATTTCAGTGCTTTCTGTTAGTTCGTTCTGACCAGCCGACCGTTTTTAAGCCATGTTGCGGTTACGTACTCGTCGTAGAGTTCATGCTGTGCAGGGGCTTGGTGTTGGGTTTCTTACTTTGACCCAAGCCCAGTCCATTAACAGGGTGGGGAGGAGTTCATGGACCAAGAATTGGTTGCTTCAGCGTGACCTATTCTGTCATATGCCTTTGTTTCGGGAGATCCAGGAGAATAATCCTGATGATTTCAGGAATTTTCTCCGGATGATGGACCCCTTTTTTCATCGTCTGTTGGCTTTGCTGTCTCCTTATGTTAGCAGGCAGGACACCTGCATGCAGCAAGCCATTACTCCTGGATAGAGGCTAGTAGCCATGTTGTGGTGCTTGGCGACATGGAGAAGTCTGCAGGACCTCAAATTCTCAACAGGCATCTCCCCCCAGGCTCTGGGGATCATTATTCCAGAGACCTGTTCTGCCATTATACAGGTCCTGCAGAAGGACTATATTAAGGTAAGTTTTCTCCTTTAACATTACATTCTATGTATTTAATAGTCTCTTAACAATGTATTTTTTCAGCTCCATAGTAGTGCTTTACCCTAAACACCTCCTAAAATGTGTACAAATGTTATTGTTGTCCTTAAATTCAGGCAGAGTGTCATAATCCTTTTTTTGGGGGTCCCAAACTCATCTAGAACCCCCCTAAAATTTTTACAATGGGCCATCAGAGGGGGTGAGAAATCTGATAAGTGTACCTTATCTTTTTGTCTTTAAATACTCCTTAAAACAAATGTTATACTTTTGTTGGCCAAGAATGTTTGTGTCTAATCTGTTTGCAATGTTACATGCAAAAGTACAAATTTTTTCTGGTTTGACTCCACAGTTTCCTTCAACGCCACAGGAATGGCAGACTGTGGCCTCCCAGTTTGCCGAGCGGTGGGACTTTCCCAACTGGGGCAATCGATGGGAAATATTGTCCACATCGTCCCACCACCCCACTCAGGGTCATACTATTTTAACTATAAGGGGTTTCATAGTACTGTGTTGATGGCGGTATTGTCTGCGACATAGGAGTTTTTATATGTGGACATGGGGAAGAATGGCTGGATGTTGGATGGTGGAGTCTTTGCCCAGACCGAGTTCTACCGACGTCTCCAGAGTGGTGGCTTGGGATTCCCACCTACTGAAGAGAACATGGAAGGACTCCTATTTGTGTTTGTCACAGATGAAGCATTTGGTCTGGGTGAACATCTGATGAGGCCATTCCCCCAGAGGACCCTCACCCCAGAGAAGAGGTTTTTTAATTACTGGCTGGCCAGAGCCAGAAGAGTGGTGGAGAATGCATTTGGTATAATGGCCAGCTGGTTCTGTCTATTCCTTACGGCAATCAACATGGCAGAGTATAAACTGAATCACATAGTGCTAGCATGCTGTATTCTACATAATTATTTAAGGAGAATTATATGGCCTCAGTTGGGCCTGAGGCCGCAATTTAGGACATAAATCCAATGACGGCCCTGGAAGCTGGCCGTTCTGGCTTGCCCCCCCAAAGTGCCCGTGATGTGCAGCAAAAGTATCTGGACTATTTTATGGGTAGGGGGGCCATTGCTATGCCAGCAGATTTTTGATTCTCTTCTAAGATTAAAAATTATTTTGATCTGAAATCATCTTGAATTTGATTTACTGCTTGTGTTTTAGTTGTCTCCTAGGTTCTCCTAGTGCACTTGTAGTGCCAAGTGGATTTTGCTTTATAAAATAACCCCCATTGTCACTGTAAACACCAACTTAATACAAAAACAGGTATTGAGCATTGAAAGAAGAAGCCACACATTGTTGAGTATAAAAACTTTTACTCCGTGCACATTCACATGTGCGTTGTAAAACATTTTTCTACCAAAAATACATCTTTGTTTAATTAAGTTTGAAATTTTTAGTTTTATATTTTGCTTTAACAGGCATGTTTCAAACCATAACATACACAACTCTGAAACGTACAAAGTTCAACATACAAAAAGTTAAGGCAATATCAGACATGAGTATGTCAAAATTGTTTTTGATCTTGCCGTCATCAGATGGGGTGATGTCACCCCTGTAAAAGCCAAATTTTGAAGATGCACAAAAATTGGGATTCAAAATGGGGATTTCCCTCCTGATCCCATGGCTAATGTCAACATGTGCTAGCTCCCATCATGGGGGATCAAAGGACGTGTTTTGGGGGTGCAACCCCTTCCTCTCACCTACTAGAGTTGCGAGGAAGGGGTTGCACCCACAAAACGCGTACATTAATATCCCATGATGGCAGATAGCACATGTTGACACACTGTGTGCATCTTAAAAATTTGGCTTTTAAAATGTATTAAAACTTTAGGAAATTTCTCCAAAAAATTCTAAAATGGTGTAATTTTGTTGTTATTTAGATTCTCCGTAATACATCAATCATGTTCTTCATTTTTTGTTCAACATCATTGGTTTTTTGCTTTATGATGTCTAAATCCCGACTACACACCATTATGTCCTGGATTAGCATTTGTGCACTTGCACTGGTAAAATGAGGAGATTGTTCTTCCACAACATGCACATCACCTAAAATCAAAAAACACACCAGCTGTGGTCTCAGACACTCACCTGTTGTGGTCACTATTTCAACCACGTCATCCACCTCTCCTTCCTCCACATCCTCAGGTTGTGGTGTGCTGAGTTCCCCTTCTTTAGGAGGTGGGGGGTTCCTGGTGTCCTCAGACATCCCAAGTCTTTTCTCCCCTGTGAGAATTAAACAAAAGGTATGCTTAGCACACAGATATTTGAGGCCAGAAATAGGAATATGAAACATTGCTTGGAAGTGTGGTACAATTGTCTGTTTTGGCAGAGTTCCAAGCTGAATACATGATTTTTTCCCTTACCAAAGCTGGAATACTTACCTTTTTTGGACAATATTCACACATGGAGACACCCCTAGTATGCGCTGGTGCACCTGTGTGGGACACCCTAAAAAGTTTGTTCTGGTGTCCCACACTAGTGCTCCTGAGTCCAGATGTGCAAACAGCTGCTGAGTGTCCTCTCCTTACATTACACTGAATCAAGTTTGCATTTCACTCTAGTTACAAACACATCTAGACAACAATGTACTAAACTTCTTTTAATACAAATAGGCATGACCAAATGTAGTTAATCCTGTATCTGCAAAAAACATTGTATTATTAGTGGGTGAACGAATGATGTTTACTATGACTGATTACTGTGCCCACGAGACTGAAAGTTGCTATTTAAAACTGTACAACAGTAAAGAAAAGCACATGGAGCAGCATGCAAGTAATAATAATAATAATAGGAACACAGGACAAATACTTACTTTTTAGAAGCAGTTTCTTGATCCTTCTGTACTGATTCTGCTTCCTCAATCTCAGGTCTGACCAGCGTTTCCTCAATTGCTCCTTGGATTGTCGTACCCCAAAATTCCTGTGCAGACTTTTCAGAACTTTAGACATGATCTTGGCCTTTCTCACATGTGGGTTTAGATAAGGGCCACCCTAAGATTCCCAGAAGAAACAGCAAAATTTTGCAACCGCTTAGAGGTGCCTCTGGTGGAAATCCCGGGCTGGTGGGTAAAGACTGGGGATACAGAAACCCCTGGGGAGCAGCAGGCTTGGAGGCCAGTATTTAAAATGAAAAAACCATAAGTGGAGCAGTTACACGAGCTAATGAAATAGAATTTGCTGAGCTACGGGGAGGTGGGTTTGGGGGGCGGGGATGGCGGGGGGGGAACAGCCAGGCATGGGTACCCCACTGTTTTAGGGGGAGCATTGGGTCTGGGGTTGCCCAGTCCAAGCTCAACCTCAAGGGGGACAACCGAAGGGCCGGGAGGAGTTGGAGGGGCCATGGTTTTTCAGGTCATGGGATGGCCTAGCACCCCCACAGGGGAAAGGGAGGGACGGGGGAGATGGGAGGGAAGAGGGAGGGGAAGGAGGGAGAGGGTGGTTAGGGGAGGAGGGAATAGGCAGGGGCTGAAGTCCAATAAGAACTTCCAACGAATAAATTCATATTATAGGTCTCTTGGACACCACTCTGTTGCAGGGCTTAGAAAAGGTTTCCTGAAGTACAGATGAGTAACATAAAAATAATATCATATAATGTACGCGATTTGAACGCACACATTAAGTGTGCCAACATCTTGCAGGAATTAAAATTTCTTGGGGCTGATGTGGTATTCCTTCAGGAGACTCATTTTCTCCTGGAGAAAAAACAAAAAATCTTCTCCAGGGATTTTCCAGTTTGGTTGTATGGTGATTCACCCACACTGCGTGCAAAAGGTGTAGCCATAGGGTTTGCCAGGGGAGTAAGGTTCGATTTACATCAGAGAAGGACGGACCCAGAGGGACGGTTTTTGTTCCTGAAAGGGAAACTTAACGGCATTGAATGCTCACTGGCAAACATATATGGCCCAAACAAAAATTCAAATAGATATTTGATCGAGAGGATGGCCGAATTTTTGGAATTCAAGGAAGGTCTAGCTATAATGGCTGGCGACTTCAATTTGTGCCTGGAGCCAGGGAAGGATAAATCGTCCCATGCGTGGGGGACGAGCTCGGCCTGGAATAATAGAGTGAGACAGAAACTGCACCAGTCCCAATTGGTGGACGTATGGAGGGCGCAGCATGTTAATAGCAGGGACTATACGTTCTACTCCCCCGTGCATGGGACTTATTCTAGATTGGATTTTTTTCTGATCGAACATCGCTGGCTGGAGGCGGTTGCTAGTTCTAATATCGGGGTAATGACCTTCTCTGACCATGCGCCTATAAGCTTAACAGTAAATACAGGACAGATTAATAATAAGAGCCCTAGCTGGAAGTTAAACGAAGAACTAATAAACGATAAAGAGATAGGGGATCTGGTATTAAAGGAATTAGAGTTCTATTTTAAAACTAACGAAACAGCAGAGGTCTCGGAGTCAATAGTATGGGAGGCACACAAAGCCTATATTAGGGGGATCTTGATTAAGGCAGGTGCGGAAAAGAAGAGAAAGAGAAGGGAAGAAAAACTTGAAATAATGAACAAGATATTAGAACTTGAGCAGAAGCACAAAATAGATGGGGGGAATGAGGTGCTTCTAAGACTCCATAATAAAAGAGAGGCCATGAGAACTTTAATCGAACAAGAAACACGAGTAATGTACAACCTACTAAAGAAAGTGAGATATGTGGGAGGAAACAAACCGGGGAAGTATCTAGCAAAGATCCTAAAAAAAAGAAGACCAATAACTACATAGAGAAAATCAAGAATTTAGACGGGGAGGTAAAGTACAGAACTAGTGAAATCGCCAAAACCTTTCAAAACTACTATGAGGGACTGTACTCCATCAATAACATGATCTCAAAAAGCGAGGCAGACAAAAAAAGGGAGAGAACCAAAGTTTTTTTTCAGGAACTAGGACTAAAGAAAATAGAAGAAGATAAATATAATCTACTAGAGGGCCCCATTACAGAAGATGAAATTAAAAAAACATTGAGGGAGACGTCAGCGGGGAAAAGCCCTGGGCCAGATGGTTTCTCCGTACTGTATTATAAAAAATTCCAAGACCTCTTAATTCCTAAATTATGTACGTACATGAATGGGATAGGTGTAAAGTGGGAGATGGGGAAAGAAGTGTTAGAAGCAATTATTACCATTATATTGAAGGAGGGCAAGGACAGTTCACTCTGTTCTAGCTATAGACCAATAGCGCTTCTCAATGCGGACACAAAATTGTTTGCGAAAATTCTGGCCGGGAGAGTGAAGAACATTCTGAATGACATGGTCCATCCAGATCAGGTGGGATTCACTCCGGGAAGGGAGGGACGGGATAATGGGATCAGAACCCTCATGGTAACCCAAAAAATGAGGGACAGTGGAGCCCCAGGTCTACTCCTGTCAATAGACGCTGAGAAAGCTTTTGACAGGGTAGACTGGGGCTTTATGTTCTGTATGTTGAAGAGATAGGATTTGGGCCAATTATGACCAGATGGATAAAGGCGCTGTATGCCTGTCCTTCAGCAAGGGTCAAAGTTAACGGAACTCTATCTGAGCCGTTTGTAATGACTAACGGAACGAGACAAGGATGCCCACTGTCCCCCCTTCTGTTCGTGTTGACGCTTGAGCCCTTGCTAGCAAGCATAAGGCAGAACCCGGATATCTCAGGTGTATTTGATGGAGACGAAGAACACAAATTGGCTGCCTTTGCAGATGACATCCTTCTGTATATCACCAGACCTAGAATAACTCTCCCAAATCTGCTTAAAACTTTGAAAGAATATGGGGAAATATCAAATTTTAAGATCAATCCGGCCAAATCTGAAATACTAGAAATTAATTAGATGGATAAAAAAGATCGTATGGTCCACAAAGAATTCCCATTTGCGTGGGGAAAAAAGGAGATAAACTATCTTGGGATAAAGATAACAGGGAATAGAGAGTTATTGTTCCAGGTTAATTTTGTTCCTCTCCTTAATGAGGTCAAGGGAGAGTTGAATAGAATCACAAGAGGACAGCTGTCATGGGGGGGTAGAATTAACATCATTAAGATGGCAATATTGCCAAAGATTTTATTTAAAATGCAAATGCTCCCCATCCCATTACCACAAGCATATCTCAAAAAATTGCACTCACTTTTTATAAAATTCATTTGGAGGGGGAAAAAAACGCGTATAAGTTATGCAACACTGGTCAGGGACGAAGAGAAGGGGGGCTGGGGCGCACCAGACATAAGATGTTATCACGAAGCAATCATTTTATCAAGAATTATAGACTGGGCAAAAGGAAATAAAGATAAGCGTTGGGTGAAAATGGACAAAGTAAAGTAATTTGGATACCTCCACTTTTTAGGAAACTTAGTTCTGAGGCACATATTATCACTAGACACACTTTAAAAGTATGGGACAATTTGCATAAAAGGGAGAAATGGGAGTATAACTCCCCTTTAATCCCTTTGAGGGACACGGAATTTTTTGCACCAGGAATGGAGATTTTGAGTGGGAGATGGATCTTGCAAGGAGCACAGCTTAAGGATGTTATGAAGAAGGGTAAACTTTGTTCATTTCAGGACTTAAAAAATAACCCTCAATAGATGGCGATATCTTCAACTAAAAAACTTCGTTGAAATGCTCCCCCAACCTATTAGAACGATGGACAACCTACAGCCGTTAGAGAAACTCTGTGTCGGTCAGATAGGGAAGAAGGGGATTTCTAAGATCTATAGGGTATTGATGGATCTGAAGGGTACAGACATTCCAGTATATATAAAAAAATGGGAGACAGAATTAAATTCAAAACTCAAAAATGATGAGGCTACAATTCTATTAAAGCGAGTTCACAATACCTCAGTAAATTATAAAGTGTCTGAGTTAAATTAATATAGAGAAATATAGGACTTTGAGGAGGTGGGGTGGTCTGGGGGGGGTGGTGGGGTGGGGAAGGGAAGGGGGCTCAAGTTAGGGGAGGCTTTAGATACGATCTAATCGATACTGTTGATGAGGGATGCTGCGGTGTTGCAAGCATGAAGATTAAATCAAAACGATATTTGCAAAAAAAAAAAAAAAAAAAAGTAACAAAGGCCACTATGATGTGAGTAACGAGTCAGGAAAGTATTGAACGGTAAAGTTGAAACTTTTGCCCCCAAAAATGGACACTGATTTGGCAAAGAAAAAAAAAAAAAAAAAAGGTAAGGTCCATACTTCCCATCATAGTCGTCCCTCTTCAAGATGTCCACAATCTCCACCATCTCTACAAAGGACATATTTGAGGCCTTATATCTCCTCCGGGATCGTGATGTTTCTGGCTCTGGGCTTTCCTCGTTGTTACTGGAATTATACATCTGCTGTGTCTCCGCCATGTCCTATCCCACTGCGCTGAAAGAGAAGGGGCGGTCAATATTCTAGAAAGAACGTCAGGGGTCGGGTGATGTGGGCGGAGTTTCACGCATGTGCAGTGTATATAAAGTGTAACGCGCGTGCGTTGGACATACGATCTGTAAGTGGAGGAAGTGCCGATCGTGAGAATGGTAACATTTTAACTTGGGGCATTAGTGGCCTATACTGCTTCTAGATTGAGGCCTATATTGTGATTAGGGATGAGCCGAACACCCCCCTGTTCGGTTCGCACCAGAACATGCGAACAGGAAAAAAGTTCGTTCGAACACGCGAACACCGTTAAAGTCTATGGCACACGAACATGAATAATCAAAAGTGCTAATTTTAAAGGCTAATATGCAAGTTATTGTCATAAAAAGTGTTTGGGGACCCGGGTCCTGCCCAAACAATAAAAGTGTAATATCCCTTTAAATTTCGTACCTGGGGGGTGTCTATAGTATGCCTGTAAAGGGGCGCATGTTTCCCGTGTTTAGAACAGTCTGACAGCAAAATGACATTTTGAAGGAAAAAACTCATTTAAAACTACCCGCGGCTATTGCATTGCCGACAATACACATAGAAGTTCGTTGATAAAAACGGCATGGGAATTCCCCAAAGGGGAACCCCGAACCAAAATTTAAAAAAAAAATGACGTGGGAGTCCCCCTAAATTCCATACCAGGCCCCCCCTTACCATTTCACACAGGGGGGGGCCGGGATCTGAGGGTCCCCTTGTTAAAGGGGGCTTCCAGATTCCGATAAGCCCCCCGCCCGCAGACCCCCACAACCACCGGCCAGGGTTGTGGGGATGAGGCCCTTGTCCTCATCAACATGGGGACAAGGTGTTTTGGGGGGCTACCCCAAAGCACCCTCCCAATGTTGAGGGCATGTGGCCTGGTACGGTTCAGGAGGGGGGGCCGCACTCTCGTCCCCCCCTCTTTTCCTGCGGCCTGCCAGGTTGCGTGCTCGGATAAGGGTCTGGTATGGATTTTTGGGGGGACCCCACGCCGTTTTTTTTTTTTTTTTTTTTTGGCACGGGGTTCCCCTTAAAATCCATACCAGACCTGAAGGGTCTGGTATGGAATTTAGGGGGAACCCCACGTCATTTTTTTTTTTAATTTTGGCCGGGGTTCCCCTTAATATCCATATCAGACCTGAAGGGCCTGGTATGGAATTTAGGGGGACTCCCACGTCATTTTTTTTTTTAAATTTTGGTTCGGGGTTCCCCTTTGGGGAATTCCCATGCCGTTTTTATCAATGAACTTCTATGTGTATTGTCGGCAATGCAATAGCCGCGGGTAGTTTTAAATGAGTTTTTTCCTTCAAAATGTCATTTTGCTGTCAGACTGTTCTAAACACGGGAAACATGCGCCCCTTTACAGGCATACTATAGACACCCCCCAGGTACGAAATTTAAAGGGATATTACACTTTTATTGTTTGACTTTAAGCATTATTAAAATCACTGCTCCTGAAAAAACGGCCGTTTTTAAAACTTTTTTTTGCATTGATCCATGTCCCCTGGGGCAGGACCTGGGTCCCCAAACACTTTTTATGACAATAACTTGCATATTAGCCTTTAAAATTAGCACTTTTGATTTCTCCCATAGACTTTTAAAGGGTGTTCAGTGGCATTCGAATGTGCCGCGAACACCCCAAATTGTTCGCTGTTCGGCGAACTAGCGAACAGCCAATGTTCGAGTCGAACATGAGTTCGACTCGAACTCGAAGCTCATCCCTAATTGTGATAAGATTGTGAGAGTTTAGCCTGACATTTGGGTTTTTCTCTTGTTTTTTTGTCTTGCAGAAATAATGAATCCATTCAAAAAGCCTGAGTTTATGAGCCAGTTTATGGATAGGTACAGGGAACTGCCCAGTTTGTGGCAAGTCAAACATAATTTATATCATAACAGACCAGCTAGGAAGGCAGTGCTAGAGAAACTGTTGGAATTTGAGAAGACGGAGGTCCCCAACGCAGACAGTGATTTTTTGGACAGGAAAATTTGTAGCTTGAGGAGCACATACAAGAAGGAGCGTAATAAGGTTCTGGCATCCCAGAGGTCAGGAGCAGCAGTAGAGGATGTGTATGTACTCAGTTTGTGGAATTACAACAAAATGCTTTTTCTGGAAGACCAGACTTAAGTGAAGTAATTACTTTCCACACTTCCTCCCCCCCCAGCGGAGGCTTCCGAGGACCAACCTGGGCCTTCCATCCAGGAAGAAGTGGAGGAGCCCAGCTTGAGGCAGCTATGTCTACATATTTCTTGTCCTAAAATGAATGATGTTAACTAGATGTTATTATTGATAAGAAATTAATGATTGAACAAAAAGTGTTTTACACACTTTTCTGAGTTCGTCTATCCTCCTCCTCCTCCTCCACCTCCTCCACCTCCTGCCACAACTCGACAAACAAAGCCACAGCATGCAGGGAAGCGTGCAAGTAAGACAAGAGAGTGATGGCCTGGGTTTAGTCTGGTCTGACAGAAGATCAGGCTGTTGTAGTACCACAGCCTGGGGACATATATGTGATCTGCTGCTGTTCCTGATCTCTCAGGAGTCTAGGACCAGATTGTGCTCCCTATTGTATGGACTCCTCAGGCTACCAATTTTCTTTTTCAAATAGTTAATGTGTGCCCTGGGGTCCAAAGGCTTGGAATAAATATAAATGGTAATTTTGTTTTCAGCAAATACTTGCCTATGTGTTTTTATTTAAAAAGGACAGTTTGTTTGTGAGTAGGAAGGTACATTTCAAAAATACAATGTCAAATTAATAAGAGACACCAACCTCCTTGAGGTTAAAAAAATACAAGATAATAATGTTGATGTGGTAACTTGATACACAAAAAAAAAAAAAAAATTATGGAGATCACTAGAAAATAAATTTAAAATAATCAAAAAAAGGAGATCTTGATTTAAATAAAAAAGGGAAAAAAATCACTATAAACAATATATCTAAATATTATCATGGAGATCTGGCTTTAAAAAATAAAAATACTATTAAGGAGATCACAAGAAATAATAAAGAAATAAGTTTGTCAGAACTCTGTGTGAATATCAGCAGCAAAACAACCTCATTCTTCTAGCATTATAAAGAACAAAAGAATGCGCTGCATTAAAAGATCCAAAAATTTACAGCGTGACGAATGTGCTATCTCCATTACGAATGCTAGTTTTACCAGACCGAGCGCTTCCGTCTCGTACGTGATTCTGAGCATGCGTGTTTTTTTGCGCGTCGGAATTGCATACAGACGAATGGAATTTCCTATAGGAACTTTTTCCAAGGGAAAAATAGAGACCCTGCTCTCTATCTTTTGCTGGCGGGAATTCGGCCAGCAAAAGTCCGATGGAGCGTACACATGGTCGGAATTTCCGACCAAAAGCTCACATTGGACTTTTGCTGGCAGAATTTCTGATAATGTGTACGCGGCATTACAATCACTTTAATTGAACAACCTGAAGCTAGAAGCTGATTGGCTACCATGCACAGCTGCACCAGATTTTGCACTCTTCAGTTTTAGTAAATCAACCCCATTGTGTTCCTGGGTGTGGTACTTCCTGAATGGCTCCTTTCAGGGTATCCCAGGAAAACTAATTGGAGGCAGGTAACCATACCTCCCAACTTTTTGAGATGACAATGAGGGACACCTATTACCAAAAGTATGTAGGCATAGTAAACACCCCCTGCCACACCCTGTAAATGAGAATTATATATAAAAAAAGATTTGGTAACCCCACCAGTGTTTATTTTACCACTACTAGTCCTTTATACTGGCTTTTGAAATTTACAAATGCAGCAATTTAGAAATCGGATAAAGGATTTAGCATTGGGAAACACTTTTTGAAAGATAAAAAGTGCATTTTTTATACAACTATATAGATCAAAATGAGGGAAAAATGAAGAGGAAATAAGAACAGAGGGACTTTGTTTCAAATCAGGGACAGTCCCTCGAAATCAGGGACAGTTAGGAGCTATGGGTAAGCGATGTGAGCTAAAGTTGTCATTTGATTTTGTAAGGTGAGCTGACCTGAGCAACACAAAGGGGTTGACTAAGGCCTCTTTCACACTTGTGCAACTTGTCCTGCAACTTGGGACTGCAAAGATGACACGTTATAACCCATAATTTCCAATTAGTACCATTCATATCTGAGTGACTTCAAAGTAGTCCCTGCACTACATTGGTCCAACTTTGATGCGACTTGAGGTCAGATTACATAGACCTCAAGATTACACAGGTATTGCTTCAACTCCAAGTTTGAAAGGGGCCTTACTAAAACTGGAGAGTGAAAAATCTGGTGCAGCTGTGCATGGTAGCCAATCAGCTTCTAACTTCAAGTATAACCTCACCTTTTAAAAAAAAAATAATAAATGCACATCTTTTTGCAGGTAAAAAAATGTGCACATATTATTTTCTTTTGACTTGGAGCCTGTAAAACACTACACCCATGATCAAAAGATCACAGGTGCTATGTTGGACTCCTACAGACTTGTCAGTGTATCTGTCTGCTCGTACCTCGTATGAGCAGGCAGATACACACTGACAGGAAAAAAGAATAAACTAATACAGCGCTCCAGAAGGTCCCCTGTTCATTGTCAAAACAGGAAGTTGGGATGGGGGATGTGGTGGCCAGTGCAATTGTAACATTTTGCACCCTAAATATGGGTGTAACAAGTAACATGTTATAAAAGGTGAACTTATCCTTTCAGCTTCTTCAATTAATCTTTGACAAACAGTTGCACCAGATTTTGCACTCTCCTGCTTTAGAAAATCAACCAAAAAAGCCTCCTCGGTTATATAACTTGAAAGTAGGATAGATGCATGCTATTATGCAGAGAAATATTTAAACCTGAGATTGCTGCTGCTGTCACTTATGTGCTCCCACAGAAAAACAGTAAATAAAATGTAAATAAGACAGCACTGCATAGGTATACAAACACACAAAAATAAAAACAAATCAAAACTAGTGTGCAATATAAGTGTTCAAACAAAAGTCCAATAATATTATATAAAGTGATCATTTCTTGTGGGGAGATGTGAATTGTTTCTTTGCTCCAAACAACCTCCATATCCATAGTGCTCCCGCCACCACATGCAATGCTCACTCACCTCCTTACAAGACTCTGCTAGGGGTCAAACACACCTTGCACTCTGTGCAACTCTCCCTTCAGGAAATCCTCACTGGTTCTTGGTAACCTCTGTTGGACTCTCAAGAAACAAGCAATGATCTACATCTGATAAGGGTTCCTTCCACTGTGCTACTTCAGACTTGAATCCAGTGTAATCCACATTAGCTGCCGGTAGTTTCAAAAATACATGGAAAAAATAGAAAGTGCCTCCAATAGTGCAGTATCCGAGGGATTAAAAATGAACCTCTCCACCCCAGCTAATATACAACTCACATTTATTAAAAAGTTTTAAAAGCATAGATAATACATCAGAAAGGTATCACTCAGTTGTGACAAGATTCCACCGCCAGGCTCCACCTCGACTAGTTTCACCACCTCACACGTGGCTTCATCTGGAGGAATGAGCCAAACGGCTATGGTGGGGTCAATTTATAGTATACATAATTAAAAGATTGGTTACCATGTATGTACGTTCCTGGGACGCCCGCTCATGCGCAGTTGTTATACATCGTATGGCTGAAAAACTGAGATATATTACCATAATGCAGAGGTAGAACCATAGTGGAAGCGATATCTTGCCAGATATCTAACATACAGCATAAAAATACTGGGAAATCTCACTAGAAATTGACAATATTAAATAATAAACACCTATAAGTGATTTACAGTACATCAAGGATATATAGCAATAAAAAGAATTATACTAGAAAACATAAAATGATTTCACTATGACTCTAAGTGAGTTACTATAGAGTCATATGTTATAAATGCTCATAAAGTGCCATTTATCTCACCTAGGAAGATAATGGTAGTGATTAATTAGATATGATGAGGGAATGACATGGTATTTAAAAACATAATCTAATACTAAGAAGGGAATGATACAGTAAGAAATATGACGTTTAGAAAGAAATGAAAAATCATTTATGAAACAATTAATGTCAAACTCAATATTATGTCCTGACGGGTGTAAAGTTTTCATTTCATATATCCAGAAGGATTCACGCTGGCTCAAAGTATTAACCTTATTGGTGCCCTTCCATTGGGGATGGTATTTTTCTATTCCCCAAAACAAAAGAGAGGAGGGGTCTTTATTATGGTGGGTGGCATAATGTTTAGAGATACTATGTTTGGGATAGGCATTGGTAATATTTTGTACATGTTCCCGGATTCTTTTCCACATTGGTCGTTTAGTACGGCCAATGTACTGAATTTGGCAAGGGCACTGAAGGGCATAAACTACCCCCTCTGTTCTACATGTAATGCAATCCCTTGGTATTCTTTTCCTGTTGTGGTAGCTAAAAACTTGTTTCTTTTGGTGTTCTTTCTCTTTGTCCTAGCACAAGCGTAGCATTGTCTGCATGGAAAAAACATTTTCCTGAAAAAAATTTAAAATCTGGTGTTTTTGGAGGGTCTACTATATTTTTAGCAATTTTATCCCTTAATGTTGGGGCTCGTCTATACGTGAACTTTGGATAAGATGGTAATACCTCCCTAAGATGTTTATCAGCAGTTAGTACGGGCCAATGTTTTTTAAACACCTTTTCTATCTCTCTGTGTTGTACTCCATAATTGAGAATGATGGGCATGGAATCTTGAAAGGCATTCTGTTTTGGGTTGTCTTCTATTAAGGATGGTCTGTCTATTGCATTCACCATTTCTATTTGTTGTTTAATGTGATCTTCTTGGTAGCCTTTTTCGAGAAAAACCTCTGACTAATTAGATCAACCTGCTCTCCGTAATCCCCATCATCAGTACAGTTTCTCTTCAGCCTCATAAATTGGCCTTTTGGCACATTTTGCAGCTAAGAGTGTAATGACAGCTTTTCATAGGTATGTAACCATTCCTGTCTACCATTTTAAAAAAAGTTTTGGTTTTGAATTTTCCTTCTGTCCCTGATATGGTGAGGTCCAAAAAGTGTATTTGTTTTGTATCATGTTCCCATTTAAACAATATACTCAGGTCATTCTGGTTGAGCTTGTTTAAATAATAGATCAATGCAGTTTCAGTGCCTTTCCAGACAATGAACACATCATCAATATACCGTTTCTATAGGAGTAGCTCCCTCGGCATATCTTGATAAATTGCTTTTTCTTCCCATTGAGCCATAAAGATATTAGCCACGCTTGGGGCAAACTTTGCCCCCATGGCAATACCCTTAATTTGTTTGAAATAATTGTTATTGTGCCAAAAGTAATTATGTGACAGACAATACTCCAAACTCTCCAACAAAAAAGCCAGCTGTTTCCTTGGTAGTTCACTTAGGTGTTTCAATGCCCATTGTGTTGCTTTAATTGCTTCCTGGTGACCAATGATTGTATATAGGGAATTGACATCCGCTGTAGCTAATATACAAGAGCCATCTACTTTGGTTTCTTCTAAAAGTCGGATGAGCTGCTTCGTGTCCCTCAAATATGCTTTGGTTTTCTGTTCTAACGGTTGTAAATGGAAGTGTAGGTATTGACCCATCCTCGTCCCAACTGATTGGATTCCATTAACAATGGGACGTCCAAGCGGATTCGTGTTGTCCTCATGCAGTTTGGGAACCGTGTATATAATAGGGATCCTGCAGGTATTAGGCACCAAATATCTACTTTCTTTTTTGTTCAGTATGCCTTTCTTAATGCCCTTGTCCACTAGATTCTCCAATTCATTTTTTATAACTCCTTGTAAGATTGCTTTTCAATGGAATATATGTTTCGCTCTATACCAATTGTCTTTTCAGTTCGGCCTGATATGCTTCTTTTGTTTGTATGACCAATCCCCCCCTTATCCGCTGGTCTAATCACTAGATTATTTTCTATTCTCTAATCGTTTGATTCCTATTTCTATGTTCTTGGCTTCCCTTTTTTTCAATTGCATACTCTGTAAATCTTCCACCACCATCTTTTTAAAGACTTCAATATGACCATTGTCACTAACTGGTGGGTTAAATAAAGATTTGTTCCTCAGTGACGTGTGTTGGAAGATTTCTTCTTTACATATCACCTTTTTCTCCAGGGGTTGAGAAATCATATATCTTTTAATGTTTAGTTTTCTTCTGTATTTTTAGATATCCACATAGATATTAAATTTGGTCATATTTCTTACTGGCACATATTTCAATCCCCTATCTAAAACAATTGTTTCCTCTTCCATTAAATTAAAGATTCCTTCTCCTAATATTCTCTTTTTTGTTTGTTTCTTGTATCCTGCTCTGCATCCACTTTTCACTGGTGGACTTCTTCTTGACCTGTCATCTCTGTCTATCCGTTTGGGGGTCCATTCCTGTTTCCACTCCTCTAAAAAATGCCTCAGGATTCTGTTGGCATCCCAGTTATCCCTCAAAGATTCATATCTATTTTGAGTTAATAGGGGGCTTCTTCCTTGGTGGTAATTATTTTGCTGTGGTTCCTGTTTATAATATGTTGGTGGGGGGGTTCTTGTTCAGTGACCATAGTCACGTTGATTCTCATGTCTTTGGTGAGCCGGTCCTGGGCTCCTTCTTTCATTTCTTTGGTTTCCATAATGCTGATATCCTTGATTGTGATTTGCATAATTATTAGGTTCTCTATAGGGATAATAGGGTCTTCCCCCTCTACCGTGATTTCCACCTCTGTGACCTCCTCTATGGTAACCTTGATCTTTCCTTTGTCTCCACGGTCCCCTGGGTGTTTGGTAATTGCCCTGTTGTTGATTAGGTTGAGGTGCAGGATGTCTCGTGTCTTGTGTATTGGTTACATTTGCACCATTTGAAGATATTCTTACTTCCTATTCTGGTGTTGAGCTGGCTGAGGGTAGTTCTCCTTCCTTCAGTTTATTCTGCCATTTGAAAACTGAATTGGTACTATAGTCATTTGTATCCCTTTGATATTTTTTTCTTTTTACGATTCTTGATCTCCTAATCTTTAAACTCCAAATCATTATTTAGCTGATTATCTAGAGCTGTAAACTCTGGCAGATCTTTTAAGGCTCCAAATATTAAAGAAGGAAACCATCCAAGTTGATCATAAACGTTGCCACCATCCCTGGGTTTAAGAAATAAAAAAAACCCAAAAAGGTTGATGGGACTTTCAAGGCAACAGAGTAGTTACAAAAAAAATTTTTATTAAATACAAAAAAGAAAATATACAAAATGACAATAAGCATATAGACATATAAGTAGAAAATTATAACAATAGAACCACTAAAAACAATGGTGTGAAGTGGTCATGATGCTTGTGCAGTCTTCCACACAGCCCTACGTGTTTCGGGACTTATGCAAGGCGTCCCTTCATCAGGGACCATCGGTGGAGAAGAATCGCACTATCAGAGTTAAAAAAGAGTATATCAATAATCTGTTACATGAATATATTACATAATTGCTCTACATCATTAAACCATTCGGTATTACATTCCCATATAGGAGAAACATACTCAGACATATCACAATTAGAATCTCATTGCTGAGACCGCGGCGGCGACCATGTCAAGTAACAACACCCCAGGATCCAGAGGGGAAACCTGAGGAGTGTGGCTGGCCCCACCTTATCCACACTGGTCCACCCAGGCAACACCAAAGAGGCAGCGCTTACCGAGGAGTATAGTACCACAAATGTAGACCAGAGCTGTATCTGAAAAGGTATATATAACTGTCAAACATAGTCTATAGCCCAACGATCATGAGTTTCCATAGTATAGTCTAAAGCTTATTGATAAGGCTAAAGTAAGTAAATAGTGTCCTACCTCAACATAGTAGGAGCCCAGGGGAGGATAGGAGGGAAGGGAGACAGGAGGAGAAGATCGGACCTGGGACTGGGTATATGGTACAATGTATCAAGGAATCGCTCCCAAATAAGCTGCTTGAAATGTCTTATATCACTCTGCCAATGACAAAGCGACAGCAGAGACCAAGTGTCAGCAGGCATTTCTCATTGTAAACATCTTCAAAAACACCACGTTTTACAGAAAGCAGATGAAGAACACTTTCAGGGTAATGGGAGCTACTACAAATATGGTACCAACAGCGTGCTGGGATCGTCCACCCGTCCACTTCACTGCTGCCCGGAACACTGACACTGGCCCACAGCCAAAATGGGTTTAAAAGGCACAGGGTGACGGCATCTGACGCGGCTCCGCTCAACGTGCGGTGTCATCGTGTCAGTACGTCACCGTCCAGGGGAGGGGGCAGGCTCCCTAGGAGAAGTCATGACACGGCGCCGCTCTATAGCGGGGTGGAAGGAAGCCTTAAAGGAAGACTGGAGAGTGCTGGCCTGGGTTCAGTCTGGCCTGCCAGAAAATGCAGTCTGTCATAATACCACAGCCTGGGTACATAAATGTCATCTGCTGCAGCTTGTGATCTCAGGGAATCCTGGACCATCTTGCGCTCCCTATTATAAGTGCTTCTCATGCCATCAATTAGGGCCTTCAAACAGGGGATGTCTGCTGTGGGGATCACTGGCTTCACAAATTCCAGCAATTGATCCAGTGCTGCCTTCCTCTTTGGTTTATTGTTATAAAAGGGGTGGTTTACCTGCCACAGACAGGGCAGCTCCCTGTACATATCAATGAATATGGGGTTAAAGTCCTCATTGTTGAAAAGATCCATTTTCTCTGCAAAACACAACACAAAACAAACACTAATGTCAGGCAAAACTCTCCTAATCTTGACCCAATATAGGCCTCAATCAATAAGCAGTATAGGCCACTGATGCACCAACCTAAATTTGTACCTTCGTTATAACGATCGTCGCTTGCATTTCTTCATCCCCCACTCACAGATTGTACGTACGACACACGCGCGTTCCGCTTTATATACACTGTGCATGCATGAAACTTCGGCCGCCCCTTACATTCTTTCTAGTCTATTCCCAGCCCCTTGTCTTTCGACGCAGTGGGAGAGAACATGGCAGAGAGACAACATGTGCATGTAGAGGAGAGCAGCAACGACAAAAGGCCGGAGCCCCAAACCTCACGATGCCAGAGGAGATTGAAAGGCCTCAAATATGTCCTTTATAGAGATAGTAGAGATGGTGGACATCTTGAAGAGGGCCAACTATGATGGGAAGTATGGACCTTACCCAAACCCAAATGCGAGAAAGGCCAAGATCATGCCTAAAGTTAAGCGGGATTCCGGCCAGCTAAAAAAAATTTTTAAAGTCAGCAGCTACAAACACTGTAGCTGCTGACTTTAAATAAGTAGACTTACCTGTCCTGGGTGCCCGCGATGTCGGCCGCCCGAGGCCGAACTGTCCCTCGGCTCTCGGGTCCCTGCATCGCCATTCTAGGTAAGGGAAACAGGCAGTGGAGCCTTACGGCTTCACTGCCAGTTTCCTACCGCGCACGCGCGAGCGGCGCAGCGAGCTGTGAACAGCCCCATGGTGTTCTGGGGACACACACAGTTCCCAGAAGACAACGGCGCCGCTCACCGAGGAGATGAACACGCCACGGAATAGGAAGAGGCAGATTAGGAAGACTGCTTAGCAACAAGGGTTTAGGTAAGTATAATTTTTTTTTTCCAAATGTTTTTATTTTTATTTTTTTAGGAATTTTGGTGGCGTTTTTTTTTTTCCAGGGTGGCCCTCCGCTTTATGAAGAGTCTGCTCAGGAGTTTTGGGGTACGGCAATCCAAGGAGAAATTGAGGAAATGCTGGTCAGACCTGAAATTGAGGGAGCAGGATCAGTACAGAAGAAAAGTAAGTAGTTTGTCTTGTGTTCCTATTTTTCTTCTTAATGTTCGTGCTGCTCCATGTGCTTTTCTTTACTGTTGTACATTTTAAAATGGCAACTTTCATGTTCATGGGCACATTAATCGGTCGTAGGAAAAATCGTTTGTTCACCCACTTATAAGATGTTTTAGGCAGATACAGGTGTAGCGGTCACTTATTAGCTTAATAATGCCTAATAGTGTTATGTTATGTTATATCTTATCCTCTGGCGCCATCTAGCGGCCAAAATATGCAAGGACTGAATCTTTGTTTTATTTTTATTATTATTATTCAAGTTGACCTGAAAGTCTTTTGTTGGTTTATATCTGGACATTAACTTAACCCACCCACAATGCTCTGTGACTCCCATGAACCTCAGGGAACAGAACTGCATTGTGGGAAGATTATAAAAGGGCTGGGAGTGGCCATTTTAGGTCTCTTGGACACGCATGGCCAGCCTGGGAGGATCCGTGTGAGGTTTCCAGCACAGCGCGGCCTACCTCCACGGAACAGCGATCCAAGCAGTGGTATTGTGACATCCCACAAAGCTGGACTGACGACGGGGCAAGACTGGGAAGGAGCCAGAGGAGCCTGTCGTAGTCATCTGGGAGTTCCGGAGCGTCTTGTGGAGAGGAGCAGAGCATCGCAGCAGTGTCGGCCAGCCGGAGACAGAACCCTGCATATCAGAACGAAGTTTTCTGACAGCACTGTCCTTATTGGGTGAGAGGGCTGTTGCCCACAAGTTACTTGATGCACTTTTTTTTTTTTTTTGCTTTATTTCATATTTGTTTATTGGGGTTTACTGTAAATTACAATAAAGACAAGGCAAAACAAAAAAAATCACAAGTACAGATTTTTCATACAAAACTTATAGAAAATTGTTAACAGTGAGATAAGGAACTGTTGCATATGCCTATGACATTTGGAAGTATAGCCTATTATGGAGCAGTACTAGGTCTGTATCCTCACTTTTGGTAGTCGAATACAGTTACCCCATCACCCCTAACGGGATCATACTGTGAAGGGGTCATACAGACATCTGAATACAATAACATTAGTATTCGTGTTGCTCAGAAGTATCATATATTGTGAAACTCAGAATTTTGCATGACACAAGAACAAAATTAGGGTAAACTGAGGGCGACTAAAACTATATCAAAGGGGAAGGTAAAGAAAAATATAGTTACCATCATTTAATTCAGATACCACAGTAATCAGAATACAAGACCTTGTGTTTGGCAAAGTTATGGTTTAAGGTCTGTAGATGCCTCTGGGTAGAGGGACCAAGCTTGCCAAGATCTTACAAAGTGGTGTGCTTTAAGTTTTTTGAACGCCAATAATTTTTCATATTGGCACTGTGTATTAACTCTTGTAGTTATTTCTCTCATTGTAGGAAGGGTAGAGGTTTTCCATTTACTCACTAAGGCTGTTCTAGCTGCAAATAGTACATGGGCTATTACAATTCTAACTGTAAGAGAATACGTATCTAGTCCTATATTCAGGAGAGCCAGTGCCGGAGTCAATGGCGTATAATGCCCTATGATTTCGCTTAAAACCATGGCTATATTTTCCCAAAAGGTTGTTATGTGAGGACAGTTTCACAACACATGGAACAGGTTCCCTATTTGATCACATCCTCTCCAACATTTGTTAGTGGAGTCGGGAAATATTTTTGACAATCTGTAAGGGGTCATGTACCACCTGTTTTTTGAAAGGTTTCCCAGTGATCAACACAGGAGGACATACTGTAACTCAGGTGTATGGATTTCAACCATTGTTGCAGAGAGAATTCTTTCTCTAGATCTTTTTCCCATTTGAGCATGTCCGGTGTTTTGGTCGTCAGTGTTGGACCCATCAAGGTGTTGTAAAAAAAGGAAATCCCCCGAATGGATGTGTATGATTTCCCCTGTAGGAATTCCCAAATAGGGTTTGGGATTTCTATGTATTCTTTGCATTTGGTAGTCACATGGAAATGTCTAATTTGCAATAACCTATAAGTATCGAAAGGCAGCTCGCTTTGCTGTAGGTTTTGTAGAAAGTTTATACCCTTTTATGGCAATCTCTTACGTCAAAACCACTGATGAGCCATTCATACGTTTTAACCGGGATGGTAGCTAGGGTGCGCCAGGCCTTTAAAGTGGCTCCTAGTGTAGGATGGGGCACAGTGGAAACAATTAAAGGGGACATGAGGGATGCGGCTAACAGCACTAGGAAGTCCGGGTGTTTTGTAAAACTTTGTTACATGTTGACCCATAGTTTGTCACCTGACTTTTGAACCAAATGTTTAACTTGGTCTACCAAGGATGCATTGTAATAGCCCAGGAGGTCCGGTAGACCTATCCCACCATTCTTTTTCGGTAGTTGTAATGAGGAAAGATCAATCCTCCTATTTTTGCTTTGCCATATGTATTCCCTCAATAAGGTGTTGCATTTATTGAAGAAGGAGTTAGGGATATGGATAGGGAGTGTTCTAAACAAATATAATATCTGTGGGAGAACCTGCATTTTGAAGGCAGCTGATATTCCTACCCATGAAAGATGAGTTTTCCCTATTCGCCGTACATCTTCAGTGATATTAGTCAGTAAGGGGGGAATTTAACCTCGTACAGTGAATTAGCTGGATAAGAAAGTTGTATTCCTAGATATGCTATAGATTTAGAACCCCAGGTATATGGAAAATCTTGTTTCAGTAGATTAATTTGTTCTTGGGGTAGTCCCATGGCAAGTATTTGACATTTATGGGAGTTGACTTTATAGTAAGACACTCTCCCAAATTCTTCTATCAATTGTTGGATTCTATGTAGTAATTTATAGGGCTCGGAAAGGGAAAGAATAATGTCATCTGTGAACAGACCTATTTTGTGTTCAGTTTGTCCCACTATTAATCCCTTGATAAGGGAGTCAGACCTGATGGCCTCAGCAAAGGGTTCTATTGCCAGGGAGAATATGATTGGGGATAGAGGGCAACCCTGTCTCGTGCCATTCGAAAGGTTGAATGACCCAGACAGGTCGCCATCAGTATATACCCTCGCCAAGGGGTTATGGTATAGTGTCATAATAGCAGAGTGCATTGACCCAGACACCCCACATTTAGACAGTACCAGTGAGAGATATTCCCAATGGACTCTGTCGAATGCCTTCTTAGCATCCAGAGCAAGGAGCAGAGAAGGCACCTGACAGGCCTCAGCGTGATGAATTAGATTAATCATCCTCCTAGTGCCATCGGGAGCTTGTCTCCCCCTCACAAAACCAACCTGTTCTGGTCCTAAAAGGAGTGGTGTTAGGCCTAGAAGTCTGTTTGCTAGTATTTTGGAGTATATTTTTTAATCCGAGTTTAGAAGCGATATTGGTCTGAAGTTTTGAGGTTGGTTAGGCTCCTTTCCAGGTTTAGGCAGAGCTACGATAACCGCTTCTAGCATTTCTTTAGGAAAATGACCTGTTAATACTGCTTGGTTGTAGAGGTTAACCATGTGAGGGCCTAGGATTGATTTAAGGGCTTTGTAATAATCCGAAGATAATCCATCCATTCCTGGTGATTTACCCAAAGGGAGGGATGCGATAACATCTAGAATTTCTTTCAATTCTATAGGTCGATTTAGGAGGTTTATAGAGGTTTCATCCAGCACTGGTAGATTTAGTTTGTGTAGAAAATTAGTGATTACTTCTGTGTTGGGTTGGGGGGGGGCATTATCGTCCTTTAAGTTATACAGCGAGGCATAATATTCCCTGAATGTTTGGGCTATCCCAAAGGGGTCTAGGGCTGTTTTGTCTGTTGTATGATGATGAAGTTGGGTAATTTTTTCCCTGGCTTTTTTTTGTTTAAGTAGTAGTGCTATTTTTCCCCGCTCTGTTATGTTGTGAGTAAGTCAATAATTTAAGACCTTTGATATATTTATCATGGTCGGATATTAAAACTGTTCTAAGTTCCTCTCTGAGGAACGTGAGCTTGGATAGTAAGAGGAATTCTGGGGTGACTTTTTGTGTTGGGTTTCAAGTGTGTCAATTTCAGCAAGGAGGGTGGAGATTTTTAAGTTTTTCTTTTTCCTCTCCCTGGAGGCCATCTGGATCAACACCCCCCTAGAGAAAGCCTTGTGGGTACACCAAAGGTTGAATACACTGCTGGAGGATTCCGAATTGAAGAGAAAGAACTCCTCCAGCTTTGTGTTCAGCTCCGTTATATATGTAGGATGTGAGAGAATACGTATTGTTCCGCCATAATGGCACATATTTACCTGTGCGACCCTCTGAAATTTCCAGAGAGATAGGGGCATGGTCGGACCATGTAATATTGTAAATTTTTGCCTATGTTACCCTTTGGAGAAGATCAGTTATAAAGCAGTCAATTCTTGAATAAGTGTTATGGGGATTGGAGAAAAATGTTTAGTCTCTCTCCGATGTGTTATGGTAGCGCCACGGGTCATGGAGATCTTCCTGTAGTAAGTATTGTTTGAGTCCTGCTTTCCTTGTTGTAATCTTGGAGGTAGTGTCCATTTCTGGATCCATCGGGATGTTGAAGTCCCCACATATTACAACTGGCCCTTCTGAATTGAGCGAGCTTTGGCTAGGGTCCTCTTGAGAAACCATATTTGATGCCTGTTGGGAGCATAGATATTCACTATTGTGTAAAGGACTCTGTTTAATTCTGCAACTAGAATTGCGTATCTTCCTTCTGTATCCATCAGTGAGGTATGCAATTTAAAGGATATTGTGTCCTTTAAGGCTATCATTACACCTCTTTTTTTTTTCTTTAAAATTGGCTTGATAGACATGTGGGAATCATTTATGGGTGCATTTGGGAGGTTTTGTAACCAGGAAGTGAGATTCCTGCATGCAGAGCACATCACAATGATGGTGTTCGGCTTCATCCATAGTGCCCTTCTCTTATAGGGGCCATTGAGGCCTTTGGCGTTTAAGGATAAAAATGTAAGTGCCATCAAAGGTATTCAGAGAGCTAATGAGAGCTTTGTCTTCAAAGTTTCCATATTGCTGAGTAAGAAGAAGGTAAATGTGGTAACCAGAACATAAGAACATTGAACAAAGGGAGACAAACGGGATACTCGTGTCGGTGTAGGTCATTTTTTGCCTAGGAAGGATAACATGTAGTGTACAGATGAATCCTGTACACAGATCCAACGGGGGTATTCAAGTATAACTGAACAGAATCTTAGTATGTACAATATCATTTTTTTTTTTTTTTGCATCAGAGCCGTAACATAATAGGTATGCAGGCCTGGGGTGCAATCTTGAGCTTGAAGGTTCAAGTGTTCGATGGCGGGTCAGCAATATCCTCTTCATCTTGAGGGAGGAGTACCCAGGATTTCATCAATTCTAGACCTTCATCCAGAGTGGATATGATCGAGGTCTTGTTGTTTCTTTCTATAGAAAGTTTAGTTGGAAATTTCCATTTGCAGAGAATATTATTATTTCTCAGTATCTTGGTAATGGTGATAAGGTTTTTGTGGGCTTGAATGGTTGCCTGTGAGAGGTCTATATATAGCGAAATTCCAGAATATGGTTCTGGTAGAGAGTTGCGCTTACGGGAGAAGTGCATAAGCTGATCCTTAACATGGAAGTAATGGATTTTACCTATCACGTCTCTGGGCACCCGATCTGGTAGATAGGATGGCTTTGGGAGGCGGTGAGCTCTATCTTTCGCCAATTCGTGTGTTTTGGTCGTTGGCAGCAATTCTGCAATCATTTTCTGCAGGTATGGGCGGAGTTCTGCCGGGGGGATCGTTTCGGGGATGCCTCCAAATTTGACATTATTCCTGCGGGAACGGTCCTCGATGTCCGCCATTTTGATTTTCAGGTTGCGGATTTCGTCAGCTAGTTCATCGTGGGCATCAACCACTTCGTTATGCGCTAGTGTGTAATTGCTCAGTTTATTTTCAATATAATCAACTCTGTCTCCTATGGCTGCAATCTCTCTGTTTGTCTGTTTCATGAAATTTGACATGTCATGTTGTAATGCTCCACGCAGTGTAATGAGCATGTCTTTGAGAGCAGAGTCAAGTATAGGCTGTCCCACTGTAGGGAAAGCATCTAGCTTCTCACTGAAGCCCTTAGTGTCAGTGAGACTGACAGTGTCAGGGGAGGAATCACTCACTGTGTCACCACAGCCATCAGTTTTCTCCTCTGTTTCACAGGGCTATTGAATGTGGATGGAGGAGAGCGGTCTCCGCTGTCCTGAACTGTATATTCAGATTGCAGTGATGTGTTCTTGTTGGCAGCAGCCACTCCTGATCTCTTCTGTGTGAATCCAGCGGTGCCGGCGCCATCTTGTGAGGTCTGCGGCTCCGAGACTCTGTAGAAGTCAGTGAGTCTACGGGGCCTCTCACAGACTTTTCTTTTCCCCCGCATGCCGCTTCCACCTCTCTGGCTCTGCATCGTTCGGTTGATGTCAATTAGATGTGCCAAGTCACGCTGTGTGTCGCCTGTCAGATCCTGTGGAGCCGGAGGAGATTCACAATGCGGCCATCTCCTCAGGCTGCCGGCCACGCCCCCCCCCTTGATGCACTTTTATACACGTGTGCACAAGACAGAGTTGCTGGGACCCATAGTCCCACAAGCAGATTCAAGAGGAATTAGTACTGCGTTCTTGGCATCAGTACCATGGCACCAGAGCCTGGCTATCATCTTTTCAGCATACTTTGATAAGGAATCATTAACCCTTGGATTACAAAATTACCTTGTTGCTAGCAGAAGAAAAGAAGATAAAGAAGGACTGTTCAGTAACACATAAGGCCTTGGGTTATTTTACTATATCAGGGCAGTGTGATATTATAGGAGGGAGCTCCCTAGTGTTTATTATACTAAATCAAAGTTAAACATTTGATTTAGTACAGCTTTAAGCGCGCAGGAAATAGGACGGTGCTTAGAGTGAGATACACTCACTCTGACGATATCCTATTTACTTTGTTTTACCTCTCATATATTATTTCAGACATTATACACCTGTATTGTACCTTTGTAAAGTTTAATTGTCTGTCAGACTATGTTGGTCTGACAGTACAACCATTGTAGTTTAACCCTTCTAATACAACTACAGTAAATACGGTTATTATTTAAGTACAACTGTGTGAGTGTTGTTTTACTCTTCATCACCAGCCAAGAGGAGGGTAAGGTAACTACAAACAGGTATATTATATTGAGTATTGTGAACTTGCCTTTGTGATTTCGTTCTAACTGCACACTAGTACACCACAGCTGTGTCAGGGGGACTGAGACATTCAAGGGGGTATAAAGCAGAGTACAGGCCCAAATAACTCAGCAGCTCCTTCGGGGGTCCGTGCTACACAGGTTAACTACATTTGTTCATGCCTATTTGTATTAAAAGAAGTTTGTTGTCTAGATGGGTTTGTAACTAGAATGAAATGGAAACTTAATTCAGTGTAATGTGAGGACACTCAGCAGCTGTTTACACATCTGGACGCAGGAGCAATAGTGTGGGACACCAGAATAAAACTTTTTAGGGTGTCCCACACAGGTGCTCCAGTGGGTACTAGGGGTGTCTCCATGTGTGAAAATTGAACAAAAAAAGGTAAGTATTCCAGCTTTGGAAATTAACTAAAAATGTCTTCAGCTTGGAACTCTGCCAAAACAGACAATTGTACGACACTTCCAAGCAAAGTTTCATACTCCTATTTCTGGCATCAAATATCTGTGTGCTAAATATACCTTTTTTTTATTCACATAGGGGAGAAAATACTCAGGACATCTGAGGACACCAGGGACCCCACACCTCCGAAAGAAGGGGAAGTCACCAAAACACAAGCAGAGGATGAGGAGGGAGAGGTTTTGGAAGTGGGCAAAATTGTCACCACAACAGGTGAGTGTCCGAGACCACAGCTTCAGGTAAGAGATCTGTTCCTGCATATTTATAATACATGGTGTGTTTTTTTTTGTGGTGATGTGGATGTTGTGGAAGAAGAATCTCATTTCACCAGTGAAAGTGCCCAGATCTTCATCGGGGAGAGAATGGGGTGCAATCGTGATTTAGAAAATCTAAAGCTAAACATCAATGATGTTCAAAAAAAATGAAGAACATTGATGTTTTATGGAGAATCTAAAACACACAAAAATGTAACCCTTTGTTTTCGTGTATTTTGGGTTTTAAAAAAAAAGTTTTAAAGTATTTTAAAAGCCAAATTTTGAAGTTGCACACAGTGTGTCAACATGTGCTATCTGCCATCAGGGGATAAAGTAGCTGAGAGGAGGGGGTTGCACTACCAAAACACGTCCATTGATCCCCCATGATGGGAGCTAGCACATCATGGCATGGGCATGAGATCAGGAGGGAAATCCACATTTTTAATCCCAATTTGTGTGCATCTTAAAAATTTGGCTTTTAAAGGGGTGACATCACTCCATCTCATGAAATATCAACACATTTTGGACATACTAATGTCTGATATTGCCTTCACTTTGTCAAAGTAGAACTTTGTAAGTTCCTGAGTTCTGTATGTTATGTTTTAAAACATGCCTGTTTAACCAAAAAAGGCTATTTCTAATTAATGTGACAAAAATAATGTTATACACCAAAGATATTGGTTTCTTCAAAAACACTTTTCTAAACGCACATGTGAATGTGCTTTGAGTAAAAAGTTTTCTACTCAACAATGTGTGGTTTCTTATTTCAATGATCAAAAGCAGTTTTTTGAGTAAAAAATGGTGTTTACAGTGACAATGGGGGTTATTTACTACAAGTGCAGTTTCAGTGCAGTTTTAAGTGCACTTGGAGTGCAAAGTGGAATTTCCTTTAGTAAATAACTCCCACAGTGCTTTCTAATTTGCCTCAATCATGCCATTTTCATGACTCCACAAAATTTAATCATGATGCTGAAAATGATGAATATTTTTGTCAGTAATGCATTACATACATTAACAACAAAAACAAGGTGTGTGTGTAGCAGACCCACAACATAATAATAGTTCACTGAAGAAGAGATTGTCACCTCATGTATCAAATAAATTACATTTGCACTATTGAAGAAAATGTCCAAAAAGAAAGGCCCTAGGAGACAGCTAAAAGAAACCCAAGCAGTAAATCAAAGGAAATCTTATTTCAGTTTAAGTTAAAAAATTGTTGATAAAATGTTTCTTAAACAGTTTCTGGCATATCAATGGCCCCCCTACCCGCAAAGTACTCGACATACTTTTGTCTTACTTCGCGGGTGCTTTGGGGGGGCAAGCCAGGACAGCCAGCTTCAAGCACTGTCAGGGTTTCTTCTTGAAGTCCAGCCTCAGGCCCAACTGAGGCCACATAGTTCATTGAATTTCTCCTTAAATAGTTGTGTAGAATGAAGCATGCAAGGATTATATGGTTAAGTTTATATTCCGCCATGTTGATTGGAGTAAGGAATAGGCGGAACCAGCTGGCCATTATCCCGAAAACCTTCTCCACCACTCTTCTGGCTTTGGCCAGATGGTAATTATAAACCCTCTTGTCCAAGGTGAGGGTCCTCATGGCTTCAAAACGGTCGGCTGGTCAGAACGCACTAACAGAAAGCACTGAAAAACAGAAAGGCCAGAGCTGAAAATCGATATGAGCGGACAAGAACGCACTGAAAATCAAATACATAATAGAAATACGAACCCACAAGCACAAACTGAAGAGCAGAAACTATCGTAAAAGCAGAAGGCTGAAAAGTGTGAATCGTCTGTCACCAAACTTCTACTAATACAAGATTAGAGGAAGGAGCCCAAAGGGTGGGGCACTTGGTATTGAACTTCCTCTTTCTACATGTACATGCCGTACATGTTGTATGTCACCGCGTTCTTGACATTCGGAAATTCCGACAACTTTGTGTGACCGTGTGTATGCAAGACAAGTTTGAGCCAACATCCGTCGGAAAAAATCCATAGATTTTGTTGTCGGAATGTCCGATCAATGTCCGATCGTGTGTATGGGGCATTATACTAGAAAACATTTCACTATGACTCTAAGTGTGTTACTATAGAGTCATCCGTTATAAATGCTCAAGGGAGCAAGGACCAGAGGTTTCCAAGGACCAGTGAGGATTTCCTGAAGGGAGAGTTACACAGAGTGCAAGGCGTGTTTGACCCCTAGCAGGGTCTTGTAAGGAGGTGAGCGAGCATTGGATGTGGTGGCGGGAGCACTATGCATATGGAGGTTGTTTGAAGCAAAGAAACACTTCACATCTCCCAGCATGTAAACGGAAGAAATTATCACTTTATATAATATTATTGGGCTTTGAACACTTATACTGCACACTAGTTTTGATTTGTTTTTATTTTTGTGTGTTTGTATACCTATGCAGCGCTGTCTCATTTACATTTTATCTCCTCAGTTATGTTCCCTTCTAGCCCTGAAGATTAATAAAATATTCCAATGTGAGTTGAAGGCCCAGTTCACATTGGTGTGACATGAAAATCATGCGACTGTCTATCTGACTTTGCCTGCAACTTCGGTCCGACTTCCATGTGACTTTAATGAATGGGATCCAACTTTGATCTGACTTTGAGAAGAGTGTGACTTGTCCTTTGACCAATCAAAACAATTCCTTTGGTTCTGGTATGCATGAAATGGCAAAACAAAAAAAAAAAACAGTGCCCCCCCCCCCAAAATCCATACCAGACCCTTATCTGAGCATGGAGCCTAGCAAATAAGGAAGGGCCATGAAACGGAGCCAAAGACGCACAGCATTTCTGTCAGTGCGCTCCGCACAGGGAGCCAGTGACATTCTCCTGCTATGCGAATTAGATGTGGGGAAACCTGCATCTAATTCCCATAGGTGTGAACCTGTCCTAATAAAGCACTTGTCAAAAACCTCTCATGTTTTTTTTTACACTACACTGCTTTTATGGGTAGGGGTACAATGTACCCCATACCCATTCACATAGGCGGGGGCCAGGATCCAGGGGCCCCCTTTCTTAAAGGGGGCTTCCAGATTCTGATAAGCTCCCTGCCCGCAGAACCCCACAACCATCAGCCAGGGTTGTGGGGAAGAGGCCCTTGTCTCCATCAACATAGCAGAGCCCCCCTGCCCCAAAGCACCCATCCCCCCATGTCCCATAGTAGAAGACAGTTGTGTGGAAACACGTTGGATCAGAGAATATGTGCAATGCCATCTGAACTATCTGGAAGGGTGATACCATTGCTAGTGATATCGTTCATGCTTGAATTTTAAACTTCAACGTGAGTGTAATCTTTATCTTTTTACCAATAAAGAGTTTTGCTGATTCACACTATGAAGTTTCTCCCTTTTTTGCATATGTTAGCTATATATGGAGGTTATCTCTGCAAACATACCATTTGAGATCTCCACACCTGTGATCATGTCCTCACAAGCAAATTTGATCTCTGTAACAGGGATCCATCATGTCGGGTAAGAGGCCAACTTTTACCTTATAGACGGAACACTTTTTCATCCTTTGAGCACTGGTAAACACAGAGTAGAAGATTGGAGATTTTTACACTTGTTAGTGTGCCCAGTCGATGCCTTGTATGGGGAAATGCGTCGGGTGGAGCTACAGTTCTTGACGTTACCATGCACCAGCTGGCTGGCTTGAGCCATGGCTGTTTGAATGTATTGACTACCATTTTTGGATGTTAGTAGCTACAAATTTTTAATAAATTTATTAAGTGGAGTACTGCATCATGAAGCTTCTTTTTACTTTATGAAACATCCCACTGTTGGAGATCTCCTGGAGAAGGTTGTTGTCTTGACTGTGAGGATTATCAAATTATTGGAGAGCCCGCTGTAGGAGAGAGGATCCCTGTATTGGTTGAGTTTGTGGATGCGCATTCTTCAGCTAAGTGATCCCCCTGTGTGAGCCTTTTTGATCTCTATAACTTGAGATCCAAGAACTCTGATAAGCGGTGCTGATTTTCATGAACAGACCAACAGAGTGATCCTTTGAATGTCCTTTAACACATTTTGAACTCATTAAAGCACTTTATGGACTATTGTTCTAAATGTTATTGCTTGACTAAAGGATTCGTCAACCTTGGGTCCTTACCATTAAATTCAAGACACAGACCGCGTGACATGGGTTTTAAAAGGCCACAGCAGCCCCATTTATTAACCAAATAATAAATAACATAACATGAAAAACACGTAACACATACCCGTAAGAACAAAATTAATATCCAACAGCAAGAGGTCTTTGGGTGTATTAAACAAGGCACACTTTATGACCTTAATGGTCTATATCCTCAGCTGAACCCCAACTGGCTCGAGGACGCTCGGACATCACACCAACTTCCATATTCCCTTCCCCCAGGGGACTTATCTCCTGGGAGAACCACCACTAACCAAAGGAAAGCGCCATCCTTAGATGGGCCCCACTAATCCTGTGACCATGCAAAATTTTCACTGACCCCCAAAGACCCCTTGAACCGCCGACTGCTGCGACAAAATTGAACAGTACACCTTAACATGAAATTATACCATAAACCATAAATATAGCTGTTTTTTTTTTTTTTTTTTTTTTTTATATGTGTGTTGCCTTCTCTTTTTCCTTTTTTTTTTTTTTTTTTTTTTTTTTAAAAGCAAAGCGTAAAACAACGAAATAACATTTACCCCATCCCTAAACACCAACACTCCCCCAACCTGTCCAGCATGCTAACCCCTAACACTAGGGCGGGAGGGCGGGAAGATGTCTCCTCTCCAACTTCTCTGAGTGATGAAGAATCCACCCCCTACACCGGACCCCAAGCCTCTGGACCCTGCCCCATCTGATTTCTACCTCCAATCAGGTAAGAGATGACTTCGTGCCCCCACCACTGACCTGACTGACCGTTACTTGACCCCTGTTCCTCCCATAGTCATGCAGCCCCTGCGTCCATTCTCTCCTATGGGTCTCACTTGACTAAAGGATTCGTCAACCTTGGGTCCTTACCATTAAATTCAAGACACAGACCACGTGACATGGGTTTTAAAAGGCCACAGCAGCCCCATTTATTAACCAAATAATAAATAACATAACATGAAAAACACGTAACACATACCCGTAAGAACAAAATTAATATCCAACAGCAAGAGGTCTTTGGGTGTATTAAACAAGGCACACTTTATGACCTTAATGGTCTATATCCTCAGCTGAACCCCAACTGGCTCGAGGACGCTCGGACATCACACCAACTTCCATATTCCCTTCCCCCAGGGGACTTATCTCCTGGGAGAACCACCACTAACCAAAGGAAAGCGCCATCCTTAGATGGGCCCCACTAATCCTGTGACCATGCAAAATTTTCACTGACCCCCCAAAGACCCCTTGAACCGCCGACTGCTGCGACAAAATTGAACAGTACACCTTAACATGAAATTATACCATAAACCATAAATATAGCTGTTTTTTTTTTTTTTTTTTTTTTTTTATATGTGTGTTGCCTTCTCTTTTTCCTTTTTTTTTTTTTTTTTTTTTTTTTTAAAAGCAAAGCGTAAAACAACGAAATAACATTTACCCCATCCCTAAACACCAACACTCCCCCAACCTGTCCAGCATGCTAACCCCTAACACTAGGGCGGGAGGGCGGGAAGATGTCTCCTCTCCAACTTCTCTGAGTGATGAAGAATCCACCCCCTACACCGGACCCCAAGCCTCTGGACCCTGCCCCATCTGATTTCTACCTCCAATCAGGTAAGAGATGACTTCGTGCCCCCACCACTGACCTGACTGACCGTTACTTGACCCCTGTTCCTCCCATAGTCATGCAGCCCCTGCGTCCATTCTCTCCTATGGGTCTCACTTGACTAAAGGATTCGTCAACCTTGGGTCCTTACCATTAAATTCAAGACACAGACCACGTGACATGGGTTTTAAAAGGCCACAGCAGCCCCATTTATTAACCAAATAATAAATAACATAACATGAAAAACACGTAACACATACCCGTAAGAACAAAATTAATATCCAACAGCAAGAGGTCTTTGGGTGTATTAAACAAGGCACACTTTATGACCTTAATGGTCTATATCCTCAGCTGAACCCCAACTGGCTCGAGGACGCTCGGACATCACACCAACTTCCATATTCCCTTCCCCCAGGGGACTTATCTCCTGGGAGAACCACCGCTAACCAAAGGAAAGCGCCATCCTTAGATGGGCCCCACTAATCCTGTGACCATGCAAAATTTTTACTGACCCCCCAAAGACCCCTTGAACCGCCACATGAGCTTGATTGAAAACCTCATTCAAGCGAATCCCTCCACACCTGCAAAGCCCGAACCACCCCTTCCTGAAGGCCAAGGGACCAGATGTCTATACCCACAGCATTCAAATGAACACCGTCATCTCTCCAATATCGAACAGACTGATCCTCCAACTCCCTGTGTCGGACCACTATCCCTCCCAGCCTGGCCACAAACCTCCCAATCTCCCTGTTCAACTTGGTTCTAGCTTTGTTCACACGGGCTACGGAGCGGGTGAAACGCCACCTCTTTCTCGCCACAATATCCAACCATACTATGATGCAGCCAGGGAAATCACGCAACAGGCGCAAAACATCAAACTTTATATCCCTCGCCAAATCCCTGGCTGCACGCACCCCTAAATCATTGCCCCCAAAAATAGGAGGTTGGGACTTTAAATGAGGTGGGCAAATGAGACCAGAGGGACAATCACAATCACGTAAAACATTTATTGATACATAAAGACACAAATAAATTACAAAAGAGACTGGGTAAGGTGCAAAAAATGCAACAGGAGCAAAATAAACGTATGAAGGAAACATGTGAGTATCCTTGGGGGCTTAGTGTCTGCTAGTTTCCTTCATACGTTTATTTTGCTCCTGTTGCATTTTTTGCACCTTACCCAGTCTCTTATCATATTGTCCCCTTTTCTTCCCCTTTAGACTTTGGTGCTATATTGCCCCTGAAGAGTGTTTGATACACGAAACGCGTCGGGCTTACGACAAGCACCATACTTATTATAGACTTTTTTAGGTTTATATATCCACAAGTCTTTAATGTTTACCTTGTGATCTCATGCTACTGCTATGAATCAATTTTTCTCATTTGTTTTATCCTGTACCATTTGGGGGCTGCTCATTATGTTCCCCACTCAACAGGCAAGATGGGACTGTTCATATGATTGGATATTATTACCTTTTTTGTAATTTATTTGTGTCTTTATGTATCAATAAATGTTTTACGTGATTGTGATTGTCCCTCTGGTCTCATTTGCCCACCTCATTTAAAGTCCCAACCTCCTATTTTTGTATACGCACAGGGATGGAGACTTAGTGTCTCATCTAAAGTCCCAATCTTTATTATTTTTTATCTTATAAATCATTGCCCCCTGCCAGAAGAACTACCACATTTGGTGGTCTGTCAACTCTTGAAAAATAATGAAATTCCGGGAGAACCTGGCCCCACATCATTCCACGAATCCCTAACCATTTTAGGACAGCCTCACTCGGTGAAATGCCCAGTTGTCTCCCATCCGGTCGGACATCAGCCCGAACAGCCTCCCAGAAAACATATGAATCCCCCAGGATCCACACCAGACCAGGAGGAAGACCTGGAAGGAAACAAAAAGGAACATAGAACCATGCACAATACTCAATGACACTTCAAAGCAGGTGAGGGCGGACATAAATCTTAAAATGATCTGACTCCCACCTCCCTATCCGTCTCACTACCTGGGAATCCAAACCCCACCTGGCCGCTTCTGTGGCTGCCCCCACGCGAAAAGAGTGAGTATTAAACTGTGAAGCCTCCCTACCCGCCTGCTTTAAACAACGGCGAAAAACGGACAAAAAATTGAAAACGCGACAGGGACGAACCATCTTCGTGCAATAAAAAGGTCCCCGGCCCCAACCCCCTCACTTCAAGATACCGTTGCACCGAGGAAACCGGACAAACAGACGCCGGCAGCACTTAAACAATGACACAGAAACTCCTTTTCCCAACTGATCCGTTTTAGACTTACGAATATAAATCTTAACACAATCCCCTGACATTTGCACGTCAGTCAATTGTAACCCCCCGGCCCCCGACCTGTTCTTACTCACCAGCTCCCCAATACGCAAGGCCCCGAAAAATGCTAACGCAAAAGCCACCGTGAACAGCCTCACCTCATAATCAGAAGTACAAACCCCCGGCAACAGCCCCACTAACTCCTGAAGCAACTCAAACGAGACCGGGCGCCTAGAATCCAGCTGCACTCGCCCCCTCCGAAACCCCTTCATGGCCTGGCGCACCCTAAAATCCTTCGTCACATCCGTCAGGCCTTGAATCCGAAAGAAAAAGGCTAAGGCAGCTAAACTCTTGTTCATTTTCGACACCGATGTGCCCCGCGCAAACGCATTCCCAATAAAGTACAGCAGCAAAGCCAAGTGCTCCTGTTGTGAAACACTCCCCCCAACCGAACTTACCAGGTTAGACCACTCACCCCACACCGACGAGTACGCTGCCCATGTACCCCCGGTCACCGATCGACGTAACAGCTCCTCCGTTACTCTAATGCCAGCCTCCACAGCCTGTCTGGACAAGGCACCCCCAGTTGCTCCGACTCCGGCGCCAACCTTCGAAACCTTGTCCACTGAAAACGAGACAAAGAATCGGCAATGGAATTCAAAACACCCGGGACATGAACAGCTTGTACAAGACAATTTAAACTTAAACATCGTAAAACCAAGTGACGCAGCAATCGCACCACCGGCGGCGAAGAAGCTGACAAGCTCGATATTACCTCCACCACCCCCAAGTTGTCGCAGTGAAAACAAACCCGCCGGTCCCGAAATTTGGAGCCCCAAATCTCAACCGCCACCACAATCGGAAATAGTTCCAATAACACCAAATTACGCAAGAACCCCGCCACACTCCACTCCTCGGGCCACGCCGCCGCACACCAAGCCCCTTGGCAAAAAGCTCCAAAGCCCGAACTACCCGCCGCATCCGTGAAAATATCAATGTCGGAGGCTGCCACAACAGGGGCCATCCAGAATGACCTGCCATTATATGTGACCAAAAACTCACCCCAAACCTGCAGGTCGGCCTTCAACTCCCTCGAAAGCCTGATGAAGTGATGCGGCATCAGAACCCCCGCGGTGGCCGCACAGAGACGCCAACTAAAGATGCGTCCCATAGGCATGATGCGGCAAGCGAAATTAAGCTTACCCAATAACGACTGCAACTGCCTAAGCCTCACCTTCTTTGCCGCCAGAGCCTCCGCCACCCCCCGACGCAAGTCTTCCAGTTTGTCGCTCGGGAGCCGACATTCCATTAGACGCGTGTCAATGATAATGCCCAAAAATTGTATGACCGTGGAAGGACCTTCCGTTTTACCTGGCGCCAAGGGAATCCCGAAACGGGTAGCAATAGATTCCAAAGTGTGCAACATCACTGAGCAGACTGAAGAATCCAGGGGACCAATGCAGAGGAAATCATCGAGATAGTGCAGCACCGACCTCAACCGAGTCTCCTCCCGAACCACCCATTCCACGAAGGTGCTGAAGACCTCAAAATATGCGCAAGAAATGGAACAGCCCATCGGAAGACACCGGTCAAGATAAAACTGCCCCTCCCAACGACAACCCAGCAAATGCTGACTGTCCGGGTGCACTGGTAGCAAGCGAAAAGCGGATTCAATATCCGTCTTTGCCATCAATGAACCCTGGCCCAACTTCTGAACCCAACGAATTGCGGCATCAAAAGAGGTGTACGACACTGCAGCCAAATCCGGAGAAATCGCATCATTCACCGACGTCCCTTTTGGATACGACAAATGATGAATTAGCTGGAATTTGTTGGGTTCCTTTTTGGGGACAACCCCCAAGGGGGACACGTGTAAAGGCGACACAGGGGGGTGATCAAATGGACCAGCCATTCTCCCGATTTCCACCTCCTTCGCCAACTTGTCAGAAACAACCTGGGGAAATTGGCGGGTTGATTTTAAGTTTTGGTGCCGAGGCGACGGGGTCACAGGCCCCGAACACGGGATCCTAAAACCATGGGCAAAACCGTCAGCTAAAAAACGTGCCACCTCCCTCCGCGGATACCTATGTAGATACGGCACCATCGCGGGGAGGTTTACCGGTGTCTTCCCTTTTTGAAGTCGACTCGGCGGGTTGGGACTTTCCTTTCCTAAAACACTTGGCATAACTGTGGGAGCCCCCGCAACCAGAGCACTCGTGCCGGAAACGACAGTTCGTGCCAAAACGGCACGACCCCTCGTTATACTGCCAACAAATTCCTTTTCGTTGTGAGGCCGACTGTCCAGCGGTACCTGAACTGCCGGCCCCCCCAAGAAAGGGCTGTCCCAAAACCCGTGCCTGGGACATAAGCTTCATCCAAAGCCCAATGTCCTTGTGATCCCAACGCAGGCCCGGACGCAAAGCCTTGCGCTGTCGGAATTGCTCGTCATAACGCAACCAAGCAATACCCCCATAAACCCGATAAGCCTCCCCAATGGCATCCAGATAACAGAAAAGCGGAGAACAATTCTCCGGTGCTTTTTCGCCAATCACGCTAGCCAAGATGGCAAACGCCTGGAGCCAATTCGCAAAAGTGCGAGGAATAAGCCGTCAGCGACGCTTCTCTTCTTCCTCCTTCTTGCTTTCATCTGCTTTCCCTTTGTCTATATTAAATTTTTCCAGTGGCAAAAGAGAGAATATTTCAACATATTCCCCTTTCCAAATTTTTTCCCGTACGTCTTGCTTCAAATGAACCCCCAGTGGGCCCTCGAAGCACACGTAAATTTCGCACTTTGCCGCATCCGCCAACCGCACCTTATCCTCTGCAGACTCCTTCCCCTTACTCGCGTCCGCCCCGGTCACTTCTGTCTGCGACGCTATCACCGGAGGACCCCCCGCCCCCGAGACCATCACCGGCCCCGTTGAGGGGACCGTGGTCGGAAAACTCGAGATCCCGCCCAATGCTGCCGGGGTCCAAGCCCCAACAGGCCCTTGCGATGTGTTAGGAGTTCCCGCTGGGTCAAAACGGGCCAACAAATCCCGAAAACCTGCAAAAAATGTGGACAAAACCGGCGTGGCACCCGCATCTCCCCCCACAACTCCTGATCCAGCTGTACTAGCCCCCGCAGAAACCCCCACTTCACCCCCCCCACCTGACTACTAAGTATAGGTAAAATTGGTGACTTACCAGGCTGCAGCCTCACCGCCACACGACTAGCCGTCTGTCCGGATCCCAGCTGACTCCGTAAGGCAGGACGCCTCCCGACCGACCGATCATCCTCATCATCTGCGCTGGTAATCTCGCCGGACTCAGCCGAAGACTCTTGCCGCGGCGACGTCCCCTGCCTCCTTCGCACTGACGACTCTTCACCTGGGCTCCCGGAAGCCTCCTCTTCTGCCCCAGGCACATTTCTCATCGCCGAAGAGCTGCTGGGCATTGTAGTGCCCCCAGCTGCAGCAGGGACGCGTTGTCTCTTTAAGGGGGCGTGTCCCCCAGCCTGAAGCCTTGCTCTGTTCCTGGCCTGCGATTCTGCTGGCGAACCAGCAGAGGGCGCTCCAACCCCCCTGCCGTTCATTTCAGCTCCTCTCTCCTGCCGAGTTCCCCTCCGTGCAGCGTCTGTGGAGGGAACCGAACGCTCCGGAGCCCTGCGACTGTGGCTGGCGGGGGACGATGGCGGCACCCCCCCCAGTGAGTACCCTCTGTTCCCTTGGCTCCTCTCCACTCTGAGCAGCTGAGGGGCATGGCCGCCCCCCACCGCTGATACCGCTGCTTCTCCCACGCCGGGCCGCCCTCCCCACCGTGACATCCATGCGGGGGGGAGGGGGATGGCTGCCTTCTGCTCCGGCCAGTGTTGCGAGCTGCAGGAGAGCGCCGGGGGGTAGGATTCCTCCCAGGGCCCCCACTGGAACTGATAGTGTGCAGCTCAGCAGCAAGTCCTGGAGGGTCCCTGGGACAGGGGCTCCTTCTAGCCTGTTGAGCCCGTGGGACAGGAGAGGGGCTCAGGCGTTCCGGAGGGCGCACTTTCCTGGCTCGTTTTCGCCCTGGGGGAGAAGGGGCAGGTGAGGGGGAAGCTCCCGACCCCCCAAGCACATCAGATAGCTGCTGTTTTAGCCACTGAGGGCCCCGCTCGACCGCTGCAGCCCTGACCTGAGCCAGCAAGGCTTCAAGATCACTCATCTCCCTAATTCTCTACCTGCAGGTGATCCGCAAGGATGTCTCTAGAAGATGTCTCCTCTCCAACTTCTCTGAGTGATGAAGAATCCACCCCCTACACCGGACCCCAAGCCTCTGGACCCTGCCCCATCTGATTTCTACCTCCAATCAGGTAAGAGATGACTTCGTGCCCCCACCACTGACCTGACTGACCGTTACTTGACCCCTGTTCCTCCCATAGTCATGCAGCCCCTGCGTCCATTCTCTCCTATGGGTCTCACTTTACCTAAATCATATGGTTTTATCCCTATTGTTGCAAATCTCTTTTTTATTAAGGGAGTTATATTATATATGGTTGCTCACTTTATCTGTTACACATATCTACTGGCTGAATATTCAGGCTATTTTTAGTTGCAGCACCATTTTGTCACAATTCTTTTTTGGGTTAGCGCAGATATTCTGCTGTACACATTTAGTTATGCACTGGTTCATATCTTTATGATTGAAAGTTTTTTGGACACTTTTTCGTCCAGGTATGCAGAAGTCATATGTAAAAATCTGCAATGTATTACAGAGGTAAAATAACTAATGGTAGGGAAAATTCACTGAAAGTATAAGAGGTCCTCCTGATTAGGGATGGGCCAAACACCCCCTCTGTTTGGTTCGCAGCAGAACTCCAGAATAGGGGAAATGTTATAACCTGAACGGTGAACCCCATTAAAGTTTTGAAGATTTGATTTGAAGGCTTATATGCAAGTCATTGGCCATAATTGGGGTATGGGGGTCTGGGTACTGCCCTGGGGGACATGTATCAATAATTTTTATTTTATGTCTTTCAGGAGCAGTGATTTTAATGATGCTTAAACAAAACAGTTTTTGACCAATCCTTTATTAAAAAATAAAAATAGTGTCCCTTGATGTAATTCCATCGTCAATCACGTTGCCTGCTGGACCCGAAAAATAAAAAAAATTAAAATGCTCTCGCCTCCTGGGTGGCCTCCCACCGTATGCCCGCTCTGCGCTTTGACATTTCTTATATAGGCAAGGGGCGGGGCCATGGTTCGTCAAAAGAGTCAGTGCCACCTGGTGACGTAGCCGGGTGGCCTCGTCTCTTGCCTACATAAGAAATGTCAAAATGGTCAGACCTCCCAGGAGGCTAGAGCATTTTTTTTTTTTTTTCGGGTCGTGATTGGCAATGGATATACATTGAGGCACTACTTTTTTTTGTTATTAAAGGATTGGTCAAAAACTGTCTCGTGTGGTTACTACTTTTGTACAGTTTTTGATGAATGGGTAGGAGTACCCCTACATATTCACATAGGGGGTGCCCGGGATCTATGGGCCCCTAGTTAAAGGGGGCTTCCAGATTCAAATAAACCCCCTTCCTGCAGACCCCGACAACCACCCAGGGATGTCGGGAAGAGGGCTTTGTCCCCATCAACATGGGTACAAGGTGCTTTGGGGTGGGGGGCCGAACCCCCTGCCCCAAAGCACCCACCCCCCCATGTTGAGCACATGTGGCCTGGTATGGTTCAGGAGGGGGGGGCGCTTGCTCACCCCCCTTTCCTGACCTGCCAGGCTGCATGTCTGGATAAGGGTCTGGTATGAATTTTGGGGGGGACCCCATGCCATTTTTTTTTTTTTACAATTTTGGTGTGAGGTGGGGGGGCTCCATGCTGTTTTTTTTTTCTTTTTTTAATTTAATTTTTTTTTTTCAGCTGTCAGCGGGGAAACCCATTGACAGCTGATGACTCATTGGTTGTTAAGAATGCGGCGGCAGGCTTCTCCGGCCCTGCTCCTTAACAACCAGATTACCCTGTGTCCTGATTGAGCAAAGCTTTGCCCAATCGGGGAGCAGAATGCACTGTGCAGCACTCAGGTCTTAGTTCACAATGTCATAGTTTCTGTCCATATGACACTTGGACTGGGCGATAATAATAAGAAAGGTTCCTTTGAGACAGGTCCATAATCAGTACAGGCTGTGGACAAGTTTAAACCTGCGGTCAAAGCAGGAGGCAATCCAGAACAGTAGTCTGTAATATTATCAGGGGGAAGCAATGAGGCAAGTAGACAGGTCAGGGACTAGCAGGAGTTCAGAAAGGGAGCCTGGATGCAAGAATGCTATCACAAGCCCAGAACCTTTGGCTTGTGATGATTAAATAGAATGGCAGAGGAATGCAGCCAAGGGAAGGGATGGGTGGCTACTAGCCAATCCAAGTGAGAGTAAGGCTAGGCAGAATAAGTGACCTGCTTCCTGGCACCACTGTCCAATAAGTGCCAAGGTCGACAATGAGGATGAGAGTGCCACTGAGAGTGGCCAAGTGGCACCAAAGGAGGTAAGAGGACGAGAGTGGCTCATGTTTTCTTAAACCAAACAAATAAAAAAAGACGCAAATGAGTGTTGCAAAGTATTTTTAATAAATAAATAAATGAGTATAAGTACCTGAATTTGATTTGGTATCAACCTTTTAAAATCCCTTAATTAGTACACTGTATGTAAGGAGAAACAGGAAGGACTGAGAGCCAATTGGTTATGGTGTATGCAAATGTGGTAAAGAAGAACATGCTGGCTGGAGGAAAGATTAGAGAGAGCAGACAGATCATCTCATCAGTCTCCTGTTGCTCTGTTACTTTACAGTCACAGGCTAAAGATGAAGAGATGATACCACTGTATAGCTTTTAGGCTGGGCTCACACTATCTTCACATGCGGCTCACAGCAGGAGTCTGGTGCAGCCTCGTTCACCATTTCAGGTCCGATTTCAACCCGAATTTGTGGCTGAATTCGGACCTGAAATGGACCAAAAGACACACAGGGCTGCTGTGAAAATTCGCACCAGAGCCGCAGCGGAGATATGTGAACCGGCTCTATAGAGAGACGGTCAAAATCTACTGCTATTGCAAATTGGATGCGGGAAAACCACATCCAATTCACAATAGTGTGAACCCTGCCTTACAGTCTATAACTGTAACAGTGAAAGTCATGTCATTGACTGGCTGTGATTAGAGATGGTCTGAATGTACTTAGATTTGCTTCACAGGACTTCTGGCAACCATATCCCAAGTTTGAATGCCAAATCAAAACCCTTTCAAGTCAAAGGGAACTGAATCTATAGACTAAATTATCCCCATTTCCAAGGCTAATAGGAAAGGGATTGACAATAATGGCATGGGAGGGAGGTTTGGCACTGCCATGGGGGACCTGTATAAATGCAACCTTTTTTTAAATACTATTTTTGCAGGGAGCAGTGATTGCTTAAAGTTAAACATTAAAAATGCACTATTGCTCTAAAAAAAAACCCCTTCATAATTCTTTTTTTTGGGGGAGGGGGGTTCCGAAACCTTTATTCACACTAAAAGTGTCAATTACAAAGAAAAAAATGACATTAAAAAATGTTGGTAATTAATATTCTCCTGTAAGTTTCATTAACGCGTGCAGCAATCAACAGTATGGAAACCACCCCAAAACACATACCAGACCCCCATCAAGCGGATCTAGTAAAACGTTTGTCACTTTTGCTGTAAAAAAAAAGGACCTGTATCTGGCATGTTTTTTTTTGGGAGGGGAGTTTTACAAAAAAAAAGTGTGGGATCCTCCCTAAAAACAATACTACAAAGAGGAGATGGGTGGTATGGTTGACCGATGGGCTGGGCCTACATCCCAAAAAGACAGTAGAGTGGAGAAGGAACTCCCCCTTACGGGACTTTAATGGCCCAAGTAGTAGTACACAAAGAGTATGTAAAAGGATACAAAATGTATTGAAATATAAACAATTAAAATCTGAATCAATAGGTGGCTATAGACATCTGAATGACATAGATATGGCAAAAAACAGAAGAACAAAACTCTAGAGAAGTCCAGGGACTACCATGATAGAGTCACCACGGCAAGTCGCATGGACCACACCAATGCGTTTTAGGAAACGCCTTCTTCAGGGGTTTGGAGAGCCAGACCCCTGAAGAAAACAGACAAAAAATGATAATAAATAACATGTACAGAAAAACATGTGTATATACATGTATGCAGAATATACAGCCATTGGTTATTCAAAAACATATTTTTTAGACTAGAAGTGGAAGAAAGCAGTCAGTGACCGGCTTCAGTGACAGCTTCTTTTACTTCTAATCCTTTTTAGCTACAGGTGGAGGCAGGTGTGTGGCAGTGATATGACACACACCTGTTGTAGACTATAAAATGAGTGCTTTAGCACTCTATACTCCATCCATCTATGCTATGTGCTTCCTCTCCTGGGGGGCTAAGCTGCACTGTTCCATCGCCCTCCTGATCAGGTAACAGTTCCTTTCATTTAGGGGTTTACTGCTCCCTCATTACTTATTTCTTGCTACCTGCATACTCCATAGACATATCTTTTATCTCACTGTTCTCAAATCTATCTTTCAATTTTCAATAACAAGTGTTTCATCTGCCCTGGATATTAATTCCAGCAGCACTTCCCTTTTGTTTTTAATAGCATCTATATGGACGGTATATATTATATACTGTGGTACCTGTTTATGCATTTTGTCCATTACAGGTGTTGTACCACGCCGCTAAATTTTCTATGGATGGGTGACATTGTTTCTTTATTCCTATGTGGCTTTTCGTCTGTTTCTTTGAATAGTTTTATGTACAAAAGTATAAAAGTATCAAAATATCTAAAATATCTATGAAAAATATATATGCCACTTGGCAACCTATGCTATACATATCCAACAGTGCATACTTCAATGTACAAACCATGCACTACTGATGTGTAAACTTATTATTTAAATACTAATGAACAATGCTTCTCATGAGCTTATTGTACAATTCTTTTGTTGTCTTGTATTCTTCCGATGCATTTATTGCGGTGCCTGTCATCTGCTATGCTCCATCGCATCGCCCTGCCCAATATGCAACCTGTGACCTCTCTCTGTCTTTCCATCCTATGATCTACATGTCTATGGTCTAATACACCTATCTCTTATACACATTAATATTGCACATATGTCATTTTACCAATCATCACCCTCTGTTCAATTCTCAAAATGGGCACTTTAAGAACTAATTTTTGCTATTTCATTCTCCTCTTCCCCTGTGCTGCCCCCTGCCCTGCGTGCGGAGGGGAGGGAGATGCGCGCCCACTGATTTGGGCATGTCAGCTCCCCTTGCGTCTTCTCTCTCCCCGCTTGTGGGCCGTGATGTAGTATGGGAATTGTAGTATCCTGAGCCTCGTGCCATCCCTATGAGGTCTTGCGCATGCGCCGTGCGGTACACATACCGGCGGCCCATATGTGATGTCAGACGCTAATTGTACGGCATTTGTATGCCTATATATAGTGCCTTTATATTATATTATATTGCTTGCCACACCAAGGGTAGTTGTGCTATGAAACTGCTGTGTTTAAGGTAAAACTCTACATGACAATCTTTTCCCTATTTCAAACTTTATGGTGCCTTACTGCAGTCTCCCACTATGCTCTAAATTTCAGTTCATTTTTATCATTATATCACCTGCTGCCACCTGTGTTAGTAACTTTACCTCCCCATTTTTTTAGGGGTGCTGGTGACCTGCAGCAGGTATATGGTCACCTCTATATATAAGATGATCTATCTTCTATTATTTTAACTACCAACATTAACTAATCTCTTAATATCTGTTTTCAAATCTTGATTCATGTAGCCTATATCCAATTTAAAAATGAATTTATTTCATCCTCTGCAGTTATTTATTATATATCCTCCTCAACAGACCTTTGTCTGTAGTCCAGGCAATCTTGGTCCTTCTTCAAATATTTTTCTAATTGATGTAAGTAAGCCACGTTTTCCCCGGCATACATTATCACTTTATAGTAGCACATTTTAGGTAGTCACTTTTGCCCATGGTTTTCACCCATTTCCTAGATGTTAGCCATCTTACATATCATCATCCACACCTTTTCATCACTCATTACCTCTTTAGTTCATCGTCCCACCCCAGCACACTCACCTTTTCAAATTCCCCCCTTCTTTCCTATCTTACCCCCCCTTCCCCCCACCATCCTCCCCCCCCTTTCCTCTTCCTTCCTTATTGTCATTTCCCATCCTTTCCTTCATTTCCCCTTCCCAGTTCTCTCTCCGTCCCCTTCCCTCACTCCCCTTCACCTCAACTATTTTTCCTTAGTAGATTTATTTAAATTAATTTCTCACTTAGGATATTTTAATTCATTAAATTCCTGCACTACTCTCTTGGCTAGATTCCAGCCGAACAATTTTTTGGGGCCCTATTAGGCGTCTTCTTATGTGCACTATCCAGTGACAGTCTTTCTTGACTTTCTTGACTTTCTTGACATTGAGTCGCAGGCAAAAGATCTTCATATGGGTGAGTGATTGGTGATGGGCATGATAGTCGACAGCCTACTCTACCGTATCATTATTATAATTTCGTATTATTTTTTTGTATTGTATCCAAAGTCAATGTAATGTTTTTAATTTAATTTTGTTTTGTTCTATGCAGTGTTACATCTAATTGTCTTTAAAATATCCCCTGATGAGCCCAGAGTGGCGAAACATGTCGGGACAATCACTCCAATGCTATTGCTGAGTGATCAAATTTTGTCATCTGCTTTGAATTCTAGATGTTTCCTTGTACATGTGCACATAACTTATACCAAAACTTTTTAACTATGTCTTATATGTAGCAATAAAAACTTTGTTATTTTTTTATACATATTGTGGAGTATTGAAATTACTTTTTCTTCTTTTTTGCCGGCACCCTCAACAATCCCACCAAAAAATTCCCTTGTTTAAGTGCATATACACATGTTTTTTCTGTACATGTTATTTATTATAATTTTTCTGTCTGTTTTTAAAAGATAGAAAGAAAATTGCTCTACACATCCTGAAGAAGGAGTTTCCTGAAACGTGTTGGTTGTGATCTGTGCGACTTGCCGTGGGGACCCTATCCTGGTAGTCCCTCTAGAGTTTTGTTCTTCTGTTTTTTGCCATATCATCCCTCCTAAGCCATTCTAGGCCAAGGCCTTAACAATTGAAATGGGGATGCTGAAAAAGATAAGGACCTCTTTCCTACAACCCTGGTCCAGTGGTTGTGGGGTGTCAAAATTTGGAAACCCATTTTAGGGTAAAGAGGCCCCTAGATATCAATGCCTTGCACATGCAGAAGTAGGAGTTACATAGTACCCCTACTCAATATTTATAAAAAAAAAATGACAAAAGTAAATAAACGCACACAAACATTTGGGACAAGTTCTTTATTTGTAACAGAGAAATTTGAAATGTATACTGCTAAGCGTGGCACTGCATCCAATAGTATTTGAGCAAAAAACAGGAAAAAAATGGACTTTGATTTGCCACTACAATCACAATTAGGAAAAGAAGTTGGTCTCACATTGTAATAAAAATATCAGATTTATTGAAATCACATAAAAACACATAATGAAAAGAAGTACATGAACATGTCTAAATGATACATCATCCCGCGTATAAAAATCGGGGTAGAAAGCTGATAAAGGAAAACTGCATGGATGGCCCAAAAATGATGATGATACTTGAGTCCAATAAGATCCCTTCTGGCTAGGGGCCAAACAGATGGAGTCACAAATATCAGTGCCAATGGATCACTACACGTTTCGTAAATTGCTTCTTCAGGGGATCCTATAGGTGCTGGGGCGTACATTATAATTACTACAGTTGATGTACTTGCTATATATAATCATAATTAGTTATTACACATTGCAAGAGACCATTATTCAGATAATAAATACAGTACATTTCAGTGGTTTATACATAATCTAGAAATGACATTATGCGTGGTATTAAGAGAAGTTCTTTATTTAAAAAAAGCTTATCCCTAGCTGCGATGTGTGACAACACTATATGCATCTCAGAAATGGATGAACAAGACATATTATGTATATAATTATTTATGACAGTTACCAGATCCTTAATTTCAAGAAAAGGGAATTATTGGTATTAGGGACTTTAAGGAAATCATGGCCTGGTAAGGTCACCCATTTCCATCCTAGGGACTTTAAATGAAACCAAGACCTGGTAAGGTCAAGCGTTTCCATCCCAATCTATAGCACAAACAAGGGGATTATTGGAGGGGAGGTTGGTACTTTATATGAAGCATGTACCAGCAAGCAGGTAGTAAGATGAACATAGAGGAATTTATTGACATAATACCAAAGCACATCCGTTACAATCGCAAAAAGCATACAAGATAAAACAGGTAGGTACATGATGTAGTATAATAAACATTCATGATAATATTTGTTCATACAATTAATAGAAAGATGAACAGGGTAAAAAGTTAGATAATGGTAACTTAAGATATCACCTGAAATAAATTCCCTAGTACATCATGATTTCAAGGTAGGGTAAAATAGGGTAAAAACCAGTAATATCTGCTGGACCTAAGGCCTCGCTAGACCTGTGGGGGGGGTTGGAAAAGATAAGATTGGTAAGGACTGGATAGACGGTTAAACACGGCATTGGTGGCTCAACGCGTTTCGTGGCTTCCATGCCACTCATCAGGAGCGAGCCCGTGTAATATCTGAAAAAATATTTATAAAAAATATTGGGATAATTACATGATGCAATAGAACAAAAAACATTAGTAAAGGGGGAGCGTGGTAAACGGACCCCCAAAATTGCTGTATGGGGATACTCACTGAGAGACTGTATAGTGACGGTGCAGTGGCGGGGTCCCAAGAGCCATCCAGGTGACCCCCAACGGGAGCCGAGGTGGGGAGCCCCACGGAGACGGCAGCAGACGCCGACCAGGGCAGGCACAGGAACCGAGGAAAGTCTAGAAAAAGGTGAATGAGAGTAAGGTATGTAGGCATGTGAGGAGAGATGTGAGGAGAGAGAAAGAAACCCCAGATATAAGGTAGAGTGAGGAGAGTGCGGGAGAGGTGAGAAGAGAAAAATGTAAAATAGTGAAGGAGTGAAGTGGAGAAACCAAAGACAGCTGCGTGTAGTAGCCGAAGTGGGAGAGGTAGTGAGTATACCTGAAAGTGATGACCCCCTCGGAGAGGAGATTACAGAGGTGTGTGATCGCCTGTGTGGAGAACCTCAAGTGCCAGTGCCGCCCCGGAGAGCGTCCAGATAACGCCGCCGCGAGTGCCGCCCACCAACGTCACGCCGTGTGGCGGAGGGAGGAGCACCGCAAGTCGGACACAGCCGGCAAAACGGCGCGGAAGAACCTCCCCATTGGCCCGCGAGGTGGAGTAAACGCTGTGCGTGACAGCGCTGCAAAGGGAAAGCCGCACGCACAGCGTATTGCGTGACGTCGACGCGTATTGGCCAAGTGTCCACCCCCCCAAGGGGAAAACCCGGGGGAGGGAGGAGACCCGCAAGACGCGTCTCGGCTCCCGAGGGGGAACAAGGACCGGACAACAAGGCGGCCCCGCCAATCTACACCATCAACAACACAGCCCCATCAGGAAGGGCACCGTCACTATACAGTCTCTCAGTGAGTATCCCCATACAGCAATTTTGGGGGTCCGTTTACCACGCTCCCCCTTTACTAATGTTTTTTGTTCTATTGCATCATGTAATTATCCCAATATTTTTTATAAATATTTTTTCAGATATTACACGGGCTCGCTCCTGATGAGTGGCATGGAAGCCACGAAACGCGTTGAGCCACCAATGCCGTGTTTAACTGTCTATCCAGTCCTTACCAAGCTTATCTTTTCCAACCCCCCCCACAGGTCTAGCGAGGCCTTAGGTCCAGCAGATATTACTGGTTTTTACCCTATTTTACCCTACCTTGAAATCATGATGTACTAGGGAATTTATTTCAGGTGATATCTTAAGTTACCATTATCTAACTTTTTACCCTGTTCATCTTTCTATTAATTGTATGAACAAATATTATCATGAATGTTTATTATACTACATCATGTACCTACCTGTTTTATCTTGTATGCTTTTTGCGATTGTAACGGATGTGCTTTGGTATTATGTCAATAAATTCCTCTATGTTCATCTTACTACCTGCTTGCTGGTACATGCTTCATATAAAGTACCAACCTCCCCTCCAATAATCCCCTTGTTTGTGCTATAGATTGGGATGGAAACGCTTGACCTTACCAGGTCTTGGTTTCATTTAAAGTCCCTAGGGATGGAAATGGGTGACCTTACCAGGCCATGATTTCCTTAAAGTCCCTAATACCAATAATTCCCTTTTCTTGTATTTATGCATAGGGATGGAAGCATGTGCCTTGCTCTATATGCCCAAACTTATTACCTGCCCTGCTCTAAATGACCTTAGTGACACCTCCCCTGTGTTTTATTTTTAGTATTCTCATTTTACTTAGCCCATCCATAATATCCCTTGTAATGCATTATATTGTCTAATTTCCTTCCAACCCTGCTACCCTTCCTGATGGGGCTGTGTTGTTGATGGTGTAGATTGGCGGGGCCGCCTTGTTGTCCGGTCCTTGTTCCCCCTCGGGAGCCGCGACGCGCCTTGCGGGTCTCCTCCCTCCCCCGGGTTTTCCCCTTGGGGAGGTGGACACTTGGCCAATACGCGTCGACGTCACGCAATACGCTGTGCGTGCGGCTTTCCCTTTGCAGCGCCGTCACGCACAGCATTTACTCCACCTCGTGGGCCAATGGGGAGGTTCTTCCGCGCCATTTTGCCGGCTGTGTCCGACTTGCGGTGCTCCTCCCTCCACCACACGGCGTGACGTTGGTGGGCGGCACTCGCGGCGGCGTTATCTGGACGCTCTCCGGGGCGGCACTGGCACTCGAGGTTCTCCACACAGGCGATCACACACCTCTGTAATCTCCTCTCCCAGGGTCTCATCACTTTCAGGTATACTCACTACCTCTCCCACTTCGGCTACTACACGCAGCTGTCTTTGGTTTCTCCACTTCACTTCACTCCTTCACTATTTTACATTTTTCTCTTCTCACCTCTCCCACACTCTCCTCACTCTACCTTATATCTGGGGTTTCTTTCTCTCTCCTCACATCTCTCCTCACATGCCTACATACCTTACTCTCATTCACCTTTTTCTAGACTTTCCTCGGTTCCTGTGCCTGCCCTGGTCGGCGTCTGCTGCCGTCTCCGTGGGGCTCCCCACCTCGGCTCCCGTTGGGGGTCACCTGGATGGCTCTTGGGACCCCGCCACTGCACCGTCACTATACAGTCTCTCAGTGAGTATCCCCATACAGCAATTTTGGGGGTCCGTTTACCACGCTCCCCCTTTACTAATGTTTTTTGTTCTATTGCATCATGTAATTATCCCAATATTTTTATAAATATTTTTTCAGATATTACACGGGCTCGCTCCTGATGAGTGGCATGGAAGCCACGAAACGCGTTGAGCCACCAATGCCGTGTTTAACCGTCTATCCAGTCCTTACCAATCTTATCTTTTCCAGCCCCCCCCACAGGTCTAGCGAGGCCTTAGGTCCAGCAGATATTACTGGTTTTTACCCTATTTTACCCTACCTTGAAATCATGATGTACTAGGGAATTTATTTCAGGTGATATCTTAAGTTACCATTATCTAACTTTTTACCCTGTTCATCTTTCTATTAATTGTATAAACAAATATTATCATGAATGTTTATTATACTACATCATGTACCTACCTGTTTTATCTTGTATGCTTTTTGCGATTGTAACGGATGTGCTTTGGTATTATGTCAATAAATTCCTCTATGTTCATCTTAATACCTGCTTGCTGGTACATGCTTCATATAAAGTCCCAACCTCCCCTCCAATAATCCCCAGATCCTTAATTTCTTACATTTACATTGAATTCTTGAATTCAAGTGGATCTCCTGATATCAGGGATTGGTTATTAAGGTTATTCTTATATATTGAAGCAGAAGACTTTGCATATTTTTACTAATGACCATCATTTCATTCTTCTTTTTGCAAAATAACTTGGTCTGCAGTAATGAATGACAAGGAACCTTTTGTGTGTTAGTGTAGTTTTTAACATGTAATATGGTGTTGGTTTGTATATGGCTTTACCTTTTTTTCTGTATTTTCCAGGTTTGCTTTGTTTTTGTAATACCAAAAATATAAAATATACATTCAGGTCCATAAATATTGGGACATCCACACAATTCTAATCTGTTTGGCTGTATACACCACCACAATGGATTTGAAATGAAATGACTAAGATGTGCTTTAACTGCAGGCTTTCAGCTTTAATTTGAGGGTATTTACATCCAAATCAGGTGAACGGTGTAGGAATTACAACAGTTTGTATATGTGCCTCCCACTTTTTAAGGGAGCAAAAGTAATGGGACAGATTAACAATCATCCATCAAGCTTTCACTTTTTAATACTTGGTTGCAAATCCTTTGCAGTCAATTACAGCCTGAAGTCTGGAATGCATAGAAATCACCAGACGCTGGGTTTCATCCCTGGTGATGCTCTGTCAGGCCTCTACTGCAACTGTCTTCAGTTCCTGCTTGTTCTTGGGGCATTTTCCCTTCACTTTTGTCTTCAGCAAGTGAAATGCATGCTCATGCGGATTCAGGTCAGATGATTGACTTGGCCATTGCATACCATTCCACTTCTTTCCCTTAAAATGCTTCTGGTCATTGTCCATCTGCACTGTGAAGCACCATCCAATGAGTTCTGAAGCATTTTGCTGAATATGAGCAGATAATATTGCCCGAAACACTTCAGAATTTATCCTGCTGCTTTTGTCAGCAGTCACATCATCAATAAATACAAGAGAACCAGTTCCATTGGCAGCCATACATGCCCACGCCATGACACTACCACCACCATGCTTCACTGATGAGGTGGTATGCTTTGGATCATGAGCAGTTCCTTTCCTTCTACATACTCTTCTCTTCCCATCACTCTGGTACAAGTTGATCTTGGTCTCATCTGTCCATAGGATGTTGTTCCAGAACTGTGAAGGCTTTTTTAGATGTTGTTTGGCAAACTCTAATCTGGCCTTCCTGTTTTTGAGGTTCACAAGTGGTTTACATCTTGTGGTGAACCCTCTGTATTCACTCTGGTGAAGTCTTCTCTTGACTGTTGACTTTGACACACATACAGGAACAAATGAGAAATGGAGCCTTGACAGGTGCTACTTTTGAAATAAAAAATGGGACAGTGGTGTGTATCAGGAAGTGTGGTGTTTGCAAGAGGCAAACAGTTGGGGCAGTCGTTAGACCTACAGTACTGGGTTCCGATGGATGGGGTAGGCAGCAGCCAGCTTCTCAGAGCAGAAGGGACTCTGTGGGGAAGACAAGCAGAAAGAAAGAGCAGCGCCCACGGCCATATCACCTTAAACCCCCCCCTCTCCCTACACACAACCTTCTTTCCCCATAGTAACCCCTTAGCATTGCCCTCCGACTATATCATAGTCTAATCACCACCTGCCCCCGTACTTCTTCATTATACTCTATAATTAATCTGCTGCATATGTGCATGCATGCGTGTGCACATGCATATGTGCTTGCACTCATGCGTTTTTGACTCTTGCTACATGCATTCTCACATGTCTTATACCCTCCCCATTTTTCACTTCATTCTCATCATCTTTGCAATTTATATTCCTTAAGGAAAATAAAAGTAACACTGCGCTAACCCAATCACCGAAGAAAAGCAGCTACATAAATATGACCAATATTATACACGAAAATAGAAATGAAATGTAGCGCTAATTTATATTCCTGACCATATTTATTTCAACATATTATTCCCTCCACACATAATTTTTTTATATTTTATTTATATATATATATATATATATATATATATATATATATATATATATATATATATATATATATTCCTCTGTTTTTTTTTTTTTTCATTTTTTACTTTTTTAATCTTATTTTTCCATATATTTTATATATATTCTGAAATATAAATATATATATTTATATATTTTTTTCATAATTTTTTATTTATTTGCACAACAATCCTTTATCCTCCATTTTTCTCACCTATCCCAAATTATTTTTCCTTTTTTCTCTCTTTCATTATTTTTTCCATTCTTATTATTTTTTCCATTCTCATCATTACTTCCCCCCTTCTCCCTTCACCTCTTCAGTTCCCCCCTCCTTTTTTTTCCCACCCAGCCATATAATCCACTTTTACACTCCCTGCGACCATTTTTCTACCTCATTACAACTCCCTTTGCTTTACTATGATTTCACCAGCCTGCGTGTGTCTGACAAACACACCAACACCGCTTGGCAGATCAATCCAACTCTGCACTCCGCCCCTTCCCCCTCCCCTTCTCCCTATATAATCAGGACTTGTCATAGCCGTTACACATGCCTGATTAAGGAGCACTCATGCTTCGAACGCGTGTGCTACAGCCACGCCCCCCGGCTCTCCTGCATCTGACATCTCCACCCACGGATCATCTAATGCACTGACTGACGGAACCACATACCTCGGAGCTTCGGACGCCACCAGAAGCGGCCAGGGAATGACTCCTCCACAGCCCAGCGGTCCACCGGATGTGATCTCATGATGTTAAAGAGTTACACTACATGCCTGTTTTTATCAGCCTAAATGTGAGTGCATATTTTAAAACACTATTAAAGCCTTTTATACACACTACTACCCTTAGAGCGGCGCTGCTCTTTCTGTTTGACACAGTCAGTTGTTTTCTGGGTCTTCCGGGGTCTTTTGGTGGTACTGAGCTCACCGGTGCATTCTTTCTTTTTAAGGATGTTCCAAGCAGTTGATTTGGCCACACCTAATGTTTTTTGCTATCTCTCTGAAGGGTTTGTTTTGTATTTTCAGCCTAATGATGGCTTGCTTCACTGATAGTGACAGCTCTTTGGATCTCATATTGAGAGTTGACAGCAACATATTCCAAATGCAAATAGCACACTTGAAATTAACTCTGGACCTTTTATCTGCTCCTTGTAAATGGGATAATGAGGGAATACACACACTTGGCCATGGAACAACTGAGCAGCCAATTGTCCCATTACTTTTGGTCCCTTAAAAAAGTGGGAGGCACATATACAAACTGTTGTAATTCCTACACCGTTCACCTGATTTGGATGTAAATACCCTCAAATTAAAGCTGAAAGCCTGCAGTTAAAGCACATCTTGTTTGTTTCATTTCAAATCCATTGTGGTGGTGTATAGAGCCAAAAAGATTAGAATTGTGTCGATGTCCCAATATTGATGGACCTGACTGTATAAACAGTATCTCACAAAAGTGAGTGGACAGTCCCATGAATAAGTCAACCTATGACAAAACGTCGGGGGCGTGGCTGTGAGACGTGACGTGCAGCACTATGAGTCACACTGAAGGAGAGGAGCATTGTTTATACGGAGGGACGGAGGACATCCAAGGGAGGGGTGAGATTGATAACCCTGCACCAGCACACCTTGGGTCCGCAGTGACCACTTGTTTTATTTGGATCCACTGGAATTACGTTTGATGTGATTTGCACTTTATTTGAGCTGTATTTTATCATTTTACATGTGAGTGTACTGATTGAAGATTGCAGTGATTTTAATAAATGTGTGATACTGGTTTACACTATTGGAGCACATATTATTTTTTTCATGTGGACCGGGTTGGAAACATTCACTGTGGAACAACGATTGATCCTACTACCTTGGTGTATGGTAGATAAGCGATTATTGCCTTGCATGAGAGTGCTGGCAAATTAAGTCGGTGAGTGGAGGTCTTGAGGGAGTGGAATCACTGCACACAAGAGGAGAGGTGGAGGAGACACAACATCACCTGTGCTTTATCAAGATTTATTACCACTTTATTCGGACACATTTTTCTCACGTGTGTGGTCACGTTTTATTGTGGACTGATTTATGTTTTTGAAGTTAATTTGTATTTTGTATTTTTTATTTTTGGACATATTTGGTAATATTTTTTGCATGTACAGCATGATATGAAGTGGCAGGATAGGTTTTATCACTGGAAATGTATTGAGATATGTATTTCCTAAGATTACACTGCATGTAAGGTTTATACACATTAAGAGGGTCGCACCATCACTGTGTTGATCGATATTTGACCACTGATCTGGCTGGTACATTTACACCTATATACATTTTGTGTAGATTTGTTTATAGATTTCATCTTTGCATTAGTGTTCACATACACATGTGTAGAGGGTCACACCATCACTGTGTTTAATACACTTGATTTTTGTTTGAAAGCGCCTCTTATTTTTTATCTGACCACTGATCTGGCTGGTACATTTACACCTATATACATTTTGTGTAGATTTGTTTATAGATTTCACCTTTGCATTAGTGTTCACATACACATGTGTAGAGGGTCACACCATCACTGTGTCTAATATACTTGATTTTTGTTTGAAAGCGCCTCTTATTTTTTATTTGACCACTGATCTGGCTGGTACATTTACACCTATATACATTTTGTGTAGATTTGTGTATAGATTTCACCTTTGCGTTAGTGTTCACATACATATGTGTAGAGGGTCACACCATCACTGTGTTTAATACACTTGATTTTTTGTTTGAAAGCGCCTCTTATTTTTTCCTAGATGTCTGTGGAAGGATTTGGGTAGTTTACAGACATCTCCGATTAAATACTTAGTATATGCATTATAATTTAAAGGGGCTGCTTCATAGTGGGTGTGGGAATTCAATTCCCCACGTGGGTTATTGTATAGATTGATTTTGAGCACATTCACATTCAGTTTGTGAAACATAGTGGCGCGGTGGAGGTATTAGTTTTTGGGTGAAGGGCGGTATACCATTTATAATACCTATTACTTACACCAATTGACTCTGCCAGCAGGAGGTCTGTGTGACAGAGAATTGCTGATGATTTGCGGCCTACACAGCGGGGAGCTGGACAGCTATAACCAGAGGGACCACTGCGGACAGCATCTCTTGTTTCTTGCAGTGGATCCAGAGACGCCTGCACTTCAGATCCCAGTGGGCTGCGGCGGGTGCCATTACCCAGAACCAGGATACAGAGAGAGAGAGTTCCTTTTAGAGTCTTCTCATCATCTGCATCGTTGCCAACTTCATCTGAGTTCCAGAGTGGTGAGCGAGCATAGCCCATGCTATAATTAAAGACACTGCTTTCAGACATCATTCACAACAATTCAGCTGGTGGTACATGTAGTTAGACTTTATGTAGTTAGACTTTATCTTGTAACGAACACTGAAAGCAGACATCTATAACCAGTTCACATTATAGATTCTAGCAGCTATATTGGATAACATCATTAGTAGGAATGAGCTTCGAGTTTGAGTCAAAATCATGTTCGACTCGAACATTGGCTGTTTGCAAGTTCGCCGAACAGCGAACAATTTGGGGTGTTCGCGGCAAATTCGAATGCCGCGGAACCACCTTTTAAAAGTCTATGGGAGAAATCAAAAGTGCTAATTTTAAAGGCTTATATGCAAGTTATTGTCATAAAAAGTGTTTGGGGACCTGGGTCCTGCCCCAGGGGACATGGATCAATGCAAAAAAAGTTTTAAAAACGGCCGATTTTTCAGGAGCAGTGATTTTAATAATGCTTACAGTCAAACAATAAAAGTGTAATATCCCTTTAAATTTCGTAGCTGGGGGGTGTCTATAGTATGCCTGTAAAGGGGAGCATGATTCCCGTGTTTAGAACAGTCTGACAGCAAAATGACATTTCAAAGGAAAAAAGTCATTTAAAACTACTCACGGCTATTGCTTTGCCGGTCCGACAATACACATAGAAGTTAATTGATAAAAACGGCATGGGAATTCCCCACAGGTGAACCCCGAACCAAAATTAAAAAAAAAAAAATGACGTGGGGGTCCCCATAAATTCCATACCAGACCCTTCAGGTCTGGTATGGATTTTAAGGGGAACCCCGCACCAAAATTTAAAAAAAAAACGGCGTGGGGTCCCCCCAAAAATCCATACCAGACCCTTATCCGAACACACAACCTGGCAGGCCGCAGGAAAAGAGGGGGGGACGAGAGAGCGCCCCCCTCCTGAACCGTACCAGGCCACATGCCCTCAACATTGGGAGGGTGCTTTGGGGTAGCCCCCCAAAACACCTTGTCCCCATGTTGATGAGGACAAGGGCCTCATCCCCACAACCCTGGCTGGTGGTTGTGGGGGTCTGCGGGCGGGGGGCTTATCGGAATCTGGAAGCCCCATTTAACAAGGGGACCCCCAGATCCCGGCCCCCCCTGTGTGAAATGGTAAGGGGGTACAAAAGTACCCCAACCATTTCACTAAAAAACTGTCAAAAATGTTAAAAATGACAAGAGACAGTTTTTGACAATTCCTTTATTTAAATGCTTATTCTTTCTTCTTTCTTCTATCTTCCTTTATCTTCTTCTTCTTCTTCTGGTTCTTCTGGTTCTTCCTCCGGCGTTTTCGTCCAGCATCTCCTCCGCGGCGTCTTCTATCTTTTCTCCTCGGACCGCTCCACACCCATGGCATGGGGGGAGGCTCCCGCTCTTCTCTTCATCTTCTTCATCTTCTTCTTCATCTTCTTCTCTTCTTCATCTTCTTCTCCGGGCCGCTCCGCACCCATGCTGGCATGGTGGGAGGCTCCCACTGTGTGATGCGTCTCCTCTTCTGACGGTTCTTAAATAACGGGGGCGGGGCCACCCGGTGACCCCGCCCCCCTCTGACACACGGGACATGACAGGACTTCCCTGTGGCATTCCCCGTGATGTCACAGGGAAGTCCCGTCAAGTCACCGTGCGTCAGAGGGGGGCGGGGTCACCGGGTGGCCCTGCCCCCCATTATTTAAGAACCGTCAGAAGAGGAGAGGTGTCACACAGCAGAAGCCTCCCTCCATGCAAGCATGGGTGCAGAATGGCCCGGAGAAGAAAATGAAGAAGAGAAGAAGATGAAGAAGAGAAGAAGATGAAGAGAAGAGCGGGAGCCTCCCCCCATGCCATGGGTGCGGAGCGGCCTGAGGAGAAGAAGATAGAAGACTCCGCGGAGGAGATGCTGGACGAGAACGCCGGAGGAAGAACCAGAAGAGCCAGAAGAACCAAAAGAAGAAGAAGAAGATGAAGGAAGATAGAAGAAAGAAGAAGCATTTAAATAAAGGAATTGTCAAAAACTGTCTCTTGTCATTTTTAACATTTTTGACAGTTTTTTAGTGAAATGGTAGGGGTACCCTTACCATTTCACACGGGGGGCGGGATCTGGGGTCCCCTTGTTAAAGGGGGCTTCCAGATTCCGATAAGCCCCCCACCCGCAGACCCCCACAACCACCGGCCAGGGTTGTGGGGATGAGGCCCTTGTCCTCATCAACATGGGGACAAGGTGTTTTGGGGGGCTACCCCAAAGCACCCTCCAAATGTTGAGGGCATGTGGCCTGATACGGTTCAGGTGGGGGGGCGCTCTCTTATCCCACCTCTTTTCCTGAGGCCTGCCAGGTTGCGTGCTCAGATAAGGGTCTGGTATGGATTTTTGGGGGGACCCCACGCTGTTTTTTTTTTAATTTTGGTGCGGGGTTCCCCTTAAAATCCATACCAGACCTGAAGGGTCTGGTATGGAATTTAGGGGGACCCCCATGTCATTTTTTTTTATTTTGGCTGGGGTTCCCCTTAATATCCATACCAGACCTGAAGGGGGACCCTCACGTCATTTTTTTTTTAAATTTTGGTTCGGGGTTCCCCTGTGGGGAATTCCCATGCCGTTTTTATCAATGAACTTTTATGTGTATTGTCGGACCGGCAATGCAATAGCCGCGAGTAGTTTTAAATGACTTTTTTCCTTTGAAGTGTCATTTTGCTGTCAGACTATTCTAAACACGGGAAACATGCACCCCTTTACAGGCATACTATAGACACCCCCCAGCTGCGAAATTTAAAGGGATATTACACTTTTATTGTTTGACTTTAAGCATTATTAAAATCACTGCTCCTGAAAAAACGGCCGTTTTTTAAATTTTTTTTTGCATTGATCCATGTCCCCTGGGGCAGGACCCAGGTTCCCAAACACTTTTTATGACAATAACTTGCATATAAGCCTTTAAAATTAGCACTTTTGATTATTCATGTTCGTGTCCCATAGACTTTAACGGTGTTCGCGTGTTCGAACGAACTTTTTTCCTGTTCGCATGTTCTGGTGTGAACCATTAGGATGATAAAAGAAGGAAGTTACAATCCAACAAGGATAAACCGAGGTTAAGCCAAATTTGCTACACGCTGTCATAAAGGATTCCTTTAGTTACAACACAAAGAGGCTAGCTGAAGATATCTGGATTTCAAGGAACACCCTTTACCCTTTTATTATCCTTTTTCCTCATCTGCCTTGATTGCATTGGACTTCATCTAGAGGACTTGTCATAGCCGTTACACATGCCTGATTAAGGAGCACTCATGCTCCGAATGCAAGTGCTACGGCCACACCCCTCGGCTCTCCTGCATCTGACATCTCCACCCACGGATCATCTAATGCACTGACTGACGGAACCACATACCTCGGAGCTTCGGACGCCACCAGAAGCGGCCAGGGAATGACTCCTCCACAGCCCAGCGGTCCACCGGATGTGATCTCATGATGTTAAAGAGTTACACTACATGCCTGTTTTTATCAGCCTAAATGTGAGTGCATATTTTAAAACACTATTAAAGCCTTTTATACACACTACTACCCTTAGAGTGACGCTGCTCTTTCTTTCTGTTTGACACAGTCAGTTGTTTTCCGGGTCTTCCAGGGTCTTTTGGTGTTACTGAGCTCACCGGTGCATTCTTTCTTTTTAAGGATGTTCCAAGCAGTTGATTTGGCCACACCTAATGTTTTTGCTATCTCTCTGAAGGGTTTGTTTTGTATTTTCGGCCTAATGATGGCTTGCTTCACTGATAGTGACAGCTCTTTGGATCTCATATTGAGAGTTGACAGCAACATATTCCAAATGCAAATAGCACACTTGAAATTAACTCTGGACCTTTTATCTGCTCCTTGTAAATGGGATAATGAGGGAATAACACACACCTGGCCATGGAACAACTGAGCAGCCAATTCTCCCATTACTTTTGGTCCCTTAAAAAAGTGGAAGGCACATATACAAACTGTTGTAATTCCTACACCGTTCACCTGATTTGGATGTAAATACCCTCAAATTAAAACTGAAAGCCTGCAGTTAAAGCACATCTTGTTTGTTTCATTTCAAATCCATTGTGGTGGTGTATAGAGCCAAAAAGATTAGAATTGTGTCGATGTCCCAATATTGATGGACCTGACTGTATAAACAGTATCCCACAAAAGTGAGTAGACCTCTTACATTTTTGTAAATATTTTATCTTTATCTTTTCATGTGACAATATTGAAGAAATTACACTTTATTACAATTGAAAGTAGTGAGTGTACAGCTTGTATAACAGTGTAAATTTGCAGTGTGAGGTGTATGGTCTAAGCACTGACAGGCTGACCCCCCACACCTTCAACCTCTGCAGCAATGCTGGCAGCACTCATACATTTATTTCCCACACACAACCTCTGTATATGACGCTGAGCACATGCACTCAACTTCTTTGGTTGACCATGGTGAGGACTGTTTGACTTTATGCATTATTAAAATCACTGCTCCTGAAAAAACGGCCGTTTTTAAAACTTTTTTTTGCATTGATCCATGTCCCCTGGGGCAGGATCCAGGTCCCCAAACACTTTTTATGACAATAACTTGCATATAAGCCTTTAAAATTAGCACTTTTGATTATTCATGTTCGTGTCCCATAGACTTTAATGGTATTTGCGTGTTCGAACGAACTTTTTTCCTGTTCGCATGCTCTGGTGCGAACCGAACAGGGGGATGTTCGGCTCATCCCTAATCATCAGGATGATAAAAGAAGGAAGTTACAATCCAACAAGGATGAACCGAGGTTAAGCCAAATTTGCTACACACTGTCATAAAGGATTACTTTAGTTACAACACAAAGAGGCTAGCTGAAGATATCTGGATTTCAAGGAACACCCTTTACCCTTTTATTATCCTTTTTCCTCATCTGCCTGTATTGCATTGGACTTCATCTAGAGCAGGGGTCTCAAACTGCCGGCCCTCCAGCTGTTGAGTAACTACAAGTCCCATCATGCCTCTGCCCATGGGAATCATGATTGTAACTGTCAGCTTTGCAATGCCTCATGGGAATTGTAGTTCTGCAACAGCTGGAGGGCCTCCAGTTTGAGACCCCTGATCTAGAGGGAGCCAGACTATTTGAATACAATAGTTGAATGTTGTTTTTTTTTTATATTGTGCAGGATTTAATGGCCTGTGAGTTGAGGAGTCAGAAGGGAGAAATCTGACACAGAAGTTATAGTGCTAGCTCTCTACCCTCCTGTTAACCTGTTCACTTAGGTTTCTGTGATTGGGTTAATATTTGTGTTCATTCCCAATTGAAGGAACATTGAATCATATTATTGCCTCTTTGATAAGTTAGATAAAATAACTGTGTAAGAGTGTTTTCTTGTTAACTAACCAAGTTGATATATACCTATTTTGTGTTCTCATTAATACAGTAAACATATTTGAACTGTTTCTTTAATACTATGTGAGTCTCTATTTACTACTACAGTTGGTAAGATGACTGAACCCAGGGTGTCAGAGGTAATGGAGGATTGCAGAGTTGAGGTAATCAGTGGGGTACAGAGTCTATTAGCAGGCCTCACGGGGGTACCGCTACACCACTATAAGAGAGAGTAATAACACCAAATTTAACACACCTTTTCCCCATTCACACCTGAGACCTTGTAACACTAATGAGTCACATGACACTGGGGAGGTAAAATGTCAAATTGGGCCCAATTTGGACATTTTCACTTAGGGGTGTACTCACTTTTGTTGCCATCGGTTTAGACATTAATGGCTGTGTGTTGAGTTATTTTGAGGAGACAGCAAATTTACACTGTTATACAAGCCGTACACTCACTACTTTACATTGTAGCAAAGTGTAATTTCTTCGGTGTTGTCACATGAAAAGATTTAAAAAAATATTTAGAAAAAGTTGAGGGGTGCACTCACTTTTGTGGGATACTGTGTGTATGTGTATATATATATATATATATATATATATATATATATATATATACAAAATGGACAGCCTGAAATACAACTCCTTCGGCAAATAAAACAACCTTATTTGTATGTCATCTGTGCTTTAGCTGTTTGCCTGGAGTTCAGCTTTAATGAGCTTGATTAATTTTACCTCAATTATAGCTGAAATTTAATTTGAAAAGTAAAATAAATGATTGAACCAAATTAAAAAAAAAAACAAACCAAAACATTTTTGCTAGTGTAAAGAAGAATGAGTGATGCTCTTCTTGAAAATCTAGAAAGAATGAAGTTGGGAAAAGGGAATGACTACAGTACTGCAGAAAGGTATATTATGAGTGAGGAGATAAGTGGTGTGAGTGCTGAAAAACACACAAGTGACTTCTAGAGTGAGATTTATGAGCATGACAGTGGTGTGTGGTGAGTAGGGTGTTTTAGTGTGAAAGAAGTTCATGCAGGGGCAAGGGAATACACAATTAAATAATTTTACATGAAGGAATGTGAATGTAATTTTTTAGTATATATAACAAGAATACTTAGCTATAGATGCCTTTTCTGCTACTGGTCCCTCCATCTTGCATGGCGTGGCACAGATGGTCAGAATCAGACACATGCATTATAGCAGCTCTGAGGCTAGACAATTATTTCAAGTCTTAGCTGCAGTATATTAATAAGGAAATATGAAATACACAATTTCCCCATCAAACGCTTAGCGTTATACATCTTAAATGTTTTCATTCACATAGAATATGTTAGAATAAAATAAAACTGTATTTTACTTGTTCTTTTCTAGATACCCAAAACCTGAAGTTTTCCTCTGCCATGGAGAGGGCACTCGAAGGGTAATGTTTAGCATAATTAACCCCCTCTGTATTGTCCTAGTAGATCTCATTATCAGTTGTAAACTAGATTTGAACACTGCCTGCCCTAACAAAGGATTAGAGGTCTAGAACATGGGATTCTGGATTAGTCTGGATTAATGAGAGATTAATTAAAGATTAATGTGTCACTCTTGAATGATGGGGAAAGATTCAGATTCCTCTCATTTCAAATTGTTCAGAGTAGTTTGTACTCATCTCAAGGCCAAGGCCTTTCTTACCTAGAAAGGTAAGACATTGGTCATCTTGCAAAAAAGTATGTTTTAACTAGGAAGTGGAAAGAGCTCTACCTTCTCTCGGCTGATAGATGCTACTTGTGAGTACAGGTCCTCTTTTTGGAGACATTAGGAATCTATTAGACTTCCAACATCACCTCTTTCCTTTACTGCAGCTAATAAAGCATAAATTGCACTTGGTTAGCTGCTTCCCTGGCTACACTAACTGATGTTCCCCAAGATCCCCTCACACAACATGCTGAGGCTGTGGTTCCAGGCACCCCAGAACAAAAGGAGAGCATTGGAATCACCTCAGATGGCAGTGAGCAGCACTAGAGATGGGGAGTGGCCCATTCTCGGTACAGTAAAAGTGAATGGGTGATTGGGTACAGCTGTCCGGTTCACTTTTACATGAGCTTGTTTGAACCTTTTCAATACCAGGACATTGTATAACTGTAATTTGGTAGACAAGCAGTTAAAGTGGTTGTAAACCCTAATATATTGTCAGTGAAGTGATTGTCCTCAGGTGATACACAGAGATTAAAGAAATCCTCCAACGTTGCTCGGGGAGCACATTGCAATGGCTTCTATCCTTAAGGCTTCTTTCTCTAAGTGATTCTTTCTACAAGTGATATGCACTTCAATCTCTGCTTTAAGTTCTGCCTCACCTGATCATTCCTTCTCTGTCTCTTTACAGGTATGTGTCAGCTCAACCACATCTTCCACCGTTAACTGAAATTGGGATCTGCCTGCTGTCTGTGTGTGTGTGTCTTTGGTATGTGTCAGCTCAACCACATCTTCCACCGTTAACTGAAATTGGGATCTACCTGCTGTCTGTGTGTGTGTGTCTTAGGTATGTGTCAGCTCAACCACATCTTCCACCGTTAACTGAAATTGGGATCTGCCTGCTGTCTGTGTGTGTGTGTGTCTTTGGTATGTGTCAGCTCAACCACATCTTCCACCGTTAACTGAAATTGGGATCTGCCTGCTGTCTGTGTGTGTGTGTCTTTGGTATGTGTCAGCTCAACCACATCTTCCACCGTTAACTGAAATTGGGATCTGCCTGCTGTCTGTGTGTGTGTGTCTTTGGTATGTGGCCTTCTCTATCTGTTGCCCTGTGCGCACAACCATGACATTGTTATTTGTTGCTCTGGACTATCTTACCTAAGTTTTATGTGTTGATCTTATCTTGGCCTCTAGCCTCTTGCTATTCTGATTTTTGAAGCAAAAAGTCCACTTTGACTGTTAGGCATTCTTATAGTCTCTCATGATTAATTAACAAACTTCAACCCCACCCTTATAACAGTATAAATTTGAGCATCCTTAAGGGGTGAGCACATTGCTCGGGGAGCACATTGCAATGGCTTCTATCCTTAAGGCTTCTTTCTCTAAGTGATTCTTTCTACAAGTGATATGCACTTCAATCTCTGCACTTCATCGATTGCACGAAGCAAACAAATATAGCAATCTGCACTGGAAAGCAGCTAACAGACTGCAGGTGACCCTGCCTCTCTAATAGGCTTTCCTTCCGCTCTGTAACATGCACTCTCTACCACTGCTTCTGACACTCCTCTCCTCTCTCCTCAAACTCTCTTACCTTCACCCCCCCTCTCCACCTGCCTGCTTATACATATCACCTTGCCTTCTGTCTTCTCCCTACTACTGCTCCTACCAACTCTCGCTCATTCTACATCCATACACTGATAAAACCTCCAGTACTCTGAGACGCGCCCCTTCACATAAATCACAGTCCCACATTACCTCCCTCACCCTCCTGCTTCTCCTAATCTCTGGTGACATATCCCCAAACCCTGGGCCACCATCATCTGTCTTTGCCAATCGCTCTCATCCCCCTACACCCTCTGGCAGGAGCCGCAACCCACAGAACTTGGTCTCTATTCCTCTTTCCAAAACCAGCCCCCCCTTTTCCTGTGCCCTGTGGAATGCACGTTCCTTCTGCAACAAACTCACCGCCCTTCACGACCTCTTTATCACAAATTCCTTTAACCTACTTGCCATTACTGAAAACTGGCTTCATGAATCGGATACTATTTCTCCTGCTTCCCTCTCCCATGGGGGCCTTCTCTGGACTCACTCCCCCAGACCAAGTGGACAGAAGGGAGGTGGAGTGGGAATCCTTCTAGCCCCATGCAGCACCTATCAGGTTCTTCACCCACCTCCCTCTCTGACACTCTCCTCTTTTGAGGCACATTGCATTCGTCTTTTCTCTCCCATTTCTCTAAGAATTGCTGTCATCTACCGGCCCCCTGGACCAGTATCAGCCTTTCTTGATGACTTCTCTGCCTGGCTACCCTACTTTCTCTCTTCTGAAATCCCCACAATTATTCTTGGAGACTTCAACATCCCTGTCAACACTAACACTACTATTACTTCTAAACTTCTCAGTCTAACCTCATCGCTTGACCTGAAGCAATGGATACAGGCTCCTACCCACTCCAACGGCAACACCCTTGACCTTGCCTTCTCCTATCTGTGCACTCTGTGCAACCTTTCCAACAATCCACTCCCACTCTCTGATCACCACCTTATTAGTTTTGCTCTCTCCCTGTCTTCCACCTCTTCTCCCTCCAACCGCCTAACAATTACACGTAGAAACCTTTGCCACCTCAACCCTTCTCTTCTCTACTCTGCTACTGATCACCTCTATGACAAAATCTCACCTCTGTCCTGCCCCAACCTAGCTACTTTCATCTACAACAGCTCACTGTCTTCCTCCCTAGACAAGCTTGCCCCCCTCACTACACGCAGAATTAGGCCCCGACTGCTACAACCCTGGCAAACAGATGACACCAGAAGTCTCAGAAAACGTAGCCGCGCTCTTGAGCGCCTGTGGCATAAGACTTCGACCCATGAAGACTTCACACAATATAAATCTGCCCTCCAAAAATACTACTCCTGCCTTCACACTGCCAAACAGACCTACTTTACCACACTCATTAACACCTTCTCATCCAGTCCACGTCAACTCTTCTCTACCTTCAACACTCTACTCTGTCCTCCACTGCCTCCACCCACCAACTCACTCACTGCCCAGGAGATTGCCAATCACTTCAAAACTAAGATTGATACATTTCATGAGGAGATCACCAATGCGCAAAAACCTCCCCCATGCAACACCCCATGTCCACCGACACAATCATTACTTCCCTCATTCAACCCTGCTACTATTACTGAGGTTGCTAAACTTTTATCTAGCGCTCATCTAACCACTTGCCCCCTGGATCCTGTTCCCTCGCAAATGCTACGCTCACCCTCTGACTTGATTCTACGCTCTCTAACTCACATTTTCAACCTCTCCCTCTCTTGTGGCATCTTCCCAAACTCTCTAAAACATGCGCTAGTCACCCCCATACTAAAAAAGCCCTCACTGGATCCCACCAATCTCAACAACTTACGTCCCATCTCCTTACTCTCCTTCTCCTCCAAACTTCTTGAAAGACTGGTCTACAAACGACTAAGGGACCATCTGACCATGAATAAACTTCTTGATCCCCTTCAGTCCAGTTTTCGCCCTCAACACTCCACGGAAACTGCTCTCCTTAAACTCTCAAATGACCTACTAATGGCTAAAGCCAATGGACACTATTCTGTTCTACTTCTCCTGGATCTCTCTACTGCCTTTGACACAGTGGACCACCCCCTCCTCCTCAAAAAACTCCACTCCTTTGGTCTCCGTGACTGTACTCTTCGCTGGTTCTCATCCTACCTATCCCACCACTCCTTCAGTGTCACTTACAACTCTACTTCCTCCTCTCCTCTTCCTTTTTCCGTTGGGGTCCCCCAAGGTTCTGTTCTTGGACCTCTCCTTTTCTCAATCTACACCACCTCCTTGGGTCAGTTGATTGCCTCCCACAGCTTTAAATATCATCTCTACGCTGATGACACCCAAATCTCTCCACCCCCCAGCTCTCTCCATCTGTCTCCTCACGCATTACCAACTTACTAGCAGACATATCAGCCTGTATGTCACATCACTTTCTCAAACTCAACCTATCCAAAACCGAGCTCATGATATTTCCTCCCTCAGGTGCCACTTCCCCTGATTTCCCTGTCAAGATCAACGGCTCAACTATCAACCCATCTCCCCACGCCAAGGTCCTAGGTGTAATCCTGGACTCTGAACTAACCTTTCGACCCCACATTCTATCACTATCCAAAGCTTGCCACCTCAATCTTCGCAACATCTCCAAGATACGCCCCTTCCTAACCAATGACACCATAAAGCTTCTAATCCACTCCCTGGTCATCTTCCGCCTCTACTACTGCAACTCCCTCCTCATTGGTTTACCTCTAAATAGGCTATCCCCACTTCAATCCATCATGAACGCTGCTGCCAGGCTCATCCACCACACAAACTGCTCAGCGTCTGCCACACCCCTCTGCCAATCCCTCCATTGGCTGCCACTCAGTCACTGAATTAAATTCAAGATACTAACTATAACTTACAAAGCCATCCACAACCTGGCCCCCCAGCTACATCTCTAACCTAGTCACAAAATACCAACCTAATCGTTTTCTTCGCTCCTCCCAAGACCTCCTGCTCTCAAACTCCCTTGTCACCTCATCCCATGCTCGACTTCAGGACTTCTCCAGAGCCTCCCCCATCCTCTGGAATGCTCTACCCCAATCCGTCCGATTTTCTCCTACTTTATCCACTTTCAGACGATCCCTGAAAACTCATCTCTTCAGAGAAGCCTATCTGGCCCCCACCTAACAACTGTACATTTATCTTCTCAATCAGCACATCACCCATAGTTATTACCTCTTGTATCTCTTGACCTTCCCTCTTAGATTGTAAACTCTAAGGAGCAGGGCCCTCTGATTCCTACTGTATCAAATTGTATTGTATTTGTACTGTCTACCCTCAAGTTGTAAAGTGCTACGTAAACTGTTGGCGCTATATAAATACTGTATAATAATATAATAATAATAACGTACGTTGTACCTGTTTATCTGCAGTGTTCTCTTCTATACAGCTGTTTGAACTTCAGAATTTATAAAGATTGTCTGAACTGTCAGAAAAAAGGGGGCAGAGAGTTGAATTTATACTGTGCAAAGCTCAGTGAGGAGAGCTCTGAGAGCTAACTGGAGGGAGGGGACACCCCCCTTCACACAGCAACAGAGCTGAGGCTTCTAATCAGCTGGAGATCCCTCCCTTGTCACCTTTTTTTTTCTTGGTGTCCAGGGGGACTCATACAGATACCAAAGGAACAAGACTATATATGCTTTGTCCTTATTTCATGTCTGAGGTTTACAACCACTTTAAGTCCAACTGCAATTTAACAAGGGATTTTAAAGCCATTGCCCTGCAAGTGTGAAAATCAGCTGTTACTGCAATACTCACCCTCTCTCCAGCATTGTACCTTAGAAAACTCTGTTCTGTGATCTAGTGATGGCCCTCTTCCTAGTTAATTGGAGGATATGGAGGAAAATTTGTAAAACATCATGCAGCCAGACTGAAGAGCTGGATAAAAAATACAGCAATTAAAAATAAATAAATGTAGCAAGAGAGGTAAGGAAACAAATGGGTGGAATCCAAAGTTTTCTTTTAAGCTTGGAATTCCTAATCTTCATGGAAAGCATATTGACAGGATTGGTACCAGCTGATTGGCAAAAAGCCCACATGGTACCAATATTCAAAAAAGGGCAGAGATATATTCCTGGGTACTTTAGGCCTCTCAGTCTAACGTCGGTAGTTTGTAAACTATTTGAGGGGATGATAAGGGATCGTATCCAAGAATTTGCTGATGAAAACAGTATAATTAGCAATAATCAGGACAGCTTTACGAAAGGTCGTTCTTGCCAAACCAACCTATTAACATTCTACGAGGAAGTGAGCTGCCATCTGGACAAAGGTAGGCCAGTGGATGTGGCGTATCTGCGTTTTGCAAAAGCATTTGACACAGTCCACCACAAATGCTTATTCTACAAGCTGAGGTCTGTAGGCATGGACCATAAGGTTTGTTCTTGGATAGAAAACTGGCTACGGGGGTGTGTCCAAAGTGTTGTGATAAATAACATATACTCAGAATGGTCTAGAGTGTTTAGTGGGGTACCCCAAGGCTCTCTCCTGGGATCAATTCTGTTTTATTTATAAATGATATAGAGGGTGGCATAAGTAGCTCAATCTCAGTGTTTGCTGACGACACAAAGATATGTAGGGCAATACAATAACAACACTGCAGGATATATAAACTTTACAAGAGGACCTAAATAAATTAATGGAGTGGGCTACTGCATGGCAAATGAAGTTTAACATTGAAAAATGTAAGGTAATGCACTTGGGGGGTAAAAATATAAAAGCAAGTTACTCATTAGGGGGAGCACTCCTTGGGGCTTCCAGGATGGAGAAGGATCTAGAGGTCCTAGTAGAAGACAGACTGAGCAATACCATGCAGTGTCAAGCTGCGGCTACCAAAGCCAGCAGAATATTGGCATGCATTAACCACTTCAGCCCCAGAAGATTTGGCTGCAGAATGACCAGGCCATTTTTTGCGATTTGGCACTGCGCTGCTTTAACAGACAATTGTGCGGTCGTGCGGCATTGCACCCAAACAAAATTGATGTCCTATTTTTGCCCACAAATAGAGCTTTCTTTTGGTGGTATTTGATTGCCTCTGCGGTTTTTATTTTTTGCGCTATAAACAAAAAAAGAGCATCAATTTTGAAAAAAAAACAATATTTTGTACTTTTTGCTGTAATAAATATCCGCATTTTTTTTTAAAAAAAGCTAATTTTTTTTCTCAGTTTAGGTCCGAGATGTATTCTTCTACATATTGTTGGTATACAACAAATAATTCTGCGCTACCCAAACAGCAAGCAGCTAACACAGCCAACAGGATATAAGCCGAACTCAAAAAAACAAAAATAGTGTAGCGTTAATATAACAAAACATAAAAAAACAACCATGTATTGTATAACATGAATAATGGATTCCCCCCATACACCCTTCACAAAGGAGGACATAAAGGGTGCATAAAAAGCAGAAAAGTCCTAATAGTCCTCAGGAAATATGTCTGGCAAAATGAGGTTAGTCTTCAATATATATGTGACTTCATATTGCACACATCCATAGACAAAGACAAGGATGATTCAAAGGTATACCACCACGACAATAAGAAGGCTTACCGGAACCTTTGGACCCAATGAAACCTACGTTTCATTGGGTCAAACAAGCTTTGGTCATCAACGGCTGCTGAACTTCGATGGAAAATGGAAAAAGGTCCAAAGGTGATATATGGAACCGTATGAGCCTCTGGGGTGATATCCGGAACATATGGATCCAATGGGCATATGCCCAACGAGTCGCCAAGGCTTGTGGTGTAAACACCAGAGGATGGATCATCCACACGTATGGTGTACGCCAAGATGGGAGATGCTTCCATATACAAGTCCACAAGTCTTGGTGGGATGTGTCTGATCAGGACTGTCACTGAGCGACACACGGTAAGGGATCCCTCGCGATTTCAGTCCTGATCAGACACATCCCACCAAGACTTGTGGACACCGGTATTTCTAAATGGAGCCTGGTTGGAGCCCTTTTTTGTATATGGAAGCATCTCCCATCTTGGCGTACACCATACGTGTGGATGATCCATCCTCTGGTGTTTACACCACAAGCCTTGGCGACTCATTGGGCATATGCCCATTTGGATCCATTTGTTCCGGATATCACCCCGGAGGCTCATACGGTTCCATATATCACCTTTGGACCTTTTTCCATTTTCCATCGAAGTTCAGCAGCCGTTGATGACCAAAGCATGTTTGACCAAATCAAACGTAGGTTTCGTTGGGTCCAAAGGTTCCAGTAAGCCTTCTTATTGTCGGTGGTGGTGTACCTTTGAATCATCCTGGTCTTTGTCTATGGATGTGTGCAATATGAAGTCACATATATATTGAAGACTAACCTCATTTTGCCAGACATATTTCCTGAGGACTATTAGGACTTTTCTGCTTTTTATGCACCCTTTATGTCCTCCTTTGTGAAGGGTGTATGGGAGGAATCCATTGTTCATGTTATACAATACATGTTTTTTTTTATGTTTTGTTATATTAGCGCTACACTATGTTAGTTTTTTTACATATTTTTGGTAAACAAAATCGCAATAAGCGTATACTGATTGGTTTGCGCAAAAGTTATAGCGTCTACAAAATAGGGGATAGATTTATAACATTTTTATTATTATTTTTTTTGTTACTAGTAATGGCAGCGATCTACGATTTTTATCATGACTGCGACATTATGGCGGACACATCGGACAATTTGGACACATTTTTGGGACCACTGGCATTTATACAGCGATCAGTGCTATAAAAATGCATTGATTACTGTAAAAATGTCACTGGCAGAAAAGGGGTTAACACTAGGGGGCAATCAATGGGTTAACTGTGTTCCCTGGGAGGTGATGGGGGAGTGGACTGACTAGAGGAAGTGACAGATCGTGGTTCCTAGCTAATAGGAACACACGATCTGTCATTCCTCTCAGAACAAAACACGGATTTGTGTGTTTACACACACACTTGTCCCTTGTGTTCGCGATCGCTCATGGCCGTCGGCCATGAGTATCGGCCACGAGCATCGGCATTGCACACGCTTGCTATCCCAATCCCACAAGCCGATGTATAGCTACAACGGTTCGCAGGATCGTGCCGACCTGTCACAGTATAATGACGGCGGCTGGTCGGCAAGCGGTTAAAAGGGGAATTTACTCCAGAGATAAAATGGTTTTTCTGCCACTTTATAAAACTCTGGTTCGGCCGCATCTGGAGTATTCCATCCAGTTCTTGTCATCAATCCTCAGAAGGGATGTGCTGGAGCTGGAGAGAGCCCAGAGAAGGGCAACTAAATTAATATGGGGGCTGGAGGACCTCAAATATGCGACTAAAAGCACTAAATTTTGTTCTCCTTGGAGAAGGGATGCGACGCAATGGGATGGCATGGGCGAATGCGCGGTGAAGTGCTCATAGCGTGAATTCTTTTGCTGGACTATAAAAGGTTGCTCAGCCCCATGCTAAATTGCTGGATTGTCTTTCAGCTTCCTGTGTTCCTGCTTCAGCAACCTGTTATCTAGTGTTTACCTGTGACCCAGATTGACCTTGATCTGCTCTGATCTCTCTCCAGTACTTTGACCTCGACTTGCTTTAAGGACTCTGCTTACCCTGCCTGCTCCTTGTGTTTGACCCTGGCTTGTACTAAGGACTTTCCACTGCCTCATCTGCCTGATCACCTGTGTTTGACCCCGGCTAATAATACAGACTTGCTTCTGCCTCGCTTACCTGATTACCTGTGCTTGACCCCGGCTCTCTCCACGGACTCCTCTACAGCAATTACTTGCCTGTTCACGCGGGTTAGAGCCTCAGCCGGGCTTCTTACTCAAACTGGTTATAAGCCTAACAACCACACAGAGTTACAGCTCTCCCAGGACTCATCTCCTTCAAGTGGTTTCCCAGTGATCATCACTCAAGTCCTGCTAAAACCTGCTGGTGACTCGTGCTTCTTTGTGCCCTATACCCACTGTACCACTTCTAGGGGTATAGTGCGCTTAGCCATAAGGGGAGCTGCTCTCAGCATCTCAGCCTCGGTAAGGTACGTGACAGTACAATCCAGCCATGCCAGAGGTCGACAGAGCTGGTTCCCCACTCGAAACCCTGTGCCAGCAGGTCACAGCTCTCACGAAGGCAGTACAGAGGTTACAAGAGGGTTACTTTCAACTCAAAGGCCGTCTCCAGCACCTGACAGTGTCTTCTGTTTCTGCAGGCTCATTTCCAGTATCTTGCAGTGGGGCTTCAGCCTCCTCATCACAGGATCGGGCCATTGCAACTCCTGCAGTAATGATGACACTCCTGAACCAAGAGTCCCTACACTAGAATGGTTCTTGGGCGACCAAAAGAAGTTCAGGGCATTCATGTTTATTATATCTAGCCCGCCAGTCCAGGACTTTCTCCACAGAAACTGTAAAGGTGGGGTTCATCATTTCCTTGCTGTCCGCCAAGCATGGGCCCATAACCTTCTGGAGCAAAAGAGTCCCATATTAAACTCTATGGATACCTTCTTTGAATCAATGGCGCAACTTTACGATGACCCCCAACACACAGCCACCGCTGAAACCGTCCTGCACACCCTGTCTCAAGGAAAACGCCCAGTAGAAGACTACACTGTCGAGTTTTGAAATTGGTCGGCTGATACTGGTGGAATGAGGCCGCCCTCAAATATCAATACCGCCATGGTCTTTCAGAAACTCTTAAGGATGAGTTGGCACAGGTTGAGACTCCTACTACTCTAGAAAACCTAATCCAGCTTGCCATAAAACTGGATAGATGCCTGCGGGAGCGGCAGTTCCAACGTTTACAGACCTCACAACCTACCTGGATATTACCCAAGATCCCCCAGCTCATTCTTCTTTTCCAGCTCCTTCTTCTATGGCTGCCTCTGAAGGTGAACCCATGCAACTAGGTCTGGTCCGGTCTCCTCTTACTCCCGATGAAAAGCAATGCCGGTGACAAGCCAATCTGTGCCTATACTGCGGAGGAGCTGGCCACTTCTTGCGCAATTGCCCTGTGAGACCCAGTAAGTCACAACAACAGCATTCCATGAACTTTCAAGTTGCTGGTCCTTCTCTGTCTCACTTTTCCCTCCCTGTTTCCTTACAGGTAGTGGAAGAGGAGATCCAGCTGCTGGCCATCATTGATTTGGAGGCATGCATTTGCTTTCTGGATTTGTCTCTGGCCCAAAGACTGCATGTTCCTCTTCAGGACAAAAAGCAAAGCCTCCAGATACATTTAGCTGACGGTTCCTTACCCTGTTCGGGACATAAAATATATATGAAACCCTGCGAGCCACTTACGGATAAATGCCTACAAAATAATAAGTGAACAGTGGAGACCAGCTGCAAACACTCAGTCACGTTCCATATTCGTGCAAAGTATTAAAATAAAAAAACAATGTGTCTGCGCTAGAAAAAATCGCTGCACTCAAAGTGCAGTACCCCTAGGTGCTAAAGTATAAAGTGCACAGTGCTATGTGAAACACAGCAAGTGAGTGATCAAACAAAACAACATATCCATTAAAATATCAAAATAAAATACAAGAGGATATAACAAACAGTGAATAAATGAAGTCCAAAAACGTGTATATCCAATGATATAAAAGTGCCCAAATAAATTAGTCCAAAAATTTGGTGAATTTCACATATCCTATCTTCCAAACTGTGCCACCAAAAAACATGCTGTGGTGTCTTCCAGCCGCCCCCACAGGTGTATATGCTCACCTTCCTGTGTGTGACACAGCGATTAGACTATGTCAAACAAAGCCTTGGAGCCACTCCTGTGCTCATTAGGAACCAGCTGTGCAGACTTCCAATGTTCTCAAGTGGAGATGGTTTATGCAAGAGAAAAAAACTCCATAGCGCAATATGTAGGTATAAAGGATTTTAAAATAATCAGCTCCCCTCACATATATGTGCATGCGTAAAACTACCCCTAAGTGCTAAAGTATAAAGTGCACAGTGCTATGTGAAACACAGCAAGTGAGTGATCAAACAAAACAACATATCAATTAAAATATCAAAATAAAATACAAGAGGATATAACAAACAGTGAATAAATGAAGTCCAAAAACGTGTATATCCAATGATATAAAAGTGCCCAAATAAATTAGTCCAAAAATTTGGTGAATTTCACATATCCTATCTTCCAAACTGTGCCACCAAAAAACATGCTGTGGTGTCTTCCAGCCGCCCCCACAGGTGTATATGCTCACCTTCCTGTGTGTGACACAGCGATTAGACTATGTCAAACAAAGCCTTGGAGCCACTCCTGTGCTCATTAGGAACCAGCTGTGCAGACTTCCAATGTTCTCAAGTGGAGATGGTTTATGCAAGAGAAAAAAACTCCATAGCGCAATATGTAGGTATAAAGGATTTTAATCAAATAATCAGCTCCCCTCACTGGGGTACTCACATATTGTGGGTGCGTGAGTGCACCATCCTTAACAAGCATAAAACGGTCAATCTCTCGGTGTGGTGTGCGGTGCGGCGTGTGTAACGAAAATCTCCTGCTCTCTCTCTGCTGACAGCTCCGTCCAGGCCCCTCCCCTACGCGTGTTCGGCACCGGGACCACGTGCCTTCTTCAGGGAAGAAGGCACGTGGTCCCGGTGCCGAACACGCGTAGGGGAGGGGCCTGGACGGAGCTGTCAGCAGAGAGAGAGCAGGAGATTTTCGTTACACACGCCGCACCGCACACCACACCGAGAGATTGACCGTTTTATGCTTGTTAAGGATGGTGCACTCACGCACCCACAATATGTGAGTACCCCAGTGAGGGGAGCTGATTATTTGATTAAAATCCTTTATACCTACATATTGCGCTATGGAGTTTTTTTCTCTTGCATAAACCATCTCCACTTGAGAACATTGGAAGTCTGCACAGCTGGTTCCTAATGAGCACAGGAGTGGCTCCAAGGCTTTGTTTGACATAGTCTAATCGCTGTGTCACACACAGGAAGGTGAGCATATACACCTGTGGGGGCGGCTGGAAGACACCACAGCATGTTTTTTGGTGGCACAGTTTGGAAGATAGGATATGTGAAATTCACCAAATTTTTGGACTAATTTATTTGGGCACTTTTATATCATTGGATATACACGTTTTTGGACTTCATTTATTCACTGTTTGTTATATCCTCTTGTATTTTATTTTGATATTTTAATTGATATGTTGTTTTGTTTGATCACTCACTTGCTGTGTTTCACATAGCACTGTGCACTTTATACTTTAGCACTTAGGGGTAGTTTTACGCATGCACATATATGTGAGGGGAGCTGATTATTTTAAAATCCTTTATACCTACATATTGCGCTATGGAGTTTTTTTCTCTTGCATAAACCATCTCCACTTGAGAACATTGGAAGTCTGCACAGCTGGTTCCTGTTCGGGACATGTTACTAGAGAAACCAGACCTATCCTTACTATTACAGACTCTGGCCACCAAGCGTTCATGTGCTTTGACATCATATGTCCATGTTACCCATCACTCTCTGACTTCCGTGGTAACAGGTCCATAAACTGGAGCAAGAAAGAGATATCCTTCTCCTCTACCTACTGCTCACAGCATTGCTTCGTTCCAGTCTCCAGTAACTCAGCCTTCTGCCTGACTCTACAGGCTGTACCTGATAACCTTCAGAATGTTCCCACAGTTTACCACAAATTCATGGACATTTTTGATAAAAAGAAAGCTGATAGACTGCCACCCCATCTGCCTTATGACTGTCCTATTGAATTGTTAACTGGCTCTGAAATTCCCTTTGGCCATATATATTCCCGCTATCTGAAACAGTCCTACATTAATGAGAATCTCAAAGGGCTTCATCCGCCCTTCTACTTTCCACAGGTTTATTTTTTGTTGAGTAGAAAGATGGCACCTTAAGACCTTGTGTGGACTATAGAGAGCTCAACAAGATTACCATTAAAAATCACTACCCGCTTCCCCTCATCCCTGAATTGGTTCAAAGGTTCCGAACCACCCAAATCTTCACCAAATTAGATTTACGAGGAGCCTATAATCTCATTCGGATCTGTGCGGGGGACGAGTGGAAAACAGCCTTCAGATCTAGGTTTGAGGATTTTGAGTACTTGGTGATGCCCTTTGTAATCGTCTATCTGGATGACATCCTCATTTTTTCTGCCACAGTCGAACTTCACTGAACCCATGTAAAAAAAGATGCTTACAATTCTCAGAGAGCACGGACTTTACGTTAAAGCAGAAAAATGTGACTTTGAAAAAACAGTCTTCTAGTTCCTAGGACTCATTATTTCCACTGAAGGAGTCGCAATGGACAGACAAAAAGTAAAAGCAATCTTAGAATGGCCAGCCCCCTTGTATAAGAAAGGAGTCCATCGATCCGTGGGCTTTGCCAATTGCTATTGAAGATTTTTGAAGGGGTTCTCATCAATTATTCCACCTATTACCCAGCTGACCCGTCGGCACAGTTGGTTTCAGTGGCCCCAAGAAGCACAAATAGCCTTCGAAAAACTCAAGAATCTGTTCATCTCTGCTCCAATACTGCCTTACCCTATGTGTTGGAAGTGGATGCTTCAGAGACAGCCACGGGAGAAATCTTGTCCCAAAAACAAGGTCACAAGGCCCTTCTCCACCCTCTGGCTTTTGCGTCTCAGAAATTTTGTCCATCAGAAAAAAATTACAATGTGGGTGATCGAGAGCTGCTAGCTATCAAACTTTCTCTAGAAGAGTGGAGGTACTTGCTGGAGGGAGCTGCCCATCCCATCATGATCTTCACGGATCAAAGGGAACCTGGAGTACTTCAGGACAACAAAACGTCTAAGACCCCGACAAGCTCTATGGACATTATTTTTCTCCAGGTTCAACTTCCATATCTCATATTGACATGGTTCCAAGAATGGAAAAGAGGATGCACTCTCCTGGCTGTTTCCAGATGCCCGCCAGACAACTGAACACAGTACCATCCTGTGTGTGCAAAACTTTTTACTTATTCAACCTGACCCAAAAACTGCCATCAGACAAGTGTCCAGCCAGTGTGTCTTCCTTGAAGAAACAAGATGGGCTACTGTGGTTTCAGAATAAAATTTTTATTCCTTAGCAAAAAATTCTTCAAGTCTTAAAGACCTATATACTGCTCTTTTTGGTGGCCAGATTGGAGAAAAGGCTGTAAGAACTATGTCAATTCATGTAATACTTGCCAATGCAACAAGGGGTCCAACACCAAATCCTGGGGTCTATTAAGATCTTTACCCATTCCAGAACAGCCCTGGAGGAAAATCTGTCAGGGAAATACCAGAAGCCTGAATTGCCGCTTATCGACATTTTCCCACGCACATGCGTGGTAGAATGGTGCTTGCGCGACGAAGCGTTCATATCGTGAATTCCTTTGCTGGGTTATAAAAGGCTGCTCAGCCCCATGCTAAATTGCTGGATTGTCTTTCAGTTTCCTGTGTTCCTGCTTCAGCAACCTGTTATCTAGTGTTTGCCTGTGACCCAGATTGACCTTGACCTGCATTGATCTCTCTCCAGTACTTTGACCTCGGCTTGCTTTAAGGACTCTGCCTATCCTGCTTGCTCCCTGTGTTTGACCCCGGCTTGTACTAAGGACTTTCCACTGCCTCATCTGCCTGATCACCTGTGTATGACCCCGGCTAGTAATACGGACTTGCTTCTACTTCTCTTACCTGATTACCTGTGCTTGACTCCAGCTCTCTCCACGGACTCCTCTACAACAATTACATGCCTGATCACATGGGTTAGGGCCTCAGCCGGGCTTCTTACTCAAACTGGTTATAAGCCTAACCACCACACAGAGTTACAGCTCTCCCAGGACTCATCTCCTTCAAGTGGTTTCCCAGTGATCATCACTCAAGTCCTGCTAAAACCTGCTGACTCATGCTTCTTCGTGCCCTACACCCACTGTACCACTTCCAGGGGTATAGTGCGCTTAGCCACAAGGGGAGCCACTCTCAGTATCTCGGCCTTGGTAAAGTAAGTGACAGTATGAAACTTTTCAGTCACGCGGAGTGTAGGCAGACACGGGGCCACACGATTAGACTGGAAGAGAAGCGGCTTAACCTTAAGCTGCGTAGGGGTTTTTTCACTGTGAGGGCGGTAAGGATGTGAAACTCTCTTCCTCAATCGGTGGTGTCGGCAGGAAGTATGGATTGTTTTGAAAGACTCTTGGACATGCATCTTAGTGAAAAAAATATACAGGGATATGGGAAATTATTTTTCTACACACACACACCTACACAGGTTGAACTGGATGGACTATTGTCTTTATTCAACCTTACCAACTATGTAACCAAGTTTTGTATTGGTTTTTGTATTTCTGATGAAAACAATGACATGTTTGATTTATATAAAGGTTTACTGTACTTGAAAATAGTAAGGTATTTTGATTCCTGTTTCAACATCACATCAAAAACTCATTAATTTTCTCTGGTGTAATCTTGACAGTTTCATCTTGGTTGTGCCTTTTTTTATATAGTGGTTACTGACTGATTCTTTTTAGACCTGGTTCACACTGATGTGATTTCAGATACAACTTGGATCTCACTGAATCACATGACAAGGGAAATAACGTTGCTTCTTACTTTGTGCCTGTTCACATCAATGCAGCACAGCTGCGATATGACTTTGGGGAAGTGCCCTGTACTTTGCACTTTGGTAAGATGCAGTGTGATTTTGTAGTCCATAGACTTCTATGGAAATGCATTAAACTTGCATCTACATATTTTCTTTGATGCATTTTTGCTTGTGATTTGAGCTGGTTACTAGAAGCCGGTACCCGCCAGCGTTTAACAACCAGTGACTCATCCCTGCTGTTAGCAGCAGGATAAGTCATCATTTGTTAAGGAGCCTGCACCTGCTGGCATCCTAACAATGATGAGCCATCCCTGCTGTCAGCAGGGAATCAAAACTAACAACCCCCTAGGGTCTAGTGTGGATTCTGAAAGGGACTCCAAGCCAAAAAAAAAAAAAAAAGCACGTGGTCCATCCCAACATCCATACCATGCCCTTTGGTCTGGTATGATTATTAAGGGGAACTCTGTGCCAAAACATAAAAAGGTGTCCCCCCAAAATCCATACTAGACCCTTATTGGAGCATTCAGCCAGGCCAGAAAAGGGGGTGGGACAAGCAAGCGCTCCCCTCTTGAACCATATCTGGCCACATGCCCTCAACTTGGGAGGTGCTTTGGGGGAAAATTCCCCTTCAAAGCACCTTACACCCATGTTGATGAGGACAGGGGCCTGGCTTGGTGGTTGGGGGGGACTTATCAGAATCTGGAAGCCCCCTTTAACAAGGGACTTCCAGATTCTAGCCCCCTTTGTGAACGAGTATGAGGTACATAATACCCCTATTCATTCACCAAAAAAGTCAAAGTAAATGAAAACACAAGACAGTTTTTGACAAGTACTTATTTAAAAAAAAAAAAAAAGTCTTCCAATGTAAATCCATCATCAATCACAATGGATGCTGGCAGCCAACCTGCACGAAAAAAGAAAACACTGTCTGTCAAATGTGACTGCTGCAGTCACTTGACACTTGCGATATGACATTGCAGCTTCCCCCCCTCCCGCCACTATGTAAACAAAGGAGGCAGGGCCACCTGATGACCCAGGGTCCGGAGGACCTTGTTAAAGGAGGCTTCCAGATTTCAATGTCACCCCCACAACCATTGGACCAAGGTTGTTGCGGAGAGACCCTTGTCCTCATCAACATGGGGTAAGGTGCTTTGAGGGTGAATGTTCCCCCAAAGCAACTCCCTGTGAAAGCATTTGGCCTGGTATGGCCTGCCAGCCTGCATGCCCGGATAATGGTCTTGTATGGAATAGGGTGATCAATCATTGTGCTAATAAAGTGTAACATAAAACATTACAACTACCATTATTTTATTTTCCAGGATGTCTGCTTTCATAAAAATTATACTGTTTGGGGGTTTTAACTAATCTTTGGGCCTTAAATGTGCATTTTAACATGTGTGCAGAAAAAAAATTGAAAACAAAACTCTGGAAGCACAATGGTTAAAAGTCACACAGTTCACATTTCTTTTTATGATAACAGTAGTTTAATGGTGTTGTAACTATTTGGATATATTGCCTATCACAGTGCCTTTGAACAGACATGTGTATGTAAAACTACACACTGTCACTATGCATGTGTTGTACATATAATTATAATGCTTAAAAAGCTTACATTATGCATTCTTTTCATGCCACTAATATTCAAACTATTCTGCATTTTGTCACATTGGTCAGTCACATCAAAGCGGTTTTTGAAATGACACGTGGACTGATCATCACCTCTGCTGTTATTATATGTGATGGCTGATGTGCATGAAAAGTGACATTCCCGAGGCTAATGTGACAAAAAGTCACAGAGCAAAAACCTTTCAGTCTTCTGCCTGCAGAAAAATAAATTGGGAATGCTCTGCAAAGACAATATTACATCTATGCCTTTTTATGGATCTACATTTATTCTCAGGGCATATTTTTCACAACTTCACAAGCAAATTGAACAAATACAGGCAGGTCTCTTTGCAGATGGGCAACATAATGCTAAACCAGACTGATTTTATCTGGCTTTTAGGTCCCATATTATGTCCTCAGGCAGCACTCCTTCTGCTGTGTTTATATTTTTTCTGTCAGTTCCAGTGAATCAGTACACTGCATACGACAGATCTCTACATCAATGATCTAAACTTCAGAAAAAAAGTGCCATTGCAAGGATGAAATAAATAAGGTGCATCAACGTGTAATTGTTGCCTGAAACTGCTCCAGGGTGTTTGTGCACCCCCAAGAAAAAAATGAACATAACAGAAAGAACATGTGCATAAAAAATGCATATTGTCCAGAAGCTTTCCCAGCATTCTACTGCGAGATAAAAGAAAAGAAAGCTCCTGAGTCATGTATCACTTCTGAAAAGATGATACTCTATGTCGAGTTCTAGGCTTGAGCAAATGTTCAATCTGTGGTCACCTGGTGGAGAAAGATAAAAGTAGAATCACCTTGCTGTTCTGCAGGTGGGATATGAATCATACTGCATCAGTGGATAATAAAATAATATAAAAAATACATGAGAAGGAAATAACTTTTTAACAGTTCTGGCACAGACACATAAGAATGGTTCTATAAAGCTTTACTTTCACATGCATTGCGAGAACCTAAAGGCACTCAATTGCAAATGAGGTGTTTTTCAATACACCCATTTGTAATTGATTCTTTTTAGGTACTCAGTTTTTAATGTTTTTTTTTGTTTTTGTTTTGTTTTGTTTTTTTAACTGACTCTATCATTTTAACAGCTGATAGTGGATATTCTTTCTACATCCAAAACAACCTGGTTTGCTACTACAGGAAATGTACAGTAATTTATTGTAGGGACTAAGAAACAAGGATACCAAAATGTGATCCATGATGCTGCCAAAAAGCTGGAACTATTAATAGTTAATGGAGGAGCTTTAAATGTATTCTTTGTCCGGAGTATAGACATTGAATTTAAAACAAGACTTAACCAACCTCTATAGCTGCAGACACTACATTTACAAACTCTGAGGATAAATTTACCTACAGTGCCTGCTGCTACAGAGATAAGTAAAACCTTTTTTAAAGCTTAGGTACTTATTAAGAATTTGGTAATACTTAAAAAGTCCATAGCCTAAAACTATGTTCATTTAAAAGATGAGCTAAGATAAGATCTTCAAATATGTCCAACCTCCTGAGCAATTAACTTGAACAAATTTTCACAAATGTGTATCCTTAACTACCATTAAAAAAACTACCATTAAAAAAAGAAATAAGTGCTTTCACCTTGTTTCATTCTTAGTTCTATCTTAGAGCAGCTAATATCCTGCACCCTCTTTACAGCAACTATTTGTCTACATGCATACACTCTAATGAGGGCTGAAAAGCATTTTTCAGGGCAAGTTTGTTGATGGTGACAACAATGGATCATGTCTGTGTAATGTGTTTTGAAATGGTCACTTGTAGTCAAAAGCAAATTTGACAGGGTGAACGGAGCACCAGGTAATATTTTAATGAAAGCAGTAGGATTTAAAAATTAAACTGACATGTAATAAACAAAGATTTTCCCCCCAAATTTGGTGTGTTTAGGTTTACAAATATTTTACCTTTACTCTTTTTACAAAAGTTAAAATATTAGTATTGGATGCACTGGGGAACAAGTGGGTGGCTCTAGATTAGAAAGAGTATTCTTTCTAATGTATTGCTAATTACTTGAATTATGCCTGTCAGGCATGTATTAGTTGGGATCACTCAGCTGGGGCTGATCATCTCCTTGTCTTTGCAAGGGCAGATAGACGTGGCCAGTGAGACCGTCTTCAAGTTGGCCGCACTCAACCTGCAGAAATTTAACCTGGAGAAATTAATTTCATGAGGGGAAGTTCTCATAATCCTGGAACAATATTTGAAATCCTTTTCTGATCTGACTGATCTTTTTGGAGTATCACTGAAAGTGCCAATAGACCCAAGGGGGTCTTTCTTTGAGGTGAGCAGGCATTGCACACTGAGGTGGTGGTGATTATTTTCAGCACATATATCCAGGAGAGACTGTCACGGATAATGGAGTGATTTCTATTCGCATTTTGTCAGCATTCAAGAGATTTATATCATTTTATGCATGTGGACTTTTTGTATATTTTCATATTTATAATTGGTCACTATTATATTCATTTATTTACTGGAGTTTATTAACTTTATTAACTAATTATATATGTGAGGTTTAGCGCACTAGTATTTGTTATACTATCATCATTACTTGTGGTGTCAGAACACAGTTTGAATAGTTGCAGCTGTTCATATATATATATATATATATATATATATATATATATATATATAAAAGTTTTTCACATTTTGATTTTCATATTTTTTCCTATGCAAGAATGCATTTAAAAATCATACTATAATGTACACTACAAAATATTAAACACATACAGATCTGTAAGCTACCTTGAAAATTCTAACTATGGTTTATAATTTTGAATTAAAGTTATAACTTTTGTACCAAGTGTTTCTAAATAAGTGGCAACCAGATGTGCTCCCAGATGTAAATTCAAATAGGTCTGGATAACATATTCTAAAAAAATTGCTTCTTGTTATGCTGTTCTATAGTACATGCAAACATTTATTCATATGCCTTCATAGGTAAATTCCAACTAGTCCCTGTAAAAAAATGGTATTTCAGAAAAAACTCTGTTTGAGTGCTATTGTGTTGACAAATGCACGGTTTGCGCTTATCTTCACTTATAAATATTTATGTTTATTTTGACAATAGATATATTATTTGGAAATGCTTGACATAAAATAAAATATTAGTACTTTGCCCATCAAAAATGTCTGAGTACAATATTACATTTTTGTTAACACAGAAAACAATTTTCTTACACTTTGCATTTTTTCCCTTTGAGTATGTTTAAAGTAGCAACAAACAGCGATTATTTCTTCATTTCCTGTTTTGCTTGCACAAGAATTCTCATCCAAGAAATTTATTTTTAATCATTTTTGTTGTTAAAACTTGCGTGCTGGCTGAGTAGTTACTCTCAGACATATAAAAGTTCAAGAATAGCTTGTTACACAGTAAGCAAAGTTTGAAGAAACCAAGTCCTGGATTGTCTCATGGTTTGGGTTGCTGCCTGGACAAAAGGGTGTTCCAACTTGCAATACTTGGCAGTGCACTGAATTTGAATTGATACCCTTCCAGCATGATGTGCAATATGGTGCCCTACATGATGCAACTGCTTAAATAACATAAATGATGAATAGTTTCAAGAAACATTTTCCTGAACACAAATACAAAGAAATATAATTATTTCCACTGAAAAGTTTGGTATATGATGTCTTTCTTTTCTTACTGTCAGATATATAGTTCCAATGTCAGCAGGAGGATATTGAAGTATATATCTGAGAATAAGACATTTAAACCTATCCAACAAGTTCTAAACCCTTGAAGAAAAATAAAAAATATATATATAGTAAATAAAACATGGTAGATATTTGTGCTTTTGGCATTTTTTTTTAAGGGAATATGTTTTAAAATATACTCTTTTTAACACAATGTGGCTGACAGCCATGCTCAGTTCAGAGGCTGGAGCGCACAGCATCCAGTGCAAGAGTGCACAATGTAGCTGCAAATGAATAGCCCTCGAACTTACTGTCTGTCACAGCTGCATGGGCATTTCACAAGGTGTGGCTGGTTCTCAATGCAAGGTTAAATGTGTTGTGTACCTTTGTGTCAAGTTCTCAGAAGCACGTAGCTCAGCTGACAACATTGCTCCCACAATGATTTACTGCATGAGAAGTGTTGTCACTCTATGAGAGCAAACACCTTTGCTGCCAGGACCACCAGGTAAAATTGGACAAAAGAAGACTGCACATTTATTATTATTATTTATAATGTAAAGCCAGCTGTAATATAGCCAATCTTATTTTGCCTTTTACATACTACAACCTTTTGTTTTGTGCTTTCTTTTTGTCTTGTTTCTCTGAGATGAACATGAATATTTCAGTAAATTCTGTATAACAGACAAAATAACACAAATAATGGATCAAAATAAACACTATGCACAACTCCCATTAGATGTCTATATTATACTGCTAGTAATCTTACCATCCTGGGGATATTACTGCAGAAAAAGAGAGTAATATTTTTTTTAGATGTAAATATTTGGCTGATAGTCAACTGTTCACTACTATTACTGCAGTTCACAGACCATGCACAGCTGTAATGTATATTCTTTATTTATGCAGGTGGGCTTAGTAGGTTACAAACTAGTAAGCTAAAAATATAAGTTACTTACGGAAGAAGTGTTTCTTAAGTTGACACTCACTGAATTAAATTTTATGCAAAATAGACACTGGTTTTACTCACTGCAAGTGTGCAGAGCTGGTACCTGCAATGATGTCAAGATCTTTTGCAACGGTACAGAAGGGTTTAGGGTCTAGAATTAAAAAAAAGAAAAACCAAGGACACTCCAAAGGGGAAGGGGGGCAAATGATGTGCTGCTTAAAGCACCTAAAATTTAAGGTTAAAAAAAGAAGATAGATAGATAGATAGATAGATAGATAGATAGATAGATAGATAGATAGATAGATAGATAGATAGATAGATAGATAGATAGATAGAGTGCTGAAGTGGCACAAATCAGTAGTACAACTGGTAGACATGAACAGAGAGTCCTTGTTGCACTCTATTACAGGAAACAACACAACAAGGGCCTTCATGAAAGGAACACCTAGTGCTATTTTAATGAAATGAGGACTCACCAGAAAATGTGCTATAACATGTATAGCAAGCTTAGCGTTTTATCATAGGTAGGTCTCATTCCAGGAAGGCTATGCTTCCATCCACAGTGTTCTGCTCTCCAGTTCCCAGAACCAATCCAAGTTGCAGAAAATAAAGCTCACACTGGAGCCAGCAAAGACGGCAATAGTGTAGTATTTTCTGCACTATGAGAATCACATACATAGCACACCAAACAAACAGAGCAATATTTTAATAAAAGCTGCAGATTTCAAAAAATTAAAAATTTACTTTTGAACGTACATGAAAATGTTAAAGAATAATTCCAAGCATCTGCAATCTTTACATAGTTACGTTGGTCCAACTTGGACCAATGTAACTATGCATATAACATTCCTGCCAATGCCTGGAATTATTCTTTAAAGCTTATAAGAGAATTTATTGATTGGGTTTACATATGCATGAGCTAATTTGAGGACAATAACATTGAATCTAACTGGCTGCCAGAGTTTATGGCACTTTTGTAGGAATATTCTACAACTTTATTTATCATCATTAATTTCTATGTTGCCATACTGAAGTGGACATCTCAGTAACTTCATGTTGAGTTGAATCATTTTGCTTAGACTAAGGCTGGCCATACACTATTCAATTTTCCTGTTCAACTTTCCTTTAGATTTACCAAAACCATATAATAGGAGGTCAAACCTAAACACTTTCAATTTGGATGCAATCAGGTAGGCCCTTGTACTACATAGTTGAAGGTAAATCTAAAGAAAATTGAACAGGAAAATTGTATGGTGTATGGCCAGCTTAAGATGATGTCATCAATCTCCTGCAGGGATAGGATGTTTTTTTAACACAATGTGGCTGACAGCCATGCTCAGTTCAGAGGCTGGAGCGCACAGCTTCCAATGCAAGAGTGCACAATGTAGCTGCAAATGAATAGCCCTCGAACTTACTGTCTGTCACAGCTGCATGGGCATTTCACAAGGTGTGGCTGGTTCTCAATGCAAGGTTAAATGTGTTGTGTACCTTTGTGTCAAGTTCTCAGAAGCAAGTAGCTCAGCTGACAACATTGCTCCAACAATGATTTACTGCATGAGAAGTGTTGTCACTCTATGAGAGCAAACACCTTTGCTGCCAGGACCACCAGGTAAAATTGGACAAAAGAAGACTGCACATTTATTATTATTATTTATAATGTAAAGCCAGCTGTAATATAGCCAATCTTATTTTGCCTTTTACATACTACAACCTTGTAAAGCCAGCTGTAATATAGCCAATCTTATTTTGCCTTTTACATACTACAACCTTGTTTTGTGCTTTCTTGCTTACTTTTGTAGGAATATTCTACAACTTTATTTATCATCGTTAATTTCTATGTTGCCATACTGAAGTGGACATCTCAGTAACTTCATGTTGAGTTGAATCATTTTCTTAGACTAAGATGATGTCATCAATCTCCTGCAGGGATAGGATGTTTTTCCCCAGTCTGCTCCCTCCTCCCACATTTGAATACAATAAAAAAAACTCACTGACAGCAGGTATCAAGTGGTTGTAAGGAGGAGTACGGTTATCTCTGTAAGGGGCAATAAGTACCTGAAAGTGTTATATTTGCATTATTTATTTAGCAAGCCTACATAACATGAAACAAGTTACCTGATACTAGGTCTATTTTAAATAAACAAATATGGATAATTGCAAAACATATACAATAATATAGCAAAAGCAATATTTTGAAAATAAAAGAAAATAATAGTATTTTTGCTTTTTCAAAATTTTACACGGCGGCAGGTCGGCACGATCCCGCAAACCGTCGTAGCTGTACATTGGTCCCTTTAAGTGGGATAGCAGGAGGCGCACGTGTGCCTGCTGCAGAGCGGGGGTGCCAATGCTCGTGACTGGTGGTTGCGATGACGCAGCCATGAGCGATCATGGGCACGAGAGGCAGAACAGGGACATGTGTCTGTAAACACACACATCCCATTTCTGTGAGGAGAGGAGAGAGAGATCGTGAGTTCCTACAAGCTGGAAACCACAATCTCTCATCTCCTATAGTCAGTCCCATCCCCCACACTTGGAACACAGTTAACCCCACAGTTAACGCCCCCTAATTTTAACCCCTTCCCTGCCAGTAACATTTATATAGTAATCAATGCATTTTTATAGCACTGATCGCTGTATAAATGCCAATGATCCCAAAAAAGTGTCTGATATGTCTGCCATAATGTCGCAGTCTGGATAAAAATCGCAGATCACCGTCATTACTAGTAAGAAAAAAATAATGATAAAAATGCCATAAATCTATCCCCTATTTTGTAGACGCTATAACTTTGGGAAACCAATCAATATACGCTTTTTGCAATTTTTATTACAAAAAATATGTAAAAAAATACATATCGGCCTAAACTGAGGAAAAAATTTACTTTAAAAAAAAAAAATGGGGCTATTTATTACAGCAAAAAGTACAAAATATTGAGGGTTATTTACTAAAGGAAAATCCACTTTGCACTGCAAAGGACATGCAAGGGAAACAAAAAACAGCATTTTAGCTTGCACATGATTGGACAATAAAATCAGCAGAGCTTCCACTCATTTCAGATCTACCCCTTAGATTTAGAGCGACTGCATTTCCAAGTGGACTTGTAGTGCAAAGTGGATTTGCCTTTCGTAAATAACCCCCATTGTGTTTTTTTTCAAAATTGTCACTCTTTTTTGTTTATAGCTCAAAAAATAAAAACCGCAGAGATGATCAAATACCACCAAAAGAAAGCTTTATTTGTGGGAAAAAAATTATGTCAATTTTGTTTGGGTACAGCGTTGCACGACCGTGCAATTGTCAGTTAAAACGACGCAGTGCTATATCGCAAAAAATGGCCTGGTCATTGAGCAGCCAATTCTTCTGTGGCTGAAGTGGTTAAGTTGTCTGTCTTTTGTTCACCTCCTTTCACCTTTCCTTGTGTTTTCCTCTCACTCTATAGCCTGTGTTTCTTGCTACTCTGTCTTTCAGTGCAATCACCCTGTGTGTCCAACGTTTTCATCTTTTGAAATGAAGGGTTTGATTAGAGGCTGTGTCTATAAATATTATTCAGCCCATCCTTTGCTATCTCCCGCAGCTACCAAGAGAATAAACTTAACCTTGGTATAAAGGTTAGATTAAATTTGCAGTAAAGGGCAGAGTATGTTAATAAGAGTGACACACAAATACTTATCTCAGCTGTGAATTTTGTTGCTTCATATCTACTGAGGACAGAAAAGAAACCTGTATAATAAACACTTATGTACTGCACTCGATGTGCACTGACTCATAGGCATATGAATGCAAGGTGTAAAATGAAAGAACATAATGTCTATGTTGCAGAATTGTGTATGAATCTATGAGACCTAATAATAAAGATTTAAAAACTCTACCTCACCAGAATTTTGCAGCACAGGATCAATATTGTTTACATAAATTATAAAAAGCTGAAGAGAAATAAAAATAAAGTTTTTAAAAAAACACAAATGTCCCTTGTTGGAATTAGCTAAAGTATAGCACTTCCATGGATGCAGTGCACTTGTAGATGTTCTTTTGAGGGCTTTCCTTTGCCACATTTATTTTAAAGAACATTACAAAATACATGGGTTACCCTTGCAGGGGTTATTTAGAATTCCACTTCCAATGTTTCAAAGCACAAACACTCATCAGTCTCCTAGCTTTCACTCCTCTGGCCTTAATCTTCAGACCCTTGTCTATGTCCTCCAGACAGTCTTCTCACACAAGCTCTGTGTTCACATGCACATTCTGTATACCTAGCAGCTCCATGCTGCACTGGCCCAGACCCTGAATTCTGGATGGAGACCACCTCTCTGCCTCAGGTGGAGCCCTGAACTGTTACCAACACCTAAAAGGCTAAGCACACCTGTACAATCAGTGTGCTGGTTGTTGACAAAACATGGACCCAGAATTGGAGACTTCTTCCCTCCCAAGTCTCAATAAAGCTTCTGGGTTCCAGGTCCCATACCAGGACATACTAATTCCAGAGGACACTGAACAGTTAGCTCGCTGTGTACCAAGCATGCATCCTGGAGCCCCTAAATCTGTTTGGATGAGGACCATGAGCATCATTTAAACCTTTTCACACCATAACAGGGAGTCATACTGTCAGACTTGATACACTTGAAACAAGGTTTTTCAATGGCGTATTTTCAGTGGATTTACTCTGGGTTAATTATTTGCACAATCGTGTGATGTCACATCAACATTGTATCTCAGGTCCCATTCACATCAAGCTATTTGGGATTGCGGGCAGAATCGCCACAATTCTGCCTGTAATTTCAAATTGCACTGTAATGCTGGCAAAAAGCAGCATGCATGTTTGTGTGCCATTCATTTTTAATAACACCTATAACTTAGTGCTGTTTTGCCATGATTGGCATGTGACAATCGTGGAAAACCGCATTGCATGAAGTTTGTTGCTCAAAAGAAGCTCCTACTCCTTTTTGGGCAACAATCTTCGTGTAATATGGTTTGCCACGTGATAAATTGCAAAACTGCAATGCATTTTAGGTGCCATTAAAAATGAATGGCACACAAACATGCATGCTGTGTTTTTCCATCTTGACAATTCTGAAACCCCCAATGCTCTCTATATCTGCTACAATTAAAAAAATCCCACGCTCTATAAAAAAATTTCATTAAAAACCTTTCTTACAGTATCTTTCTTCTTCTTTAAAGTAAGGAGCATATTCCAATTGACTAGTTTCTTTTTTTAATATTGCTCAGACATGTAATATTCATTTGGCTTGAAATGCAACCCAGCATCCCTTAACTTGCCAGGAACAAGGTGTCTCTAATACTAGCATGCATAAGCATTTATTCCCATGAAGTTCACACTTTACTTGCACATCATGCAGGAACTTTTGGTATGCAAATACTCACTGTGGCATGTGCAGGTAATCACTGCAAGCAGTGGGTCTCCAAACCAAGAAAGGCACTGAAGGATGCCATTAGCTGCAGCCAAAGTAAGAGAACCAGAAAATCCCTATGGTTTTGGATAGAGTGGGGAAATGGTATAACCTTTGTCAGTTGTTTATAGCTTAATTAATTTACTTATTAAGCTTAAAGTATCTTCCAGGGAAAAAAATGCCAAAATTAATCCACAAAAAGCCAGAAAGAGAAAAGCAAACACAATTATGTATATACTACAAAAATAAAGTTGCCACTTTTGGAAATAAAATGTGTCACAGAAGCTTGCAGTGTTTTTCCACCATGTTTTCTGATATGCACATTGCTTACCCGACCCAATGTTGTCTATTGGAAATTACCAGGCAGGAGAGGCTCCACACACACAGTCAACCTCTCCTAAAATAGATCTATTGATGGGGAGAATTATACTCAACAGACTATGTTGGCAAATGCTTGCTGAACATTTCTGACATTGCATTCATCTGTGCTGGAATGGTCCTTGAAATCTATCTTGATCCATGTGAGTGGTCACTATGGTTCTATATTGCTGGAAAATGTGAGGCCTGCTAGACATGCGCAGAACAAAAAAAATGTTTCAATTTGTTATTTACATAAATTTGTTTAGTTAAATTAGTTTAACCCCTTTAATTCATTTTTGGAATTTGTTTTGTTTATTCGTATTTAAATTGATTAAAATTTTCAGAATTCTAATAGATTTGAATAGTTTTTGAATCAATTTCGAATAGTTTTCAAATTCGAATAGTTATCAAATTCGAATTTGAAAAGTTTTCAAATTTGAAAAGTCTTCAAGTTTTCAAATTCGAATAGTTTTCCAATTTCCAAAGATAATAAAATAGAATAGAAAATAAAAAAATAGAATACAAAATATAATAGAATAAAAAAGAATATAACATATAATATAAAATAAAATAAAAAATATAACCATCTTCTGAAATTCAAATAGAAAAGAATAGAATAGAAAATAATATAATTCAAAAAACAATAGAATATAATAGAATGTTGAATTTGAATAGAATAGAAAAGAATAGATTAGAATATAAATGTTAGAAAAGTTTTAAATGTTTATTGTGTGACTATTAGAAAAACAAAAACCTGAGACTGATCTTTGAGATGACTTCTGAGCACGTTGTTGTATTAACTTGCTGTATCATTTGCTTTAACTAACTCCATAGTAAGTTGTAGGATGGTTAGGCTTAACCATAAATGGTAGAACAAGACTGTACAGGAAACGCTAATTAGCCAATAAAGTACCATTTTGTACCAGGCACACTATCTGTGTTTCCTCAGCCAATAGAAGCGTTATAGCTATATTGTAAGTATTAGGAGGGGGGCTGTACATCTCTTTGTATGATTCTTACTGCATCTTTCGACTTGTAAGCATCATCCTTTTGTGTGACACATCTGAAATAAATTGTCTGCTATTCAATACATCTGGTGTTTGACTGATCACAGGAGAAGAATAATCCTAACATTTTGGTCCTTCGAGTCTGAACCAACGAGTGCATTTTTGGTCAGATGGTCTCGACAAAAACTTTGGTGAGTATTGGACTTCAAAGCTCACTGAGGATTAAGAGTTCCCCACTCAGTGTTAGTGGTGAAATAGGGGCGGGGGCCTGAGACCCGGATCAACCGTCTGGTTTTGAACCTACATGATCCAGTCCTCCTGACGTTTGAGAGGTAAGATAAATTAAAATATTCTTAATTCTTTCTAAGAGTCTCTTCTTCTCTTTCTGTTTGATTCTGGTTTAATTTGTTGTAATTGCCGACATTGGGATTGATCGTATAATATCTTGATAATCCGGTGTTCGTAGACAGAGGCATTTGGGGAGATTGCCTAAGGTAAAAAATTACGTCACCCACTGTCCAGACAAACAAAAAAAAGATTTGAGGTATACCAAACATCAGAGGTTGATTGCCTGGCGCCGTCGGAGGTTGAGTGCCCGATAATTTAAGCACTATTTAGTTAAGTGATCTAGAAAGACTAACTAACTTTCTTCTGTGTGTTTAGTTTCTCCTTTCTCATGTTTAACCTTTCTGTTGACGCTGTAACCTTATTGAAAAACGACAGTACTGCAGAGACAAGTTTTAATTTTTTTTTTGATTCTTCCTATAGTGTGGGGAGTGCTGATATTTTTACTCTTCTTGTATACCTATTGTTAAAGTGGGCCGAGGGTCACTATCCCAGTGTTTTATAGGTTAATGAGAGACCCGACTGGCGCTGACAATGGGGAATAGTCTCTGTAAAAGAATGTTTTGTGCCTGCTTATGAGGTTGCTGTGTTTCTAATGTGCCAAGTGGGAGGGGAAGTTTGGATTCAATATTTAAACTAACTGTAAAAAAGTGTCAGGATTTGGTAGATAAACTTAAATTGTTAGGACCCAAAGATCAAAAAAGGTATGGGTTGATAATAGGAGTTTAAATAACCAGCAAAAATCAATCTTCACATCTCATGTTCTGTGTGCCTGTAAAACTGGCAGTTAGACACTGAACTCACTTCCCCCCTCCCCTCGTGTTGTAGCCTGCTTGCCTATCAGTGACAGATTGGGAGCTGGCAGAGAAGCATGGAAACTTTGCAAAAGTTTAAAGAGATACTTGGTTGAACTGTCTTATGGCTTCGCTTTGTAAGGCAGCCAACACCTTGCTAGCCGATGTATTAAGAAGATAAATATGTAAAATACAAGGTAGCATTGCACTATATGGCCCATGGGGATTGGACCGGAGCCGGCATCTTGGATTACTGCACCATCTCAGGTACCACTGGACAACATTGTCTGGGAGACTGTGCTACATCTGGGCCGCCTGCTCAGGGACAACCCTCAGCCGGACTCATAGGAACCAAACAGTTGGAGTTGCAACTTCAGGTAAAGGTGATCCAATAGTCATATCACTGATGGGTCTAGCAAAATACATTTAGAACAGATGCAGCCCTCAGCCAGACTCATAGGAACCAAACAGTTGGAGTTGCAACTTCAGGTAAAGGTGATCCAATAGTCATATCACTGATAGGTCTAGCAAAATAAAATTAGAACAGACGCAAGTGTTATCTAAATGTTTAACAAATATTTGAGAAGCAGAAAAATAGCCAAGTATGGCTGAGTGGAAATAAAATAAAAATAAAATAAATGTGAGAAATCATTTTGGGGAGACTAAAGCCTGCTCTCTTTGCAGTTTCCTCACCCCCTCCCCTTGTGTGAATCTCCTGTAAGGAGGGAGTGAAGTGCTCCTCCTTTTCAAATTCCTGTGTGAGAGAGTGTGTCTGTTAAAAAGTTAACTCTTGACCAGCTATAACAATACAGAAGAGAGAAAACAGAAGGTTATTGATGGTTTAAAGAAGTAGATAGGAAACATGAAAGTGAATTGCACTATAAAGAAAATGAACAGAATGTTGTAGAATTATTATCAAGTGGCTTGATGAATGTGAGAAAAGAAAAGGCTAAGTTCTAAATCAGAATATGTGTTTGGGTAATAAAAAAAAGTTCTGTTTTGGGACCCTGTGGATTTCACTTGGGTCCAGAGAATAAGGGGAACAAAAGGGGCTTCATATTTTATTTAATTCTGCTAAAATATCGGGGTCTGAGAATATTCAGATATATATATTGAATCTTTATGTCAAATAATGAAAATGTCGCTAGGAAACATTTTGTCTGCATGCTTGGTGGACTTATATTTGAATAAATGAAAGAATATTGTTTTTAACAACTCCACTGTAAGTAAGGCTTTCTTTGGTAGTTTGACCTGTGATCCTGTGCTCATTCATGTTAGATAAAGAGTATCCATTTTCCCTAGCCCCAATTCAAGTGCACATATGACACCCCCCCCCCCTTCTACACAACTGAAGAATGAGGCGAGTTCCTTTTTATGGGGTGGGTGTCTACTAATTACATGAATGAGTACAAAATTGAACCTTTAGAGGTATTTTAGAGTTTAGGACATTAAATTAAGGTATTAAATAATGTAGACTACACAGTCCTTAGAGACAACGAAACAAATGATGTCCTTCCTGAGTATGACAAATTTTTGTAGCATTTTGGAGCATGGATTCCCAGGTATTCCATGCTGACGGCCACGTTGGTTCAGGCAATACATGGGAGCCCCAGGATACTATAAAATGGAGTGAGGAAACAGAGACAGCCTCTACTGACCTAAAACAAGTTCTTTCTAGTTCATCAGTGCTAGCCTTACCAAACTATGACAACAAACAACAAACAGTAGACTCAATGGAATGTCACATGACATCAGTACTTACACAGTCACATGGCAGGCACCAGAGGCCGATTGCTTACTATTCTACAAAATTAGACAGTGTAACTAGAGTGTACAGGCAGTGGTAGCTGCAGCTGAAGCATCTATTAAGGCCTCAGCATCTATAGTGCTTTATCACCAGCAGACACTTTAAGTACCACATGCAGTATCTGTTATCCTTTTGCAACAAAAGATATCACATTTGAGCCCAGCACGACACCTTTCCTGTATGACAATACTTTTGACACAACCTCACTTAAAAATACAGAGGTGTACTACATTAAACCCATCCACACTACTACCACTTCCTACTCATGGTCATAAACATGACTGTACTGCTTCCATCACTGAAAAGGTACTACTACAAAGTGATTTGAAAGATGTACCGTTATCTAACCCTGACATGACACTTTTTGTTGATGGTTCCAGTAAGAAAAATCCAGATGGCACAAATGCAACTGGATATGCAGTAGTGACACAGGATGAAATTTTGGAAGCTAGGCCATTACCAAAACATTATTTAGCACAAGTAGCAGAACCTGCAGTACTGACAAGAGCATGTATACTATCAAAAGGAAAATTTTCAACAGTACATGTTTTTGCACAACAATGTAAGAACAGGGGGGTGGTAAACCAATTTCACACACGGACTTCAATTTGGAACTCCTAGATGCAATACAGTTACCAAAAGAGTGTGCAATCTGCAAATGTCAAGCACACACAAAATATACAGACCCCATCTCAAAGGGAAATAAAAGGGCAGATGAAGCGGCCAAAATATCGGCACAAGAAACACATCAAATAATGAAAGAACAGGAAATCAGAGATAGATCATACAGTCCTTACTGATATGCAGCAGAATGCCCTCCCCGGGGAGAAACAATATTGGAAAACAAAAGGTTGCACAATAATAGATAACAGCTACATGTCACCTGATTGAAAACTGGTATTGCCAAAATCCCTATTTAGGTATGCAGCAGTATTGACACATGAACACAAAGAGGGAGACCAACTTATTTAGGAGAGAAGCCGTGCAACGTCCAATAGTACATAAACACAAGGAAAGAGTTCTCCTAGGTGGACTTTTCCGGCACTTGCATGATAGAAAAAATTAGAAATAGAAGCTATAATACATCATAAAGGGGCATAAATTTTATTCAATTAGGAAAATACAAATATTAAAAACAAAGTGGATATCATCAGTAACAAAGTAGTACCAATAGATAAATACATGGAACAGTCAAGCAATAAGCAATAGTGAAAGTAAACCTCTTTTCAAGCCCGACGCGTTTCGGGATGTTTAATGTTTCTAGGGTCCTTCTTCAGGGGCATGATCGAAAAGAGGGGTTCATCTGAATATATTGAAAAAATATATATGAGTAAGACTGGAAGAGTGTAAACAAAAGTCAAATAGTACACAGGTTATCAGTACAACGATCTAGACAAACTCAAAATAAAAAAGAAAGGACCTTCTAATCTCAGCCCAGGAGAACTACAGGCGTTAGATTCTCTGAAGGCTAATAACACAGTTACTATTAAACCATCTGACAAGGGAGGGAATGTGGTAGTCTTGGATAATGAGCACTATATTAAGATTTGTAAGAAAATTCTCAACAATGTGGAATGGTATCGTCGTATGCCAGCCTCCATTGTTGAGAAATATAATAAAGAGTTTTACGAGATAGTTGACTCCGCATTTCTTAACAATATAATTAGTAAAGCCACCTGGACCTTTGTGAGAAACAACTTTCCCAAGACCCCCACCTTCTATGCACTCCCCAAAGTGCATAAAAACCTGACAGATCCACCGGGTAGGCCCATAATCTCAGGTATGGGCTCAATAAGTGATAACGCTAGCAAATTGATTGATGAATATCTTAGGCCCTTCGTCGTGTCCTTGGCTTCTTACGTAAAGGACACTAGTCACTTTTTACAAATCCTGGACCACTTGTCTGTCTCAGATCAAGCCCTCCTAGTCACCATTGACGTGGAGACACTTTACAGTTCCATTCCACATGAACTAGGCTTGGCAGCAATCAGACATATACTTCAAAAAAAATTGGACTCTGATCCCATTTATAACGAATTCATCATTGAACTGCTCGAGTACATCCTTACTCATAATGTTTTCACCTTCCTCGGCTCCCACTACCTCCAGGTGCAGGGGGTAGCGATGGGGACGTGTTGTGCCCCATCGTATGCCAACCTGTACCTGGGGGAGTGGGAGAAAACCCTCTTTTCAGATGACAACATCACCCAATATACAAATTATATTCAGGGGTGGTATCGATATATAGACGACATTTTTGTCGTCTGGGAGGGCCCCCTGGATGTACTCGAGCAGTTCATATCCAGGATGAATAAAAATGACTTTAACTTGACATTCACTATGTCCTTTAACAACACTCATGTAACCTTCCTAGACATCGAAGTCTTCAAAGATGGACAAGGCAAGCTTTCTACAAAGCTTTTTAGAAAAAGCACGGCTGGCAATACCATATTGCATGCTGCTAGCTTCCATCCAAAACCTCTAATTGATTCCATACCCTACTCGCAATACATCAGGATCAAGCGCAACTGTACTGATAACGAAACCTTCCTGAAAGAAGCTGCTGCCTTACGAGACAGATTACTAATATGCGGATTATCTCACAAATGCCTAAAAAAGGCTTTTAAAAAAGCAATGGACAAACCCAGACAAACGCTTCTCCATTCTACTAAACAACAAAGAGATACACGCCATCCTAGTATAATTACAACTTATAATCAACAACATCAGCAAGTCAAAAGAATAATTGAAAGATACTGGCACTTATTGGTTCTTGACCCCAGTCTGGGCCACTTAGTGCCAGAAAAACCCGCTTTTACCTTTAGGAGAGCGACCTCTATCGGGGACAAAATCACCAACAGCGAATTTAAATCAACAACAACTCATTGTAAATACAGGGGTACATTTGCCTGCGGCACTTGCCACTATTGTGGCTACATGCTGACCCAGAGAAACCCCACTCTCCCTAATGGGAAAACCTTTTTTCCTAAACATTTTGCCAACTGCAGGACCACTGGAGTGGTTTATCTACTCCAGTGTAACTGCGGTTGCTTTTACATAGGAAAGACCAAACTTGAATTCTGGCGAAGAGCATATAGACATATTTTGTCTATGAAAACAGCTGACCCGGATCTCCCTCTGGGTCGGCATGTGGCCCTGGTACATGGGGGCAAGTTTCCCGTTATCAAGTTTTTGATTTTGGATCGCATACACCCCAACCCCAGAGGGGGCGACTGGAATAAAATTTTACTCCAGCGAGAACTTAAATGGATTCATTCATTAAAGGCCACTACACCCCTGGGCCTCAATGAGGCTGTTTGCTTTAAACCCTTTTTAGAAGGCTTCAATTCTGGAGGAATGGAAAGATAATTCCATGTTTTCCTCTCTCCTCTACTTCCAGGTCCCTTCCCCCTTTCCTTCCCTTCCTTTGCTGTGTCCCCTTTTTTGGTATCACACTTAACTATGTACACCTAGCTGATTGTCGGGCCTCATACATACCTCCCTGTTCCTTTTTTTTTTTTTTTTTTTCCCCATACTGTGCACTCCAATATATTGATTGGCTTATTTCAGGGAACCATGTATCAGATCTATACAATCAGCTCGGTTGGTTCCCCTTTAGGAACCCCCCTTTTGTTTGTATATATGCTATTTGCTTGTTCTCCACTCTGTGTCAGTATCAATTATATTTCAACCTGTGGTTAAGTCCCTTGTTACTCTATGCCAGATTCCTCATTTGAAGTTTTTGTTGGTGTTTCTACTTCATTATAATGTCCTGTATCAAGAGATCATACTATCCATTTTTGTTTACCTCACTATTATATTGTTTAACATTCAATTTTGTTTATCCCCCCTTGTTTGAGATTTTATTGTCTTGCGACATGTCCCAGTCCTCTCTCCATATACCTCCATTAAAGCCACCGAGATCCAGCAGGGCTATTGTTTAATTTCCCATACCCATTTTTTCATTTATTATTGTTTATGTTGTCCTGAATCCCTACATTATTATTTTTTACTTTCTCATATTCCCCTTTTTAGGGTTGTAAATTTTCCCATCTTATCCAGGATGCATACATTTTCATATGTTCTTCTTGTTATGGTCAACTTTGTCACTCCCCGCCCCCCCCGGGGCGTGTGCAGCCAGAGCGGTGGCCCGGCACGGAAAACCGCCCCAGATCTTTTTTTTTTGGGGCGGTGCTTAGGGAGGTTGCTGGGCGTAGCTCCACCTTACGCCCACCGCCTCCATGTTGCCACTCCGGCGAGCATGCCCAGTTCGCTGGAAGGGCACTTCCGTGTCGGTGGGGCGGGTGTGCGCGACGTCGCTCCAACGTCATTGCGCTTTCGCGCATGCGCGGTAGGGGCGGCGCCGCGCACCCTCGCTCCGGGAGGTTTTATTAGGCGTCCCAGCTGACGGCCTTCATTACACAGCTGAGCGTCTTATTGACGCCAGCTGATTGGAGCCTGTCATATATTTAAACCGGCCCCACTCACTCTCTGCTATAGCGCTCTGTACGCTGGATGCAGGTTTGCGTGGCTGGCCGTGTCTACACTTTTACCCTCATAGGTATGTTTATTTACTTTTTTGCTCATTTTTCTCCTCCTTAAAGATCTTTATTATTAATGCATTATATTTCCCCTCTTACTATTTATTTATTTTTCTTGGACTATAGGAGTATTGTTTTTTGTCTCTTTACCACCTCTTATCCTGCTATGGTCACACTCCATCTCCTGCAGGCTAAGGGGAATTTATACACATGGCTTTTTCAGTTTTAGTTTCACATTTGTTTTTGATATATGGACTTTATATCTTGATGCCAATTCTGCTCAAAGCATTTTAGTCCTTTACCATCAAATCTCTTATTATGTATGCACTAATTTGGACATATATTTCTCCATTATATATCTCTAATCAGATATTTTTCCCACTATGCATTAATCTACTTCATATATTATCATATATATACATATTTTTATTACCTTTGCTTTCTATAAGGTAGATTATTTTTGCAATTTATTTTCAGCCCCTCTTCTGTTACTCTGTCCCAACTATTTGGTTATTTATATGCGTATACTTGACAGCTACCACTCTAATATAAAATATAGATACATATTCTTTGTACACCTTTTTGGTCTGCCATTTTTGCATTTATCCTTTATATATATTGTATTCTTGCTAAGGTACTTCAATTTTTTCATTTTTTAGGGGCGCCTTCCTGTGACCTCAGCTTTCCGCTCTGGCTTGCGCATGCCCGGGTCGGGCGGGATGGGCTTAGTGTGATACTCCTCTATGGAGATGACTGCCTATCTTCCTGCAGCTTATACCATCTAAATTTAGCACCTATACCCATTACACCCTAAATTGCCCATCGCCACCCTGCTTTCTTTCAGTGGCTTTTTATTTTATTTTAAACTTCCTCCCACAAGCGGTTAATGGAACTTTCCCAGGTAGGTGATCAATGGATCATTTAAACCCCCTATTGGATATCTACTGATAACCTGTGTACTATTTGACTTTTGTTTACACTCTTCCAGTCTTACTCATATATATTTTTTCAATATATTCAGATGAACCCCTCTTTTCGATCATGCCCCAGAAGAAGGACCCTAGAAACATTAAACATCCCGAAACGCGTCGGGCTTGAAAAGAGGTTTACTTTCACTATTGCTTATTGCTTGACTGTTCCATGTATTTATCTATTAGTACTACTTTGTTACTGATGATATCCACTTTGTTTTTAATATTTGTATTTTCCTAATTGAATAAAATTTATGCCAGTATTGACACATGGAGTAACTCATGTGTCAGACAGGGGGATGACTGAGATGTTAAATAAGGTATGTACAGCCTATAGCTTCACTAACTACTAAAAAAAACTTTTTGCTCTCAATGCATTATATGTGCAAGATACAGTGCTCAGGGAGGCATAAGACCACGGAAAGGGAAGTTCCTCACACCGCAATATTCATTCCAACACATTTGCATGGATTTTATTGAATTAGACAAATGTGAAAGGAAGAAATATTGTTTGGTAATCATAGATGCCCTGACCAAATGGGTGGAGCTATTCCCGACAGGAAGTGTAGATGCACAGACAGTGATATTGGACCCCATTTTTTAAATAAAACTATACAACATTTGACAGAAGTGATGGGAATTCAAGTGAAATACCATTGTGCCTATCATCCCCAATCAGCTGGATTGGTGGAAAGACATAATGGCATTCTAAAAAGCAAACTGAGGAACGCTATGGAAGAAACAGGTCAAATTGGATGTACTGCCTACTAGTAGCTGTGACCAGTATGCCTATCACACCCACAAAATAAGGTTTAAGCCCATTTGAAATGATACATGGAAGGCCATACAAGATACCCTTACAACCAAATGAAACACCTACTGAGGAGTCTGAGCAAACATTAGCAGAATACATGTCTAGACTGTTAAGAAAAAGACGTACTAATGATTTTTATTCTGTCCTAGAAGGTCCAATTCAAGAAGATAAAAAGGTACATGTGGGAGATTGGGTCTTAACAAAAAGTAATAAGAAAAAGCAGTGATACTCCACAAGGTTGCAATTTGCAAAAAGGTTTTACAGGCAGAATAGAGCCAGTTGGCTGCAAGAGGTTCAGAAAATCTGGCTACAAAGGGAGGTCTCACACAAGGTGGGACTTGTCTCAAACCGATGAAGTCTCCCTCCCCTCCAACTCCCCTACCCTATCCGCTGGAACTCTGTAGCTGGTTAGGATAAAAGGGAAAGTAATTATCCTTAGGTTACTGGTGACTCTAGGAGAGGCATCCATAAGAGGGGGTATATGTTATGGAACAGCAGAGGAACCTTTGGATTGGGAAAGAACAGGAAAAGCATTGGATCTAACCTTTACAGAGGGAATAACTAGCACTATACTGGTAGACGTCTGTCAGATTGCAGATTGTGGGGATACAACTGGGGCTAGAGGACTTCTATGGGCAGATAAATACATTTGCTGGCTCTGGAATAGGGCAGGATGTTAAGCATGGGATCAGGCCCTGTGGACCACAGCGCATCAAGATTGGGGGGTATAATCTACCAGGGCCTAAAAAGAGTGGAATAAAGGAAAGACTCATAATTACAGAAGCAGCCAAATCCCCCTGCACACATAGTGAGAACTGTAACCAATTATTGATAACATTAAAGGAGCTGAGGAAGGAAGATCAGCGGTTGTACTCTATGGGAGCATGAGTGTCAGGAACTGACCTCTCAGACAAATTTTTCCTCGAGGTATTACCACCTAATAAAACCAGACAACAGGAAAAGGTAGACACAGAAGGGAAAGATGAAGGCCATACTAAAATAGAAGTTCTGAGTAAAACTATAACATTTACTAACCTAACAGTAGAAGATGCCATAGCTTTGGAGACGGGTTACCAAGAAAAAAATGAGTGGTTAGAATGGTTGAGGTACACGGTTAAAACTCTAAAAAAAGGAAAACTGTTTAGTTTGTGCCGAAGCCAGACCACATTTTGCAATGGTCCCTTTTCCTCTAGATCACAATACAGATCCAGAAAGTTTAAAATGTATGTTGCGGTTGTATAATAAGAGCTATAAACCTGAAACAAATTCTACCTGTCACACGTTGAGTTTGATGTTTCCCCCAGTACAGAGACCTCAGATACCTCTGGTGGTTACTGCTTATCTGGGCAACTTTAATTGTTTTGCACTCCCAGGGAACCGTAGCGGGGTGGAACTTGGGTCACTACCCGATGACTACTGTGTGGAGAGGATTAACATGGGCAATGGTGACTGGGTTGAACATGATATTCAGAGAGCTAATGTCTGGTGGATGTGTGGGGATAAGAAGCTGTGAGCTAGGATACAGTCCAATGCCCGAGGGGATTGCGCTATGCTCCAGCTGGCTATGCCCCTGAGGGTCCTGTCAGAACACCCGTGGAAGAGTCACCAACGGTATCAGAAGGACACCTCTCCCATGGGGTCATTTGACTTTCAGATCTACATAGATGAGATTGGAGTTCCTCGCGGGGTGCCGGATGAGTTTAAGGCCAGGAATCAGGTGACAGCTGTGTTTGAGTCTCTTATCTGGTGGGTGACTATAAATAAAAATGTTGACTGAATTAACTATATACACTATAACCAACAATGATTTGTAAACTATACTAGGGATGCTATGAAGGGTCTAGCAGAACAATTGGCCCCCACATCGCTAATGGCATGGCAGAACCGAATGGCCTTAGAAATGGTCCTAGCTAACAAAGGAGGAGGAGGAGGCAAAATGTTTGGTAGCATGTGTTGCACCTTTATCCCTAACAATACAGCTCCTGGATGGACCGTGACCAGAGCCCTGGAAGGACTGACTGCTCTATCTAATGAATTAGCGGAAAACTCAGGTATTAATGATCCATTCACAAACTGGCTTGAAGGATGGTTCGGTAAATGGACTGGACTTATCACATCATGTTTGATCTCAATTGGTGTGGCTTTGGCCATTTTGGTCACTTGCGGATGCTGCCCCATTCCCTGTATTTGAGGACTTTCACAAAAACTGATGGAAACCGCAGTCTCAATAACGATGTATCAAGTCAATGTGTTGAAATAAATTAGTCACACAAGAGGAGGGAATGTTAGAAAAGTTTTAAATGTTTATTGTGTGGCTATTAGAAAAACAAAAACCCTGAGACTGATTTTTAAGGTGACTTCTGAGCACGTTGTATTAACTTGCTGTATTGTTTGCTTTAACTAACTCCATAGTAAGTTGTAGGATGATTAGGCTTAATCATATATGGTAGAACAAGACTGTACAGGAAACGCTAATTAGCCAATAAAGTAGCATTTTGTACCAGGCACGCTATCTGGGTTTCCTCAGCCAATAGAAGCATTATAGCTATATTGTAGGTATTAGGAGGGGGGCTGTACATCTCTTTGTATGATTCTTACTGTATCTCTCAACTTGTAAGCATCATCCTTTTGTGTGACATATCTGAAATAAATTGTCTGCTTTTCAATACATCTGGAGTTTGACTGATCACAGGAGAAGAATAATCCTAACAAGAAAATAACAGAATAGTATAGAAAAAACAATAGAATAGAAATAATATAACTATATTCCTATTCTAATCTAATCCTTCCTATTCGATTGAAATGCAAATTGATTCTATTTGAATTTTGGGAAATGGTTATATTCTTTCTATTCTATCCTATTGTTTTTTTGTTTATTCTATTTTATTATTTTCTATTCTATTCTATTATTTTATTTTCTATTCTATTCTATTATTTTCTATTCTATCCTATTCTATTCTTTTCCATCCAAAGTCACATTTATGCGAAATTTGAACTTTGGAGGATGGTTATATTCTTTCTATTCTATTAGTTTTTTTCTAAACTATTCTGTTATTTTCTATTCCATTCTAATATATTCTTTTCGATTAAAATTCAAATTTATTCTATTCGAATTTTGGGAAATGGTTATATTCTTTCTATTCTATTCTATTGTTTTTTTTCAATTCTAAATTTAGTCTATTACATTATATTTTTTTTCTATTCTTTTATTTTCTATTTTGTTCAGTTTTACTCAATTATATTCTATTCTTTTAATTTCTGTTATATTCTTTTCTATTCTATTTTTTCTATTACATTCCTTTATTTTCTATTCTATTTTATTATCTTTGGAAATTGGAAAACTATTCAAATTCGAAAACTATTCAAAATGATTTGAAAACTATTTGAATCTATTTATATTCTGTCCGAATTTATTTTTTTGTTATTCTGGATTCGTTTAAATTTGGTACTATTGTAATTCAGAAATTCGAATACATCAGAATTTCTGAAAAATTTAAATTTGTCAGAATTTCAATTTGTAACGAAACAAACTGCACATGTCCAATGCCTGCAGCCATGTGGCCTTTGATATGAATTTATGTTTGAACTTATGCAGTTTGTTTCAGCTTAAGCAACGTTTTAGCCCCTCCATTATAGTCTACTTACATGGCATGTCAATGCTGTTTTGGTTGCTAGTTCAAAATAGGAGGCTAAAGCTACATCTGGACTCTTTGGCTTCTACAAATAAACTCTGACTACACAACATCTAATTTACCTCTTTTACCTTTTTAAGACCCTTTTGTGCATGTTTATTAGGGTCTCCAGTATATGTTCCATCATTTTGTATACATTGTGTATTTTATATCACCTTGCCTATAGGGCGATGTTAACTCTTTTATGACGTTTTTATACTCATTAAAAGTAGCATATTTGCCTTTTAAAAAAATACATTACCTCTCACAGATTATCTGCCTTAAAAGTCCAAGGGGGCTGCTCCTTCTGCATCTTTTGATGCACACATTTTCCATGTATATATAGGATATTAGCAGCTATATCCACTCATCTCCCAAATGTCTCAAGGATCCCTTCAGGGTCTGTACTCACAAAATGTCCAGGGACAGCTGGTAGCCTCCTTCCAACTTCCAAGCAACACTCTATATCAGTGACACACAACCAGATCCATAGACTTTCTCCCTCAGTCAGCTTGCACGGGAAACCTGGGTTGTAGCTTGAAGGCTTCAGGCCCTCAGATCTACAATCTGAGGCAGCATGGCATTCCATGCTGGGGAGAGGCAGCCACCCCCTCCCCACCTGAACATCTCGCCTCAGAGGTGGGCTGGACTGGAATCATGAGCCCATGTGCTCTTACAATATAAATACAGTCACCCAGCATGCAATGGGGCAGCTCCCCTGTTAATTGGCCAGGGCTGTATCTACATCCATGCTTTCACCTGCTGGGTTTCCTCCCACTGTCCAACATAATTCATCACCATTGGATCAGTGTGATATTCTCCAAGATGGCACAAATCAGCATCAGAGCACATTGATCAATCACTGCTCTCTGTTAAGCAGATGGCACCCAAATTTGCCTGTCTGTTTGTCTGTTAAGCAGAAAAGCCAAAAACGATATACACTCTCTAGCACCTACCTAGGAGGGTACTACATATACTTGGATTTTTGAAAAAGCATTTGACACAGTTCCCCACACACGGCTAATGGGTAAGATAAAGTCTATTGGTTTGGAAGTATCGGTTTATAAATTAATAGAGAACTGGCTGAAAGACCGTATTCAGAGAGCAGTATATTAGTGGTGTACCCCAAGGTTTAGTGTTAGGCCCCTTACTGTTTAATATATTTATAAAAGATATAGGGTCTGGGATTAAAAGTACCATTTCAGTCTTTGCAGATGACACCAAGCTGTGCAGTGGAATAATGCCTTTACATATCTCCAACTTACAAGCCAACATCAATGCACTATTTAATTGGGTGACTGTCCCAAATGAGGTTTAATGTTAAAAAGTGTAAAGTTATGCACATGGGGGCTAAACAAATGCATGCATCATACAAACTATGGGGAGTACAACTGGGGGAATCAGTGGTGAAGAAGGATTTGGGTGTTTTGGTAGATCAAAAGCTTAAAGTGTTATTAAACCCACAACAGTAAAATCAGTCTGTATATGCAGTAAAACATACTTGTTATACTCACTGTGGAACCTAAGGGGTTAATGCTCTGCATTGTGTAAGAATGTTGTTTGATCCTATCTTCTCTGATCCTCCTCTTCTTCCACTGTCCCCAATCCAGCTCCTGATAAGACAGAGGCTTTGGAGTCGCTCTGCACATGCTCAGTTTGGTGTGTATTCCTAGAGAGTTTTTTTTTTTTCTTGGGACGGTGCATCTGATCAGCACAGGGCCAATTAGCCACTGTCCAGACAGAGGGTCAGTATCCCTGCAGCCTCGTAGGACAGTCAGATGAGAATGAAAACTCCTCCTACAAGCTTTAACCACATACAGATAGAAGTCACATGGCTTCTAGATACTGCTGATGAGAAAAGTTATTTAGCAGTTTATATTTAGTGAAATAATTGTATTTCCATGTTCTGTGTACTGTGGAAGACCAGAAATAGTGAATGCAGGGTTTAGTAACACTTTATTATAGCTTTGCAGTTTCCAAAGTGAGCAAAATCCTTTTTTGCATTAAAAGAGGTATGGACTGCGGAGAGAGAGACATAATTTTGCCCCTGTATTAATCATATCGGGGAACTGGAGAAAGTGCTGAGAAGAGCAACCAAACTGATAAGAGGCAAAGAGGAGCTCAGCTACAATGAAATATTAGCTGAACTGACTGTATGCTCTCTTGAGAAGAGGAGGGTAACTGTATGATCATCGTGTATAGATGAATAAGTGGCCCAAATAGTGAACTTGGTGTTGAGTTATTTACTTTATGGCCATCACAGAGGGCAAGGGAGCATTCTTTACGTCTGGTTGTATGTCAGGTTTACTCTCCAAATATGGAAAGGCTTCTTCACAGTAAGAGCCGTGAAAATGTGGAATAGAGCTTAATTATTAATTAATAGAGTTAAAGCGGTTGTATACCTATTTTTAAAACTTTTACCTACAGGTAAGCCTATAATAAGGCTTACCTGTAGGTAAAAAAAATATCTCCTAAACCTGTACGGTTTAGGAGATATTTCCCTCGCAATGAGCTGCTGACTGCAGCGGCGCATGCGCACAGGGGATTCTCGGCTGACAGCCGGCAAACTCCGGAGCTTGCCGGACAGAAGTCTCCCGCGTGCATGCGCGGGAGTGACGACATTGCGGCTCTGGCCACTCACAGCTCCGGAGCGTGAAGACACGCCGAGGAGAAATGTCAGCTCCCTCGGCGTGGACAGGGTGAGATGCCGGCGCCTCGTTCTAAGGTAAGTATCTCATAATGAGCTAGTATGCGGTGCATACTAGCTCATTATGCCTTTTCCCTTACAGGTGTAGGGGATAAAAAAAAATCCAGCGGGTTTACTACCGCTTTAATCAAGAGCTGGATCTGTTTAGCCCATTAGATTGTTTTAAACAAAGGCCTGGATTTCCCAAATACACAAAATATAACTGGATACTATTATTTATAGGTAAAGTTGATCCAGGGAATATCTGATTGCCTCTTGGGGGATCAGGAAGGACTTTTTTTTCACAATGAAGCAAATTGGATCATGCTTTATAGGGTTTTTGCCTTCCTCTGGATCAATTGTAGGCAAATGATTGTGTATATGGAGGTTTTCAATTTGTGTGTGTGTGTGTGTTTTTTTTCTGTGTGGGTTAAACTGGATAGACTTGTGTCTATTTTTCAACCAGACTAACTATGTAGCTATGTAACATGTGGGCGTATATACATTGGTAAATGACAGCCCACTCCCTCCCTCTTCCTCCATTCCTTACTTACTGAAAAAATAGATCGATGCATTACATCTGTGTAAGTCTAACCACATAAAAACAATAGGGATGAGCTTCGAGTTTGAGTCAAACAGCGAACAATTTGGGGTGTTCGCGGCAAATTCGAAAGCCGCGGAACACCCTTTAAAAGTCTATGGGAGAAATCAAAAGTGCTAATTTTAAAGGCTTATTTGCAAGTTATTGTCTTACAAAGTGTTTGGGGACCTGGGTCCTGCCCCAGGGGACATGGATCAATGCAAAAAAAAGTTTTAAAAACGGCTGTTTTTTCGGGAGCAGTGATTTTAATAATGCTTAACCACTTGCCGACCGCCTAACGTAGATATACGTCGGCAGAATGGCACGGGCAGGCAGAATCACGTACCTGTACGTGATCTGCCTCCCGCGGGCGGGGGGTCCGATCGGACCCCCCCCCGGTGCCAGCGGTTTTCGGCATTTCACTGGGAGCGTTGGGAGGCGAGGGGGAGACCATCCGATCGTAGCCCCCCTCGCGATCACTCCCAGCCAATCGGAATCCTCCCCTGCCTGTGTGTAGTTTCACACAGGCAGAGGATGTGATGTCATCTCTGAGAGAAGACATGTAAGTGCACAAAACACTACACACACACAGTAGAACATGCCAGGCACATAAAACACCCCCGACCCCCCCCCCCCAATCGCCCCCCGACCCCCCCCCAACCACCCCCCCCCCTGTCACAAACTGACACCAGCAGTATTTTTTTTTTCTGATTACTGATTGGTGTCAGTTTGTGACAGTTACAGTGTTAGGGCAGTGAGTGGTAGCCCCCTTTAGGTCTAGGGTACCTCCCTAACCCCCCCTAATAAAGTTTTAACCCCTTGATCACCCCCTGTCATCAGTGTCACTAAGCGATCATTTTTGCTAGTTAGGGAGGTAAATATTTAGGTTCGCCGTCAGCGTTTTATAGCGTCAGGGACCCCCATATGCTATCTAATAAATGTTTTAACCCCTTGATTGCCCCCTAGTTAACCCTTTCACCACTGATCACCGTATAAGTGTTACGGGTGACGCTGGTTAGTTCGTTTATTTTTTATAGTGTCAGGGCACCCGCCGTTTATTACCGAATAAAGGTTTAGCCCCCTGATCGCCCGGCGGTGATATGCGTCGCCCCAGGCAGCGTCAGATTAGCGCCAGTACCGCTAACACCCACGCACGCAGCATACGCCTCCCTTAGTGGTATAGTATCTGTACGGATCAATATCTGATCCGATCAGATCTATACTAGCGTCCCCAGCAGTTTAGGGTTCCCAAAAACGCAGTGTTAGCGGGATCAGCCCAGATACCTGCTAGCACCTGCGTTTTTCCCCTCCGCCTGGCCCAGCCCAGCCCACCCAAGTGCAGTATCGATCGATCACTGTCACTTACAAAACACTAAACAAATAACTGCAGCGTTCGCAGAGTCAGGCCTGATCCCTGCGATCACTAACAGTTTTCTTGGTAGCGTTTTGGTGAACTGGCAAGCACCAGCCCCAGGCAGCGTCAGGTTAGCGCCAGTACCGCTAACACCCAAGCACGCACCGTACACCTCCCTTAGTGGTATAGTATCTGAACGGATCAATATCTGATCCGATCAGATCTATACTAGCGTCCCCAGCAGTTTAGGGTTCCCAAACACGCAGTGTTAGCGGGATCAGCCCAGATACCAGTTAGCACCTGCGTTTTGCCCCTCCGCCCGGCCCAGCCCAGCCCACCCAAGTGCAGTATCAATCGATCACTGTCACTTACAAAACACTAAATGCATAACTGCAGCGTTCGCAGAGTCAGGCCTGATCCCTGCGATCGCTAACAGTTTTTTTGGTAGCGTTTTGGTGAACTGGCAAGCACCAGCCCCAGGCAGCGTCAGGTTAGCGCCAGTACCGCTAACACCCACGCACGCACCGTACACCTCCCTTGGTGGTATAGTATCTGATCGGATCAATATCTGATCTGATCAGATCTATACTAGCGTCCCCAGCAGTTTAGGGTTCCCACAAACGCAGTGTTAGCGGGATCAGCCCAGATACCTGCTAGCACCTGCGTTTTGCCCCTCCGCCCGGCCCAGCCCAGCCCACCCAAGTGCAGTATCGATCGATCACTGACACTTACAAAACACTAAACGCATAACTGCAGCGTTCGCAGAGTCAGGCCTGATCCCTGCGATCGCTAACAGTTTTTTTTGTAGCGTTTTGGTGAACTGGCAAGCACCAGCGGCCTAGTACACCCCGGTCGTAGTCAAACCAGCACTGCAGTAACACGTGGTGACGTGGCGAGTCCCATAAGTGCAGTTCAAGCTGGTGAGGTGGCAAGCACAAGTAGTGTCGCGCTGCCACCAAGAAGACAAACACAGGCCCGTCGTGCCCATAATGCCCTTCCTGCTGCATTCGCCAATCCTAATTGGGAACCCACCGCTTCTGCAGCGCCCGTACTTCCCCCATTCACATCCCCAACCAAATGCAGTCGGCTGCATGAGAGGCATTTTCTTTATGTCCTCCCGAGTACCCCTACCCAACGAACCCCCCCAAAAAAGATGTTGTGTCTGCAGCAAGCGCGGATATTGTCTCTCCTGTCCTGACAATCCTGGTCTTTGCATTGGTGAATGTTTTGAACGCTACCATTCACTAGTTGAGTATTAGCGTAGGGTACAGCATTGCACAGACTAGGCACACTTTCACAGGGTCTCCCAAGATGCCATCACATTTTGAGAGACCCGAACCTGGAACCGGTTACAGTTATAAAAGTTAGTTACAAAAAAAAGTGTAAAAAAAAAAAAAAAACACAAACAAAAATATAAAATAAAAAATAATAGTTGTCGTTTTATTGTTCTTTCTCTCTCTATTCTCTCTATTGTTCTGCTCTTTTTTACTGTATTCTATTCTGCAATGTTTTATTGTTATTATATTTTATCATGTTTGCTTTTCAGGTATGCAATTTTTTATACTTTACCGTTTACTGTGCTTTATTGTTAACAATTTTTTTGTCTTCAGGTACGCCATTTACGACTTTGAGTGGTTATACCAGAATGATGCCTGCAGGTTTAGGTATCATCTTGGTATCATTCTTTTCAGCCAGCGGTCGGCTTTCATATAAAAGCAATCCTAGCGGATAATTAGCCTCTAGACTGCTTTTACAAGCAGTGGGAGGGAATGCCCCCCCCCCAACGTCTTCCGTGTTTTTCTCTGGCTCTCCTGTCTCAACAGGGAACCTGAGAATGCAGCCGGTGATTCAGCCAGCTGACCATAGAGCTGATCAGAGACCAGAGTGGCTCCAATCATCTCTATGGCCTAAGAAACCGGAAGCTACGAGCATTTTATGACTTAGATTTCGCCGGATGTAAACATATATATATATATTGCTATGATAGGGGATATTTACATTCCCTGAGATAACAATAAAAATGATTTAAAAAAAAAAATGAAAGGAACAGTTTTAAAATAAGATAAAAAAAATAATAATAATAAAGAAAAAAAAAAAAAAGCACCCCTGTCCCCCCTGCTCTCGCGCTAAGGCGAACGCAAGCGTCGGTCTGGCGTCAAATGTAAACAGCAATTGCACCATGCATGTGAGGTATTACCGTGAACATCAGATCGAGGACAGTAATTTTAGCAGTAGACCTCCTCTGTAAATCTAAAGTGGTAACCTGTAAAGACTTTTAAAGGCTTTTAAAAATGTATTTAGTTTGTCACCACTGCACGTTTGTGCGCAATTTTAAAGCATGTCATGTTTGGTATCCATGTACTCGGCCTAAGATCATCTTTTTTATTTCATCAAACATTTGGGCAATATAGTGTGTTTTAGTGCATTAAAATTTAAAAAAGTGTGTTTTTTCCCCCAAAAATGCGTTTGAAAAATCGCTGCGCAAATACTGTGTGAAAAAAAAAAAAATGAAACACCCACCATTTTAATCTGTAGGGCATTTGCTTTAAAAAAAATATATAATGTTTGGGGGTTCAAAGTAATTTTCTTGCAAAAAAAAATTATTTTTTTATGTAATCAAAAAGTGTCAGAAAGGGCTTTGTCTTCAAGTGGTTAGAAGAGTGGGTGATGTGTGACATAAGCTTCTAAATGTTGTGCATAAAATGCCAGGACAGTTCAAAACCCCCCCAAATGACCCCATTTTGGAAAGTAAACACCCCAAGCTATTTGCTGAGAGGCATGTCGAGTCCATGGAATATTTTATATTGTGACACAAGTTGCGGGAAAGAGACAATTTTTTATTTTTTTTATTTTTTTTTGCGCAAAGTTGTCACTAAATGATATATTGCTCAAACATGCCATGGGAATATGTGAAATTATACCCCAAAATGCATTCTGTTGCTTCTCCTGAGTAAGGGGATACCACATGTGTGAGACTTTTTGGGAGCCTAGCCGCGTACGGGACCCCAAAAACCAATCACCGCCTTCAGGCTTTCTAAGGCCGTAAATTTTTGATTTCACTCTTCACTGCCTATCACAGTTTCGGAGGCCATGGAATGCCCAGGTGGCAAAACCCCCCCCCAAATGACCCCATTTTGGAAAGTAGACACCCCAAGTTATTTGATGAGAGGTATAGTGAGTATTTTGCAGACCTCACTTTTTGTCACAAAGTTTTGAAAATTGAAAAAAGAAAAAAAAAAATGTTTTTTCTCGTCTTTCTTTATTGTCAAAAACAAATGAGAGCTGCAAAATACTCACCATGCCTCTCAGCAAATAGCTTGGAGTGTCTACTTTCCAAAATGGGGTCATTTGGGGGGGGTTTGTGCCACCTGGGCATTCCATGGCCTCCGAAACTGTGATAGGCAGTGAAGAGTGAAATCAAAAATTTACACCCTTAGAAATCCTGAAGGCGGTGATTGGTTTTCGGGGACCCGTACGCGGCTAGGCTCCCAAAAAGTCCCACACATGTGGTATCCCCGTACTCAGGAGAAGTAGCTAAATGTATTTTGGGGTGCAATTCCACATATGCCCATGGCCTGTGTGAGCAATATATCATTTAGTGACAACTTTGTGCAAAAAAAAATAAAAAATTTGTCACTTTCCCGCAACTTGTGTCAAAATATAAAACATTCCATGGACTTAACATGCCTCAAAGCAAATAGCTTGGGGTGTCTACTTTCCAAAATGGGGTCATTTGGGGGGTTTTATGCCATCTGGGCATTTTATGGCCTTCAAAACTGTGATAGGTAGTGAGGAGTAAAATTAAAAATGTACGCCCTTAGAAATCCTGAAGGCAGTGATTGGTTTTCGGGGCCCCATACGCGGTTAGGCTCCCAAAAAGTCCCACACATGTGGTATCCCTATACTCAGGAGAAGCAGCTAAATGTATTTTGGGGTGCAATTCCACATATGCCCATGGCCTGTGTGAGCAATATATCATTTAGTGACAACTTTTTGTAATTTTTTTTTTTTTTTGTCATTATTCAATCACTTGGGACAAAAAAAATGAATATTCAATGGGCTCAACATGCCTCTCAGCAATTTCCTTGGGGTGTCTACTTTCCAAAATGGGGTCATTTGTGGGGGTTTTGTACTGCCCTGCCATTTTAGCACCTCAAGAAACGACATAGGCAGTCATAAATTAAAGGCTGTGTAAATTCCAGAAAATGTACCCTAGTTTGTAGGCGCTATAACTTTTGCGCAAACCAATAAATATACACTTATTGACATTTTTTTTACCAAAGACATGTGACCGAATACATTTTGGCCTAAATGTATGACTAAAATTGAGTTTATTGGATTTTTTTTAGAACAAAAAGTAGAAAATATCATTTTTTTTTCAAAATTTTCGGTCTTTTTCCGTGTATAGCGCAAAAAATAAAAATGGCAGAGGTGATCAAATACCATCAAAAGAAAGCTCTATTTGTGGGAAGAAAAGGACGCAAATTTCGTTTGGGTACAGCATTGCATGACCGCGCAATTAGCAGTTAAAGAGACGCAGTGCCGAATTGTAAAAAGTGCTCTGGTCAGGAAGGGGGTAAAACCTTCCGGGGCTGAAGTGGTTAAAGTGAAACAATAAAAGTGTAATATTCCCCAAACACTTTTTATGACAATAACTTGCATATAAGCCTTTAAAATTAGCACTTTTGATTATTCATGTTCGTGTCTCATAGACTTTAACGGTGTTCGCGTGTTTGAACAAATTTTTTGCCTGTTCACATGTTCTGGGGTGAACCAAACAGGGGGGTGTTCGGCTCATCCCTAACAAACAATAGACACAGGCTGGGGGGCATGAAACAAGCACTGATTGACAGAACCTCCCCTTAGCTAGCCCACACCATGTTTTTTTTCACAAAAATAATATAGATTTGAGTTCAAATACATACTTGTATGATGATTTAGAACTTTTATTCAATATTAATTATGTATTTTCCCTCTGCATTCTGAAGGCTTTTTTGTTTTTGCTTTTATGAACATGTGACCAGTGGTAGAGGACTAGGAGCTCTTCTGTCTGGGAAAGAGCTGGCTAACCTGACAGCTGCATATTGATTATGGAAAAAGGTACTTTTTTCAATTAAAATAAGCATAGTGCCATTCTCTACATACATAAAAAGAAGGAATAATGTTACAGAATTATACTTTCTGCCCCACAGTAAATAAGGCTGAGCCTGAGTGTGCAGTGAATGTTCTATTATCAGGTGAGGAGGTTAACCCTTTACTTCACTGCATTTGTTTTGTTGGGTTCTCTTATTACCTACTGGAGGTAGGGTTTAAAGGAGAAGGAGCATTTCATAAAACCAGGGCTGGTGCTCCATGCTTCTAGATTAGAAGCACCTACTATTTTAGAATTTGGAATTCAACTGTATTATGTGGGGATAAGGATAGTGATGATGGGGATGACGATGATGGGTGTATTATACAATGACTGGGGCATCAGGGTGTCAGACAGTGTCAGTAAGTGTGCCACTAACTGGTGCCACATCATGCCTCACTGGCTGCTTCACGATACATGATTTGGGGGATTTCTGCCATGCCATGTACTGACTACGTCACACTACATAATAGGCAAAAATTGTGAGTACATCTGTCCTGCAATGTATATAGCTATATACACCCACCTTCTTCCTTGCTCTATATAGAGACTTTCCTCCATCATCACTGAATGCAGATAGACATCATCTGTCCTGTTACATTATATATAGCTGTATACAGGAAAGATGATGTATATCTGCAGTCAGTGATGATAGAGGAAGGTCTCTATATACAGGAAGGAAGGTGGGTGTATATAGCTAGCTGTATACAGGAAAGATGCTATATACCTGTATACCCTGATCTGTGAGGCTGAGCTGTATACGCTGTCCTGTGATGCTAGGGCTGTATACTCCTGTCCTGTGATTCTGGGGCTGTATACTCTGTCTGTGATTCTGAGCTGTATACTCCTGACACTATGGGTGGAATACAGGGAATGGAGTGGGTGAATTATATGAGGGATTGGGCTTATGAGAAGTGGGATGGGTCAAAAATGAAGGGTGGGGTCTGGCGCCCCCCATCCTAAAACTTCACCAGCTGCCACTACACAAAGCTGCTTCTTGTCCTTACCCATGGAACACATATGGCAAGATTTGCAATGGTGGTGGGACCCTCCTACACCTAAATACATTTCTTTAGGCATTTACCTATAGGTGGTGGAATTACATCAGGCAGGAGTTCTGTTTCTTGATTTATTCTGTGATATTTGGTGTTTATTGATGAGTGAGTGTAGAATAGTGGTGAGTGGTGTTACCCTTTGAGTTTTGGTAATGGCATTTTGATTTGGATTAATGATGTTGGTACACATATTACATTTTTGTGGTGAAAATTATGATCATTTAGAAATACTAAACAACACAAAAAACTCAATTTAAATTCCCATCAGCAATGGTATTGTGTGTGGTTTGTGAAGACAGCTGTGGGAGTTTTGGTTTAGAATTATTTGAGATGGAGAACAAGTGCATTATCTACCATTTACTTATCAGATGTAAACAGCCACATCTCTGAGCATGCTCAGTGTATCCAGAGATATGGCTCAAATGGCAAAGTGGCTGAGCATGTTCAGTGTAACAAAAGGTAGATAGATAGATAGATAGATAGATAGATAGATAGATAGATAGATAGATAGATAGATAGATAGATAGATAGATAGATAGATAGATAGATAGATAGATAGATAGATAGATAGATAGATAGATAGATAGATAGATAGATAGATAGATAGATAGATAGATAGATAGAGTAATTTTTAACATGTAATATGCTGTTGGTTTGTATATGGCTTTACCTTTTTTTCTGTATTTTCCAGGTTTTGCTTTGTTTTTGTAATACCAAAAATATAAACTATACATTCAGGTCCATAAATATTGGGACATTGACACAATTCTAATCTTTTTTGCTATATACACCACCACAATGGATTTGAAATGAAACTAACAAGATGTGCTTTAACTGCAGACTTTCAGCTTTAATTTGAGGGTATTTACATCCAAATCAGGTGAACGGTGTAGGAATTACAACAGTTTGTATATGTGCCTCCCACTTTTTAAGGGACCAAAAGTAATGGGACAATTGGCTGCTCAGCTGTTCCATGGCCAGGTGTGTGTTATTCCCTCATTATCTCATTTGCAGATAAAAGGTCCAAACTTCATTTCAAGTGTGCTATTTGCATTTGGAATCTGTTGCTGTCAACTCTCAATATGAGATCCAAAGAGCTGTCACTATCAGTGAAGCAAGCCATCATTAGGCTGAAAAAACAAAACAAACCCATCAGAGAGATAGCAAAAACATTAGGTGTGGCCAAATCAACTGTTTGGAACATCCTTAAGAAGAAAGAACGCACCAGTGAGTTCAGCAACACCAAAAGCCCTGGAATACCACGGAAAACAACTGTGGTGGATAACCGAAGAATTATTTCCCTGGTAAAGAAAACACCCTTCACAACAGTTGGCCAGATCAAGAACACTCTCCAGGAGGTAGGTGTATGTGCGTCAAAGTCAACAATCAAGAGAAGACTTCACCAGATCGAATACAGAATACAAGATGCAAACCATTGGTGAGCCTCAAATACAGGAAGGCCAGATTAGAGTTTGCCAAACAACATCTAAAAAAAGCCTTCACAGTTCTGGAACAACATCCTATGGGCAGATGAGACCAAGATCAACTTGTACCAGAGTGATGGGAAGAGAAGAGTATGGAGAAGTAAAGGAACTGCTCATGATCCAAAGCATACCACCTCATCAGTGAAGCATGGGGGTGGTAGTGTCATGGCGTGGGCATGTATGGCTGCCAGTGGAACTGGTTCTCTTGTATTTATTGATAATGTGACTGCTGACAAAAGAAGCAGGATGAATTCTGAAGTGTTTTGGGCAATATTATCTGCTCATATTCAGCAAAATGCTTCAGAACTCATTCACAGAGCAGATGGACAATGACCCGAAGCATACTGCGAAAGCAACCAAAGAGTTTTTTAAGGGAAAGAAGTGGAATGAATCCTGAATCCGATTGAGCATGCATTTCACTTGCTGAAGACAAAGCTGAAGGGAAAATGCCCCAAGAACAAGCAGGAACTGAAGACAGTTGCAGTAGAGGCCTGGCAGAGCATCACCAGGGATGAAACCCAGTGTCTGGTGATGTCTATGCGTTCCAGACTTCAGGCTGTAATTGACTGCAAAGGATTTGCAACCAAGTATTAAAAAGTGAAAGTTTGATGGATGATTGTTAATCTGTCCCATTACTTTTGGTCCCTTAAAAAGTGGGAGGCACATATACAAACTGTTGTAATTCCTACACCGTTCACCTGATTTGGATGTAAAAACCCTCAAATTAAAGCTGAAAGTCTGCAGTTAAAGCACATCTTGTTAGTTTCATTTCAAATCCATTGTGGTATTGTATAGAGCCAAAAAGATTAGAATTGTGTCGATGTCCCAATATTTATGGACCTGACTGTAGATAGAGAATAATAACATGATCCATGTTCCAAAAAGATGAAAACATTACACATTACTAGCATTGTAAAAAAAAAAAAAAAAGGAATAAGAAGCAATCAGGAAGTATGGGGAAATCTTTCTAATAGAGCCCTAGAAAGCAGTAAAAACATAACAGGGGTTCTAAACTGCACAAAACTGGAGTTCCCAGGTCTGTACACCTGCTGTGTCCCTTATGGGGACACAGCAGTAAGAAAAATCTTACAAACAAGCTATATACAATAAAACCATAATAAATAAATAAAACATATGTACGAAATAATTGAATATGACTATACAAAACAAGAACATAATAAACGTAAACCCCATCTGCAAAATCTTATCCACCACTGCCCTCCTATGTGCCCTGAAAGGGCATCATGTGCGGAAGCTATGGCTGCGTGCATCGCATGCATAGCCCATTCAAGGCGACATCCGGGATGCAGATATCCCTGTAAGGGCAATTTCCTGTGCGTGACCGTAGGTGTTTCCCATAAATGTATTGATGGACTTCTATAAAAAATGTGAATGTGTATATTAGCATGTATAACAAGGTCCTTTACTCAATTTGAGAGCAGGATACGTGAAAATATAAGTCCAAACAAGGACTGGGGAATAGGGAAATGTAGTAACAATTGGAAAAAAAATGCTAAAACAAATATCAGGATGGGAACCCAAATGGAACCAGTGTCAATGTGCAAAATGGGCTAAGGGTGAATGATGAGATACCTGGTGCTGGAACCTGGGGAACTGTGATTGAACGTGGTGAGGATTGTCCATCCAACAGGATGGATCGGCCACCCCCGGTTTATATCAATCATGTGTTTATCATCATTTTTTATCAGAATCAGGTATCTTGTATTCATATATGATTTTTTTGTCAATTATGGTATCCATTCCTACAATTGATGGGAAGTCAAGAGGTGTTGTACTCATAATCTTTTTACATTGACATGCATCATTATGTTTTTATATGTATGTATATAGATTAATAATTGCAATATTAATCATTACCGTGTATTACTATTTTTATTCTGATACATATAAACACCCACTTTTCTGACTCTTCATATGACTGCGTGCGTCATTTAAAGTCCCACCTTCCTCTTCTTCTTTTACCCATTGTGATGGGTTACCACCATCCCTGTGTTGAGTTCCTAGGTCTATATACCTGCTGTGTCCATTATGAGGGATTCCCACCATCCCTGTGCTAGGTTCCTGGATCTGTATAACTGCTCTGCCCATTATGAGGGGTTCCCACCATCCTTGTGTTGAGTTCCTGGGTCTGTACATCTGCTGTGCCCATTATGATGGGTTCCCATCTTCCCTGTACGCCACACACTGAGAGGCAGGGACAGCTGCCAATCAGCTGGGTGGATCCCAACAATATCGTCGGGATCCTTCCAGAGCCTAGAACAGGTCTGCCACATCAGCTGATAGCAGGCAATAGCCTGCTATTCGCTGACTCTGGGTCATAGGAGAATAAAAGTAAGTGCATTCCAATGACCCACAAGAGAAGTAAAGCTAAAAAAGCTTTGGCCATGCTTTTATTTTAATCTGCCTATATTTTGTCTTCCCTGGTTCCTCACTCCCCCCTCATGAACATGAAAACCCAGCAAGGACAATTTATTTGAGGAATTAAAGAGTGCATCTCAAAATTAAAATGCATGTTTGTGGAAGTAACAGTTATACAAGGAGAATCAACGGTTGACACATGCATTTGTATATAAATAGCACATAGTTTGCTCAACCTGCACATTTGACCCTTACCAGTCAAGATGGTGCTGGACACATGGCTAAGTCTCCTTGTTTTGTAAGAAACAATAGGAAAACAGACAAGAAATTACATTATAAACATGAAGTTCCAATAGGAAGAACATTATATTACACAATCATTAAACATATGCTACTTCCTGGTGGCAGAACTAATGTTATAGTACTACTACAGTTTAATATTTAGGAATGATTGTTACACCTATGTCTGTATAAACAGAATGCTAACCTTTCACATATGAATTTTTCTGCAAACAGAACCTCAAATGCCTCATTTCACCATTCAAGGTTCTAAAGTCTCATTCAGTCGGTAATGAGAAATATATATATAGGTAGCATTATTCATGAGTAGTATTTTCACCGCCAGTGAAACTAAATAGGTTTTTTTGTCAGATACCTGTGACAGCCAAAGTGAAGTGAACTTTAATCAGGAACTACCACTAATCATCAGTTTAAATGGGGGCCCTTGTCAAAGGCTCAGTATAGGCCACTAGCTGGGTACAGATTACTGGTACTGGTTATTGTGGGGAGTGGTAAGTTAAGGGACCCTATCAATATGTTGGCATGGGGTCCTATGATTTGTATCCCAAATTTGGAAATGCGCTTATTTTTATTTTTTTACCTTTGGTTTGAGTCCTGTTGTGCTGATCTCTAGTAGTCTCACTGTCATAGGTGTTATATTGAGTCTTAAATCCCTGGATTATTGGCTCTGAAGAATGGACCAGTGGCCCACTAGGCTAGTATGACTTAGGTGTTCTGCTATCCTTCCTCCACAGTTACAAAAAAATCCAAAATACCATCACATATTAGTGAGCTGAACTACCAATTTGTTTGGTGGGTATGGGATATTTGTATAATAATATTCTTGGTTTTGCCCATAAAGGCCATTTCTAGACATTTTTTTTATTATTGTGCATAGACTTGACCCTTTAAAGATGCTTCCTAGGTTAAAAAAAATATCTCCTTTGTTCTTGCAACATTCTATGACATCAGAGACCATAACTTGCATCTCCTAGGAAACAGAAATTAATCTAAACCTTTCCTAATGATAGCCAAAACCAGTTCACTGACATTCATCACTTTAAAAATGTTCCTTAGAAGCAACATTTCACATGAGGTGAATGAAGACAATCCAGCTTAATTACTAAATACTTTGCAGCTATTGCATTGAATATGTACAATTAAATATATTCAGTTTATTATCCAATAACTGGCACACAGCTAAATTATGACAGTGCCCTCAGGCATGCCAACTTTTTATGGTACATCAACTAAAACACAGGGCTACTGAGTAAAAAAGGAGAGCTTTTTGAATAAATTTAGAACATCATATCCATTTCCACTTTGTCTAAGTCATTCATTTCATACCAAAGTTCATAGATCTCAGATTCTCTGTCCAGCACATTTCCATCACAAAGCTCAGTGGCATGACCTTTGCTTAATATTTCCAAAACAATGTGCAAACATTTATTTCTTTTTTAAACATAGATCAGTCTGGGATGACAGGTGAAATATCATCATCTGCAGTATTTTGGATGTGTCATATTTTAAACAAAAGCATTCTGGCAAACAAATGCATATCAGTAATGACTTAATGTTTGTCCATATGTTTTTGTGGACAGAACATCAATCTTTTCTTTAATAAATATATGTAAAGAAGAGAGCAAAAGGGAACAGAGATTAATGACATTTAGTTCACTTTGTCAGAGTATCTTCTTGAACGAGGAAAAAAAAAAAATCTTGATTAATTTCATTGATCCCCCCCTTTTCCCCTTGTCTCTCTATTTTTTTAGATTATCAACTATTTCAATTACTTTTGTCTGCTTTCCATTTAGAGATGTTCCTTGCTTATATGCACATTGCTAAACCTTTAAAGTGTCCTGTTTCCTAAAGAAGAAAGGGGGGGGGGGTAATATAGTGTAGGGATGTGTTTTCCAACAACCTTGCTGTGTTTTGATTTATTCTACATGTTTGTAGGTTTTCTTGAAGAATATTGCAATTACCTGTAGGTAATTCTATCGAGAAGGTTCCAAAGTCCTGTATCAAGAGTGGCTGTAGGGAGTCCTGCCTGTTCGGTCATCTGACCAACCGCTAGTGAGCTTTGCAGTAGTTGGTTGGCTCAGCATTGACAAAGCAGGGAGGCACTGCCTTCAAAAGGTCTTCCCCTCCCTTTTGTATATTAAATTTCTTGTGTCATACTAAGTTAATATAAAGCACAGAAAATCATATCTTTAGCTGTGGAACTACTTTTTTTCATTGGTCAAGTGTTATATCCTAGAGACTATAAATATACCTATGTACCTCAACAAGATCACTTTTGGTGGTTAGTGACTGTCATGAACTAGTGCGACCAGAACTGTGTGGACTGCAACAGAGTGAGCCAAACACATGTAAAGTAAAAAATAATGTAACTTATTATATAATAAATGTGTAGCACTAGTGATGTATATAATACACAAAAGCCTAACCAGAATGGAAATCTGGAGTAGGTTCTGCTATAGATACGATAATGTAACACATGAAAGCTAGCGTGTATAAAAAAGATTGCAACAAAGAGAAAGCAAGTGGATATGCAAATTCAAAATGCAACTATATAAGCGATGTGAATCTGCATATAGTCACTTAAACCTATATAGTCACTTAAACCTGTATATAATATAATACTCAAAACTGGAGTGTGTATATAAATACTATATATATATTTCACAATACAATTAGTCTGATTGTTGTGTTGGCTGCAGTATTTCCACCACTTTTCACTAATATACTTTATTATAAGAAAAGTAAACGCACCTCCAGTATGACAAACAGTGACTAACACAATAAATAACTGCCTAAACCAAAAGCATATACAGGAGTGAGAGGCAATTGTAATCATAAACAAGCCAGGGTCATACACGGGAGATCAAGCAGATTGGGCTGGGAACAAGACAGGACAGGGAGAGGGTAACAGGATACAGGGGGAACAGGAGGAAGGGATCATGCTGCAGGGCAGGGGTCCAGGGACGGATACAAGGTCACAGAATAACAGGATACAGGATCAGGATACAGGGTGACAGGCTAGCGAACACAAGTCAGGGCTCAAGGAACAATACCAAGGCAAATGTGTGCAGCATCTGCCGGGTATATATATACACCTCCTGCAATCAGTCCCAGGTGATACCTGATTGCAGCATATGATGTCGGCTCCAGAGTGCCGGGAAACACCCGCTGGTGGACACCAGTACTGCGCCCCATAGATCTGACAGTGCCACCAGCAGGTTTCCTGATAGTACCCCCCCCCGAAGGAGCGACCTCCAACTAATTGTAGCTGCATAGCTGCAAAAAGCCCATGATATCAAGTCGATCTTTGGTTAAAGGGTCATCAGAGGCGGGCTGGAACGCAGGCATTGGATTATCAGGCTGGGTGACAGGCAGAGGCACATCAGGCTGGGCAGAGGCATATAAAGCTGGGCAGCAGGCAGAGACACATCAAGCTGGGCAGTGGGCAGAGGCACATCAAGCTGGGCAGTGTGTAGAGGCACATAAAGCTGGGCAGTGGGCAGAGGTACATCAAGCTGGACAACGGATCATCACACTGGAGAGCAGGCACTGGCACAATAGGCTGGACAGTGGGCATTGAAACATCAGCCCGCCATTAGGGATTGGATCATCAAGCTGGATATCGGGCATTGGATCATCAGACTGGAGAGCAGGCATTGGAAGATCAGGCCGAACAGCAGGCACTGGAACATCAGGCCAGGCATCAGGAACTGAATCATCAATCTGGACATCGGGCATCGGATCATCAGACTGGACAGCAGGCACTGGAGCATCAGGCCGGGCAGCAGGCACTGGAACAGCAGGCTGGACAATGGGCACTGGAACAGCAGGCCAGACAGCGGGCATTAGAACATCAGGCTGGACAGTGAGCACTGGGACATCAGGCCGAGCATCAGGCACTGGATCATCAAGCTGGACATCGGGCATTGGGTCACCAGACTGGACAGCAGACACTGAAACATCAGGCTGGACAACGGGCACTGGAACTTCAGGCCGGACAGAGGGCACTGGAACATCAAGCTGGAAAGAGGACACTGGAACATCAAGCCAGGCATCAGGAACTGTATCATCAAGCTGGGCATCAGGAACTGGATCATCGAGCTGGGCATCATGAACTGAATCATCAAGCTGGATATCAGGTTTTGGATCATTAGACTGGACAACAGGCACTGGAACATCAGGCCGGGCAGCAGGCACTGGAGCGACAGGCTGAACAGCGGGCACTGGAACAACAGGCTGGACAGTAGCAGCAGTGAGCTGGGTATCAGGAATCAATTTAGCAAGCACTGTATCAGCAGGCTGGATAACGTGCACCGGCTCAGCAGGCTGGGTAATGGGCTCAGGCCCAGCAGGCTGGGTAACAGGTGCCGGCTCAGCAAGCTGGGTGACGGGCACCGGCTCAACAGGCTGGGTGACGGGAACTGGCTCAACAGGCTGGGTGTCGGGCACTGGCTCAGCAGGCTGGGTGACAGGCAGCGGCTCAGCAGGCTTTGTAACAGGCACTGGCACATCAGTCTGGGAAACGGGCACCGGATCAGGAGGCTGGGAAATGGGCACCAGGCTGGACCGTAGTCACTGGAACATCAGGCTGGACCGCGGGCACCGGAACATCAGGCTGAACAGTAAATACTGGAGCATCAGGCTGGACAGCAGGCGGAATGTTGGCAGGGTTAGGTGGTCATCAGGTTCAGGACCATCAGAGGCTAGCCTAACCCCATTGGCAATCATGGGGCAGGTTGGAGTGGATCGACTGGCATGGAGGCAGACTGGAGCAGAACGGCTGGTGCGGAGGCAGACTGGAGCAGATCGACTGACGTGGAGGCAGGCTGGAGCAGATCGTCTGGTGTGGAGGCAGGCTGGAGCAGATCGGCTGGCGTGGAGGCAGGCTGGAGCAGATCGGCTGGTGTGGAGGCAGGCTGCAGCAGATCAGCTGGTGTGGAGGCAGGCTGGAGCAGATTGGCTGACATGGAGGCAGGCAGATCAGCTGGTGTTGAGGCAGGCTAGAGCAGATTGCCTGGTGTGGAAGCAGGCTGGAGCAGATCGACTGGTGTGGAAGTCGATAGGGCTGATTGGCTGGTGTGGAAGCAGGCTGGAGCAGATTGGCTGGCATGGAGGCAGGCTGGAGCAGATCAGCTAGCGTGGAAGCAGGCGAGAATGAATCGGCTGGTGTGGAAGCAGGCTGGAGCAGATCGACTGGTGTGGAGGCAGGCTGGAGCAGATCAGCTAGCGTGGAATCAGGCTTGAGCTGATTGGCTGGCGTGGAGGCAGGCTGGGATAATGGAAAGATTGTATGGGTTGGGAAAAACCTCAGTTTCTTCTTTGGTTTAGGCACTGAAGTTCTGTAAGTGACTGCAGGGCTGTAAGTAGGGGATGCAGCTGATTGAAGAGAAGGGGTGGATTACTGTAAAAAAGAGGGAGCAGTTACTAAGGGGGATCTTTGTGGAATTGTTGCAGGCAGCAGAGAGGAGGCAGATAGGTTAAAGGCAGGATAGGTGCAGCAAGTGGAAACAGGATACTGATATTTAGTTGGTAGAAGGGTATATTGGGCTGTGACTGTGGTTGCCATGGGTGATGGAGAAAGAGACCACTGAGCAGGCAGGTCTCTGGCAGCAGGAATGGGCTTGTTGCAATCTGACTGAGGCTGAGTGTAATAGATGCCTGTAGTAAAGGTTGAACAAAATTTGTCTCACATACTGCCTGTCTAACCAGGAACTACACTGCATTAATACACTCTGACAACACCTGCTGAGAAACACGAGGAATAAAGAAACCGGGCCATCCTCCAATAATCACACCAGAAAACTCAACCTGATCAAAACTGAAGGGGGGGCAAAAATTAGCACTGCCTTTTGGAGTACTGGACAAGGCTAGTTCTGCACATACCTGAATCAGAGGCTGAACATCACCAAACAGCATTTGGCCCTGATTAACTAGGGAATGAGCCAGTTGGATACATTCTAGTAGCTGGTCACTGGTCCACTCTTTCAATAACTAGCGGCAGTATTCACCATCCTCTGTCACCAGCAGAGAATAATAAACAACTTCCTCTGGATGCATCTTAGCAAAAACAACAGAACCAAGATGGTTCCTCTGTGCAGCCACTTCTGGTCAGGGATGGCCTTGGTATTATGTCATCAACTGGTGTGACCAGAACTGTGTGAACTGCAACAGAGTGAACCAAACATGTGTAATATGAAAAATAATATAATTTATTATAGGAAAAGTAAATAAACAAAAGAAAACACACCTCCAGTATGACAAACAGTGACTAACCAGCAACCAACCCCAGTGACACACAATAAATAACTGCATAAACCAAAAGCATATACAGGAGTGAGAGGCAATCATAAACAAGCCAGGGTCATACACGGAAGATCAAGCAGATTGGGTTCGGAACAAGACAGGACAGGGCGAGGGTAACAGGAGACAGGGAACAGGCTGCAGGGCAGGGGTCCAGGAATGGATACAGGGTCACAGGATAACAGGATAGCAGGATAGCATAATAACAAGATACAGGGTCAGGATCAGGATACAGGGTCACAGGCTAGCAAACACTGGTCAGGGCTCAAGGAACAATACCAAGGTAAATGTGTGCAGCATCTGCCGGGTATATATAGTCGGTCTCAGGTGACACCTGATTGCAGGAGATGATGTCTGCTCCAGACTGCTGGGAGATGGCAGGTGAAACCTTTCCTGACAGAGACTTAAGAACATCAGGGCATTAATCGAAAAAAATCCCACTAAGCAGGGGTTTACAGCGTGAATGTAACTACTGCATGATGACAGTAATATATAAAAATAAAACAGGGTTAGAATAGCAACAGTATTCAGCCTGCTCTAATCACTTTTGGCTGGGCAAGTGCATTTTGTGGGTATGGTGAAAAGGGGATTGTGGCGCTCCCTAGTGTGCGTATAAGTGGCCAGTTAGTGGTGTGTACCTTAAATGGTGTGGTATACCAAGCAATAATAAATAAATAGTATGTGTGCGGACTATTATGCAACACGAATGGATATAGTGATCAAATATGTTCTAAGTGCATAGACAGTGCTTGATAGCAATCACTGAATCAACAATAACCCATCAAAAAATCTGAAATAACCACACAAAAAGGGCATACATGAACATAATTGTCTGGTATGAATAAATGAATAAAGGGAGCACTAAGCAAGCCCCACTCGAATACCGTGATTCCACTAACGTGATTAATGAGAAAAAAAGGGGTATCTAAAAGTGAATGCACAGATAATAGTCCATATACTTTCATTCATGTGGTGGTTTGGGTCTTTGCCAAGAAACTTAGTGGGTGAAAAAAATATATATATAAAAAATATGTATATAGATATAGAAAAAGAAAAAAAGTGTTCATGAATAAATGTGCAACTAATAGTCCGTGTAATATACTGAATCTTCACTCAGAATGAGTAACACAGAAATGGTGATTTTTAGGTGTTTTCAGAGAATCCTCTCGTGACTTTGTGCTAAAAGTCACCATTTCTGTGTTACTCATTCTGAATGAAGATTCAGTATATTACATGGACTATTAGCTGCACATTTATTCATGAACACTTTTTTCTTTTTCTATATATATACATATTTTTTATATATATATTTTTTTCACCCACTAAGTTTCTTGGCAAACACCCAAACCATCACATGTGAGCTATCACTTTGAATGAAAGTATATGGACTATTATCTGTGCATTCACTTTTAGATACCCTTTTTTTTCTCATTAATCACGTTAGTGGAATCACGGTATTCGAGTGGGGCTTGCTTAGTGCTCACTTTATTCATAGAAGACAATTATGTTCAATTATGCCCTTTTTGTGTGGTTATTTCTGATTTTTTGATGGGTTACTGTTGATTCAGTGATTGCTATCAAGCACTGTCTATGCACTTAGAACATATTTGATCGCTATATCCATTTGTGTTGCATAATAGTCCGCACACATACTATTTATTTATTATTGCTTGGTATACCACACCATTTAAGGTACACACCACTAACTGGCCACTTATACGCACACTAGGGAGCGCCACAATCCCCTTTTTACCATACTCACATACTTATAGACCCCTTTGGGGAACTATATCAGGGGAGGCTGCATACCTAGCAAGTATCCTAAGCGCAGTCACTTATTATTTATTGCATTTTGTCACCCATATTTCCTAAGAATGTTGCCACCATTACCTTTGTTCTGGACTATTCAACCCTGTGGAGCACTCTTCTTTTTTTACTTGATGACTCTACTCTATGGACTCAGCTTATAGCCATGACCATAGGGTGTGTCTATTTATGGCTATAGAGCATGCCTGGAGCTATTAAAAACTCTTTAACCTAGTTTGCAAAGTACATTTTCACTTAGCCTAGTAAAGCCGGCCATAGATGAAGCGATTTTCTTTCCTTCAATTGCTCGACTCCCCTATCAACACAGTCACTGTTAGTGAGGAAATTTCTCCCGCTGAGCCATTGTGTTCTACCAGTGGGAAGGGGGTTGGGGGGACACAGTAATCACTGCTCGTGGCTATAATAGCTGCTAGCCATAATCATATGTAAAATCTGACAGGCTGGTTGTACCCAAGTTGATCGATCCCTGCTGAACTGGTCAAAATTTAAACAGTCAATGGCCAGTTTAACCGCTTCAATACAGGGCACTTTCACCCCCTTCCTGCCCAGGCCAATTTTCAGCTTTTATCGCTGTCACACTCTGAATGACAATTGCGCCGTCATGCAATGCTGTACCCAAATGAATTTTTTTTTCACACAAATAGAGCTTTCTTTTGGTGGTATTTAATAACCGCTGGATTTTTTATTTTTTGCTAAACAAACTAAAAACAAAACCTTTTTTCTTAGTTTCTGTCATTAAATTTTGTACTGATAGGCTGCACTGATAGGCATTGATGAGACGGCACTTATGGCCACTGATGAGGTGGCACTGAAGGCCACTGATTAGGTGGCACTGATGAGGAGGCACTAATATGCAGCACTGATGGTACTGATAGGTGGCACCAATGGGCACTGATAGGCAGCAAGGATAAGCAGCACAGACGGGCACTGATGGGCTGCACTGATGGGCACTGAAAGCCAGCCCTGACTGGCATCACTGATGGGCACTGATTGATGTCACTGATGGGGCTGCACTGAACATCAGGGCAATGATGATCAGGTGCCCTGAATACCTGTACAGGTCTCCCCTGTGAGGAGATGATAATCCTCAATAATGGGCACTTCCATGTTTACATGTAACCGGATGTGATTGGTCACAGCTGATCACATGGGTAAAGAGCTGCGTTATTGGCTCTGTACCGGGTTCGGGGTCGCACCATGCCCTAGAAACATGGCGTGATCGTGCTGAGAATGGGAAATGTCATATGAACATAAGGGAATCCCACCCACTGTCATTTTACTATACGGCGGGCGGGAGGTGGTTAAAAAAAAATGAAGCTGTGCTCACTTTGAATACTCAATCAACCAAGAAAATAAAAGCAGGATTGGATATATCGAGTGAGCACAGCTTCACCCTATTTATTAACCACTTGAGTACCAGCCTGTAACATCCTCCTTTTACCAGGCTATTTTTCAGTGCTATTACAGTTTACCTGACAATTACTCATGCAATTCTATAGCCAAATTAAGAGACATGCTGGAGATGAGATTTATAGGGCGGGGGGGGGGGGGGGGGGTTAAAAACAATCTCGAAATCAACTACAACCCAGATGACAGTCATTAACAGGCACAGTGAGCCCCCATGGCTCATTTCTGCAATGCCATTTATAAACAGCACTGCAGAAATACATGCACACCACTCTGTCATTCACTGTGCTTAAGTGAACAGCCTTTACTCCTTTAGCATATCAACCCCAGAGTGTCTCAGCAGCTTTCATGCAGAGAACATCAAGTATGTCTCAGCCAGTAAGTTGACAAATTATGGTTATGCAATGTTATATTTATTGATTCTTAACATGTTGTCATTTTTATTTAGAGCCTTTTGTAGGCTCCGCTTTTGTTACAAGAAAACAATTTCCTTATATGATTAAACAACAAAATGTGTTGTTCCTTCAAATTAAAAGAAAATATATTAACCATAAAGCAGTAACCTGCACGGCTGGGGAATCCCTTTTTCTTTACACTTAATTTGACCTGACTGATAAATAGAATTTGCATTAAGCATTAAAGCCTAACGCATTAGACAACTAAAATCTGTCATAATCATTGATGCTATTTCATTGCTTTACTGAATTCTGAGTGGCACTAATTCATAATGCATTGGTGAATTGTCTTTAAAAAAATTAAAACATTCTTTAAAATGAGACTAGATGCAAAATAATTGTCAGCAGAGAAGAATAAGTGCCCAAAATAGGCTTAATTAAATTGTGACAGTCTAACAATTCCTAAACTGATTACAAATGTGGCAAGAACTAAAGCACTTTTATTAAAAGCAGTATGTGTCTCCGCACTCATATTTGAGAAGCTGCATCTTATGAAGTTCATGCAATGGCCTTTTTTGAGTATGCAACATTTACTGAGACGTGCTGTAATGTGCATGTTTTACAGTTTCTCTGTAATCCTGTAATTCTCCTCTGCAATCATTAAAATCAAATAAAAAGAAATACAAGATATAAAAATAAATCAAAAAAACAAAAACAGTTTGTATCCGCATATAAATCTGACAGCAACATTTTATAAAGTTATTGGAGCACCATTGTTTTGATTTTAAAATAACCTGACAAGGTGCATATTTTTGCCTTAAAGTGTATGCAAATCCAAAATCTATTTTTAAGTATGATTGGCATCAATCCTCACTGTATTTTGTTGTTGTTATTATTATTATTCAGGATTTATATAGCACCAACAGTTTGCACAGTGCTTTGCAATATAAAGTAGATCGTTTTTCTAAGCAGCTCATTTTGTGAATTTATTTCAAACTTTTTTACCTGATGACTGGCAGAATTACCAAGGTCGCAAACGGCCCTGGTGTTCTGCCACTGTGAGGGGAGCCCTAAGTGCCCAGACTGTGGTTCCCCAGCAAGAAAAAAGGAAGGCAGCCCTGGGACTTTAAATGAGGTGGGAGAGATTGGGACACTTCCACAATAGGTGCAATAAAATGTTTTATTGATCACAGAATGCTATGTAGAACACATGGGAATAGCAATAAATGTGCGTTACCCGGCATAGTGGCCTAGTTCCAAGCATACGTAAAAAACAACTACAATTCATAGCACTTGATATATACATCCATAAAAAACACTATACATAGGTGCACACACATGATATAAATTGGTAAAATACATAATACATAATACACATGCATGAAATGAAGCAGTGTATGACCAGCTTCAGGTACCCAACAATATGGGCATACACGTAGCATCGATGGTACGCGTTTCGTGAGTCTTTTCTCGCTCATCAGGGGCCGATGCATGACTCATGTGTCTATAACAAAAATGTTAGAAATAATGAAAATATATAAGTGACTAAATAAATCGGGGTGAGGGTGAGTTGGCAAGGGAGGTCAATGAAACAACAACCTCATACTTACCACTGGGCTGAGGCAGGTCACACTGGGTGTCACAAATGGCGGCATTAGGCAATGCCGGTTCGGGGGCTGAGGGGACGTGGCAACCAGAAACCGCAGCAGGAGAACTCAGGACGCACAGCACGGACTGCAGGAGGCATGTGGTTGGTGGTCGGAGTGTATCCATAACCATGTCTAGAAAAAATATATATATAAGGATGCATGAGTCTCAGCAGACATACTGAAACCAGACTAAGCATCAAAAAATAATCTCTAACCCTGGGAAATGACCAGGGAGAGTTGTGTTGAAAATAAAATATGTATATATATGAAATAAAATGGGTATCTAGTATGGAACATGGTGGGTGATGTAAAGATCATCATGATGACAGATAATTAAGGGCAGGGCTGTGGAGAAGTGCAAACACTTATTGATATATGATGGAAATTAAACCCAAAATGTATGTGGGTAAATGTGTAAACAAACAATACTAGGTGAGTGATATAGTGTGTAGTGAGATGGTAACACATACACAACAAGTATTGAGTGAGAGAAACCACTGAATGAAGGATATTACCTGAGTGAGAGTGATGAGTCCCAGGCATATAAATGCACTACACAGACCTCTGACCATAAACACAGACCAACAGAACACAAATGCAAGCTGCAGCTGCACCGAGCGCCAAGATATACCCACAGTGGCCACAGAAGCTCCGCCCCCAGCGTCATGTATGGATGGCGTTAGGCAGACATAGGAACCGCCAACCCGGGAAACCGGGTGAGCATGTCAGCCATCACTCGCCCATCTGGGATGTTCCACACAGCTCCAAGAATGTGAGGTCATCACATAGTGGGCGTGGAAAACATGACGCCGATGTGTAGGTGGCCCCACCCGCCCGTGAGGACAGGTGAGGACAGCAGGAGGTCAAGTAAACCTCCTCTGTACACGTCGCAGCCCCCCATAACGGAAGTGCAATGTCACCATTAGACAAAAACCAGCAAGAGGGAACCAAGCCGGCCCAGGAGTAAGCCCCGATGTTGACTGGATGTAGTGGTGGAAATGAACCCGTGGTAGGAGCAGACCAAGTTTTTGGGCTTAATGGGTGTCTTCCACCCGAATATCGAGAAAAGGGGATAATGGTCTGAAGAAACCACTCTAACACCTCCATCCCTAAATGCAACAAGAAAAAAGGAAGGCAGCCCCGGGGCTTTAAATGAGGTGGGAGAGATTGGGACACTTCCACAATAGGTGCAATAAAATGTTTTATTGATCACAGAATGCTATGTAGAACACATGGGAACAGCAATAAATGTGCGTTACCCGGCATAGTGGCCTAGTTCCAAGCATACGTAAAAAACAACTACAATTCATAGCACACTATACATAGGTGCACACACATGATATAAATTGGTAAAATACATAATACATAATACACATGCATGAAATTAAGCAGTGTATGACCAGCTTCAGGTATCCAACAATATAGGCATACACGTAGCATCGATGGTAACCTATGCGTTTCGTGAGTCTTTTCTCGCTCATCAGGGGCCGATGCATGACTCATGTGTCTATAACAAAAATATTGGAAATAATGAAAATATATAAGTGACTAAATAAATCGGGGTGAGGGTGAGTTGGCAAAGGAGGTCAATGAAACAACGACCTCATACTTACCACTGGGCTGAGGCAGGTCACCAAAACACTGGGTGTCACAAATGGCGGCATTAGGCAATGCCGGTTCGGGGGCTGAGGGGACGTGGCAACCAGAAACCGCAGCAGGAGAACTCAGGACGCACAGCACGGACTGCAGGAGGCATGTGGTTGGTGGTCGGAGTGTATCCATAACCATGTCTACAAAAAAAATATATATAAGGATGCATGAGTCTCAGCAGACATACTGAAACCAGACTAAGCATCAAAAAATAATCTTGCAGGGTTGCTGGCTGTAGGGCTCTGAGCTGAGAGTGTCTCTGTCACACAGCCCAGAGCTAGCACTGACAGTCCCCCCCTCGCACAGGCTGGGTTTGCTCCTCCTCCTTCCATACCAAGTTTGAAGCCCAGCTTTTCGAATGATGAAAGAGGTAGACTACTAATGCCTGAGCCTCCATCTAGCGGTGAGTGAGCTGAGCACACCATCCATCCACTGTGAGTGAAGTATCCCCCCTTCCTCCCTTCCCTCTCTTGCCACTGAGTGAGTACATTAATGTAAGGGGGACTTAGATGAGAGGAAAAGAAGAGCAGCGCCATCTAAGTGTAGCAATGTGAAGGCTTTAATAAAGTAAAATATGAAACACATGATTAAAAATAGAAAGCACTGAGATAATGGTAATCATCCACTCGGCTCTGGGATCTGTGTCGCTGAGCGAGTGATGCCAATCATTTTGGCAGTGCTAGTGGCTCCCAGCACTTCTAGAACTCAGATGTAAGGGGTGCTCTGTGAACTCTGATGTGAGGGGGGCTTTGGTGAGCAGAGACATCCTTACATCAGAGTCTACAGAGTTCCCCCTTACATCAAAGCTTCCCTTAAGTCAGGGTTCTGAGAACAGCCCTTACAGCAGAGTTTCCCTTCACATTAGAGGCCACAGAGCTCCCCTTTAAAGTTTAAGTGGAAATTATATAGACCCTGATGTAAGGGGGAACTCTGTAGACTCTGATGTAAGGGGGGCTCTGTGGATTCTGATGAAAGGGAGAACTCGTCAGACTCTGATGTAAGGGAGAGCTCTGCGGACTCTGATTTGAGGGGGACTCTGGTTACCAGAGACCCCCTATATTAGCGTTCCCCTTTACACCAGAGTCTGCAGCATTCCCCCTTACATCAGAGATCCCTCTGCAGAGTTCTCAGTGTTCCCCTTAAATCAGAGTCCCCAGAGTTCTCCCTTACAACAGTGTAACAGTGTAAGGGAACTCTACGAGTTCAGCTATAAGGGAAACTCTGCCAATTCAGATGTAAAGGGGAACTCTGTGGATTCAGATGTAAAGAGGGACTCTGCATATTCAGATGTAGAGGGGAACTCTTCAGATTCAGATGTAAAGGGGAACTCTGCGGATTCAGATGTAAAAAGGAAATCTGCAAATTCAGATGTCAAAGGGAACTCTGCGGCTTCAGATGTAAAGGTAAACTCCGTGGATTCAGATTTAAAGGGGAAATCTACAGATTCGGATGTAAAGGGGAACTCTACGGATTCAGATGTAAAGGGGAAACCTTGTGGATTAAGATGTAAGAGAAAACTCTACCAATTAGGATGTAATGGGGAATCTCTGCAGATTAAGATGTAAAGGAGAACCCTGCAGATTCAGATGTAAAAGGGGACTCTTGTGATTAAACTTGTATGATTAGAAAATATATTTAATCAAGAAATATATGTATGGTGTATACAAAGAAAACAATTGCTGTGTGCTGCTAAACTGGTCGAGTTTGGCTTGAAGAAAAGCTGGCAAACCTACCTAAGACGGCAGGAAAGGGGGCCTGCTACAGAACATGTGAAAGGGTCATGCGATGGAAGAAAGGGCCCCAGGTTCAGAGGGAAGGGGGATCAGTGGGGCCCTTATTGTTTTTTTGCACCTGGTCCTGAAGGTTTTAGTTACACTTCTGAGTGGAGATACTGTGGAAACAGCGCAAGAAGGAGACAGATAAATACTGACAACTTAATTACATTCTAGTAAATAATTTGCAATAATGTAGGGGGGGGGGGTTGGGGGAGAGGGTCGGCTTTAAAAAAAACTGTATAGAGCGAGGTCCATATAATCAATTCATTCTTGATTTGCTTTTGGTTTGTCTTGACCAATAATATTTTTTTATGTTTAGGTGCTCTCACTACCTCCAGGTGCAGGATGTTTCGATGGGGACACGGTGTGCCCCATCACATGCATTACCTGTACCTAGAAGGGTGGGAGCATGGTTTGTTCTCAACAGAAGTCCTTCAGGAAAGTGTGAGTAAGGTGCTAATTTGGCATATTATTATTGATATGTTTTTTTATTCGGAGTGGCTTCTTGGATGAATTATATGCCTTTTTGACAATTCTGAAATGAAATGATTTTAATCTAAGTTTCACAATGAGTTGCCACCAGCAATTGATCAGTTTTTTGGATATTCAGATTTCTGTTAATGTAGATGGTAGTCTAGGCTCCACCCTGTATAGGAAACCTTCCTCCAAGAATACTATCCTACATGCTGCTAGCTCCCATCTGGCACCTATGGTGTCTAGTATCCCTTATAGCCAGTACCTTTGCATTAAAAGAAATTGAGACAGGATAATTTTGAGACTGAGGCCAAAGCATTTCAGAGATGGCTACAGTGTATCATGTCTCAAAAAAGCCTACCACCTGGCTAAAAGTCAAGATAGAGATGCTCTGATCCATGGTAAAAAAACTAAATCCAGCACACATGCACAAGGTTAATAACACGTTACTCTGGTCAGCAAAAACAGGTTCACCAGATTATGGAGAAATATTGGTATCTGCTCTTAGCAAATGACGTAGTTTCCAAATATGTCAATAGCTATCCAGGAATCACATTTCAGAGGTCCTAGTCATTGAAAGATCAACTTGTTCACAGCCACTATTCAGTTAAAACTGGACTGCTTCTTGTGACAAATCAAAGTCCTGTAGGTTCATTTTTTAAATAACAACGGATAACCCTACCAAATTGCCTGTTTGGTCCCAATTGTTAAAAGATGGGTATAGTTTACCTTATGAGATGTGACTGCAGGGTTCTCTACATTGTAAAAACTAAAAGAGCATTTTTTCAAAGAATCCGTGATCATGTCGCTGTTACATCTAAGAAGAAATTAGAAACCCCAATTAGTCGCCATGTCAGGTTGTATCATGGGTTTGATCTAAGATTCAGTTTTTTGCCCTAGAGCACATATCCCCCATTAAAGGAGAGGAGACATTGATAAGTTGGTATTAAATCGTGAAATGAAATAGATCTACAATTTGGCGGCAACACAATTTCCAGGTTTAAATGATGCCATGAGATTCAAAACTTTTCTTTACCGTGTTCTCCCTCATAGCTGTTCTCAGATTTATCATTATAACATGGCTTTTACAGTGCCTTGAAAAAGTATTCATACCCCTTGAAATTTTACACATTTTGTCATGTTTCAACCAAAAACTTAAATGTATTTTGGGATTGTATGTGATAGACCAACACAAACTGGCACATAATTGTGAAGTGGAAGGAAAATGAGAAATGTTTTTCAATTTTTCTTACAAATAAATATGTGAAAAATGTGGCGTGCATTTGTTTTCAGCCCCCCTGAGTCAATACTTTGCAGAACCACCTTTTGCTGCAATTACAGCTGCAAGTCTTTTTGAGAATTACTCTACTAGCTTTGCACATCTATAGAGTGATATTTTTGCCCATTCTTCTTTGAAAATAGCTCAAGCTCTGTCAGATTGGATAGAGAGCATCCGTGAACAGCAATTTTCATGTCTTGCCACAGATTCTTGATTAGATCTAGGTCTGGACTTTGACTGGACCATTCTAACACATGAATATGCTTTGATCGAAACCATTCCATTGTAGCTCTGGCTGTATGTTTGGGGTCATTGTCCTGCTGGAAGGTGAACCTCTACCCCAGTCTCAAGTCTTTTGCAGACTCTAACAAGTTTTCTTTTAAGATAGCCCTGTATTTGGCTCCATCCATCTTCCCATCAACTCTGACCAGCTTCTCTGTCTCTGATGAAGAAAAGCATCCCCACAACATGATGCTAATGCTATGCTACCACCACCATGTTTCACGATGGGGATGGTTTGTTCAGGGTGATGTGCAGTGTTAGTTTTCCGCCACAAATAGAATTTTGCTTTTAGGCTTAAAAGTTCAATTTCGGTCTCATCTGACTAGAGCACCTTCTTTCACATGTTTGCTGTGTCCCGCGTGTGGTTTCTCGCAAACTACAAACAGGACTTCTTATGGCATTCTTTCAGCAATGGCATTCTTCTTGCCACTCTTCCATAAAAGCCAGATTTGTGGAGTGCATGACTAATAGTTGTCCTGTGGACAGATTCTCCCATCCAAGCTGTGGATCTCTGCAGCTACTCCAGAGTTACCATGGGCCTCTTAGCTGCTCCTCTGATTAATGTTCACCTGTCATTTTAGGTGCACGGCCATGTCTTGGAGGCCAGGATTTTTGGGTAGCTAGACAATTTGGCTCTTGTTGTAGGTTCAAAATAGGGTAATGCTAGCAGCAGCTTTTATCACAGCATCTGTGGACTATACCCATATATGCTCTTACTTGTGTCTCTGCCAAATCCTTGAAAACATCAGTGCTAGCAACTTGTTTGATATGTTGGCTAGTTCTTTTCAGCTGTAAAGCCACCCTGAAGTTTTAGGCCATCACCACAGGTAGCAAACAATAGGGACTGAGACAGTTGCTACCTGTGGCTTTGCTCTTTGCAAAGATACTAACCAATGGCCCCACTGACTACTGGTTTTAACCAATAGTTAAAAGTAGCCCATTTTGCAATTCACCCACTTTCCAGTATCCTTTACAAGAGTGTATGCATCAGCATAGTGGACAGCAACATCATTAACAGACACACAATGTTGCTGCAATCATGGGAAGCTAAAGCAATTAGGACCGAGGCATCCAAAAGCTGCAACCACCTATCCCAATACCAGTAAAAATTTCACACCCTATTATCATTGCCAGAGTGATCAAAATTCTCTTACTGAGTAGGTTGCCGTTTGGGAGGGATGGGGGTAGGATTTATAGCAGACTTACTTCCAAGAAATGCAAGGTCCACACAAGGTGCCACAATAATATACTGATGAATAGTAGGGTTGCACTGATACTCTTTTTTTAAGACCGAGTACAAGTACCGATACCGATACTTTTTTTAATGTCATGTGACAGTAGCACTGATGGGCACTGATAGGTGGCACTAACTGATGGGCACTGATATGCAGCACTGATGAGAACTGATAGGTGGCACTGACTAATGGGCACTGATAGGTAGGTGGCATTGATATGCAGCACTGATAGGTGGCACTCACTGATGGGCACTAATATGCAGCACTGATGGCTGGCATTGATAGGTGGCACTGATTGGCAGCACTTATGGGCAATGATAAATGGAAGTGATGGGCAGGCAGTGGCACTGAAATGCAGCACTGATTGCATTGGCAATTGCTGGCATGATAAATGAATGATGAGAGACAATAACAGTTAAAACTTGGAGGATTTTGCAACTTGAGTATACACGTGTTGCAACGCCCATCTTGGTACACCCTGCACTCATGCTGCATAAAGCCAAAAGTCAGAAGGCAGCAGCGGACATCTTGTTACACCCAGCCCATATAGTTAGTTTTTGGCAAAATAGCCATTTTAAAAATATGAATTCTTCCCCCCCAGGACAATTGTCCTGGTGAGATTTTATTTAACTCTGTTTTGATGTCATTTAGTAATGGGATAAAATTTACTTGCTATAAAGTCTCCCTGGAAGACGTTATCCTGACGCCTAGGTATACAATTCAAGCTACCGTCCTTCTTAACGAGATGGTGTGGTGACGTCAGCACTTTACCTCCTCATACGCGTTTCGTCACATATGACATTCTCAGTGGGGAATGGGAATATCTTTTTTTGGGCTGATTATTGATGTACTATCTACGGAGTTACGGATCATATGGTATTTTGCCTGAGAACCTATCATCTCATATTATCCCAGGATCTCCTGCTGAGCAAAAGGCCTGTGCTGGGCTAAAGCCATATGCTTATTCCTGTGGGTTATCTGGTAAGCGTGTTCTCTGTAAGGTGGCGGTCCACTTGTCTGTGTTAAATATCACTGGGGTGTTCCGTATACAATACAGTATCACTCTATGGTCTATATTATTTCTTCCTTTTTGGGTTGATTGCCAAATCATCTCCCACGGAGCTATGGATCTTATGGTATCTAATTGAGGGTCATATCAACTTGTATGCAGAATCCTGATCGTGGAAAGCAAAGACCTGGGCTGGATTAAAGCCAAATTTGCTTTCTATCTGTTAAGCGTGTTTTCTATGAGGTGGTGGGACACTTATAAGTAAATACACCAGTGTGGTGTCTTTCTTTGAAGTTTTTCAGCCACATACAAGTATTGGAACTGTCATGCCCTGCAATTAGATATATGGACTGTAATTAGCGCAATTATTCTCCTCTCATATAAACCATTCACAGGCTGAGAGCGGCCACCGCTGTTTGCATGTAGCTGCACACAAAGAAGTTACCCACAATTAGGGATGGATGACCAAGCCAGTCAGCTGTGTCCAGGCTTGGACATCTGTCCCTAATGCCAGGTAACTGCTTTTTGTGTGGGTACATGTGAGCATTGGCAGTCGCTGTCAGTCTGTCAGTTTATTTAGACTGAGCTGCCACTGCTATTCACATGCCCCGGTTATTCCAGATGCAAAAATCCACTGATTCTGGAATCCTGTGGCTGCCTCTAAACTGACGTGTGAAGGAGACCTAATTGTGTAGAAATTTTTATCACGCTAGAGAGCTCTCAAGACTATAGGTTATCCACTAAATGCTCTGTTTCCAGTCAGAGCTCTGCCTTCATAAAAAGGGAATTTATAGGCTACTTGTGTTGTTAGAGTAACATGGTTTCAATACATTTTAATGCCATATGATGCATTGAAGAATCTAGGACAGACTAGGACATTGTTAGCGAATATGCAAGCTAAAAGCACAAATCACCCACAATAACCTTCAAAATGACTGCAGGGAAATCAAGATAAGAGAACTGTGTATGATTTGTGTCATTCCAGCGGACAGTTTATACATGTGCCTGAGTATGTATTTATACAGCTCTTTCAAGTATTACACAGTGAATGACAGGTTAAATGATTAATCTGCCTTCATTAACCCCCCTGAGGTCTGGATAAAATGCACATTATTTGCAGTGTAAATACCCTAATTGCAATCTTATTAATGTGCTAAAAACCCATGAGTTGGGGACAGATTGCCACATAGTCCCTTTCCAATTAGTCGGTGGCTTTGTTAGGCTAGCTTCTGCATACAGATACTATTCCTCTACATGATCAGGTAATTAACAACTTAGTGTATACCTGCAGACTAAAGCTCCACACTGTCTGGTTTGTGTCTCATGACAAAGGTGGCTGCAGTGATTCAATTGATGGTACAGTAATAAAGTGCCACGAGGCAAAGGATCTCATCTGCACTTCTTTGCTTTCAGTAGTATGATTTTTATGTTTGAATGCTGAACAAATACCATAATACAATAGAATGTATTTGCATTTATACTATGGGGGGGGGGTAAAAGATTCTTAGCCAATGTGATAAGAGGGCCCAATCAAGACTACTACTGTTTTAATTAACCAGTTATATTTTCACACTACATCTGTACAAAATAAGACAGCAGCTTCTTCTTTCAACTAACACCTTTTTCCTTTGCAATCCAATTGCAGTGAGTCACTTTCTGGTAAACAGATGCACTTAGCTTGATAACCGCAGGTTAGGGTCCAGGACAGCAGAGAGAGGAAACTAATAGACAAAATAACCCACACTGGGACAAAAAAGAAGTATCATTGTGTGGCGCTGGTAGATTTACAATCTACCGCGGGTTAGGTAAATTTAGTAAATTGTGCGTTAGGAAGGTTAAAAGTTTGCCTCTGTTCCAGCTTGGCTGACGTTGTGTGTGCTTCCGTGCTGACTGGTAGGTGTCGCTCTTACCACTAGTCAGTGTTGGAAAGGCAAGGTGTCGAAGTGTATAGATGCTCCTCTGTCTCGGAGGCAAGCTCGGTGGAGGTGGTCCTCCGAGTTGCATTCTGGGAAGAGGGTATTTACGGGACAGACGCCATGTTCTAGAGTTTTCTTTACAGCCACCTGCTGGCCCTCCTGGCCGACAGGTATGCATTAAGGAGCTACCTCGTGGTCCTCCAATCGGGAGGCCCACGATGCTGCGGCACAGGGGTGGGTCCAGAGGCTTGTCTGGGGCCTACCACCGCGGCTGAGGAATGGTCCTGAGCTGTCGGTCCTGTGTGATGAAGCTGGGCGGCCGAGGAGATCCCAGGGGAGGACCCGTCTTGGAGAGATCACGCAGCGTGCTGGTCTATAGAGGGGCCTTGTGACTCGGTCGAAGGACGTATCCAAAAGAAGTAACTATACAGCATAGTGTTGCCGGTTCGGCTTAAAGGTTCAGGCACTGTGACTGACTTTCACTGCAGAAAAAATCTGATACATCCTGTGGCAGAGGATTGTATGGATTTACCCCCCAAACGAGTCTGCGTACTGGCTGCTAGACTGGTGAGAGAGGCCTATCCAGACGAGCAAGGAGTGTGTCCCACAAGGGGAGCTCATTCCACCTAATTATCTGAATTCTACCAGGACATTTGTCGCTAAGATTCTATAAGAAGATATTTGAGTTTCTCAGGAAAGTTTCCTTTTCCGCCTCTTTCCTGCTACTTCCTAAAGTTTGTTTGTTCAATAAAGCATTGAAAACGTACTCCAGTGTTGCTGCGTGTGTCGTCCAGAAGTAAACTCAACGGAACCCCTAGACCTGGTGCCGGTAAAACAAGGGAAGCAAGGTGAAGGTAACAGACCCGCTTAAACCAGCACCTCCACCGAGAGTTAGTGCTACAATTAAAACAGCTGTCAAATAAGTTCTTTAGTTCTTTACTCACCTTTAAAGGTAAAGTGGTAGAGCTTCAAAGTAGAAATGTTCAACTTGGACCTTTTTGAAAAAAGTCCACAGAGAAAATAAGCCTTCCATGCCACAGCCAGGGCCATATTTAAACCCATTGCTGCCCTAAGCACAACTGAGTGATTAAAAGTCCCCCTCACCTTACATAACAAAACTGCAAAAAATGCAAAACACAATGAATATATTTTATCCTGTAGTCTGGGAGGCAGAATAGTTACAGAGTGCAGACAATTATAAAACCTATGCAGCCAAGTATATGATATTTACATAGTTAGTCTGGTTGAAAAAAGACACATCTAGTTCAACCAATAGAAAGAAAAAAATATATACAATCCTATATATACACTACTATACCTACAGTCGATCTAGAGGAAGGCTCCAGCAGGGGAAAAAGTTCATTCTGATCCCCCAACAGGCAATTGGATATTCCCTGGATCAACTTTACCTATAAATATTAGTATCCAGTTATATTATGTGTATCTAGGAAAGAATCCAGGCCTTTCTTAAAACAATCTACTGAGCTAACCAGAACCACCTCTTGACAGGAAAAGGTACTCAAACTAACTTGCACAGAGTATGAAAAATGTTATATGTGTATGAACTGTAAATAGTGCCATTCACAGGCAATAGGTGTGAAACACACAGATTGATTTTCTGTGGCTAAAATACATTTGCATTAGAGTTCTTCGTTAAAATGAGTTTTCATTTGTATTCAGTGGTATTTGAAATAATATTTTGTCTTTGTTTTTGTTGTAGTGCACAAACACAGTGCCAGAGTGTTTCAGATACTTTTTAGAATTGTGTCATGCTTCTACTTCAACAATGTTTCTGCATGGGAACAGGTACATGATTTTTTTTTTGTGCATGGAGGTATGGTGGAGGTGGCAATGAGGTTGGACTGTCCATACCATTTTTAATTTCAGGATCACAAATCTGAACTTGTTACTGACACAGGAAAAGCTGCCTTTTGCATGAAGTTGCCTCGTACTTGTACAGTAAAGTTTTGTGCATCAAATCACCACATCTTTAGTGCCCCAAAGCACCACATTCTCATTTTCCCTATTGTCATAGTTGACACTAAAGTTAACCAGTGCCCTGTAAGCTAGAGTGTACATACCAGGGGGTGTGGCTGGCTGTGGGCATGTGAGCAGCACTCTCTCTAACTCCAACAGCACCACTGCTTCTCCTGAGTTTAAGTGTTTATTTCTTGATTATGAACAACTTCTCAATTTCTCAGAAATTGTGGTCTGCTCAAACAGGCATTTTAGCTGTGGTACAAACCTGTATGCTAATTCATTTTTAGAATTCAAAAAAGACACTAATATTGATTTTATTTTGTTTACAGATGATAAATGCTTTCTCAGTCTCTCTGAAATTACAAGCTCTTCAAAAAGGCTTTTAGCTGTGGTGCAAACATGTCTGCTATTTCTGTTTCATAGTTTTTTATTAAAGTTTTCAGAAAGACAAAGAATGAATACATCCATATGTAAGTACAGCTGTCATACATTATATTACTCTAAATAGCTTTCCAAAGAATAGAACTGCATGACTTAGATTAGATTTAACAACTACATTTCGGTGAATAGATTGTTTCCAACCACCATCTATTATCGAATACAGGGCGGACAGTGGAACCCCCCCCTTCCCCCAGACACCCCATCTGGGAGCAAACTGTGTCCAGGGAGAGGGTATCTCACTCACCCCGCCCCCCCACATCCGTGCATCTGGGTTGCCAAAACACTTGCTGGTTTTCATTAAAACTTAATTTCCGTTAGTCTACAGTGTAGGTGCATAAGGATATAATTCAGAGGAGAAATAACAAATAGGATATAAGGCAGGATAATTCAGAATGCGGATATTAAGTCCAACGTAAACTTAGGTACTAAACAAACTAAAACATTAACTACAACAAGGAAAAAAAGAAAGAAGAGAAAAAGAACAAAAAAAAGGAGTCACCAACATAAAATTGTCACCATTTAAAAGAATATATTTGTATCAGTGTATCAATGAGGAATCTCTGAGGATCTTGAAGACCATGGTAACCAGTTAGCCTGGAAATTTTTCATTGAGTTAGACGAATATGCAAAGAACTTTTCATAAAGGTATTGAGTGTTTACTCTATGTATTACATCATTTATGCTAGGTATATTATCTGTTTTCCATTTTGAGGTAATGGATAGGCATGCTGCGATCAAGATGTGGATGGTTATGCATCTGTATTTCACGGGTATATTATTGTTGATCCCTAGGTTGAGAAGGGCTAGAGCAGGTTTGGGGGTAAGAATGATTCCTGTGATTTTAGCTATTAGGGAGAATACTGAGTTCCAGGAACTCCTCACAAACTTACATCCCCATAGTATATGAAATATCGTTCCTTTAGAGCCACATTGTCTCCAACAAGAGTCATTAGTACCTTTAAAAATATGCGATACTCTCATTGGTGTTAGATAACTTCTATACAATATTTTGAGAGACAAGTCCCAATGGTTAATGCAATGAGAGTAAGTATAGTTAGCTTGAGTAGCTTTGAGCCAGTCTGTTAGAGCAAACTTATTTTTTAAATCATTCTCCCAGTTTAATATGCTCATAGTTTTAGTTTGGGTGTGTGTGTTTTGTAATTTTTTGTAGAACCATGAGAGTCCTTTAGTTTTGATAAAGGAGGTGGTTAGGTACTGTATTCCCATATGTCTGATCTTAAGGAAACAAAGGTATTTGGGTTTTTGATGTGGTAGTGATGTAATTGGATATTTGCGTATGATGGTGTTAGTGGACTTTTGGCTATGAATTGTTTATATGTGGTATTCTTAGGGAAAGTTATCTCATCTATTTTTAATGAGGGGATGAGGTATTCGTACATACTTAGGGGGATGTCTTTCTTATGTAAGGGTTTACTGTTATCAATTTGTGCATTTAAAGCCCTCCACGCGGTCACCGTTGCATCAATAGACGGGAATTTGGGATAATGTAATGGTTTATATGTTAACATAGCTAATAGAAGTGAAGGTAGGTCTCTTTGTGAGATTATTGCTCGTTCTATCTGTACCCATAATTTATCTGTTGTCTGATGGAACCAAGACTTGGCTTGGTCCAGTAACGCTGCAGTATAATATTTGCGTAGGTTAGGAAATCCTGTTCCTCCTCTCTGCCTTTGTTTTTGTCAACCGTAGTAAAGAAGTTTTCAGGCAAAATGATAGGAATAGTTCGAAAATAGTATATTATTTTCGGCAACACAGTCATTTTAACTCACCAGGTGAGTTCGTGTTAAAGATGTGTGTTAGGTCATTTTTTATTGTATTTATTAGGGCAGGGTAATTATGGTCAAATACAGAGCTGGAGGGGTAGGAGAGGTTTAGCCTTAGGTATTTTAAATATTTTGTGGCCCATTGAAAGGGAAATTTAGTCTTCAATATATGAAACATATTGTTGCGAATGTGTATAGGAAGAATAGAGGATTTGGTGATATTAAGTTTATAATATGAAATATTTCCAAATTCATTAAGTAATTGCTGTGTTCTATCAAGCGAAGTTTCTGGTGAAGTTAAGGTCAATATCACATCATCCGCAAATAATCCAATTTTATGGTCCATGTCTGATACTTTAATGCCAGTAATAAGGGTGTCTTGTCTGATAGCTTCCGCCAGAGGCTCCATCACCAGTGAAAAAAATCAATGGCGATGGGGGCAACCCTGGCGAGTCCCATTTGTTATATAGAATTTTATTAGACATGGCGTTAGAAGTGTATACTTGTGCAGTTGGGACCGTGTATAATGCATATATAGGTGAATGAAAAGTCCCTTAAGGCCAAACTTGATGAGTGTTGCAGATAGGTACCCCCAGTGAACCCGATCGAATGCTTTTTCGGCATCAAGTGTCAGGAACACTGTGGGCACCTTACGCATTTCTGCAATTTTGAGAAGGTTGAACATTCTGCGAGTTCCATCTGGGGCTTGTCTACCTTTAACAAATTCTACTTGATCTGCTTTTATTAGGTGAGGGGTTACTTCTGCTAGACGGTTAGCTAAAATTTTTGAGTATACTTTTAAATCTGTATTGAGAAGGGATATGGGCCGAAAATTTTGAGGGGCATCTGTTTTTTTTCCTGGTTTTGGGAGGGCCACTATTACTGCTTGGAGCATTTCTTCTGGAAATGAGGTAGAGATGGTAGCTTTTTGGAAAAGTTTGTTCATATATGGCACTAGGGTGTTTGAGAAAGCTTTATAGTACTCTGCTGAAAAGCCGTCAGCACCTGGTGATTTCTTGTAGGGTAAAGATTGTATGACTTGAGAGATTTCTTTATTTGTGATAGCAGAATTTAGGTAGTGTAGTTTTTCATTATCTAGAGAAGGAAGGTTGACAGATTGAAGAAAGTTGTTAATCGCAATGTCAGTAGGTTGGAGTGTTGCAGGATCTGACTTTAAATTATATAGTTGCTTATAGTATTTGCAAGGCATTGGCTATACCTCGGGAATGGTATACCGTTTTTGACGTAGAGGGATCTATAATGTGTGAAAGTTTGGATTTCTGCTGTTTCTTGCGGATGTAGGCCGCCAAGAATATGTCAGCTTTATTTCCTTGGGTGTAGTAAGTGGCCTTGAATCTCTGTAGGTAGAATTGGTGTTCTGAAATTAAGTACGATCGAACCTCCTGTCTGGTTTGCATCAATACTGAATGTACCTGAGGGGAAGGATTAGATTTGTGCTACATTTCAAGAGATTTGAGTTTAACCAGTAATGTAGTCAGATCCTGTAATTTCCTCTTTTTTTCCCTTGAAGCTGCCTGGAGAAGTAGGCCCCTGCTATACGCTTTGTGCGCACACCACAAAGTGAATATATTAGTATCTGGGGTATCATTATGAAGGAAAAAATCTTTGATCTGATCATGCAATCTGTCTCTATGTTTGGGATTATTAAGTATAGATATGTTATTGCGCCACAAATGCACTGGTGTCGCCGTGTTCTGTTCTTTAATTGAAAGTGAGACAGGTGCGTGATCAGACCAAGTAATTGAGTGAATCTTAGCTGATATAACCTTAATAAGTATAGACAAGTCAGATGCAAATAAATCGATTCTTGAATATGACTGGTGGGGAGCTGAGTAATAGGTAAAATCTTTCTCCCCTGAGTTGACACAACGCCATATATCATACAAGTCGGATGAATTTAAGAAGGATTGGAGTTCGCTACGTGATGAGCGTTGTGGAGAAGAACAATCTAAGTGCTTATTGTGTACACAATTGAAATCACCACAATACAGTACTAAACCTTTCTTAACATTGTCAACCTTTTTTTTGAGGGTATGCAAGAAAGGTAATTGTCTACAATTTGGAGCATATAGGTTAATTATAGTATACATGGCGTTGTTCAACTCACAAACTAGTATAATATATCTTCCTGACCTATCTTTTATCAGATCATGCAAATGAAATGCTACATTCTGATTAATAGCAATCAGCACTCCACCTTTTTTCTTTGGATCGGAGGCTGTAAAAACCTGAGGAAACATTTTGTTTGTACATAGTGGGTGTTTTTGTTCAACAAAATGAGTCTCTTGAATGCATAAGACGTCACTCTTTAAGGTTTTCGCTTGCTGCCACATGGCCCTCCTTTTAAAGGGACTGTTGAGACTGTGAGCATTCAAAGTCACAAAATTAAGAACCATTGATCCGTGATAAAAGATTGCTGTGTATAGGCTGTATTAGAAATCCTAGTAAAAGGATATGCATGAGAGTACCTGTATTTGAAGGTATAATGACCTTAGATGAGGTGCGCCTAACTGGTTGTAGTGGCATCGTAAAATAAGTGAATTCCATGAAGTTGCCATCAGACTGACTGTGGGTAGTCGTCGGTGGTAAAAGAAAGAAGGAAAAACAAAGAACGTCAACAATCAAATACGAAAAGTAACATAAAAAAGCGAGGAAATAGTCCTCAATGTGCGAATAATATCGCATAAGAGCAACTGGGGGTATAAGCTCTTAGTATCCAGCTTCGACCCTTGTTTCAGGTCGGCAAACGTCCTTTATTAGGCCCAACATAAAGAGTAGAAAGAGCTATATCATGTTTCGTTACTTATTCTCCATTCAGTTGATATGCGTCCAGGGGCTTTAGAGATAACTGTATCCTCTCCTTCAAGTGGGAGAAGGCCCCATTTTTTTGTAAGTTGTAGACCTTCCTCCAGAGATCTAATGGCATATGTATGGCCTTCCCTGGTAACAAGGAGCTTAGTAGGGAAGCCCCAGGACCCAGCCCCAGCCCCAGTAGGGAAGCGACACTAACTTTTTCCGGGCCAGCATGGTGTGCTGGGAGAGGTCGGCGTAAATAGCGATGCTTGAGTAAGGATGGGGCAGAGGGGAATTTTATCTGGTAGATGCTGTGGCTTAGGTAGCCTATGTGCCCGATCCACTGTGATTTCACCGTTAGGTGTATCAGGAAGCAGGTCCTGAATCAGTTGCTGAACATAACGTCGGCGGTCAGAAGGAGGTACAGGTTCCGCCACCCCACACAATTTTATATTATTTCTGCAAGATCTGTCCTCTAAGTCCGCCATTTTGTTTTTTAGAGCCTCTAATTCATCATCTTTCTCATTGTGTGCGTCCACTAATTCATTATGAGCAGTCATGAATTCTGCCATTTTGTCCTCTACATGGCTGACTCTCTCTCCTACTTCTGTTATATCCGATTTCAATTGTGAAATACAGTCCATAAGATCTCTGTGCATGGATCCCCGCAGGGACACCAGCATCGCCTTCATTGTGGTGTCGCTAAGGGGTTGTCCTGTAGTTGGGAACTCATAGATTTGGTCATAGAACTCAGTAGTGCTATTCTGGGAGATGTAGTCCTCCTTCCTTTCACCCGCATATGTGTGGGTGGAGGAGCGCTTTGGAGCTGCCTTCTGTGGGCTGCGGGTAGGTGTATTGCATAGGGATGAGCACTGCTGTGGCTCGGAGAGATAGATGGGGGTATGCTTGTGTCTCTCCTGTCCATTCGTGTGTCAATCTGCCTGGCGCGCTGCTGCCTGTGAGCAGTGGCACCATCTTGGATAATCGGTGTGCTGGCAGAGCCGAAGAATTCAGTCAGTTTACGGGGACCCCCTGGGGTTTTCTCTTACCCATCTCTTGTATGTGGTCTGCAGGTTGCTCAGGCACCTGTGGCTTGTGATTGCCGGCTTTTTTAGTCGCTTCTGACGGGCCGCTGAAGCTGGAGAACACGGAGCTGTCTCCTATTGCGGCCATCTCCTACGGCTGCTGGCCACACCCCCCCATGTCTGCTACTTCTATCATTTCACAAAGTAAAATGCCTGCTTAATCTTTCCAAAATTTCAGCCTTTCCAAGTAGGCTTTTAGCTGTGGTAGAAACCTATATGCTATTTCCATTTTCAGGGTTCAAAAAAAGATACTAATATTGATTTATGAATGCTAAATGCTGTCTCATTTTCTCTGAAACTACAGGCTGTTCAAAAAGGCTTTTAGCTGTCTTGCAAACCTATATGCTATTGCCACCATCAGTGTTTAAAAAAGTCACATCTTTTTTTTCAGAAGCCTGGTTTAACCACTTCAATACCAGGCACTTATGCACCTCCCTGCCCAGACCAATTTTCAGCTTTCAGCGCTGTCACACTTTCGACTCAAACATTGGCTGTTGGCCGAACAGCGAACAATTTGGGATGTTTGCGGCAAAATTGAAAGCCGTGGAACACCCTTTTAAAGTTTATGGGAGAAATCAAAAGTGCTAATTTGAAAGGCTTATATGCATGGTATTGTCATAAAAAGTGTTTGGGGACCTGGGTCCTGCCCCAGGGGACATGGATCAATGCAGAAATTTTTTTTTTAAAACGGCCTTTTTTCAGGAGCAGTGATTTTAATAGTGCTTAAAGTGAAATAATAAAAGTGTAATATTCCTTTAAATTTCATACCTGGGGGGTGTCTATAGTATGCCTGTAAAGGGGCGCATGTTTCCCGTGTTTAGAACAGTCTGACAGCAAAATGACATTTCAAAGGAAAAAAAGTCATTTTCATTTTTAACCACCGGGCAAGGGTTGTGGGGATGAGGCCCTTTTCCCCATCAACATGGGGACAAGGTGTTTTGGGGGGCTACCCCAAACCACCCTCCCAATGTTGAGGGCATGTGGCCCGGTACGGTTCAGGAGAGGGGGCGCTCTCTCATCCCCCCTCTTTTCCTGCGGCCTGCCAGGTTGCGTGCTCGGATAAGGGTCTGGTATGGATTTTTGGGGGGACCCCATGCCATTTTTTTTATTTTGGCATGGGGTTCCCCTTAAAATCCATACCAGACCTGAAGGGCCTGGTATGGAATTTAGGGGGACCCCCACGTCATTTTTTTTTTAAATTTTGGTTCTGGGTTCCCCTGTGGGGAATCCCCATGCCGTTTTTATCAATGAACTTTTATGTGTATTGTCGGACCGGCAATTCATTAATAGCCGCGAGTAGTTTTAAATGACTTTTTTTCCTTTGAAATGTCATTTTGCTGTCAGACTGTTATAAACATGGGAAACATGCGCCCCTTTACAGGCATACTATAGACACCCCCCAGGTACGAAATTTTAAGGAATATTACACTTTTATTGTTTCACTTTAAGCATTATTAAAATCACTGCTCCCAAAAAAACGGGCGTTTTTAAAACTTTTTTTGCATTGATCCATGTCCCCTGGGGCAGGACCCAGGTCCCCAAACACTTTTTATGACAATAACTTGCATATAAGCCTTTAAAATTAGCACTTTTGATTATTCATGTTCGTGTCCCATAGACTTTAACGGTGTTCGCATGTTCGAACAAATTTTTTGCCTGTTCGCAAGTTCTGGTGCGATCCGAACCGGGGGGTGTTCAGCTCATCCCTACTAGCAGACAAATGATCCACACAGGTATTTGAAATGTGGAAATGGCAGTCTGTTAATAATAAGGGGAACTAATATCTGATGGATGTTTGATAATTTTTGAAGCAATCTCCGATGCACAGGCCAGGTTGGGAGGGACATTGGGGACAATAATAGCTGGTATCTCTTCTAACTCCTCCTCTGCTGCATACACGGCACTTCTTTTGGCGTCTTCTTCCAGATTCTGTGGGGGAATGTTATAGGGAAAATGTTGCTCATGAAGTCAACTCGCACTATCAGAGCGAATGCTTCCTGGGGCGTGTTCTTATTGATAAATCAGGGCAGTGACAATGTCTTCAATATACTTGAGGTAGGTGATTTTTTGGTTTTCAGTTGATTTTTGGAAGCAGACAAACAAATTAAACAGGACTGTATGAAATAGATGAAATGCAACTTTCTTATACCAATAGCCAACTTTCGAGTTGACAAATAAGGTTGTAGCATCTGATCGTTTAAATCTACCCCCCCATGTACAGATTGTAGTCGTGGACACATTCAGGCTTTACAGTGGGGTCGCATCTTCTGTGGATCTCCACCAAGGTGTCATTGTGAATGGTAGAGAGGATATGGAAATTTTTTTGTTCCTCCACTTCATGGCCAACACCTCCTCATTTCTCATGAATGCTGATTCTCCATTTTGCAATTTTGTTAATTGATTTTGTGGGAAGCAGGATGGTGGTACTAGTAGCGGGCCTGTGTGGCAGTACCGATGGCGATACCGATGACGGTACTGGTTGCGGTACCGATGGCAGTACTAGTGGTGGTACTGGTGGTGGGCCTGTGACAGATGGGCTGTGTGACAGGTGGGCTGTTTGACTGACAGATCCAGATGAACAGAAGTTCTGACAGGTCCTCCTTATTCGGGGGGGCGTGTTGTGCACAGTAAAACAGTAGTAGATAGACACTGCTTTCACTCACTGATCCCTGCTCTCTCCTCACACAATCAGTGAGTGAGGAGAGAGCAGGATCAGATAGTAACTGCTCCTCAATGTTTACATTTGTGACCGTCTGTGATTGGACACATGATCGGGGAAGCTCCGTGTCTGAGGGATAAGTGCCGTCCCTCAGACACAGCGCCTGTCCAAACAGGTTTTTTAGTTGTGGTGCAAACCTGTATGCTATTTCCATCTTCAGTACCCAAAAATCACCCTAATATTTATTTGTTATGGGTGTGAAAAACCTGCTCAATCTCTCTGTTCAAAAAGGCTTTTTGTCTGCTGTGCAAATCTGTGTGATATTTTCATCATGTCAAAAAAGACACTTTTTTCAGAAGCTAAATATTTGCTCAAGCTGTCAGAAATTGTGGCTTGTTCACAAAGGCTTTCTAACTGTGGTGCAAACTTGTATGTCATTTCTATTGTTGTAAAAAAATAAAAAATAAATGCCAGTTTAATCACTTATAAAATGGTAGGCTGTCCCATACAGGCTTAATAGCTGTGCAGCAAAAGTGTCACATTTTTTCCGTATAGGTTTGCAAGACATCCAAAAGCCGCAGTCTAATATATATTTTAGGATCAAACCTACCTAGTCTTTCTGCCTAGTCTTTCTGTCTTGCATTGTGGTCTAGTAAAAACTGGCATGCGGTGTGTCCGTACAATATTTCTTGACTGTGACATAGTAAACAGATTTTTTTTTCAATCCAAATAAAATATGCTCTGACATAGTGGCTAAGGAAATGTTTGCTTAATAGACAGTAAGTCTCCACAACATGTTTATAATAACTTACCTTAAGGCTCCACGCACATTGGACGTTAAAATAATGATATTAAAATGCCAGTAGCTTTGCAGTGAGTCTTTCAACGTTTTTTAACGTTTTTGCAATAGCGTTTATTAGTGTTTTTAGCGTTTTTCTGCGTTAGCATTTTTTAGCTTTTTTTTTTCAATGGATCAACCACGTTTTCAAGCGTTTATCGACATTTATCAGCATTTATGAGAGTTTGGCGTTTTTTGTGGTCAGAAAAACGATTTTCTGACCAGATTTTATGGCGTTCAGAAAATAGCTCATAAACTCCACTGCTGATAAAAGTTCAAAAATGTCCATGTGTGCATGGACACATAGTATTACATAGAGTGGAGTTTATGGGCTGTTAAAAAAAATCACCCAAACTCCAAAAAACGGCCATTTATGAGCTCCAGTGTGCATGGAGCCTATAGCCCCATACACACTATCAGATTTTCTGCTGATTTTTTTCCTTCAGATTTACCAAAACCATATAATATGAGGTCAAACCTTAGGAGTTTCAATTTGTATGCAACCAGGCAGGCCCTTGCACTACATGGTTTTGGTAAATCTGAAGAAAAAATCAGCAGAAAATCTGATAGTGTGTATGGGGCCTAATTGTTTTTTTTTTTTTTAGAAAAAATTACTCATCTTGCTCTATTACAATGCTGCCTTAGGCCTTAATTAAATATTAGCTTACGCGCTCTCCAGCTACTCTGTGATTTTTTTTTCTTTTGTCTCTGCAGAGGTGAGGCAGTTGTTATGCTAAAGATAAAAAAATAATTACAATGCAATGTTTAAATATGGGTTTGTGGATTATGGTTTGTGGTTGGTACACAATACAGCGAGTTACTGAGTTGGAGATCCTAACAAGCTATGCTCTGTGATCTGTTTTGCCCTGTTTGGCAATTTATATAATGTTGAATTTGATTTGTGTTTTTGTTTTAAAGTGTAATGCCGCGTACACACGGTCGGACTTTTCGTCTACAAAAGTCCGACAGCCTGTCCGACAGACTTCCGACGTACCTTCGGCGGACTTGCGGCAGACTTTCTTACGAACGGACTTGCCTACACACGACCACACAAAAGTCCGACGGATTCGTACGTGATGACGTACACCGGACTAAAATAAGGAAGTTCATAGCCAGTAGCCAATAGCTGCCCTAGCATGGGTTTTTGTCCGTCGGACTAGCACACAGACGAGCGGATTTCGGGGTCCGTCGTACTTACGACGTAAAGATTTGAAGCATGTTTCAAATCTAAAGTCCGTCGGATTTGAGGCTAAAAAAGTCCGTTGAAAGTCCGGAGAAGCCCACACACGATCGGATTACCAGCCAGCTTTAGTCCGTCAGCGTCCGTTGGACTTTTGTAGACGAAAAGTCCGACCGTGTGTACGCGGCATAAAGGCTGTTTTGCCTCTTCTGCCTCCAATGCTCTATTATTTATTTATAAAATTATATATTTTATTTTATTTATTTCAGGTACTTATATAGCACCATCAATTTACGCAGCGCTTTACATATATATTGTACATTCACATCAGTCCCTACCCTCAAGGAGCTTACAATCTAAGGTCCCTAACTCACATTCATACATACTAGGGACAATTTAGACAGGATCCAATTAACCTACCAGCATGTCTTTGGAGTGTGGGAGGAAACCGGAGCACCCGGAGGAAACCCACACAGGCACAGGGAGAACATGCAAACTCCGGGCAGGTAGTGTCATGGTTGGGATTCGAACCAATGACCCTTCTTACTGCTAGGTGAAAGTGCTACCCACTGCACCACTGTGCCACCCATATATAAAATTATATATAAAATTTGGAACTCGTGCTCAGCCACTAGTGGAGCGAGACTGCTGCATTCAACAATACAGGACAAATGTGTTGTCTCTTTAAATATTACATATTACAACCAGTTAAAAATTCACATTTCTCAAATTGATTTCAGTGGAGTTCAGATTCCAGATCTGAACTTCGATAACATTCGCTGAACCGAACTTGGGTATGTTTAGCTCATCAGAGTTGGGCTGAACACCCCCTGGTTTGGTTCGCCCCAGAACTCTCAAACATCACAAAATTTCGGACCAGAACCACAAACCCTATTAAAGTCTATGGGACCCAAACTTGAAAAACAAAAAAGTGCCCATTTTGAAGGCTTATATGCAATTTATTGGCCAGAAAAATGGTATGGGGGCCCGGGTACTGCCCTTTGGGAAATTTATAAATACATTTTTTTTTTTAAAAGATGTTTTTTAAAGGAGCAGTGATTTTAATGATTCTTAAAGTGATAAAATAAAAATGAAAAATTCCTTTAAATATGGTGCCTGAGGGAGTGCCTGAGGGAGTTGCCTGTAAAGTGGGGCATCTGTAGCGTATATAGAACCTACTGCAGCAAAACTGACATATACAAAGAAAAAAAAAGACATTCAAATTGATTTTCCCTGCAAGCTTTCTTTATTTTGTAAATAATGGCTTGGGGAGACAGGCTGCACGATAAGGCCACAATTTAGTACACTCGGAACAAGATTAGAGATTTTTTGGAAAAATTCTGGTGTCTCTTTGGATGGAAATAACACATTTTTGCACCACAGTGAGCAAGCCTTATGTGAAGAAGCTAAATTATAGTACACTCAGGCCAAGATTAACTAATTTTTTTAGTTAAAATCTGGTGTCTCTTTCACAGACTGTGGATAACAGGTGCAGAAAAATTGGGCTTCTTGAAAAAAAATCTGTTTGTTTTTGTATGTTTTGTTAAGCAAAATAATGTTCAACAATAGCCTCAAAAGAGAAGTTTCAAAGTAAATTTACAAAACTAATTTGGAATTTGCTTTATTCTTTCATCTCACCATCTTCTTCCTCCTCTTCTACTCCTTGTATATACAATACATTATTACACCTTATTAGAACTTCTCCAAGATGTCCAGACAATGCCCCATCAATATACACTTCTGTATTGGTGAGCTGCATGTTCATGTAGCCATTCACAGAGACCAGGTATCCCCTTTATTCCATACCCCACTTCAGTTTCACCATTACTGGATTAGCAGGAAGGCCAATAAGGAATGGTTTTGGGTTTAGTGGCAAACTCGTTCTGCCGCTGAAGCCTCTGCTGATCTACTGACTAGTAAAAGTAAGAAAAAATTTCCCAGCGGAATGCTCTGAGAACACAATGCTGGAGAGAGCAGGAAATGGCTAGAGGTACTCGTGATGAAATCAAGAATTGACCTTCCTTTAAAAAATTGAAAGTATATGCACCTGTCAAACAGGTGCAGAAAAATTGGGCTTTGGGTGTTGGTGGTGCCAAGCACGAATTGGCCTTGCTGTAAATTATATGCACCTGTCAAACAGGTGTGAAAAAATTGGTCCTTGGGTAATAATTGTGCCCATGAGACTTATACCATAAATTACTTCAAGATATAATCAAAACACACAAAGCTAGGCAGTCTTGCAGTCTTGCAGAGTTCCCAGAGCCCAAAAACATTTAATCAGCAATATCGGCATCAGGGGCTTGATAGCTGCTGCTAATCCAGGACTGATTCATTTTGACAAATGTCAGCCAGTCAACCGAGTCTGTTATGTCAAAGGGAGGTTTTCTGGACACACCGGCTCCAGACTCACATCCCTTCAGGTCTCAACTTTGAGTGGGATGTTAGCCACTATCATGATTAGATACTTACCATATTGTTGTGTAGAGATGTTGTTATGTTTCTCGCCATTTGTTGATCCATACGATGTTCTCCACTCTTCCTTCGCCTGTAAATGTTCAAAATTGTTTTTTTATATACAATTAACTGACAATTTATTATAGCGGGTTGATGGGACTGTGGACATTGTTTGTATTGTACTTCGGGATGTCTTTTGTGGAGTATTTTTTTTATGGTTATAGATTGGGGTCACCATGTGATGTGCCAGTTGAAATGTTGCCTTTTAGTCTTATCGGTTTTAACATAGTAGTTTTGATTAGCACCACATACTCCACATCTTCCCACTTAGAGATCTTTTTTGTTCTTGTGCGTCCACAATATCAAACTGATTTATTTATTTTATGATATTGGGATATGTTTTTCTTTTCCTTTTTTGTCTTTCCTTTTTATTTTTGTTTATATATATGAATTGCTAGGTTATTTTCATATGGAATTTTATATTTCATTTTTTATCAATATAGAACACTATTTCTCTCGTAATTTATTTATACTTCTCATCTATATATTTGGGTTAGTTTCTATAATTCTCAATAATAAGTTATTTGTCATTCAAGTTTTTCTCCTTTACACTTTAACATATCTATACTTATATTGTATGACTATTATAACAATCTTTGGTGGTGTTATTATTTTTATAGGATTATATAATTTTTTTGTATGAAGTTTACATGCTATGCCATGTTGTCATATGGTAACACAGAGGTATGGTTATGCAGGTGTATTAGGATTGCCTTGTCAGACATTCGGCACAGCTGATTGCATCATCCCGCACCTGTGTGTGGGGGGATGGAACCTTTATAAGATTGGTGCTTCAGTTGTGCTGTAGGTTTGAAGAAGCACTGAGATCAGTGTGAAATGCATGCGTTACCTCCTGGGTTCGGACACTCTGTCTTTGTTGGCTGGCATTTGCTATTTTTGGAATAAAATCATTGTAGCGTTCCTGTGGTGTGCAGCCGTTCTTTTCTTCCAACAGAGTCTGTGGACAGACAAGAACTTTTTTTTCGTTCAAAAATGTTTTATTGGAAATAAGACATAAAGTTCAACAGGCAATATTTGTGCAACATTTGACAATGAGATTTATACATATTTTTCCCCTGCGTCATCAAAGATACATCAAATTTCGGGGATATGTCGTAAACCGAAAGTCCGGAGACTTAATTTTCGCAGAGATGTCTGCGGACTCTATATAACTGTTTCCTTTACAACTAGAAAACTAAACAACAAAAAGAAAGCAAAAGCAATATCCAAAAACGTATGCATTCACATGGAAAGTACTACTGCGAACTTGTACAGAATCGAGATCTGAATAACGTTTTATTATCTGTATCTAATATTACTATTGATATAACCGTAAGAAGAATTGAAAGTAGAAAAGAAAGAGCAAGGAAAGTGGTGGACATCGAAGATGTGAGGAGAGATTAGAGGAAGGGGAGGAGAGGGGAGGAATGGTCGGGGGGGGACACATGAGCCCCCAGAGCGCCATTGTGTCCATCTAGAGTTGATATGATCTGATTAAGGTTTTAGAAGGCGCTTATCAAAGTCTGGGGGTAGAAAGTGTTCAGTCCAAGGGCTCCAGATTTTAAGATGTTGGGGAATCCTATCAAGGATCGTTGCTTCTATTTTACTGTGGATCATAGCTTGAGTGAGCCTATTTTTGACCTCAGCTAGAGTGAGTTTTGGGGTTTTCCAGGACCTAGCAATTGTCTGTTTAGCTGCTGTTGTTAGCTGAAGGAGGAGGCGGGTCTGGGATCTGGTGAAATCTGATGGGATAAGATTCAATAGTGCTATAGACGGATCAGGTTCAATGCAATGTTGAAATAGGGTGGAGGCCATTTGGAATATCGCAGCCCAATATTCCTGTACTATTGAGCATGTCCACCATATATGTATATGGGTACCCTGCTCTTTACAGCCATGGAAACAAGTAGCTGGATAATTTGGGAGAAATTTGGAGATCCTGGCAGGAACGAGGTACCATCTCATGAGTACTTTGTAATTAGCCTCTTGAGTGATTACATTTTGGGATGATATTTTCGTATTGGACCAGATATCAGACCAGTCCTCTGCATCAAGGTCTAATGTGAGGTCTTTGGACCACTGCGTAGCATAAGAAGGTAGGCTGGTTGGGGGAGAGGTCAAATGAGCGTATAAAAGGGAGATTAAACCAGGGGCGTGAGGGTCAGAGTTGCAAATCCCTTCAAAAGTGGTTAGGTCATCTAGTGAGGTATGAGTACCTATCGTTGACTGGATAAAATGGGTTATCTGTAGACATCTGAAAATTTCTGTAGGAGGAATGTCAGTTTGGTTTTGTAGTGAAGAGAATGACTTTATAGTGGATCCAGAAACAAAATCACAAATGCGATATAGTCCCGCCCTAAGCCAGAATTGGAATGAGCTTGGGTTAACTTGGGCCGGGTAAAATTTCAGATGACCCAGATAAGAAAGTAACGGGGAATGAGGAGATTGCAGCTTAAATGGACCTCGGAGCTTATCCCATAACTTAAGGGAGTGTCCGGTTATGGGGTTACTTATTGGACCACGAGTCGAGGGGGGTAACCATAATAGATTAGATATTTTGAGAGGATGAAGGTCGATGGCCTCCAAGCTGACCCAGAGTGGGATTTCATTTTGAGCGTGATATAATGTAATCTGGACCAGCTGGGCTGCGTGATAATATCCCAAAAAGTTAGGCAGACCTAACCCCCCCTTGAGTTTACTACGAAGTAGTACAGATTTTGAAACTCTAGGTCTAGTGGGCCCCCATATATATTTGGACACTCGTGTCTGGATAATTCGGTGATAGTATGAGGGAATAGGGGTCGGGAGGACTCTATATAAATAAAGCAGTTTTGGAAGCAGAGACATCTTTACAGCCGCTATCCGGCCTAGCCAAGAGATACATATCGGACGCCATGATTCTAACAGGGCTGTTAGGTGTTTTAACACAGGGAGGTAGTTGGCTCTAAATAAATGGGCCGGGTCACTAGTTAGTTTGATACCAAGGTAAGCTATAGAGGATGGGGACCAGGTGAAGGGGAAGAATTCCCGTAAGTGTTCTAACTCTGACTGTGGAAGAGACACATTGAGAGCCTTTGATTTGGACTGATTAACCTCCAATCCTGATATTAGGGTAAATTTGTCTAAAAGATTGATAAGGTTCGGAAGTGTGGTTTCGTGGGGAGGTGACAAATAGTAATGCGTCGTCGGCGAATAGACATAATTTGTGTGATGTGGAGGCTATATCTAGGCCTTTAATATTAGGATTTGTCCTAAGGAGGGAGTCTAGAGGTTCTATCGCTAATGCGAATACTAGGGGGGAAAGGGGGCACCCTTGTCTTGTACCTCGTTGGATCTGAAAACAGTCCGAGCGGTATCCCGAATATTTAAAGACAAGAACTTTTATCTGTCACAAAACCTCTGGCAGCACTGAATGCCCATTCGGAAAGCATGCTGGATGCAGGGCAGTTCAATTGCATACTGGGCATGTTCTGGCCAGAGGTCTATTCTCATGGCCCAGTAACCCAGTGGATCATCAACTGGAAAGCTCTCCATGTCTGTTTTTGCCCCTAGATAATCTTCCACCATATGATGCAGATGCTGCCAATGGGATGTGGAGGCTGACAGCCCTGGGTGCCGAGGACTAAATTTTTTTTGACATGCCTCACTTAGACGGCTCCCTTCTCCACCGCTCCTTCTTTGTCCAACAGAAGCCTCAAAATTGCCTTTTCCATGCGACTGTAACCTACCAGAGTCTGGAAAGGTGTTACCTAAACTCCTTTTTAATGTGTCTTCAAGATATTTCATTCTGTGCTCCCTCTGAGAGGGCAGGATGAGTTCAGGGATTTTCCCTTTGTAAGAGTGGTCAAGGAGGGTTGTGTCAGGGCTGGGCTCAGCGCTTCCTTCTCTGAGCTGGCCGCTCAGCTGTCATCTAATCGCCAGCTCCCATTTCTCTCCACAGTTACTCAGCTGTTGATAATCCTGCTTGTCAGTCCTGCCTGCTTAAGCCGTCCAGTCCAGAGGAGCTTTGTCTTCGCCTTGGTCACATCACAAGAAACTATCTTCTGCGTACCTGTTTTAAGACTGGCTTCGCTGACATCCCTTCTGGCTCCAGATCCTGCTTGCTGTTCCACTACTCAGATCCCTGACTTCTGGCTTGACTGACTATCCGTTCCAGTTACTGAACTTTGACTATGTTTTGACTACGTTTGTTCTTTTTACTTTTATTATTAAACAAGCGTGATTTAACTGTACTTCTGTCTCGGTCTGATTACATGGTTTCTGACAGGTTGCCAATCAATAATGATCCTTCTCCTTGATGCCACAAATTCTCAATAAGGTTGGGCGAACTCATGCTCAGGCTGAATATTGGCTGTTCACCCCATTTGGAGAACACCCAAATTTGCAGGACAGTTGGCGGGTGTTTTCACCCTACCAAATGCCCTGCAATGCACTGCACAATGCATTCTGCGCCTTTATTGGGCAAAGCTTTGCCAAATCAGGGTGCAGTAAAAGCTGGTTATTAAGGTACGGGGCCGGGAAGCCAGCCACAGCTTCCTTAACAATCAATGAGTCATCAGCTGTCAATGGGCTTCCCCGCTGACAGTTGAATAACAAAAAAAAAACATTTGCTGGTAAATCCCAGCCCAGGTAATTAAAGGGGAAGCCCACGCAAAAAAAAAAACTTTGTGTCCCCCTTATCCAAGCACACAGCCTGGCAGGTAAGGAAAGGGGGGACGAGTGGGCGCACCCCCCTCCTGAACCATACCAGGCCACATGCCCTAAACAGCTTTGGCTCTGCCCCTCCTGCCCCAAAGCACCTTGTCCCCATGTTGATGGGAACAAGGGTCTTTTCCCTACAGCCCTGAGCTGTGGTTGTGGGGGTCTGTGGGCAGGGGGCTTATTGGAATCTGAAAGCCCCCTTTAAGAAGGGGGCTTCCAGATCCTGACCCTCCCCCATATAAATGAGTATAGGGTACATAGTACCCTTACCCATTCACCAAAAAAAGTGTCAAAAAGTAATAAAAATATAGAGACAGTTTTTGACAAACTGTGAATCCATCATTAATCACCTCAAATCAATTTAAATGTGATTTCACTGTTAATTTTTTCTTTAGAAATGTCATTTTTGCTGCAGCATGTTCTATACATGCTACCGATGCACCACTTTACAGGCAGACTAAGGGGACACCAACAGGCACTATATTCAAAGGAGTTTTTCATTTTTATTGTTGCAATTTAAGCATCATTAAAAGCACTGCTCCTTTAAAAAAGGATTGTTTTTTTCAGTTTAAACATGAACTTTTATTAAGAAAATGCAAGGCCATACAAAGTATAACTAACAAAATGTCACTGGTGTATACATAAATTACAAGAAAAATTGGGTTATTCATCCCCTGATAAGGTCAAGAGTAACTGTAAAAGATGGAGATCCGTCCGTGCTTTTGACCATTTTCATTAGGGGTTTATAAGCTGCCTGAGGAAACTCTAAGGAAACTGTGTTTGCATAGTATGACGGATCTGTAGAAATCTAAAACACATGTAGTTAGGCAATGGCAATTACTCTCTAAGTCCATCATATGTTTTAAGATTCCCATCGGAGAGTAGATGACTCAAATATTGGATCCACTTTAAGCTCCATAAGTCGGCACTAGGAACGGAGGTGAGTTCCAATAATGTTGTATTGTGCCATAAGGGGGTATAATCATTAAACTTGGTAACATGGGCAACAGCTTATCAGAAGCCAAATCCCAAATTCTTCTATTGTGATATAGTAGCGATGTTCTAGCTCCTACAAGATCAGCTCCGCGCAAGTCACAGGCTATTGCACATAAAAGGTCTGAAGACGATTGTATCCAATTTGGGCCTATTAAAGTATTAAATCTTATTCTATCTGTTTTATCTATATAGAATAAATGAGACGATTGTGCTGCTATACAATATAGGTTAGAAAGAGACCCAGCGCATAACAATGAGAAAGCCTGTATAGTAATTCAGCTTTATATATATAAAATTTATATTGTCCTTATTGTGGTTGGAGTTTGTCCATATATACTCTAAACAGTTCAGGTGCAAGCCATCCGCAGAGCGTATCCAGAGCACTCTGTGAGAAATGCAAAAGAGAAAAGAGGGAGGCGCACCGAAGTGTAGTATTACAAAGTTATTTAACAGCGCAAAAATAATGCACTTACACAAGAGAGGACATCAAAGGCATATCTTTCATATAGGGGGTCCTCCTCAAGGGGTGCCAGCAATCCGGTTTATCAGCGTTCGATGGTGTTTCTGCCTGTACAGGATGCTGATTCCAAAGCAGGAAGTGAAGGGGATCCTGGCTGCCTGGCATGGACCGCGCGGAGGCAAATTACGTCACCCAGTGGGCGGACCTTGGTGTAGGAAGGACAGAAAACTAGCTACTTCTACTGGCCTCTGAGTAGAAGGAGCTGTATGCTCCGAGCGTGTAGCCTAGTTTCATACAATCCATATCACAGGTGACTGTGGATTGATAGAGGGTGTTAAAAAATTCAAGAAATGTATCAGTGACCTGTCTAGGGTCCATTATAGTGTCTGCATTTGGAGAGTGTAAGGTAATGACTACCGGGGGTCTATTTGAGCTGTGTGCCAAATAGTCAAAAAGCTCCTGCTCTTTCTCCTGTTCAAAAAGTTTCTGTTTATGAAACAATAGTTTGTGTTTTTCTCTTTGTCATACTGAAGTTGATCCACTATTCTTATCTGCACTTTCAGTGCATCAGTGTGAGCCCGTGAGGGTTCAGCTACATGTATTTCTATTGAGGAAAGTGCCGATAGAGCCTGATCTATAACAGTCCTGGAATTGACTTTTATCATCAAAATCCAGTTTATTAAAATGGATATAGCAAGTAATTTAAATGAATCCCAGACTGCAAGGAAAGATGCAGACCCCTGATTCTCTGCCTCGTATCTCTTCCATTCTACAGAGAGGTCATTATCCTCTGGGAGGAGGGCTCACCAGAATGGATTACGTTTCCATGTAGACAGGGGCCTATTAAGGTGCATATTCATTGTAACCCAATATGGGCAATGATCTGAAAGTACTCTAGGGCAGAAGCCAGCTTCTTGTAATCTGGGTAGTAGCTATTGGGATACTAGTATGAAATCTATGACAATGAATGGTGACAAGAGATATTGTAGTTGTAGGGTACTGTACTTATATCTCCAAGTGTCCACAAGATTAAAATCTGTTATTAGTCTATGGAATCTGGAATTTTGGGTAATGAGTTGTACTGAAGGGTCACTTGGTAGTCTATCTAGGTAGGGATTTAAAGCGTTTGTTAACCCAAAAAATAAAAATAAAGACCCTGTTCCCTTAACCAATTGCCGACCAGCCGCCGCCGTTATACGATGGCAGGTCGACTCTCCTGAACAAATCGCTGAAGCTGTATGGTGACTCGCGTAGGTGCGATAGTGGATGGGCACGAGCTGCCAGCGGCATGTGCCCACTGCACACTACGGGAGCGTGCCGCGGGTTGGGTGGACCCGATGTCCGCTGGTTACCGCGATCGTGGTATACAGAGACTCTGTCATGCTCCTGCCAGCCCATCCCTCTCTACAGTTGGAACATGCTAAGGGGAACACATCTAACCCTTTGATCGCCCCTACTGTTAACTCCTTCCCTGCCAGTGTCATTTTTACATTGATCAGTGCATTTTGATAGCACTGATCAATGTAATAATGTCACTGGTCCCCAAAAAGTGTCATTTGGGGTAAGATTTGTCTGCTGTAATATCGTGGTCCCACTAAAAATCGCAGATCGCCGCCATTACCAGTAAAAATTATAAAAAATAAATACAAGTCCCTAAATTTATCCCATAGTTTGTAGATGCGATAAGTTTTGCGCAAACCAATTAATATATGCCTATTGCGATTTTTTTACCAAAAATATGTAGAATATATTGGCCTAAACTGATGGATACATTTTCTAATATATATATATATATATATATATATATATATATATATATATATATATATATATATATATTTTTTTTTTTTTTTTTTTTGGATATGTATTATAGCAAAAAGTAAAAAAAAAATGTTTTTTTTTTTCAAAATTGTCGCTATGTGTTTGTTTAGCAAAAAATAAAAACTGCAGAGTTGATCAAATAACACCAAAAGAAAACTCTATTTGTAGGAAAAAAAGGATGTCAATTTTGTTTGGGTCCCTTGTCGCTCGACCACACAATTGTCAGTTAAAGCCATGCAGTGCCGTATCGCTAAAAATAGCCTGGTCATTAAGGGGGCAAATCCTTCCGGGCTGAAGTGGTAAAAGCATGTTATACAGCACAGTGCTTATGCTGTGTCATTTGGGCCCCTGTATTCTCTAAAAATCCTGGCTGATCCTGCCAGTTTCTGCCTCCCCCTGTAAACTGACCACAATTCATCATGGCTGTTGAGCCCTGACACCATGGTCAGTTTACGTGCCTCTGTCATCCGCAGCCCTGCTCTCTGTCTTCTCTGTCCTCCTCCCCTCTCCCCTCCCTGTCCGTGAGCTCCGTGTAAGTGCCCGCCCCCTCCCTTTCTGCTGCTCAAATTAGGGTACAATTTACATTATCCTCTTGGTAAATTAATCTAATGTCCCCCTGTGGCTGTGCTTTATAAACAATGCAGTTATATATGTAGCGCTGGTAGATTTATGATCTACCATTTGATAGGTACATTTAGTGAATTGCTCATTATAGGAAGTTAGATTTGCCTCTGTTCCAGCTTGGCTGACATTGCGTGTGGTTCCACATTGTGCCGGTGGGTGTCGTCACCATCGGTGGGTGTTGGAAAAGCAACGTGTTAAAGCAGATGAGTGCTCCTCTGTCCCGGAGACAACTCGGTGGAGGTGGTCCTCCGAGTTGCATTCTGGGAGAGGGTATTTATGGGACGGACGCCATGTTTTAGGGTTCGTTTTCAGCCACCTGCTGGCCCTCCTGGCCAGCGGGTGTGTGTTGGAGTGCTGCCTCGTGGTCCTCCATTCCGGAGGCCCATGTCGCTGCGGCGCGTGGGTGGGCCCAGAAGCCTGTCTGGGGCCTACCACAGCAGCCGAGGAATGGTCCTGAGCTGTCTATCCAGAGTGAAGAAGCTGGACAACCGAGAAGATCCCAGGGGAGGACCCATCATGGAAGGATCATGCAGAGTGCTGGTCTGGAGAGGGGCCTGGTGACTCGGTTGGAGGACGTATCCTGAAGTATTCTTATTACATGGTACTGCCGGGTTGGCTTAGAGGTCCAAGTACTGTGTTTGACATTCATCGTGAACCAATACATCCTGTGGCAGAGGATCGTATGGGTTTATTTCAAACAAGTCTGTGGCAGAGACTTTTGTTTGTGCTACGTACTGGCTGCTAGGCAAGTGAGAGAGGCCTATCCAGGTGAGCAAAGATTGTGTCCCACAAAAGGGGATTGCATTCAATTACAGTATTCAACTTTAAAGGATGTTCTAAAGAGACCTAAAGAAAGGTATTTGAGCTTCCCTGCAGTTTTCCTCCTGCCTCTTTCCTGCTACTTCCTTCATTACTTGGTTCAATAAAGTATTGAAAACGTACTCAAGTGCTGGTGCTTATATCGTCCAGAGGTAAACTCAACGGAACCCTAGACCCGGTGCCATTGAAACAGAGGTATCGAGAGTGAAGGTAACAGCCCGTTTAAACCAGCATCTCCACCAAGAGTTATTGCTACATGTGGGGGCTCGTCTGGGATTTGTTGACCATTAATTCTGGCAATCCAGAGAGGTGTTTCACCTGGAGTTTATGGTGAGAGCTGGTCAATTTTTCAGGAAGAGAAGAGGTTAAAAGTTGCAGGACTTTATTTCTGAATGCGAAGGCTGCGGGCGCTAGTAAAAGCCCGGGAGCTACGTGTTCAGAAGAACAAGTGGGAGGAGCCTACCCTGCTTGATACCGAGTGGGACACGTGTGTGTGTTTGGCGCCAGAGAAGAAGAGAGGCCTCGTGATCATGCTGAGAAGTTCAGAGTGTGGCCATGTCTTTTTCAGCGATGCAGCCAATTATGGGACCGAGAATGTTCCCCGCGAGCACTGTGTCGAGTATTGTACTGACCGGAACCCTGCTTATGGACACTGGTGTTCATCTGAAGCCGCAGGGGAGGTTTGTTCTGTATACCTCAGGAGATATTGAAGGACTGGGCATGATCTGCCACCCATGTGAAGGACTGGCTGTACATCTCCATCCATTTGGCCGATGTCCGCAATGTGGAGAGTATTTGTTTGTGGTGGAGCAACCTACCATGTCGCCCCGTGCTTATTGAATGGATTGGGCAACAAGTATCGTCACAGTAGAAGCTACTACTACTATGGAGAGAGAACGGCAGGTCACCAGTTTGCCTGTTGTTGCCGAGAATGTTCCGGAGAGAGACACTGCTGTTGCCGTCTCATCTGCGGACATTGCTTTGAGTTCTGTGTCCACCACGCCTGTCTCTGTTGTACCTGTCCAGAGGAAGGTGGGATATGTGAAGTCTTCCCACGGCTGTGGCCGAGGCCTACCCCAGAGACTACCTGAACCGGATCCAACAAAGTCCACGACGGGAACGGGTAAGCAGCTGATGGGGAATGTTTCTGGGACTGTAAATAAGTATCTGCCAGCAGAAGAACTGGGAGATTCGGAAATAGAATCCTTGTCGGATCTTTCCGGTGATGATGACCTATTTGAGACTATGTCACAAGAAATGTTGTGGGCACAAGGCGAGGATGTCGCCTCTGCTATGACTTTCCCTGAATGGACAGCCCTGAGTTCTGGGAAGACGTCACCCTGTGAGGAGCCACACAGCACTGTAAATGAGACATTGTCAAAAGTTGTTGGTTCACTTCAGACACCGGCTGGGTCTATGGTGAGCAAATCATTGGATTCATGTGTGCCTTCTGGCATGGGGAAAAACAGATCCTTGCCCAAACTTGCACGTTTGCAGAGAATGTTGAACAAGCGTGTAGCTACGGAATATGGCTTGGAGTTCCCTTATGTCCCTCATGACATAATGCAAGTGATTGAAGTTAACCGGGAACTTTGGTACAGTGAAGCTGTTTGGGACTATTTGTCTGTGCCTAAGCCTTTCTGAAAGACTGGATGTTCTGTTAAAATGGATGAACATTTTAGTGGACGTTTTATGCACTGGAACTTCAGTCGGCACATCTATGCTGACAAAGTAGTTATCTGCAGGCCCAGAAAAGAGGACGTTGTATATTTCATTACTACAGTGGATAAACTGGGAAAGACACTGACCTTGCCAGATCCCCATTTTTTTGGGTGATTATGGACAAAAGAACTTTGGAGTTAGTTAGTTAGTTAGTGTCAGTATAAAGAGATCTTCATGGTCAAGATCTGGATATTCATCTCAGTGTTTCAAATCCAAGGACTTCTTTTTGCTAGCCGGATTTCTTTCATTTGAAGAGAAAAAAATGTATACAGGGATGGACTCCTAAAGATTATTTTGATATAGATTATGGGAAGAGAGTCTCATTTTTAAATGAGGCTTTGCTCCTGAAGTTGTACAGGATATATGTGTGTTAATATGCTTTCCTTTTCAGGAACCATTTGATCCCCTATCAAGCTGTTAGGATTTTCAGCTAGATAGACAGTGAGGTTATGTACAGTCATAGGATGGTTTTGTTTACGGACGTGAACATATTGTTTTATAGATGTTAATCTTTTAATGTCTTTCCACTGTCTTTCCTTCTTCTTTATCTAATCCAAGTTTTAAGCTCAAAATACCTACTCCCAGGTTTGGGAATTATTATCATTATTTTTGGACAGAAGTTGGGGACAACGTCTATTGCAGTGGGGGGAGTATGTAGCGCTGGTAGATTTATGATCTACCATTTGATAGGTAAATTTAGTGAATTGCTCGTTATAGGAATTTAGATTTGCCTCTGTTCCAGCTTGGCTGACGTTGGTTCCACATTGTGCTGGGTGGGTGTCGTTGTCACCATCGGCGGGTGTTGGAAAAGCAACATGTTAAAGTGGATGGTTGCTCCTCTGTCCCGGAGACAACTCGGTGGAGGTGGTCCTCTGAGTTGCATTCTGGGAGAGGGTATTTATGTTTTAGGGTTCGTTTTCAGCCACCTGCTGGCCCTCCTGGCCGGCGGGTGTGTGTTGGAGTGCCGCCTTGTGGTCCTCCATTCCGGAGGCTCACGTCGCTGCAGCACGTGGGTGGGCCCAGAAGCCTGTCTGGGGCCTACCACAGCAGCCGAGGAATGGTCCTGAGCTGTCTATCCAGAGTGAAGAAGCTGGACAACTGAGAAGATCCCAGGGGAGGACCCGTTATGGAAGGATCATGCAGAGTGCTGGTCTGGAGAGGGGCCTGGTGATTCAGTTGGAGGACATATCCTGAAGTAGTCTTATTACATGGTACTGCCGGGTTGGCTTAGAGGTCCAAGTACTGTGTCTGACATTCATCGTGAACCAATACATCCTGTGGCAGAGGATCGTACGGGTTTATTTCAAACAAGTCTGTGGCAGAGACTTTTGTTCGTGCTACGTACTGGCTGCTAGGCAAGTGAGAGAGGCCTATCCAGGCGTGCAAAGATTGTGTCCCACAAAAGGGGATTGCATTCAATTACAGTATTCAACTTTAAAGGATGTTCAAAAGGGACCTAAAGAAAGGTATTTGAGCTTCCCTGCAGTTTTCCTCCTGCCTCTTTCCTGCTACTTCCTTCGTTACTTGGTTCAATAAAGCATTGAAAACGTACTCAAGTGTTGGTGCTTATATCATCCAGAGGTAAACTCAACGGAACCCTAGACCCGGTGCCATTGAAACAGAGGTATCGAGAGTGAAGGTAACAGCCTGTTTAAACCAGCAGCTCCACCGAGAGTTATTGCTACATGTATCTTGTTTACAGAGCGCAGATCTGCGATCACGTGACCCACCATATTTCTCATCTTTTGCATGACAGCTGCAGCGGGCAGGGCCGTCTCTCTCCTCCTCCCCTCCTAAATGACGTCAGTGGGAGATCCTCAGCTCTGCCCACTGCAGCTGTGATGTGAGTGAGGAGAAAGATGGCGGGTCACGTGAGCGCACATCTGCACTCTGTAATCAAGGTATATAGCTGCATTTTTTATAAAGCACAGTCACAGGGGAACATTAGATTTATCAACCAAGAGGACAATGTAAATTGTACCCTGTGGGTTAGCAAACACTTTAAGGCCAAATGACCGGAGTGATGAGCCATGGATGCAAATCCCTCACTAAGAACTGCAGATCTAAATGGTGGGGGTACATAATAAGCCGATATCAAAATTGTTTCCCCTGACATAGTGGAATATATCGATACAAACCTACCCTGAGGGTCTATAACAGATTTCCGTAGTTCAAAAAATGAGTAGATTTGATAATAAGGACTGATACTCCACGTGAGTGGTTTGCAAATGTAGAATGGATCCGCTGAGATTCACTTGTAACAAACAATGGAGTATATAAAGTAGAGAGGTAGTTATATAATCAGGTGACTGTAGAGTAAAATGGATCCTATGTAGGGCAATTATTGAAATAGAGAGAACCGAGAAAAAAAAGGGGGGAAAAGAAAAGCAAGCCATACTTTGTCATTTCCACCTTCAAGTCTTTTAAGAAAGTTTTCAGTCGATGAGCTTGTGTATAGTGTGTGTAGGGACTCAGATAAGTTAACAAGAGTCTTGCAGACTGTCTTGATCTTGCTGTCCCCTCTATAATGGTGTAGTGTTAGATGTATGAAAGGAGGGATATTTTTTTGGGGGAAGGAGCAAGACAGCCTGCAGCAAGTAACGCAACCAATGTCACATTTCAAAGGGTGTTGTGAGACCCAATTTTGAACAGGAGTATAGGAGGGAGCAGTGATGGGAGTAAGTCACACATGTGCAAGTCACAAGCAAGTCTCAAGTCTTAACCTTCAAGTCACAAGCAAGTCCCAAGTTACTGTGGCGAAAAGCAAGCAAGTCAAGTCGAGTCCCTGCTAGAAGTCAAGCAAGTCAAGTCAAGTCATTTATTTTGGTCAAGTCACAAATTAAGTCAAAATACTGATCTACCCCGAAACCGGGACTTGGGGGGAGCTTTCTTTTGTGGGGGGGGGGCGGATTTTGCCTAGGCCAAGACACAGCACTGGTGGTGCCAAGTCATTGCAAGTCAAATAGCCCAAGTCAAAGTCAGGTCGCAAGTCATTAGTGACAAGTCAAAGTCAAGTTGAGTCATTTATTTAATTTTGTCAAGCAAGTCGCAAGTCCTCAAACAGGTGACTCGAGTCTGACTCGAGTCAAGTCATGTGACTCGAGTCCCCCACCTCTGGGAGGGAGTAAGCAAATCTGGTATTTTATGATGAAGTAGATGAGAGTCTTGAAAGACAGATGGTCTCTGCTTAGCCCACTGCTTGACTTTCCAGGGGTCCTCAAAAAGTGGACTCGATCCCCCCACTCCACTCCGAGCCGTGCAGGGAAAAGCATATTTGAGGTGTTGTATCTTGAGGCAGCATTTTTCTTCAGTAAAGGTCTTACGTTGGCACTATACCTCCACTCTGGGAAGGTCTGGGAACACTGAGATCTTGATGCTGCCAAACAGTGTATTACCTTTTTCCCGCAAAAGGCGAAGCACCACATTACGGTCTTTGTAATTCAACATTTTCACTATAAATGTGCAGGGTGGTGCTCCCTGGGGTGGAGAACGCGCCGACATGCAGTGTGACATCTCTACCATGAAAGTAGAGGAGAAGGCTTCAGGCTCATAAGTAGTTATGGATAGCTGTTTTAGGAAGAAGGGTGGATTGGCTCCCTCCGATCCCTCCAGTAGCCCAATAAAACGGAGATTGCAGCAATGCAACCTGTTCTCCATATCATCTTGCTTTTGCAATAGCTGGTTGACTTGCAGTTGAAGGTGATCCAAAGAGTGTTGCAAACGTGGAATGACATCATCCAGACTGCACAATCTGGTCTGTAATTGCTTAACTCTTTCCCTGAGTTTTTGAAGATGCTGCTGTATCAGTGATATATCGACTTTCACTTCTTCTATTTTGGTGGTGAGTGTGGACTGACAGTGTGAGATGGCTTTCAGCACCTTCACTGTGTCATTTTATGCCATTTCTTAGTCTGCAGCCAAGTCGCTGCCATCTTCCCCAGCGGCCTCTTTCTCTTGCTGCCAAAAACGATTGAGCTTGGTGCCGTCACATGTTGTTTTTTCAGTGGTGACATAGTCAGGAAGATTGTAGGTTGCACAAGGCACTGGATAGACAATCTAGAAGGCTGTAGGGTCTCAGGATAAGGTGGGTAAGGAGATCAAGGAAGTGGAGTTCTTCACACTAGCATCCTATTCCATGCAGCACCAGGCCATGCCCCCAAAAACAATAGTTTTAAAAAAAAGTTTTCGTTGATAAATGTAGTATAATAAGAATTAAAATGGGCACTTTTGATTTCTCATGTTCGGCTCCCATAGACTTTAATGGAGTTTGCGGTTCAGGGCAGAACTTTTCCCCTGTTCGAGAGTTCTGCTGCGAACCAAACAGAGGGGTGTTTGGCCCATCTCTGGTCCTTTTGCAGGCTTTGAAGAATAAAGGAGCCCATGCACCACAAGTTTGCAGAGGCATGAAAAGCAAAGTCCTCAGGGTCACTGAGGATTACATCAGGAACTGCTTCCTCCCAGGCACATACTACTCCTAAGGTTTCTGGGGACTAAAAATCATCTCTTAAGGTTTGGCGTATGTCTTCCTCTGCTTAAATATCTCCAAAACTGCAAGAATCCTCCTCCTCCTCCTTCTCCCTCTCCTCTTGTGTGTTCTGTGGCATTGCAAGAATGGTGTCTGCATAAAGCAGGCCTTGAGAGGAAATGAATTCCTCCTCTTGCTCCAGCTGCTCTGCCTCAAGTGCCTTGTCCATAATGCCACGCAGCTAATGCTCCAGCAAGAACACAAGAGGGAAAGTGTCACTGATGCATGCATTGTCACGGTTCACCATCCCTGTCGCTTCCTTAAATGGTGACAGTACAGTGCATGTATCCTTTATTGGCATAGGGAAAAAACCAAGCTCCCTTGAGCCTGACCTTGTGCCATACTCACACAGGTACTCTTTGATGGCCCTCTGCTGGGTGTGCAGCCACTGCAGCATTGGAAAGTTGAGTTCTACCTGGTGGGCACAAATCAGGCAGTTTACGGGCAGATGGAATGCCCGCTAAAGTTCAGCCAACCAATAACTGGCTGTGTATGACTGCCTGAACTGGCCACAGACTTTTCTGGCCTGCCTTAGAAGATCTTGCAACCCTGGGTACCTGTTTAAGAAATGTTGCCCCACCAAGTTAAGGACATGTGCTAGGCATTGCACACCTGTCACCTTTTCCCTGTCGAAGGGCAGACATAAGGTTAGTGCCATTATAGCACATCACCATTCCTGGCACAAGCTTCCATGGTGTGAACCGCCTTTGGACCTGCCCCTGTAGAGCTGAAAGAATCTCTGCTCCAGTGTTGCTCCTTTCCCTTAGACAGACCATCTTTACCACATCTTTTAGCCTGACTATGAATAGCCCTTTGAACACTTAGGGGTACTAGTGGTTCATAGGTCAATTCAGCAAAGGAGGGCATGGAGAAGGAGGAGAAGGAGAAGGAGGAGGGGATGGAGCTGACAGACCTTGCATCCTTGCATTATCACCACTAGCAGTATGCATCACCCAGCGATACCAAAACATTACCTACCACATGATGATACAGAGCTGGAATGGCCTTACGTGCAAAGAAATAGTGACTGAGAACCTGCCATTGTGGTACAGTACATTCTGCAATTTCAGGGCAGAGAAGAGGGCAGAATCCACCACACAGAAAGGCAGGAGTTGGAAAGACAGCAATGTGGACAAGCTGGAATTTAGATGCTGGGCATGTGAGTGGTCGGGAGTGTATTTTTTTTCCAATACAGCAGCTGGGGCTGCCTTTTCTACTCTACAGCTGGTGGTGTGTGGCTGGAAGACATGTTGCAAGGACCTGTGACACCCTTTGCTATACCATCATTCCTGTCAGTGGAGGCTGCTGAGAGGTCATGAGATATAGTGGGGGTAGACATGAAAGGTGAAGAGGAGAAGAATTGTGTCCCTTTTGTTTGGCTTTCAGGTGCTCTTGCCAATGGGCTGAGTGGTGGGAGGTTAAAAAAGGCTGGTGTTTTTGCCACGCTTTGATCTGCTTACGGCAGAGATTGCAAATTGCAACAATGTGATCAGCTGCACACGTGCTAAAAAAGTCCCACACAGCTGAGCTGTGGGAAGTGGCCGGGAGATAACAGCTTCACAATCTGATGGAATAGGGTAGCTGCTCTCTACTGTTCCATGATGGCTGCCTCTGAAGGACATCCTGCTTCCTTGGGGTTGTGCCTCTCCCTCACTTTCCTCCTCTGCTCTATCTGGCACCCAAGTCACATCAGTGACCCCATCATCATCATCCACTCCATCCTCCTCATCACTGGAGCCAACTTGGCAATATGCTGTGGCTGGGGGAACATGACTGCCAATTTGTTGTTTATCAGTATTCTCCCCTCTCATGTTACTCCCTTCCTTTACCTCAGAACCAACATCAGAATCAAGTAATGCCTGTGCATTTTCAAGAAGCAAGGGGCTGACGCTATGTTCAAATAATTCAGCTGACCCCTCAATGAATGCATGATGCTGGGGCTATGGCTATTGCAGGAGTAGCTGTGGACAAGGAGGCAGAATAAGCCACTCTGGCAGCTGCGGTGAATTGTGCATTAGTCTCAGCTTATTTGATAAATGGTGAGGAGGATGAGGATGGTTTAGTAAGCCAGTCCTCCAGCTCCTCTGCATGCTGTGACTGGATAGCACAGGAAACATCACTAAACAGAGAAAAATGTGCCCTGCCTGAGGTCGGACCATGTTCACTTTTGCCTGTGGACACAGATGTTTCTGGCACCCTCATAGTGGCATGGGAACGTTTGCCTCTCCTTGTTGGCCTCCATAATGGGGGGCTTATTAAACAAATTTAATTGATACTGGGAAATGTGTAATTGGCTGCACTTTATTCAATGAAAAGTGATGTTTGGTGCACTTTAAATTGAGGACTGCCACTGACAGAAATGTAAAAACAATTAAAAAAAATTAATAAATAAAAAAAGAGGCAACAACAGTGTTACAGTCAGAAAAACTGCAGCTGACCATTTAAAAAAGGGGGCAGGCATGGGACAAACCCCCCCCCCCCCCAAAAAAAAACGTTAGCAACCAAAAAATAAAATAAAAGGGGTATACAGCACTGTATACAGCACCAAATGTTATGTAATGCTGTGCTAAACACTGCACTACACTCACACTACGCTAACACTGCACTGACACACTTCACTATACTCACACTATACTCAGACTACACAGACACTCTACACTCAGAGTCACAAAAACACACTTAGGGCTCATGTACACAAGGCAGTTAAAAACCTTTTCTAAAGCCTGGAAACCTGACAGCTGGAAACCGAAGGTAAAAAAACATCCATTTTACAGCTTTTACATACCATGTTTATGCGAGTTAAGCAGCAGTTGGGGGTAGAAGCGTTTTTTTAAAGATAACCTCAGGAGACCCTCCTAAATGCCCACAATGCATGGAAAACAAATAAATTATTAACTATTTCAGCCATTCTGGGAGAGAAGAGCAGCAGCAGAGAGAGCAATGTGCTTGTAGATAGCTGTCTTATTTATTGTATTTTTACTATGGATCCCATCATGAGTATGTATGAGAAAAGGCTCCTGATGTTCCTGTGGCTCCGAAGACGTAGAAAATTGCATGAGAGCACCAGAGTTCATTGCTACTGGACTCATCCATTGATGCAGACAACAGCATGATGCTGAAATTTGTGCTTTTTTTAACATTTTTATATGTTCAAAAAGTTTCAGAAATGTTTTCCCCTTTAAAAACTCTTATAAACGCAATTGCACATAAACACAGTTTACCATGGTTACACGCGGTAACAAGCATTTAGCATTTGAAATGCTGGTAAACTACAGTCATGAATGCGATTTTTCTGCTTTAAAAAAAAAATGCCTGTAACCTCAACTGCCTCCAAACTACTATAAGCTACTGATGTACATGTACACATTAGATAACCTAGAGGAGAGTTCAGGGGCTGCTGAAAAAAATGTCCAAATGCTCCTAAACTTCAGTTTAGCAGCTGAAGTGTATATGAGGCAGAACTCGCTAGTAGCACACAGAGCCCTGCTCTATCTATCTCTATTCCAATAACATACTGCAAAATGTTCCTGTGGGAAGGAACCTTTTATATTGTGGGGTGGGACTATGAAAACTGAGCTATGATTGGGCAAATTCATCATGACTTTGTCAAATCCTGGCTCTGAATGTGCTTTGTGTCCTGATTGGGCAAAGCCTTGCACCTGACCAGCGTTCAGGTACATTGCTTCATCCAATTAGGGCCCTAGAATGCCCTGTGCAGTGTGCAGTGCATTGTGGGGTGCTCGGCGGGCGAACATCCCTCTGAGCACCAACAAATTTGGGTGTTCACCAAACAAGCGAACAGGTGATGTTCAGGCTGAACTTTTGCTCGGCTCAAACTGTTCGCCCAACTCTACTTAGCAATAATTTTCTTTAACCAAAGCAGGAATTGAGAGGAAATCTCTCCTAAGTGAGAGAAATACCCAGCTGTAACCAGGGTCACAAGAACTACTGTGCTCATTGGAAGATTTCCCTTGTATTCCTGTGTTCTGGTGACAGTCCAAAATTTGGGAATGTCTTTCAAGTTCACTCTCGATGATAACTGTAATGCAGCGTACACACGGGCGGACTTTTCAGCAACAAAAGTCTGACGGTCTTTCCGACGGACTTTCGACGGACTTTTGGCAGACTTCCGATGGACTTTTGAACGAACGGACTTGCCTACACACAATCACACCAAAGTCCAGCTGCCTAGTATGTGGTGACGTACACCAGGTCCGACGAGACTATAAAAAGGAAGTGTAATAGCTTGTGCACCACCCTTTGGGCCCCTTCTGCTAATTTCATGTTTATCTTGTGTTAGTAGAAGTTTGGTGAGAGACGATTCGCGCTATTCAGACTAGTGTTTTTAAGATCGTTTAACTGCTGTTCAGTTTGTGCTTGTGAGGTTCGTATCTGCTTTTCAGTGTGTGTAGTCAGTTCGCATTGATTTATTCAGTGTGTTATTGTCTGCTCTTTGCTGATTTTTAGCTCGCTCTTCACAAGCCTTGCTGTTCTTCAGTGCATTCTGTTAAGTTCGTTCTGACCAGCCGACTGTTTTGAAGCCATGTTGCGTGTACGTACTCGTAGAGTTTGTGCTTTGTATGTGTTTGGTGCTGTAGTTCATTCTTCAGCCCAAGCCCAGTCCATGAACAGGGTGAGGAGGAGTTCATGGACGAAGAATTGGTTGCTCTGGCGTGACCAATTCTCTCACATTCCTTTGCTTCGTGAGATCCGTGAGAATAACCCTGAGGATTTCAGGAACTTTCTCAGGATAACGGACCCCGTTTTTCACCATTTGTTGGCTTTGCTGACCTCTTATATCAGCAGGCAGGATACCTGCATGAGGCAAGCCATCACTCTGGAGCAGAGGCTAGTTGCAACGTTGTGGTACTTGGTGACTGGGAGAAGCCTGTGGGACCTTAAGTTCTAGACAGGCATCTCCCCCCAGGCTCTAGGGATCATTATCCCAGAGACCTGTTCTGCCATCATACAGGTCCTGCAGAAGGACTATATTAAGGTAAGATTTATCCTTTAACATCACATTTTATTGTATTTAATGTTTGCTAATGTATTGTATTTCTTTACTCAATCCCTAATTACCATATTTGCAATATGCTGTGAATGTCCCCTTTGACCTCATGCATGCTGTAATCTTTTAATGCTCCTTTTTTGTCCTGCATGCATATTTGCCTTCACTAACCTCCCCAGCATGCTATGCTGGGCTCATATCCACCTAGTCTAGTCACTTAACAATGTATTTTGTCAGCTCCATTGTAGTGCTTTACCCTAAAATGTATCCAAATGGTCTGTGTCCTTAAATTGATTTATAACCCTTCCTCTAAAATGTATCCAAATGGTCTGTGTCTCCTTAAAATGATTTATAATCCCCCCTCTAAAATGTATCCAAATGGTCTGTGTGTCCTTAAATTGATTTATAACCCCCCTCCAAAATGTATCCAAATGGTCTGTGTGTCCTTAAATTGATTTATAATCCCCTCCCCTCTAAAATGTATCCAAATGGTCTGTGTGTCCTTAAATTGATTTATAACCCCCCCCCTAAAATGTATCCAAATCATCTGTGTGTCCTTAAATTGATTAATAATCCCCCTTCCTTCTAAAATGTATCCAAATGGTCTGTGTGTCCTTAAATTGATTTTTAATTCCCCCCCCCCCTAAAATGTATCCAAATGGTCTGTGTGTCCTTAAATTGATTTATAACCCCCCCCTAAAATGTATCCAAATCGTCTGTGTGTCCTTAAATTGATTAATAATCCCCCTTCCTTCTAAAATGTATCCAAATGGTCTGTGTGTCCTTAAATTGATTTTTAATTCCCCCCCCCCCTAAAATGTATCCAAAATGGTCTGTGTGTCCTTAAATTGATTTATAATCCCCCCACCCCCTTAATAAATTTAATCAATGGGCCATCAGAGGGGGTGAGGAATCAGTTAAGTGGGGCTTATATTTTTAGTCTTTAGTCTAAATAATACTTAAAATTAATGTTATACTGATGTTGTGCAAGAATGTTTTTTGTGTAATGTGCTTGCAATGTTATGTGCAAAAGTACTTATATTTTTTTTTCTTGTTTGACTCCCCAGTTTCCTTCAACGCCACAGGAATGGCCGACTGTGGCATCCCATTTTGCCACCCATTGGGACTTTCCCAATTGTGGAGGGGCGATAGATGGGAAACACGTCCACATTGTGCCACCACCACATTCGGGGTCATACTATTTTAATTATTAAGGGGTTTAATCGTATTGTGTTAATGGCGGTGGTGTCGGCACAATATGAATTTCTGTATGTGGACGTGGGGAAGAATGGTCGGATGAAGGAGTCTGCCCAGACGGAGTTCTACCAGAGTCTCCAGAGTGGTGGCCTGGGATTGACACCTGAAGTGGATAACGTGGAAGGATTCCCCTTTGTCTTCATTGCAGATGAAGCCTTCGGTCTGGGCGAGCAACTGATGAGGCCATTCCCCCAAAAGACCCTCACCCCGGAGAGGAGGTTTTTTAACTACCGGCTGGCCAGAGTGAGAACAGTTGTGGAGAATGCCTTCGGGATACTGGCCATCCAGTTCCCCCTGTTTCAGACAGCAATCCACATGGCGGACTACAAACTTAATCACATTGTCCTAGCATGTTGCATCCTGCACAATTTTTTACGCAAAAATTCAAACAATTATCTTGCATACCTTGGGCCTGAGGCTGGACTTACAGAGAATCCTCTGACGGACCTGGATACTGGCTGTACTGGCTTGGCCCCCCCAAAGCGCCCGTCAAGTTCGGGATTAATATGTTGATTTTTTTACGGGTAGGGGGGCCATTGCAATGCCAGACAATCTTTAATTTTTCTTAATAAAAAATAATGATCAGATAAAATCTAGAAATGTATTTATTGCTTGATATAATTATGGGGTATTCCTGCGCTATCGTGAACGGGGTTAGGGAGAAAGGAGGAGGGAAACCCAATCTCAATAAAACAAGGAAAAGCAGCCTACACCGAATGGGGTACAGCCTGTCCCCGGTTAAAAAGAAATGGAATAGAATGTGGTGCTGCGCTAATCCCAATGAGATAGGCGTATATTGGCTCTGTACTAGTGAGTATCTTATAGTACACCCAAATTTAATCTTTGCAACTGTAACAGAGCAGTGGAAAAATAACCTAATGTGACAGTTGTATAGTTATGTGCTGATGGTGTGTATGATCAAATAATCGTAATATAGATACACGATAAGTGCTAATAAATATAGCGTGCAAAGTGATCAGTGCTTGAACATCATGGTAGCAAACATAAATATATAAGTGAATAAATATAGCATAAATAAATATAGCAGCTGGCTCAAACTATCGCCAGGCGCCAACTGGCTTAATTAAATATAAATCAACACATTCACAAGTGCATATATAACCAAAGTGTTAAAAGTGCATACAGTGAAGGTTAAATGTGGCTAAGTGCTTGAAAGTTCATTAATATGCATGCAAATCTTGCGTGCAAAGTATTATCAGGTGCAGTGCTTCGTACGGCAAAAAACAATTAATCAAAGTCCATAAAACGTGTAATCACTTCCGTGCTGAACATGGGTGACAATGGTGGTTAATCTTCATGCAACAACGTGCACATTGGTGGGCAGTGGCCCCTTACCTGAGGGTAATGGGGTAATCACGTTTAGCCATTTAGAGGCATGGCAGCCTTTGTAGAGACCATGGATATAATCTGCTGTGAAGGATGGTAGAAATATGGTCCTATCCTGATCACTTCTCTTGTAGGGGTGTCTGGTCCTTTCAAGTAGTGTCCCGGGGTCACCCAGATAGATTAAGAAAGGAAGCCCACAATAGTGTAGTATTGTATGGAAGCGTACCACTATTATTACAATATAAAATTCTGTACTCACATACAACGTATAAAACCGGGTGGAGATCCGACGAGCGGCGAGCTCGTAATGCAATAACTGTCAGAGAGTACCTGTCCCGTCCCTACGCGTGACGTCACGGTCACGTGACTTCTTCAGGGGATACAGGGAGGCACTATCGATGTCTTTAAATAGCTCCCCATAGACTATAATGGGCGGCCATTTTCCCGGAGCCGCCAGGAAGTATTCCGGCGGCCATTTTGCCTGGGACTGGTGGGTGCAGCTGGGATGTCAGTCGGCCAGTCACAGTGACAGGGGCGAGCGCCTCACAGTAGCAGCCACGCCTCATCTGGCCAGCCCACATACACATCCCTTGTAACTGTCAGCAGAGGGGGAAATAGGCATTAAATACCGGCCAACCAAGTGACCGATCGTCTGTGTATGGCGGTGGATATCTCATCAGCCTACACAGATCGATAATCGGGCAGGGGACATGGAGCTTCAGACATGTTTTACAATTAGGACATATTAAAACAGGTTAAGGTAGAAGATACAGATATGTAAATACATTAAATGGCTGTATTGTATGTCCATAAAAAATATGTCCATAAAAAATATATATAAAAAATATATATATATATAGAAAAACGTATATTTTATTAAAAAATATAAAAAAATTAAAAAGATAAAAACGGAATGGGGAATTAAAATGATTGTATATATAAAATATATACAAAACCGCACGGTCTGGGACAGGCATCTAGACACACTAGAACCAGTGGCGGCTGGTGAAGTTTTAGGATGGGGGGGCGCCAGACCCCGCCCTTCCTTTTTGACCCCTCCCACTTGGTGAAAATGGGCATGGTTTCAGCGAAATAGTGGGCGTGGCTCTAAGGTGGTGTGGTTAGCGTCTGAGATGAACGAGGGATGGAGGGAGAGGGAGAGGGAGACAGCAGGCCTAGATCCTACACAACAAAAGAAATGTGTATTCTACAAAGTTTAACAATCAGCAGATAAAGATACTCCAAACACCTGGTGTTAGCGCTTCAATCATCCCGGCACCATGGTTGTTATGGTGTCAGGATGATTGAAGCTCATTATTACTATTATTACATTGTAATATAAAATGAAATCGTTCAACTCACCATAATGCCGAATCAGTGGGAGCCCCGAGTGTGTCACCTGCCACGTCACCTGTCACCAGATGCCATCAGGTGTTCCCAGCAGTCCCTTCTTACATGCAGCCTGTGTCACATCAAATGCAGCCTCTGTCCCCCCCCAAAATGCAGCCTCTGCCCCCCCCAATACAGCCTCTGTCCCCTTACATCAGAGTTGCCATCAGTGTCCCCCCACAGCATGTGTCCCCATCAGAGCCCCCCACAGCAGGGTGTCTCCATCAGAGTCCCCCCCACAGCAGGGTGTCTCCATCAGAGTCCCCCCACAGCAGGTGTCTCCATCAGAGTCCCCCCACAGCAGGTGTCTCCATCAGAGTCCCCCCACAGCAGGTGTCTCCATCAGAGCCCCCCCACAGCAGGTGTCCCCATCAGAGTCCCCCCACAGCAGGTGTCCCCATCAGAGTCCCCCCACAGCAGGTGTCCCCATCAGAGTCCCCCCCACAGCAGGTGTCCCCATCAGAGTCCCCCATCAGAGCCCCCCACCAGAGCCCCCCACAGCAGGTGTCCCCTATCAAAGCCCCCCACAGCAGGTGTCCCCTATCAAAGCCCCCCACAGCAGGTGTCCCCATCAGAGTCCCCCATCAGAGCCCCCCACCAGAGCCCCCCACAGCAGGTGTCCCCTATCAAAGCCCCCCACAGCAGGTGTCCCCCATCAGAGTCCCCCCACAGCAGATGTCCCCCATCAGGGTCCCCCCACAGCAGGTGTCCCCCATCAGAGTCCCCCCGTAGCAGGTGTCCCCCATCAGAGTCCCCCCACAGCAGGTGTCCCCCATCAGAACCCCCCACAGCAGGTGTCCCCCATCAGAACCCCCCACAGCAGGTGTCCCCATCAGAGCCCCCCACAGCAGGTGTCCCCTATCAAAGCCCTCCACAGCAGGTGTCCCCTATCAAAGCCCCCCACAGCAGGTGTCCCCCATCAGAGTCCCCCATCAGAGCCCCCCACCAGAGCCCCCCACAGCAGGTGTCCCCTATCAAAGCCCCCCAACAGCAGGTGTCCCCTATCAAAGCCCCCCCACAGCAGGTGTCCCCCATCAGAGTCCCCCCACAGCAGGTGTCCCCCATCAGAACCCCCCACAGCAGGTGTCCCCCATCAGAGTCCCCCATCAGAGTCCCCCCACAGCAGGTGTCCCCCATCAGAGTCCCCCCACAGCAGGTGTCCCCCATCAGAGTCCCCCCACAGCAGGTGTCCCCCATCAGAATCCCCCACAGCAGGTGTCCCCCATCAAAACCCCCCACAGCAGGTGTCCCCCATCAGAGCCCCACACAGCAGGTGTCCCCTATCAAAGCCCCCCCACAGCAGGTGTCCCCTATCAAAGCCCCCCACAGCAGGTGTCCCCTATCAAAGCCCCCCACAGCAGGTGTCCCCCATCAGAGTCCCCCATCAGAGCCCCCCACAGCAGGTGTCCCCTATCAAAGTCCCCCCACAGCAGGTGTCCCCCATCAGAGTCCACCCACAGCAGGTGTCCCCCATCAGAACCCCCCACAGCAGGTGTCCCCATCAGAGCCCCCCACAGCAGGTGTCCCCCATCAGAGTCCCCCCACAGCAGGTGTCCCCCATCAGAGCCCCCCACAGCAGGTGTCCCCCATCAGAGCCCCCCACAGCAGGTGTCCCCATCAGAGCCCCCCAACAGCAGGTGTCCCCATCAGAGTCCCCCCACAGCAGGTGTCCCCTTAAGAGCCCCCAACAGCAGGTGTCCCCTTTAGAGCCCCCCACAGCAGGTGTCCCCCACAGCAGGTGTCCCCCATCAGAGTCCCCCCACAGCAGGTGTCCCCATCAGAGTCCCCCCACAGCAGGTGTCCCCCATCAGAGTCCCCCATCAGAGCCCCCCACAGCAGGTGTCCCCTATCAAAGCCCCCCACAGCAGGTGTCCCCTATCAAAGCCCCCCACAGCAGGTGTCCCCATCAGAGTCCCCCATCAGAGCCCCCCACCAGAGCCCCCCACAGCAGGTGTCCCCTATCAAAGCCCCCCACAGCAGGTGTCCCCCATCAGAGTCCCCCCACAGCAGATGTCCCCCATCAGGGTCCCCCCACAGCAGGTGTCCCCCATCAGAGTCCCCCCGTAGCAGGTGTCCCCCATCAGAGTCCCCCCACAGCAGGTGTCCCCCATCAGAACCCCCCACAGCAGGTGTCCCCCATCAGAACCCCCCACAGCAGGTGTCCCCATCAGAGCCCCCCACAGCAGGTGTCCCCTATCAAAGCCCTCCACAGCAGGTGTCCCCTATCAAAGCCCCCCACAGCAGGTGTCCCCCATCAGAGTCCCCCATCAGAGCCCCCCACCAGAGCCCCCCACAGCAGGTGTCCCCTATCAAAGCCCCCCAACAGCAGGTGTCCCCTATCAAAGCCCCCCCACAGCAGGTGTCCCCCATCAGAGTCCCCCCACAGCAGGTGTCCCCCATCAGAACCCCCCACAGCAGGTGTCCCCCATCAGAGTCCCCCATCAGAGTCCCCCCACAGCAGGTGTCCCCCATCAGAGTCCCCCCACAGCAGGTGTCCCCCATCAGAGTCCCCCCACAGCAGGTGTCCCCCATCAGAATCCCCCACAGCAGGTGTCCCCCATCAAAACCCCCCACAGCAGGTGTCCCCCATCAGAGCCCCACACAGCAGGTGTCCCCTATCAAAGCCCCCCCACAGCAGGTGTCCCCTATCAAAGCCCCCCACAGCAGGTGTCCCCTATCAAAGCCCCCCACAGCAGGTGTCCCCCATCAGAGTCCCCCATCAGAGCCCCCCACAGCAGGTGTCCCCTATCAAAGTCCCCCCACAGCAGGTGTCCCCCATCAGAGTCCACCCACAGCAGGTGTCCCCCATCAGAACCCCCCACAGCAGGTGTCCCCATCAGAGCCCCCCACAGCAGGTGTCCCCCATCAGAGTCCCCCCACAGCAGGTGTCCCCCATCAGAGCCCCCCACAGCAGGTGTCCCCCATCAGAGCCCCCCACAGCAGGTGTCCCCATCAGAGCCCCCCAACAGCAGGTGTCCCCATCAGAGTCCCCCCACAGCAGGTGTCCCCTTAAGAGCCCCCAACAGCAGGTGTCCCCTTTAGAGCCCCCCACAGCAGGTGTCCCCCACAGCAGGTGTCCCCCATCAGAGTCCCCCCACAGCAGGTGTCCCCATCAGAGTCCCCCCACAGCAGGTGTCCCCCATCAGAGTCCCCCATCAGAGCCCCCCACAGCAGGTGTCCCCTATCAAAGTCCCCCCACAGCAGGTGTCCCCCATCAGAGTCCACCCACAGCAGGTGTCCCCCATCAGAACCCCCCACAGCAGGTGTCCCCATCAGAACCCCCCACAGCAGGTGTCCCCATCAGAGTCCCCCCACAGCAGGTGTCCCCCATCAGAGCCCCCCACAGCAGGTGTCCCCCATCAGAGCCCCCCACAGCAGGTGTCCCCATCAGAGCCCCCCAACAGCAGGTGTCCCCATCAGAGTCCCCCCACAGCAGGTGTCCCCATCAGAGCCCCCAACAGCAGGTGTCCCCTTTAGAGCCCACCACAGCAGGTGTCCCCTTTAGAGCCCCCCACAGCAGGTGTCCCCCACAGCAGGTGTCCCCCATCAGAGTCCTCCCACAGCAGGTGTCCCCATCAGAGTCCCCCCACAGCAGGTGTCCCCATCAGAGCCCCCCACAGCAGGTGTCCCCATCAGAGCCCCCCAACAGCAGGTGTCCCCATCAGAGTCCCCCCACAGCAGGTGTCCCCTTAAGAGCCCCCCACAGCAGGTGTCCCCTTTAGAGCCCCCCACAGCAGGTGTCCCCCACAGCAGGTGTCCCCCATCAGAGTCCCCCCACAGCAGGTGTCCCCATCAGAGTCCCCCCACAGCAGGTGTCCCCCATCAGAGTCCCCCATCAGAGCCCCCCACAGCAGGTGTCCCCTATCAAAGTCCCCCCACAGCAGGTGTCCCCCATCAGAGTCCACCCACAGCAGGTGTCCCCCATCAGAACCCCCCACAGCAGGTGTCCCCATCAGAACCCCCCACAGCAGGTGTCCCCATCAGAGTCCCCCCACAGCAGGTGTCCCCCATCAGAGCCCCCCACAGCAGGTGTCCCCCATCAGAGCCCCCCACAGCAGGTGTCCCCATCAGAGCCCCCCAACAGCAGGTGTCCCCATCAGAGTCCCCCCACAGCAGGTGTCCCCATCAGAGCCCCCAACAGCAGGTGTCCCCTTTAGAGCCCACCACAGCAGGTGTCCCCTTTAGAGCCCCCCACAGCAGGTGTCCCCCACAGCAGGTGTCCCCCATCAGAGTCCTCCCACAGCAGGTGTCCCCATCAGAGTCCCCCCACAGCAGGTGTCCCCATCAGAGTCCCCCCACAGCAGGTGTCCCCATCAAAGTCCCCCCACAGCAGGTGTCCCCCATCAGAGTCCCCCACAGCAGGTGTCCCCTATTAAAGCCCCCAACAGCAGGTGTCCTCATCAGAGCCCCCCACAGCAGGTGTCCCCTATTAAAGCCCCCCACAGCAGGTGTCCCCATCAGAGCCCCCCCACAGCAGGTGTCCCCATCAGAGTCCCCCCACAGCAGGTGTCCCCATCAGAGCCCCCCACAGCAGGTGTCCCCATCAGAGCCCTCCACAGCAGGTGTCCCCCATCAGAGTCCCCCCACAGCAGGTGTCCCCCATCAGAGCCCCCCACAGCAGGTGTCCCCCCGATTCTCCACACAGCGGTACTTACCTTCAGTCTCCTGTGGTGTCCTCCTCCTCACACTGGCACCAGCATTCTTCCTGCTTCCTCTCTCGGGCGCAATGAGAGAGAGAACCAGGAAGTGACATCTGACTCAAGGCAGATGTCAATCAAATCTGAAGTGCCAAGTAGTTTCCGCCCGGCGCCTGTAGTATGTATTACTATGGCCGAGCGGAAGCTACTCGGCACATCAGAAAACTCCACAAGGCAGGCTAAACGCCCGCAAATGCAGCGCCACGTCTGCAATCTCGTGATTGCATAGACGTGGCGCTTCCTATAAGTGCACTGTGTCCGGCGTCGCACTGTATCCGGCGTCCGAACACAGTGCACTTAAGGACCTTTTTTTTCCTTTTTTTTTTTTTTAAAGGGCTAGTATTAAAAAAATTATTATTTTTTTTTTATTTTTTTTTTTTTTGCTGCCTGGAGGGGGGGGGGCGGCGCCCAGGCGCCCCCTATGGACGGGCCGCCACTGACTAGAACAATATAAAAATGGATACAAACTAACATATGCATAGTCTCATCATACAAAAGTGCTAATACCAGGTAAAAATATAATGACTACTGGTGTTGTGTGGACGTATGTGGCAGAGAGAGGTAATCCATACATTGATACACCTAGGGATATAGAAAGAGCGGTGGGTGTGTATAGCAAATGCTTCTCTATTTGGCAGTGGTGGGATTCCCTACGTTATGTGGTCTCCACCACGCGCCTACATGCCAGCACTGTATGGGGATGCTGGCGGCGTGTGTAGAGGGGATATAAAAAACTCATCAAAGTGGACAGATTAAAATTTACCATTTAAAAATTACTCAGGAAACAATTTAAGTCAAATTCTATGTTGAGGCCTCTTGGCGAGAAGGTGTCCATGGTGAAAATCCACCTGGACTCCATTTGGCTCAAAGTCCTAACCTTGTGTCCCCCCCGCCAGTGAATCACATAGGGTTCAATGCCCCAAAATTTTAGCTGGGAAGGATCTTTGTTGTGATGAATTAGGAAGTGTTTTGATACGCTGTGCTTATCGTAACCATTGATAATATTTTTTACATGCTCCTTGATGCGGACTTTGAGTGGTCTTTTAGTGCGACCTATGTATTGCAGACCGCAACTACATTGTAAAGCATATACGGCCCCTTCTGTGTTGCAACAGACAAAGTTGCGAACCTCATAGGTGTCCCCCGTCGATGTGGATGAAAAGTGGAACACTTTCTCGTTGGGGCGTCTGGTTCTTAGGCATGCGTAGCATCTTTTGCATGGGAAAAATCCTTTCCCAGAAAAAAACGTGAAAGGTTTCCTTGGAGGCTCTATTTATCACGAATTGATGGTGCCCTTTTATAGATAAATCTGGGGTTTTTTGGCAGTCTTTCTTTCAGCTGTGGGTCTGTCATTAGAATATGCCAGTGGCGTCTGACTATTCTTTCTATTTTCTTGTATTGTGCGTTGTAGTTGAGGATAAGCGCTGGTCCCTCCATCGAACGTTTCTTTAGGGTTTTGTCTTTGATCAATGTATTACGATCCATTACTGCGACTTCTGCGGTTTTCTTCTTTAGATGTCTTTGGTCATATCCTTTTGCAGTGAACCTTGCTTCAATCTTCTCTGCCTGTTCATAGAAGACTTGGAGTTTCGTGCAATTTCTTCTAAGCCGCATCAACTGGCCTTTTGGGATATTGTAAAGCCAATTCCTATGGTGACAGCTTTCTAATGGGAGGTAGCTGTTCCGGTCAACATTTTTAAAGTGCGTTTGTGTATAGAATCTTGAATCTTCCTGTAAGATATCCAGATCCAGGAACGTGACCTTTTCCTCGCTTATATCCCATGTTAATCGAATGTTTACATCGTTTGAATTAAGTTTATCTAAAAAGTTGTATAACTGGTTTGCATCACCTTCCCATACTATAAAAATATCGTCTATGTATCGTTTATAAATTAAAAGTTCTTCTGGTCGATTATTAAAAACAGCTTCTTCTTCCCACTTCGCCATAAAAAGCCCAGCTATGCTGGGAGCACATTTTGCTCCCATAGCTATTCCCATTTGCTGGTGGTAATACGTATTGTTGTACCAGAAGTAATTGTTTTTTAAGCTAAAATCCAGACATTTCACCCGGAACCTTCTTTGTAAACATGGTAACTCGGAATATGTCCTCAAGCCCCATTTGGCGGCCTCACATGCCAAATGATGGGGTATAACCGTATATAGGGATGCGACGTCTGCCGTGGCCATGATGCATTTCTTCTGGTTCTGGGGGATCTCATCTAAAATCTGCAGGATATGTTTAGTATCTCATAAATATGCCTTTGTGTTCTGAACTACTGGTTGCAGAAAGAAGTCGATATATTCCCCTATCCTGGATGTCAATGAATCAATCCCATTTACTATGGGCCTTGGGGGTGGATTGATCCCGTCCTCATGGACTTTAGGTAATGAGTATATGATAGGGGTGCGACATGAATCGGGTACGAGGAACCTTGCTTTTTTCTTACTCAAGATGTTTTTTTAGCTCCAAGGTGTACTATTTGTTCGAGCGCTTTCCTACATCTAAACATCGGATTGCTTAATAGTTTCGTGTAGGTGTTTACGTCATTTAACATATCCATCATTGATTTATGGTATTGCTCTTTGGATAGAATGACGATGCCTCCCCCTTTGTCCGCTGGCCGGATCACAATATCTTTCCTCTTCATCAGTTTCCGTATCCCATTCTTGATGTGCTTGGGGTCTTCTCTCTTCTTGACTTTCAAGTCTTTGATCTCATCCAACACAACTTTTTTAAAAACCTCAATGTATTTGTTATCTTTGATTTGTGGGTTGAAGACTGAACTGTTCCTTAATGTACTGTGTACTATATTCCCATTCTCCGTTCCTGTATATCTCATAGGGTTTCCTGCAGTGTATTTCTGGATATTAATTTTTCTTACAAATTTCTGTATTCCGATATACGTTTCGAATTTGTCCAGATTCTTAGTCGGTGCGTATTTCAAACCTTTGTCTAGAACCCCGATCTCTTCTGGGGTGAGCGCCTGGCCACTCAAGTTAAAAATGCCTTCTCCCTTCACTGTCTTTTTTGCTTGCTCTCTCTTTCCGGCTCTTCGTCCCCTCTTCTTTCCAGACTTCTTCTGGGGTATCTTCTCTCGTCTGGATTTCTCGGTGGATGGTTTGGCCTGTCCCTGTCTAAAAAAGGCTTATTCGGGTCAGACTGTCCATAGTGTGCCGGGTATTGCCTGTCTTGTCTTTCATCGTCTTCTCTATTCATTAGAGGAGCGTAGTGATTATACATAGGTATCGGGCTTCGCTCATAGTATCGCTGATAGTCTTGCTGAGGGCCCGTCCTGTGGTGATGATCATAGGTCCGAGGGGGGCTTCTGTCCCTTGGTCTCGGGTGATCATAGGGTGGGACCCTATTGTCTCTTTGATCATGAGTCATTCTCCTTTGATCTCTATAATCATAGTATGGTCCATGTTGGTCCCTCTGCTCATATGGAGGTCTCTGCAGATTGTTCCTATATGGGGGTTTCCTGCTGTTCTTCTTGTTGTACGGTCTCCTTCCTCCATATTGTGGGGTCCGGTTATAATATTGGGGTCTTCTATCACCCCGATACGGGGTATGTTGGTGGTATTCCATATTTCTCTCTCCATATTCCAAATTTCTTGGTATCAAGCCTTCACCATTATCCCTTTGGGTCTGATAATCAGGGTATGGAGTATTAGGCCCGGGTGTGGCGTTTGCTTGTTGTGAATATACCCTCACTGTCCTTTCTGGTGTGGAGTATGTTGAGTGCGTCTCGCTTTTCCCTATCAGGCTCTGCCATTTGAACACCTGGTTGTTCCGAAAGTCATTCGTGTCTCTAATATGTTTTTTGCTCTTCCTTTGTTGGACTTCTTTATCTTTTTTCACAAGATCTTTATTTAACTGTGACGTTAGGTTCTTAAACTCGGTCGTGTCTTTATATGGTTATAGTTCTTCTTTTATTTCTAGAATGTTTTGGTCTATCTTTTTATTTTTCTTGTGCTTTCTTTCTAGAAGGAAGGATAACAGCTCTAGCCCTTTATCATTGAAGAATTTAGACCATTCCTCGTTCGATTCTGCATCCGTCAAGCCATCGTTCGGGGGGACATCCCATCTTAGTCTCCTCGGGACTATTTTTTCTTTCAGATAGGTCTCAAACGTACAGATGTCCCACCACAGGCTTATTTTCTTTTCCATGTTATGTCCTAATTTTCTCATTAGGCTTTCTAGGTCTAGATTTCTGCTAGTATTAACATTAGTGGTGCTAAAGACTTCCTCTAGGTTGACCTTCCTTTTCTCCATATAAGAAAATACCTCCATGATGGCAGCGGGAATGAATGGAGAGTAGATATAAAATAATTATGGGGTATTCCTGCGCTATCGTGAACGGGGTTAGGGAGAAAGGAGGAGGGAAACCCAATCTCAATAAAACAAGGAAAAGCAGCCTACACCGAATGGGGTACAGCCTGTCCCCGGTTAAAAAGAAATGGAATAGAATGTGGTGCTGCGCTAATCCCAATGAGATAGGCGTATATTGGCTCTGTACTAGTGAGTATCTTATAGTACACCCAAATTTAATCTTTGCAACTGTAACAGAGCAGTGGAAAAATAACCTAATGTGACAGTTGTATAGTTATGTGCTGATGGTGTGTATGATCAAATAATCGTAATATAGATACACGATAAGTGCTAATAAATATAGCGTGCAAAGTGATCAGTGCTTGAACATCATGGTAGCAAACATAAATATATAAGTGAATAAATATAGCATAAATAAATATAGCAGCTGGCTCAAACTATCGCCAGTCGCCAACTGGCTTAATTAAATATAAATCAACACATTCACAAGTGCATATATAAACAAAGTGTTAAAAGTGCATACAGTGAAGGTTAAATGTGGCTAAGTGCTTGAAAGTTCATTAATATGCATGCAAATCTTGCGTGCAAAGTATTATCAGGTGCAGTGCTTCGTACGGCAAAAAACAATTAATCAAAGTCCATAAAACGTGTAATCACTTCCTTGCTGAACATGGGTGACAATGGTGGTTAATTTTCATGCAACAACGTGCACATTGGTGGGCAGTGGCCCCTTACCTGAGGGTAATGGGGTAATCACGTTTAGCCATTTAGAGGCATGGCAGCCTTTGTAGAGACCATGGGTATAATCTGCTGTGAAGGATGGTAGAAATATGGTCCTATCCTGATCACTTCTCTTGTAGGGGCGTCTGGTCCTTTCAAGTAGTGTCCCGGGGTCACCCAGATAGATTAACAAAGGAAGCCCACAATAGTGTAGTATTGTATGGAAGCGTACCACTATTATTACAATATAAAATTCTGTACTCACATACAACGTATAAAACCGGGTGGAGATCCGACGAGCGGCGAGCTCGTAATGCAATAACTGTCAGAGAGTGCCTGTCCCGTCCCTACGCGTGACGTCACGGTCACGTGACTTCTTCAGGGGATACAGGGAGGCACTATCGATGTCTTTAAATAGCTCCCCATAGACTATAATGGGCGGCCATTTTCCCGGAGCCGCCAGGAAGTATTCCGGCGGCCATTTTGCCTGGGACTGGTGGGCGCAGCTGGGATGTCAGTCGGCCAGTCACAGTGACAGGGGCGGGCGCCTCACAGTAGCAGCCACGCCTCATCTGGCCAGCTCACATACACATCCCTTGTAACTGTCAGCAGAGGGGGAAATAGGCATAAAATACCGGCCAACCAAGTGACCGATCATCTGTGTATGGCGGTGGATATCTCATCAGCCTACACAGAACGATAATCGGGCAGGGGACATGGAGCTTCAGACATGTTTTACAATTAGGACATATTAAAACAGGTTAAGGTAGAAGATACAGATATGTAAATACATTAAATGGCTGTATTGTATGTCCATAAAAAATATGTCCATAAAAAATATATATAAAAAATATATATATAGAAAAACGTATATTTTATTAAAAATTTTTAAAAAATTAAAAAGATAAAAACGGAATGGGGAATTAAAATGATTGTATATATAAAATATATACAAAACCGCATGGTCTGGGACAGGCATCTAGACACACTAGAACAATATAAAAATGGATACAAACTAACATATGCATAGTCTCATCATACAAAAGTGCTAATACCAGGTAAAAATATAATGACTACTGGTGTTGTGTGGATGTATGTGGCAGAGAGAGGTAATCCATACATTGATACACCTAGGGATATAGAAAGAGCGGTGGGTGTGTATAGCAAATGCTTCTCTATTTGGCAGTGGTGGGATTCCCTACGTTATGTGGTCTCCACCACGCGCCTACATGCCAGCACTGTATGGGGATGCTGGCGGCGTGTGTAGAAGGGATATAAAAAACTCATCAAAGTGGACAGATTAAAATTTACCATTTAAAAATTACTCAGGAAACAATTTAAGTCAAATTCTATGTTGAGGCCTCTTGGCGAGAAGGTGTCCATGGTGAAAATCCACCTGGACTCCATTTGGCTCAAAGTCCTAACCTTGTGTCCCCCCCGCCAGTGCCTCACATAAGGTTCAATGCCCCAAAATTTTAGCTGGGAAGGATCTTTGTTGTGATGAATTAGGAAGTGTTTTGATACGCTGTGCTTATCGTAACCATTGATAATATTTTTTACATGCTCCTTGATGCAGACTTTGAGCGGTCTTTTAGTGCGACCTATGTATTGCAGACCGCAACTACATTGTAAAGCATATACGGCCCCTTCTGTGTTGCAACAGACAAAGTTGCGAACTTCATAGGTGTCCCCCGTCGATGTGGATCAAAAGTGGAACACTTTCTCGTTGGGGCGTCTGGTTCTTAGGCATGCGTAGCATCTTTTGCATGGGAAAAATCCTTTCCCAGAAAAAAACGTGAAAGGTTTCCTTGGAGGCTCTATTACACTTTTCACCAGTTTATCATGAATTGATGGTGCCCTTTTATAGATAAATCTGGGGTTTTTTGGCAGTCTTTCTTTCAATACTTCCTGGCGGCTCCGGGAAAATGGCCGCCCATTATAGTCTATGGGGAGCTATTTAAAGACATCGATAGTGCCTCCCTGTATCCCCTGAAGAAGTCACGTGACCGTGACGTCACGCGTAGGGACGGGACAGGCACTCTCTGACAGTTATTGCATTACGAGCTCGCCGCTCGTCGGATCTCCACCCGGTTTTATACGCTGTATGTGAGTACAGAATTTTATATTGTAATAAAAGTGGTACGCTTCCATACAATACTACACTATTGTGGGCTTCCTTTCTTAATCTATCTGGGTGACCCCGGGACACTACTTGAAAGGACCAGATGCCCCTACAAGAGAAGTGATCAGGATAGGACCATATTTCTACCATCCTTCACAGCAGATTATACCCATGGTCTCTACAAAGGCTGCCATGCCTCTAAATGGCTAAACGTGATTACCCCATTACCCTCAGGTAAGGGGCCACTGCCCACCAATGTGCACGTTGTTGCATGAAGATTAACCACCATTGTCACCCATGTTCAGAAGTGATTACACGTTTTATGGACTTTGATTAATTGTTTTTTGCCGTACGAAGCACTGCACCTGATAATACTTTGCATGCAAGATTTGCATGCATATTAATGAACTTTCAAGCACTTAGCCACATTTAACCTTCACTGTATGCACTTTTAACACTTTGGTTATATATGCACTTGTGAATGTGTTGATTTATATTTAATTAAGCCAGTTGGCGACTGGCGATAGTTTGAGCCAGCTGCTATATTTATTTATGCTATATTTATTCACTTATATATTTATGTTTGCTACCATGATGTTCAAGCACTGATCACTTATCACTGCTATACTTATTAGCACTTATCGTGTATCTATATTACGATTATTTGATCATACACACCATCAGCACATAACTATACAACTGTCACATTAGGTTATTTTTCCACTGCTCTGTAATAGGGCGTACACACGGTCGGACTTTGTTCGGACATTCCGACAACAAAATCCTAGGATTTTTTCCGACGGATGTTGGCTCAAACTTGTCTTGCATACACACGGTCACACAAAGTTGTCGGAAAATCCGATCCTTCTGAACGCGGTGACGTAAAACACGTACGTTGGGACTATAAACGGGGCAGTGGCCAATAGCTTTCATCTCTTTATTTATTCTGAGCATGCGTGGCACTTTGTCCGTCGGATTTGTGTACACACGATCGGAATTTCCGACAACGGATTTTGTTGTCGGAAAATTTTATCTCCTGCTCTCCAACTTTGTGTGTCGGAAAATCCGATGGAAAATGTCCAATGGAGCCCACACATGGTCGGAATTTCCGACAACACGCTCCGATCGGACATTTTCCATCGGAAAATCCGACCGTGTGTACGGGGCATTACAGTTGCAAGGATTAAATTTGGGTGTACTATAAGATACTTACTAGTACAGAGCCAATATACGCCTATCTCATTGGGATTAGCGCAGCACCACATTCTATTCCATTTATTTATTGCTTGCCTTTCTTTTTGGCTGTCTCCTAGGTTCTTCTAGTGTACTTGTAGTGCCATGTGTATTTTCCTTTAGTAAATAAGCCCCATTGTCACTGTAAACATTCTGGTGTCCCACACTAGTGCTCCTGAGTCCAGATGTGTAAACAGCTGCTGAGTGTCCTCTCCTTACATTCCACTGAATGAAGTTTGCTATTCATTCTAGTTTCAAAGACATCTAGACAACAATGTCCTAAACTTCTTTTAATAAGACAAATTACCAAGACCAAAATGTTGTTTAAACCCTGTATCAACTAAATACATTGTATATACTTGCTAACAATGTTTCCTACAAACAATGTTTCAAACGAACGAATAACGATGTACAGTAAAGAAAAGCACATGGAGCAGCATGCAAGTTAATAATCAGAATAGGAATACACGACAAATACTTACTTTTTTTAAGAACTTTCTTGATTCAGCTCCCTCAATTTAAGGTTGGACCATCGTTTCCTCAGCTGGTCTTTAGAGGGTCGTACCCCAAAATTATGATGCAGGGTCTTCACCACTTTGGACATTATTTTTGCCTTTCTTATAGTAGGCTGGGCGTACGGTCCATGCTTCCCATCTTAATCTTTTCTCAGCAAAATTGCTACCATCTCCACCATCTCTTCAAAGGCCATATTGGAGGCCTCAAATCTCCTCTTCCTGGATCGGGACATTTCAGGCTCCGGGCTTTCCTCTTTACTGGAGTAATTATTACACACCTGCTGTGTCTCCACCATTGTTGCTTCTACTGCTCACCATAGAGATAAGGGGCGGAGAATATTCATGAAAAAAATGTCAGGGGCGGGCGACGCAGGCGGAGTTTCACGCATGCGCAGTTTATATAAAGCTAACCCGCATGTGCCGTACGTACGTTCTGTGCGGGCGATGCAGGCGGAGCTTCACGCCTGCACAGTGTATATAAGGCTAACCCAAATGTGCCGTTCGTACGTTCTGTGCGCGGAGAAGTTACGAGCGTCCGAAACAAAGGTAAATTTTCTTTACTTTGTAGCAGCCTATACTGTTTAAAGAATGATACTTATTATGTTTGGGATAAGATTATGTGAGTTTAGGCTGACATTAGTGTTTTTGTCTTGTGTATTGTCTTACAGCAAAAATAAATAATAAGTTTAAGGACCCTGAATTTCTGATACCATTTATTGAGAAGTACAGGGAGATGAGGAATCTGTGGGAGGTCAAACACCCTCATAATTACATTAAACCAGTGAGGAAGTCAACGCTGGAGAGAATTCTGGCATTTGTGCAGACTTTCATCCCAGAAGCAACCATGGAGATTTGGAAAAGAAAATTGGGATCTTGCGAAATATGTATAGGAGGGAGCATAACAAGATCCAGACTTCCCTGAAATCAGGTGCATCAGCAGATGATGTGTATGTACCCAGGCTGTGGTAGTTCAATAAACTAATTTTCTTGATGACCAGACTGAAGCCAGGGAATCACTTTCGACCCTTCCCTCCACCCTTCCCTCCATCTTTCCCTCCACCCCAGCAGAGGCTGATGAGGACCAACCTGGGACTTCCATCCTGGAAGAACTGGATGCAACCATCTGGAGCCAGGTATATTATTTCTAAACATATTTAGTGTCCTAATATTAATGATGTTAACTAGATTTTCTAATTGATTACCTATTAAGGATTTTATCCAAAAAATGATGTCTACATATCAATTGACAGTAGTGGCCAAAAATGTTTGTCACCAGATTAAAAAAATGCTGGGGTCAGAATGATACTCTTTTATATGTATTAACATTGAATTTGCAAGTCATGAGCTGAAAATTGTGTGTGATTGATGAACCAAAAACTTTGTCCCTTTTTTATACACAGGATGAGCTCACCCAGGAGGAAAGTGTGGAAAGTGGCAGGCAGGAGGAGGCCGGGCCCAGTGACAGCCAGGAGGAGGCAGGAGTTAGTGTCAGCCAGGAGGTGGCCAGGCCCAGTAGGAGCCTCACACAATCGCAGGTGCCTCCCCTCCTCCTTCATACAAAAAGACCCAGAAAGGGGATGGTGACAGAGGAGGCATCACTGCGCCTCATGAGAGAAGCTACAAATTTCCTCAAGAGCCCCTCCGAAGCTGAAGAGGCCTATGGATCCTATATAGCCAGCAGGTTGCTCAAAATGGAGAAGGGCCAACGCCTCCTGTGTGAAAAACTTTTTTTCTGATGTCCTTCACAAGGGGCTGAAGGGCGAGTTAACTGTCAACACCCAAATAAATGAGCAAGCCCCTCCTCCTCCTCCTGCCACAAGTCAACCACCAGAGCCACAGCCTCCAAGGAAGGCTGCAGGGCAGCATGGAGGGAAGGCTGCAGGAAAGGGTGCAGAGCAGTGCGAAGGGAAGGCTGCGACGAAGAGAAGAAAGTGATGACCTGGCTTCAGTCTAGTCTGACAGAAGACGCAGGCTGATGTAGTACCACAGCCTGGGGACATATATGTCATCTGCTGCTGCTCTTGATCTCTGGGATTCCTGGACCAGATTGTGCTTCCTATTATATGGACTCCTCAAGATCCCAATTTTCTTTTCCACAGACTTGATGTGTGCCCTGGGGCCAAAAGGCTTCAGAAATTCCAAAAGTTTCTCCAGTGTTGACTTCATCTTTATTTTGTTAACCAGAATAAATGGATATTTTATTTTCAGAAAATACTTGCCTATGTGTTTTTATTAAAATACATTTTTAAAAGACAATGTCAAATTAACAAGGGACAACAACCTCCTTGAGGTTCCAAAAAAATAAAAATATCTAATGTTCTTGTGGTAACTTTACACCAAAATAAATAAATAAATAAATAAATAAATAAATAAATAAATAAATAAGAAGCTTGTGGTAACTTTACACCAAAAAAAAAAAAAAGGTTCTTGTGGTAACTTCACACCAAAAATATATATATATGGAGATCACTATAAAATAATTTTGTAACAATCCTAAAAAAAGATCTTGATGAAATAAAAAATAATAAAAGATGACTCCAAAAAACAAATGTGTAAACCTTAGTATGGAGATCGGGCTTTTAAAAAATACAATATCATTCATGGGATCAATGAGAAATAATCCAGAAATCAGTTTGTGAGAACTCTGTGTGAATATGAGCAGCAAAACAACTTCGTTCTTCTAGCATTATAAAGAAGACAATTAATGCGCTGCATTCAACGATCACAGAATTTGCAGCGTGAGGAATGTGCTAGCTACAACACTATTTTTACCAGACCGAGCGCTTCCGTCTCCTACTTGCTTCTGAGCGTTTTTTTGTCCGTCAGACTAGCATACAGATGAGCGGATTTCTCGATAGGAACTGGGTCCGGCGGCGTTCCGGCAGAAAAATTTGAAGCATGTTCCAAATCTAAAGTCAGACTTTCGACAGAGAAAGTCCGCTGAAGGTCCGATAAAGCCCACACACAGTCGGATTGTCCACCGGATTCGGTCAGTCGGACCAGTCCGGTCAAAAAGTCCACTCGTGTGTACGCGGCATAAGTAGGACAAATAGAGAGGATGAAGCAAAAAGTGGAATAAGCGTTAGAGTATATTGTATCAAAATACGTCAACATAGTATTTACTATCCATCCAAGGTTTCCACAATTTGTTGAATGGTGCACACTTGGAGATCGTATGTGAGTACATTTTTTTGCATTCAAATTGTGTATTAGTTAGATCTACAACTTCTGAGGGGTTGGGTGCCATATTGTTAGTCCATTGCCTAGCTATAACTGTTTTTACTGCCACTAAAATATGTAATACAACAGTCCTTAGACTGTGATGGAAGCTATTTATGACCAAGTGTAGGATTGCAAGAGCAGGGTTAGGGTTAGTTGATACACCTATGGTCTCTGAAAGGATGGAGAAGGTGTTCCTCCAAAAGCTGGTAAGGTTTTTGCATGACCAAAAAGTGTGAATGAGATTGCCCACCTGTCCACAGCCTCTCCAACATAGAGGAGAGTGGGCCTTGGAGAATTTCAACATTTGCAATGGTGTTAAGTACCATCAGGTGAGTAGCTTTTGTGATTATTCCCCGTGGGCCACACAGTGTGTCAATGAGTAGCTGTAGGGAATGGCTCCATTGGGTCTCAGGGAAAGATATGTGGAGATCCTCTTCCCACTTAAGCATAGGGGGTGTTTTAGAGAAGATCAGTTTGTGCTGTAAAGAATTGTAAAAGAGGAAAATGCCTTTTTGGGTGGGGGACAGAGAGGAAAGAAATTGCCAGAGTTTACCAGATATTTGCAGGCAGGGAGGGGGATTTTTGGCTAGGAAGCTAGATACTCTCATGTATGAGTAATAAGCAGATCTGGAGAGGTCATACTCCGCTCATAGGGATTCAAAGGTTTTAAAAGCCTTCTCTGAAAGCCTGCGAGAGGGAAAAGAGCAGAAGCAGGCATTCAGAGACTGCGGGAGGAAGATGGAGAGAATGATTCTACTGTATGCAGCCACCCCCACCGCTCCTCCTATCCAGGTTACAGGGGGCGCACTCACGTTCTCTCTGATCTGGCTCCATGGTGTCTGCAGCAGGTGTCTGCTCTAGCTCCTCCCCCTTCGTAGTCACGCCCCCTGGTACAGATGGCTGAACTACACTGGCGGCCGTGGAGAGATCAAAGTTGTCTCCTCTAGCTCCTCGCCCCTTCATGTTTCCGTCCCCCTGTTGTAGATGGCTGAGCTGGCTCAAAGAGCAGCCCAGCTGCCTTGAGCCCTGCAAGGACATGCGGCTCAGTGGCCCCGGCCCACCGTGCAAGTGCCCAGTTTGCCCTATGGCCAATCCGGGCAGTGAGTGACAGCAAGCCTTGATCGAATGCTGGTTACCATCATAACCATTCAACTGAACCAGCTTCTGTTGAACAGAGAGAGTACATACATATTGAAGGTTGGCCATTTCCTACTTAACCTGGCTAAATTTTGGTACGTGTTGTGACAGAGCTAGATCCTGTCACTGTGAAAATGGAGGAGAATCTGACACAGGATTTGCATTAAGGGTTAATGCGAGATTCTGGACTGTCGTTTCTGAGTGGAGAAAGCTGTGTTTTTGGTTCTCTCTGGATTCTGTAGCTTTGAATCGGAAACCTTCAATCCTGTGTCCATATCTTACCAGGTGCCTGAAATTTGTCACAGTACACAGGTGTTCATGGTCGTTATATTTTCAAACCCGAGGATAGTTTAGAGCTCCCAGTTTGGAGACATCAAAGCTGAGGATAGTTCAGAGCTCCCAATTTGGAGACAGCTCCCAGTTTGGGAGACAAACGATCTCACCCAGGGGTCAGAGGAGCCCCAGCCAGGAGCCAAGGGACAGGAGGTCACACCCAGGGGTCAGAGGTGCCCCAGGCAGGAGTCAAAAGAAAGAAGGTCTCACCCAGGGGTCAGAGGTGCCCCAGCCAGCAGCCAGGAGGTCTTGTTCCAGGAGTCAGGAGAACCCCTATCCAGGGGCCAGGATTGGGTCATGCAGCAGGGCACTGCGACTAAAGACAAAAGGCCTGTACACACGATCGGATTTTCCGACGGGAAATGTTAGATGTCAGGCTGTTGGCAGAAAATCCGACCATGTGTATGCTCCATCAGACAATTGTTGCCAGACTTTCTGCCAACAAATGTTGGCTAGTATGTCTTCAAATTTTCCGCCAACAAATGTGTGTTGTCGGATTTTCCGATCGTGTGTACACAAGTCCGTCGGACAAAAATCCAAACTACAAACACGCATGCTCGGAAACAAGGACAATTCTCTTCTCTTTAATGGGATAATAATTAAGCTTCTTTGACAATACCATTATCCAAGGGAACCAGTGGAACTGTACAACACAGTTAGAGGGACTGGTAGGAAGAGCTGCGGTGCTGCCAACAAGGATGCCAGATGGCCTGGTATTTTCATTTGACTGTTGATATTGATGTGGAAGAACCCCTGCATGGGCAATTTATATCTATGTGAACTTATACTTTTATGTAATAAAAGTGGGATACCATGCCCTAAAATATAGTTTGGACTAGCTCGACTCATTGGAAAAGCACCTACTACATGAGTCTTATGTCCGTCGGACAATTCGACCGTGTGTGGGCTTCATTGGACCTGCAGCGGACTTTTTCGGCCGAAAATCTGACGGACTTTAGATTTGGAACATGTTGGAACATGTGGAACTCCGCCGGACCCAGTTCCTATAGAAAAGTCAGCTCGTCTGTATGCTAGTCCGACGGACAAAAACCGAAGCTAGGGCAGCTATTGGCTACTGGCTATTAACTTACTTATTTTAGTCCGGTCATACGTCATCATGTACGAATCCGTCGGACTTTGGTGTGATCGTGTGTAGGCAGGTTTGTTCATTAGGAAAGTCCGTTGGAAGTCCGCCGAAAGTCCGTCGGATAGTCCGTCGGACCAGTCCGCTCGAAAAGTCTGCTCGTGTGTACGCGGCATTAGGTGTACTATATATCATATTGTTATGGCTGCAATGGGGTGAATTGAAAAAAACAGAGTATCCTACAATGTATCTATACCTCTTTGATGCACAAACGTATTCACATATGTTGCGTGCATGTTCATATACCAGAGTAATTTAAAGAAAAATAAAATTGCATAACATTCAAAAGGAAAGATATTTGCTGAAATGCATGTGGAGGGTGCACAACAGGGTCCTTACCTCTTTACTTTGAATGTCAAACTATCCAAAGACATATTCACATATTTTGGTGTAACATATATTGTTTATTATCTACAGTTTGCCACAGTAAGCATTTGCTTCTAGTATGTTTTACATGTACTAGTGGAAAGAAAATAGTTACTCATGCAGGGGACGGAACATAAGAAATCCTATCATCTAACTCTACGTGTATCCATTCTATCACCCTAACACAATCTTCCATTTTACTACTATATATTTATTCAAGCCTACAGTACACTCTATCTATGGTGAATACATTTGTCACTGTGATGTAGATGTTTAGAAATAAGCAATCAATACTAATGCTTTGCAATGGCCTCAAGGACAGGTTATTCAAAGGTCAAAAAGGAATATGTTTATATGTATACAATATATCTCAGACTATCAATGTAACTATAGAGATAAAAACACAAGTAAAGGCGCAAAAGCTTAGAACCATCAATATCCCAGATACAATTTAAAGTCTGTTGTGGGACACACAGTCTATATTAGTCCATATACAGTATCTCACAGAAGTGAGTACACCCCTCACATTTTTGTAAATATTTTATTACATCTTTTCATATGACAACACTGAAGAAATTACACTTTGCTACAATGTAAAGTAGTGAGTGTACAGCTTTTAGAACAGTGTAAATTGGCTGTCCTCTCAAAATAACTCAACACACAGCCATTAATGTCTAAACTGCTGGCAACAAAAGTGAGTACACCCCTAAGTGAAAATGTCCAGATTGGGTCCAAAGTGTTAATATTTTGTGTGGCCACTATTATTTTCCAGCACTGCCTTAACCCTCTTGGGCATGGAGTTCACCAGAGCTTTACAGGTTGCCACTGGAGTCCTCTTCCACTCCTCCATGACAACATCACGGAGCTGTTGAATGTTAGAGACCTTGCACTCCTCCACCTTCCTTTTGAGGATGCCCCACAGATGCTCAATAAGGTTTATGTCTGAAGACATGCTTGGCCAGTCTATCACCTTTACTCTCAGCTTCTTTAGCAAGGCAGTGGTGTGTTTGGGGTCGTTATCATGTTGGAATCTTGCCCTGCAGCCCAGTCTCCAAAGGGAGGGGATCATGCTCTGCTTCAGTATGTCACAGTACATGTTGGCATTCATGGTTTCCTCAATGAACTGTAGCTCCCCAGTACCAGCAGCACTCATGCAGCCCCAGACCATGACACTCCCACCACCATGCTTGACTGTAGGCAAGACACACTTGGCTTTGTACTCCTCACCTGGTTGCTGCCACACATGCTTGACACCATCTGAACCAAATAAGTTTATCTTGGTCTCATCAGATCACAGGACATGGTTCCTTAGTCTGTTTGTTTTCAGCAAACTGTTTGCGGGCTTTCTTGTGCATCATCTTTAGAAGAGTCTTACTTCTGGGATGACAGCCATGCAGACCAATTTGATGCAGTGTGCGGCGTATGGTCTGAGTACCGACAGGCTGACCCCCCACCCCTTCAATCTCTGCAGCAATGCTGGCAGCACTCATATGTCTATTTCCCAAAGACAAACTCTGGATATAACGCTGAGCATGTGCACTCAACTTCTTTGGTCGACCATGGCGAGGCCTGTTCTGAGTGGAACCTGTCCTGTTAAGCCGCTGTATGGTCTTGGCCATCGTGCTGAAGCTCAGTTTCAGGGTCTTGGCAGTTTTCTTATAGCCTAGGCCATCTTTATGTAGAGCAACAATTTTTTTTTTAGATCCTCAGAGAGTTCTTTGCCATGAGGTGCCATTTTGAACTTTCAGTGACCAGTATGAGAGAGTGAGAGCCATAACACCAAATTTAACACACCTGCTCCCAATTGACACCTGAGACCTTGTAACACTAACGAGTTACATGACACCAGGGAGGGAAAATGGCTAATAGGCCCAATTTTGACATTTTCATTTGGGAGTATACTCACTTTTGTTGCCAGAGATTTAGATATTAATGGCCGTGTGTTGAGTTATTTTGAGGGGACGGCAAATTTACACTGTTATTCAAGCTGTACACTCACTACTTTACATTGTAGCAAAATTTCTTCAGTGTTGTCACATGAAAAGATATAATAAAATATTTACAAAAATGTGTGGGGTGTACTCACTTTTGTGAGATACTGTAACTATTCAGTAATAGGTGGGGAATATAAAGTCCAGAGCACTCAGGGCTGCCATCACATAGGAACAGAAACCAGGTTCCAAAACGCACTGCAAAAGACAAGGAAAGAGGCGCCTCTAAGTGTAGACGTTTCTTTAAAAGCTTTAATACATCAGATTGTCAACTCACATTTAAGTGGTAAGTAAAAGCACATGGGTCCCAGCAAGGGTAAGTCCAGATAATGACGATCCTGCTTCCTCGGTCCTTCACAAACGAGTGCTGTCTGCTAGGGATGGGCCCGATGTTTGAGTCAATTTTGAACCATTTTAAATTATTAGTATACTTATATTATTTAATTTATTGATATAGCACACGCTTAATATTAGCTTTATTATATAGCATATTTGTTTGTTGCGCCCTTTATTTTCTCCTTTTCATGACTATTAGTTGTCACTAATTTTAGGTGCAGCATCAGGAATTTTGTATTTGGCGCTGATATCTCACTTCTTTACTTCACATCTTTCCTATCGCGCCTCACTGCAGCTGGCTTTTCTACATCAGCAGTGGTTTCCAGTGCAGACAGCGCTCGCTTGTGAAGGACCGAGGAAGCAGGATCGTCACCATCTGGACTTACCCTTGCTGGGACCCATCTGCTTTGAGCCCCTTGAGGTCCCCCTGTACACTTCGATAGGTGGAACGGCTGAGACTGAGCTCCTCGTTTGTCAGCCGAACTGTAATCGGCATTGACTGTGCAGGGAGCTCATCAAAGTGAAAGCAGTGTGTGCTGTTCTCTTTGTCTCCCCCTACAGTGCAGTACCCAGCAGGAAGAGCTAAGGTAAAGGTCTGCCGTTTTTTTAATAAGAATATCTATCTACTGTATAATGTGTGTGTGCATGTATGTATGTGTGTGTGCATGTATGTGTATGTATGCATGTGTGTGTGTGCATATGTATGTGTGTGTGCATGTATGTATGCATATGTATGTATGTGAGTGTGCATGTATGTGTATGTGCATGTGTTTATCAGTGACGGTGCGTCCATAAGGGCACACGGGCACCGACCCTTCTCTCCAGCCACCCCCTCTATGACCAATGGATAGATTCATGCATAGCATGAATCTATCCATGGCCACCGCTGCCACCACCGCTGCCACCCGGGGGTTGTTTTTGAAGCACCTGATTAGAGCCATAGGCTCTAATAGGCTTCAAAATAGGTGAACTGCGAGTGCCATGCTTGGCGCTCACAGTCCACCCAGATGTGTTAGAAAAGCAAATTAATATTCACTTTCCTAACTCTGAACTGCCTCTCCACCAATCAGGTGTGTGGGTCTGTTACCCGTCACCTGATTGGCTGAAACGATAGGCACGGATATTGGACGCCTATCAGGAGGAAAGGACGGGAGATGAGGACGGCAGGAGACGCATGGAGGACCCCACTCGTGGCCGTCACCGCTGCACCACCGAGACAGGGTAAGTGCCGGGCAGACGGCGAGCGGGCATGGGGGGTGGGGGATTCACAGTGGCAGCATTCGATGGCATAGTTGCAGCATTTGATGGCACACTGGCAGCATTTAATGGGCACACTGGCGGCATTTAATGGGCACACTGGCGTCATTCAATGGCACAGTTGCAGCATTTGGTGACACACTGGCCGCATTTAATGGGCACAGTGGTGGCATTTGATGGGCACAGTGGTGGCATTTGATGGCACAGTGGCAGACTTCAATGGGCACAGTGGCAGCGTTTGATGGGCACAGCGGCAGAGTTTGATGGGCACAGTGGCAGCATTTGATGGGCACAGTGGCAACATTTGATGGCACAGTGGCGGCATTTTATGGGCACAGTGGTGGCGTTTGATGGCACAGTGGCGGCGTTTGATGGGCACAGTGGTGGAGTTTGATGGGCACAGTGACAGCAATTGATGGGCACAGTGGCTGTAATTGATGGGCACGGTGGCTACAATTGATAGTTTTTTTCTGAATTTTTCAGTTTGCTTGCACCCCTCCCTAAAAATTTTGAGCACCAGCCGCCACTGGTTTATATGTGCGTGCATATGTGCATATATATATATATATATATATATATATATATATATATATATATATATATATATATGTGTGTTTTTATATATGTATGTGTGTTTTTATACGTGTGTGTGTGTGTTTACATGTATGTATGCACATTTTAGGTGTATGCTTTTAATCCTGACCCCCTATACCTGTACAATCAGAAACGATTTTTAAATTTTTTTTACTTGTTCGTAGTACTAGCAAAAAAAAGCTGTTCCTCTGAAAAGCGATCCATGCTCGGATTGCTTTTCAGAGGCATTTGACAGCCGGTAAAGAGGCAATATGTTGCCTACTGACGACCTGTTTTAACCCCTTAAATGAATCATCACTATACTGCAACTGTATGCAATGCACACAGTTGCAGGGTGGTTGCAGTGCAGCCCCATTCACCTAGGGGTATACTTCAAGGGTGCCCTGACTGGAAAAGATTGAGAAACAATGGCATAGAGGAACCCATCTCTTCATTTTCCTCCTGCGGCCGCTGAATGCCTGTAGGAGGGAGAGGAGGAGAAGCAAGGTGAATGGAGAAATCGGTTACTTTATATGAAGCCACCCACTTGTGACCAGGCCCTGGTGTTCCACCATCAGGCTCAGAGGAAAGAGCCCTGTCCGGGGGTCAGGGGGGCCTTCCATGGTTTCTTGCATCGGGGGCCCTGAAGGTTCTATCTACGCCACTGCCTGTCTGCTTTTAGACAGAGGATTGTCGGTAAACTGAAACAAATTGAGAAAGAAAAGAGAAATTGGTAGTTTTGGTGACGGAATTCAGGAAGAAGAAACAGATTTGTGCCAAAGTATACAATAAGAAGAGACTGGCTCTGAGGCCTGAGTTGAAGGATTTAGAGCAAGCTGTGAGGAAGCAGAAGGAACTGCAAATATAAAAAAGAGCAACGATTCAACCGAGAGGAGCCGCTTCCTGCATGGAAGGTGACCCAACTAGTGAGAAGATGCAGGTACCGACAGAGTCAGCAGAGAGTGAGAAAGTGGGCCCAGAGGATGAGCCCAGCTGTTCAACACCTCAGGTATCTGCTGAGCCCTCAAAGGTGGAGGCCTCTGTCCCCCTCCCTCCGCAGCAATATGGAACTTCTGAGCAGGAGGTTGAGGGAGGTACTGGCATGCTGGAGTTCATCACTAAGCTGGAATCCCCTCCAGATGCGGCTTCCCTGGATGATGATGAGGAGATGGACACTGTTCCTCGCCCTGTGAAGGAGAGACCTGTGGAGAGAACAAGATCCACCATGGAGTCTGCAATAACTGGGAGGAAGTCTGATCCCACTGTCAGCCATGACATTGTAAAGGTAACAGCACACCATGCAGGTACAGTGTGTGCCGGATGGTGATGTGGACTTTATTAGTGACAATGGGCTTGCTGAGGGTTGTAGTGCTACAGGCAGTCAGCCCAGATCCATAGACAATGCACAGTCTGATTTACCTGCTGGAGACAAAACCTCAGATTTAAATGAATCTGGTGTGAGTAACTGTCAGCTTCTGGGGGAAGAGCTCCATGGACAATACAGTGACTTTGCCTGGACCAGACACAGCTGCTGTTCCTGAGAATGGTGGAGGAGATGCTGGGAGCAGTAGTGCTACAACTCTCCAGGAGTCTGCAATAGCCAAGACTGTGATTGAACCCAGGAGAGAAGCTGAGTGTTCAGAGCAGGGGGAGAGGGTGGGCCCTGCCTCTGTTGATTCAATGACTGCTATCCCAGCTGACACAGACTTTCTGCCAGCAGGTTTGAATGTTTTTAGGGACAAGACTGCAATTGGTGTGTCTGTGGAGAAAACCTATGCTGGTGTTGCTGCTACGGGATTTGGGAGGAGGGAGCAAGCAGGGAAGGAGCATGGAAATATTTTATCTTCCTCAATGTTTAAAAGGAGGAATGTTGTTCAACTCCGTTGGGAGGGTGGAGGAATTCCTCCACATAGGAGAGCAGTGGTGGATAAAATTTTGCAGATGGGGTTTAGGCCCACAGATATCTTCACCCTGATCAGTCCGGCCGGTTACTACAAGTATAATTTGTCCTTTATCCGTCTGGATTCTTTGGACATATTTTGGGAGAAATATGAGCACGTGTGTAGGGGCTTGCCGGACTGGAAAGGGCTCATCCCCAACCTTATATCACGCCAGCCACTCATTAAAATGGTGACAATTCTTGTCCAAAATTAATCCATACCACAAGGGGATTTAACTGTATGGTTGAGGAGGTATGGAGACATCTTGAGCCCCCTAAAGAAGATTTTGGATGATCGGGGAATATGTCTGTGGGTCTGTGCTGTTAAAGTTAAAAGTAATCGACAATGTTGTCCAGCATCTGCCATCCTCAGCTTTCCTGGGGAGGGACAGGCTGGCCATCTTCTACCCGGGCCAGCCAAAGGTATGCAACAAGTGTGGGGATAAGTGTGGGCATCCAAGTGTGGGGACAAGTGTGGGCATCCTCCTGTCCGGTGATGAAATGCTCTCTGTGTCGAGAGAGGGTACCCAGCGGCAGGTATCCGGCGGGTAATTGAGGTAGAGATTGGGAGATGCATGGCCTTTGACGTCTCTGTGAAGGGGCAGGACTTGCGCCTGATTAACATCTATGGTCCCCAGATGAAGTGGGACAGGAAATGCCTCTTTACAAAGATTAAGCCTTTTCTTTTTACGGCCCAGCAGGTTATCTTTGGAGGTGATTTCAACACCATTACTAGGTCTAAAGACAGGAGAGGTTTCAGACATAAGCTGGGCTATGACACCCTTTTCCTCCATGTGATAGATAGGGAAGCAGGTCTGGTAGATGCGCACATTAGGTGCTGCCCAGACAGCACGGGGTTCACTTTTCAGCAAGGTAGTAGTCAGAGTAGGATAAATAGTTTTTTTTTAAAGGGAGACTCTGCTTTTTTGGCACCTGTGTGTCGGGCGGTAGCGTTTTCTGATTACTGTATTCTATCTGTGACTCTGAATGCCTCAGATGTGCCATCTAGGGGGAGGGGTATCTGGAGATTGAATTCGGCCCTTCTGGAAGACGAGGGTGTAAGACAATCCTTTGAGGATTTTTCTCAAGCACAGGTAACGATCCTAGACTTTTGCAGCAGCAAGTCAGAATGGTGGGAGTTTGTAAAACAGCGGACTGTTGGGCTTTTCAAGGCCATAGGAAGAAAGAAGCAGCAAGATAAGTATATCACCTACCAGCGTTTGCGGAGGAAACTTGATCGCCTTGTTCTTAGGAGTCATCAATATGACCGGCACGCCTCTTTGTTTCAGGAGAGGGATTACGGGAAATACCATTCGCCTGACCCTTACCAGAACTGTAAACAGAGCATAGCAGTTAAAATGGTCAATGGCCTGAAGGATGATTACGGGCTCTCTGACGAAGTCTAAGTCAGGGATCCTGGAGGTTGTCAGGTCATACCATGCCAATCTCCTAGGAGGAAGGAACCTTGATCGGACAAGGATGTTGGGTTTTTTGGAATCTACACAAGGTCTGGAAAGTAATGTTCCTTTGATGAATTTGACAGATGAAATCGCTGCAGATGAGGTAATCCAGGCTATTGATAAACTAGCCATCAAGAAAATGCCAGGGCCAGATGGTTTGACAGCCGAATTTTATAAATGTTTTAAGACGATCCTGGATCCCTACCCTGCGGAGGTTTTTAATGGCTGTTTGTATGAGGGTTCTCTCCCTCCATGAGGCAATCTGCAGTGATCCTTCTGTCAAAGGGTAAAGATCCTTCGATGATTGTGAATTGGCGCCCTATTAGCCTTATTAATGTCGATAGAAAGATATTGGCAAAGATTTTTTTCTGGTGATTATCACCAGTGGCAGGTAGTTTGTTATCCCGCCACCAGCACTATTTAGTCCAGGGTAGAAGCACTTTCTCAGCGGTGTTAGATGTCCGGGAGGCCTTGGAGCGTTATAGGGGTGCTGGTTGGGGTAAATTTTTGCTGACATTGGATCAGGCTAAGGCCTTTGATGATGATTATGTTTCTGTTTTTGTCTCTGGGACTGGGGAGGCGCAGGAGGTGGTCTCAGTGATAAGGTGGTATGCAGAGGCATCAGGTTCAAAGGTCAACCAAGACAAGTGTGAAACTTTTGGGATGGGCGTGGAAGGTGAGAGCTTTGTTCTCCTGGATGACTTCCCAGGGCCCCAACAAAAAATTAGAGTTCTAGGCATTGAATTTGGCCCAGGTGAGTATGGCCATGCAAATTGAGTGAACAGGCTGGAGAATGCCGATGCCAAGGTGGCAAGCTGGAAAGGTTGGCAGCTTTCGTTGAGGGAAAAGATTGATCTGATCAAGACATACCTGATTCCGATTTTTCTGTATGTCAGTTTTGTTTGCGTTTTGCCAGTTTTTCCCTATACCAGGATCTATAGTTGTTTCTTCCAGCTGTTATGGGGGAACAGAATAAACCTTGTCAAAAGGAATGTGACTTACCTTCCTAGCCAGGAGGGTGATCTAGAGATGATCAACCCTGTAGTCTTTTTCTCTCTGATATTTGTGAAGTACAATCTTGATAACATGTTGGCAGAGAGACCGCCTAGGTGGGTTGGTATTTTCCAGTCCTGGTTTAGGCCCTTTCTGCGAGACTGGGAAAATGGTGAGCCAGTGAAAAGCCTGAGGGTCAAGCATGATAAGCTCCCAGATTATGTTGCCCCGTGTTTGAAAATGCTTTGGCAGTGGCAAGTAACAGCAGGAGAAGTCAGATCTCTTCCAAGGAAACTTCTTGAGAAGTGGATCATGAGCTCTGCTTTTTGCAAGCCACTGGCTTTGAGGGATTGCCCAAGCCTGGTTTTGGGGGTGGGTTGCGATTGATTAATTTGGAGAGAATCCCAATGAAGTTTAGGGATCAGGCTTGGCTTGCCTTTTATGGAAAACTATATGTGAAGTACAACTTGAAGTTTCTTTCCATGAGTGATTGGGGTTGCCCGAGAGTGGAGTGTGAGGGAGTGGTAGAGTCCATGGTTCACTTTCTACTTCAGTTTAATATAGAGGTGTACAAGAGGGTGGGGAGGGCTCTGAGTATACTCTTCCTCCCCCTTATGAGTTATGCAGAGTGGGTGTATGGGGCATTCCAGACTCATCGGGATTATGATTTGGAAACACTTTTTTTAGTTAGTCTAGTGGTCAGTTTTTTCACTAGGAGTGCACGGTGTCAAGTAACCTTACGGGGTAAAATCCTCCCTGTCAAAGTGGTGATGCAGGATAGACAGAAAAGCAAAATACTCTTGCGCACGGGTGTGTAAGCTAAAGATCCCAAAGGTTCAGGAAGGACTATGGATTTCGGCCTTGCTGCTCTTAAGGATGGGATGTCCTAATGACAAAAATGAAAAAAAAGAAAAAAGAGCGCACCAGCCTAGTGCATTATCCTTTACAGATTTATTGATTAAAAACAAGATAAAATCTACTCACAAAGGTTGAAGGAACAAATCGCATTTGTAAATTGCCATAGCGGTAATAAATCCAGTGGTAGCAGTTTTCCAGGTCCCAGGAAGGAGGCAGTAGTCCGTACGCCTCCTTCCTGGGACCTGGAAAACTGCTACCACTGGATTTATTACCGCTATGGCAATTTACAAATGCGATTTGTTCCTTCAACCTTTGTGAGTAGATTTTATCTTGTTTTTAATCAATAAATCTGTAAAGGATAATGCACTAGGCTGGTGCGCTCTTTTTTCTTTTTTTTCATTTTTTTTTTTTTTTCATTTTTGGTGATGCAGGATATTCTGGGTGAGGTTGGGAAGAATCAGGGTCTTGAGAAAGACAGGTGGCAGCAGGAGGCCCGGATAAGGGTGTGGAGGAATATCAGGACCTGTAGCTGTTGCCTGTTGATCTCGGGGTGTGCGGCTTTTCTTTGTATTCTTGTTTCACTCCCCTAGATTTTCAGATCAAATATATTTTTGATAAAAGTCTACATGCATGGTGATGTTCCTTATTCTAGCTCTCTCATAGGGATTATGTTGTGTGCAATTTGGTTTGCACCGTTTATTTTGTTCTTGTTCTTTTTGTTTTGTATAGTCATATTCAATTATTCTGTAAATATGTTTTATTTATTTATTATGGCTTTATTGTATATACCGTAAGTTGATGTTTGAAAGATTTGTTTGTAAGAAAGATGGGAACCCCTCATAATGGGCACAGTAGGTTACAGACCCGGGAACTCAGCACAGAGCAGGTGGGAACCCCTCATAAAAGGTACAGCTGGTGTACAGACCTGGTAACTCAGCACAGGGATGATGGGAACCCATCATAATGGGATAAGTAGGTGTACAGACCCACCGCTGCCGGGTTAGCCCCCCGATATCAAAATTTTTGAAAAAATCTTATGCAGTTTGTTAGATCTTTGTTAGATCAGGTTAGATCAACCGTTGTTTGTGTTAGATCTCACACAGAAGAAGCAATATTAACAGTTATTTGCTGGGGGGCTAACCCGTCATCAGCCCCCCCCTATCAAAAATTTGACCAAACAGCTATTTTGGAAGCTATTTGTTAGATCCGGTAAAATCAAGTGCTTTTAAAGTTAGATCTCACATAATTAGAGACTTATTAAGTTATTAATGAGGGGGGGCTGGTCCCTCTTATCAAATTTTCTGGCCAAAAATCATTCAGGCTTATAGATATTCGTTAGATCTGGTAAGATCAAGTGGTTTTAACATTAGATCTCACATCATTTCAGAGATATTCCACATCAAAATAGAGATATTAAGTGGTACATATGGACATTTTATCCCCCCCTTATCAAATTTTCTGGCCAAAAATCATTCAGGCTAATAGATATTCATTAGATCCAGTAAGATCAAGTGGTTTTAACGTTAGATCTCGCATCATTTCAGAGATATTCCACATCAATTTACAGATATTAGGTGGTACATATGGACGGGTTAGCCCCCCTTATCAAATTTTCTGGCCAAAAATCATTCAGGATAATAGATATTCGTTAAATCTGTTAAGATCAAGTGGTTTTAACGTTAGATCTTACATAATTGCAGAGATTTTCCACATCAAAATAGAGATATTAGGTGGTACATATGGACGGGTTAGCCCCCCCACATGCAATTTTCTGGCAAAAATCATTCAGGCTAGTAGATATTTGGTAGATTGGGTAAAATCAAATGGTTTTAACGTTAGATCTCACATAATTTCAGAGATATTCCACATCAAAATAGAGGTATTAGGTGGTACATATGGACGGGTTAGCCCCCCCTTATCAAATTTTCTGGCCAAAAATCATTCAGGCTAATAGATATTTGTTAGATCCGTTAAGATAGATTGGTTTTAACATTAGATCTCATATCATTTCAGAGATATTAAACATCAAAATAGAGATATTAGGTGGTTCATATGGACGGGTTAGCCCTCCCTTATCAAATTTTCTGGCCAAAAATCATTCAGGCTAATAGATATTCTTTACATCCGGTAAGATCAAGTGGTTTTAACATTAGACCTCGCATAATTTCAGACATATTCCACATCAAAATAGAGATATTAGGTGGTACATGAGGACGGGTTAGCCCCCCCTTATCAAATTTTCTGGCCAAAAATCATTCAGGCTAATAGATATTCGTTAGATCCAGTAAGATCAAGTGGTTTTAATGTTAGATCTCACATCATTTCAGAGATATTCCACATCAAAATAGAGATATTAGGTGGTACATATGGATGGGTTATCCCTCCCTTATCAAATTTTCTGGCCAAAAATCATTCAGGCTAATAGATATTCGTTAGATCCGGTAAGATAGATTGGTTTTAACATTAGATCTCATATCATTTCAGAGATATTAGATATTAAACATCAAAATAGAGATATTAGGTGGTACATATGGGCGGGTTAGCCCTCCCTTATCAATTTTTCTGGCCAAAAATCATTTAGGCTAATAGATATTCGTTAGATCCGGTAAGATCAAGTGGTTTTAACGTTAGATCTCGCATCATTTCAGACATATTCCACATCAAAATAGAGATATTAGGTTGTACATAAGGACGGGTTAGCACCCCCTTATCAAATTTTCTGGCCAAAAATCATTCAGGCTAATAGATATTCGTTAGATCCGGTAAGATCAAGTGGTTTTAACGTTAGATCTCACATCATTTCAGAGATATTCCACATCAAAATAGAGATATTAGGTGGTACATATGGATGGGTTATCCCTCCCTTATCAAATTTTCTGGCCAAAAATCATTTAGGCTAATAGATATTTGTTAGATCTGGTAAGATCAAGTGCTTTTACGTTAGATCTCACATCATTTCAGAGATATTCCACATCAAAATAGAGATATTAGGTGGTACATATGGACGGGTTAGCCCCCCCACATGCAATTTTCTGGTCAAAAATCATTCAGGCTAGTAGATATTCGTTAGATCCGGTAAAATCAAATGGTTTTAACGTTAGATCTCACATCATTTCAGAGATATTCCACATCAAAATAGAGGTATTAGGTGGTACATATGGACGGGTTAGCCCCCCCTATCAAATTTTCTGGCCGAAAATCATTCAGGCTAATAGATATTCATTAGATCTGGTAGGATCAAGGGGTTTTAACGTTAGATCTCACATCATTTCAGAGATATTCCACTTCAAAATAGAGATATTAGGTGGTACATATGGACGGGTTAGCCCCCCCTTATCAAATTTTCTGGCCAAAAATCATTCAGGCTAATAGATATTCGTTAGATCCAGTAAGATCAAGTGGTTTTAACGTTAGATCTCACATCATTTCAGAGATATTCCACATCAAAATAGAGATATTAGGTGGTACATATGGACGAGTTAGCCCTCCCTTATCAAATTTTCTGGCCAAAAATCATTCAGGCTAATAGATATTAGTTAGATCCAGTAAGATCAAGTGGTTTTAACGTTAGATCTCACATCATTTCAGACATATTCCACATCAAAATAGAGATATTAGGTGGTACATATGGATGGGTTATCCCTCCCTTATCAAATTTTCTGGCCAAAAATCATTCAGGCTAATAGATATTTGTTAGATCCGGTAAGATCAAGTGGTTTTAACGTTAGATCTCACATCATTTCAGAGATATTCCACATCAAAATAGAGATATTAGATGGTACATTTGGACAGGTTAGCCCACCCCCCCTTATCAAATTTTCTGGCCAAAAATCATTTAGGCTAATAGATATTTTTTAGATCCGGTAAGATCAAGTGCTTTTAACGTTAGATCTCACATCATTTCAGAGATATTCCACTTCAAAATAGAGATATTAGGTGGTACATATGGACGGGTTAGCCCCCCCTTATCAAATTTTCTGGCAAAAATCATTCAGGCTAATAGATATTCATTAGATCCGGTAAGATCAAGTGGTTTTAACGTTAGATCTCACATCATTTCAGAGATATTCCACTTCAAAATAGAGATACTAGGTGGTACATATGGACGAGTTAGCCCCCCCTTATCAAATTTTCTGGCCAAAAATCATTCAGGCTAATAGATATTCGTTAGATCCGGTAAGATCAAGTGGTTTTAACATTAGATCTCACATCATTTTAGAGATATTCCACATCAAAATAGAGATATTAGGTGGTACATATTGACGAGTTAGCCCTCCCTTATCAAATTTTCTGGCCAAAAATCATTCAGGCTAATAGATATTCGTTAGATCCAGTAAGATCAAGTGTTTTTAACGTTAGATCTCACATCATTTCAGAGACATTCCACATCAAAATAGAGATATTAGGTTGTATATATAGACGGGTTAGCCCCCCTTATCAAATTAGATCTCACATAATTAGAGACTTATTAAGTGATTTTTGAGTTGGGCTGTCCCCCTCTTATCCAATTTTCTGGCCAAAAAAATCACCCTGGCTAATTGATATTCATTAGATCCGGTAAGATCAAGTGATTTTAATGTTTGATTATTCATAATTACAGGGATATTATGGATAATTGGTAGCGATGCACGGATATCCATACTAGTGTCTATATCGGAGCCGGTGATGAGCATTTTCATGTGTACCAGTGAGGAGTGCCATTACTGAGGTATGCTGAAATTATGTGGGACATTAATCGACAGGTGTGTCCAAGCCCAATGAAGCCTAAAGCACAGTGCCAGAAGCCAGAGGGAGACTTCGGAGGGCTCTGGTGAAGGAGCCAACTGGGTGCCCATCTACAATAGCTGGCTCAAAACCGATGACACGAAGAGACAGCAGCGAAAGTCCAAACCATTGTTGCCTCCAAGCAACCCAGTGTCCTGTTTCTTTTGACAAATGCTGCCTGGTGTCGGAGAGTCAATGCACACCAGACTCCCAGAAATTAGTGCAGACTTAAGCCCGGTCAGAACCTCGCAGAGAGGAGCGCGGATACAAACCACCGAACAGGCCAGGGCCACCACTTCCTCCATGCTCCCTGACAAGCTGGTGGGACCTTCTCCTGTTGTTCCTATCCAAATAAAGTGAGTCTACACCAAGGCCCTTCTGGATACTGTAGCTTAAGTGACCCTTCTCTACAAAGACTTTTTGGCACCTCAAGCACCTGCCTTTGCAGAAGTTGGAAGAGCTGCAGATATGGGGCATTGTGACTCAGAACTTCCCCTATGATGGCTATCTACCGGTCAAGCTGACCTTCGATCCCTCCATGGCTGGGAAAGCTGAGACTTTTGAAACTCGGGCAGTGGTCTGTCCTCGCCCACCAGGGGCCAGTAAGAGTGCTCTCATCATAGGGACCAATACTGATCTTGTCAGAAGGCTGTTGATACCTCTTGTTCTGGAGCCGGGTACTTCAACTACAAGTGTGCACCCCCATGCTGAGACAAGCCTACCAGCACCTGGTACAAAGACAGAAGGGAAAGATCTGGTGCTTTGACCAGTATGAGAAGGTGTTACAGCCTGGCAAAGCCTGGCCTATTTATGAGCATATGTCAAGTTAAATTGGAAGCAAGCATGCCCTTTCATTTTCTTTGAATCAGACAGACAGAGAGAAGACATGGGAGTGGAGATAATTCCCGAGGTGGTTTCAACCAAAGGGTTGTAAAGAAGTCACGGGAAGATCTTGGTTAGTGTCCGCAACATAACAGCTGGCTCAGATGCCGGCTCAGATGTTGCTGGGACAAGTGAATCTGGCCACTGCAGCCCCGCCGTCTGATTTGGTGGGGGGGAGCAAAGGATGGGATCTCTGTGGACGAGCTCTATCCGAAGAATACTCCCCTTTTGCCTGAATGGAAAGAAAGGGCCAAGACTCAGCTCCTGAGATGGCAGGCTGCATTCTCCAAGAGTGAATTTGATGTGAGGTGTGCAAAAAGTGCCCAATACCGGATCCATCTCTTCGAGTGCATAAGCCGTTCAGGGAAAGAGTTTGATGGATTCCTTTAGGGGACTTGGAGGATCTGCATGAACAACTGGCAGAGTTGAAGAGGGCAGGTATCATCTGAGAGTCCCAGAGTCTATACGCTTCCCCTATAGTGGTGGAACGGAAGAAGAATGGGTCACTGAGGCTGGGTATTGACTACCGGACGCTGAACCAAAAGACCATTCCCGACCAATATACCACCCCAAGGATAAAAGATGCCTTGCAAATCCCCATGCACCCTAAGGATCGGGAGAAGACCATTTTCATTACCCCGGAGGGGATCTTTGGATTTGACCGTATGCATCAAGGCCTGTCTGGTGCCCCAGCCACCTTCCAAAGGCTAATGGAAAGACCGTGGGTGACATGAAACTGATCGAGGTGTTGGTGTACTTAGACAACATCATCGTTTTCAGCAAGACCCTGGAAGAGCATGAAGAGTTTCTGCAGAAGGTCCTGAAGAGACTCCATGATGAAGAGGTTGAAGCTGTCTTTGGAAAAGTGCCAGTTTTATCAACCCTCGGTCAACTACCCTGGTCACATTGTGTCTGCTGATGAAGTGGCCACTGACCTCCAGAAGCTGGAAGCTGTCACCTCCTGGCCGAGGCCTACCAACGTGACTGAGCTTAGGTCATTTCTGGGATTCTGCTCTTATTACAGAAGATTTGTCAAGGGATTCGCTAAGAAGCAGACCCTGATCTGGTGAAGCCTGTCAGACCAGCTGGAGGGCCAAGAAAACCCAGAGAGTCCATACAGGAACAATGGACTCCGAAGTGTGAAGAGGTTTTAGGCAGCTGAAGTGAAGCCTAACAACCGCTCCAGTCGTGGCCTATGCAGATCCAACCAAGCCATATGAGCTACACTTTGACGCCAGTCAAGATGCGTTAGGTGGGGTGCTATATCAAGAGCATGACTGCCATCTACAGCCTGTTGCCTACGTGAGTTGGAACTTGGCCCCTGCCAAGAAGAACTATCCCATGCACAAACTTGAGTTCCTGGTCTTGAAGTGGGCAGTGGTGGATAAGCTGACGGATTACCTGTATGGAGCGGAGTTCGTGATCAAGACAGTCAACAATGCTCTCACCTACATCCTCACTACCACCAAGTTGGACGCCATGGGTCACAGATGGTTGGCTGCTCTATCAGGGTTTATTTTCAGCATGAAGTATCAACCGGTGTCAAGAAGGCCCCATTGTTCCAGAGACCCTCCAGAAGAATAGGCCCAGCTGACACCTGAAGGGTACGAGCCTTATGTCAAGGAGCAGATCATCAACCTGGAGTAGGATCCAGGACCAAAGAGGTTGGAGTGTCAGCCACTGGTGTCCCCAGATGTTATTGCAATGTCGCCCAAGTCGGGGGTGAAGGTCTGCCCAAGCTGTCAAAGACCTGCGGAGGGACCAGTTGGAGGACCCTCCCTGTAGCTTGGCATTGAAGGCCTTTGAGAGCCAACGCCTTGACTTGCTCCTCACTGACTCCCCGAAGGAAACCCATCTGCTGCACTGAGAGTGGGATCGGTTTCAGGTGCACAGAGGGTTGGTCTACCGAAGGGGCCCCTCTGACGATTCTGAAAAAAAATGGCAGTTATTCCTACCTGAAAAACATACGGAGACAGTATTAACTGCCCTACTATCAGGAACCATGAATCAGACCGAGACAGAAGTATAGTTAAATCACACTTGTTTATTAATAATAATAATAATAATAATAATAAGGTAAACAGAGTAAGCGTAGTCAAAATAAGCCAGAGTTCAGTAACCGGATCGGGTAGTCAGCCAAGCAAATGTCAGAGAGCCAGAGATAAACGTAGTAGTACAGCTAGCAGTATCAGGAGCCAGAAGGAACGTCAGCCTAGCAAGTCTTTAACAGGAACGCAGGAGAAAGTTTCTGTGATGTTGACAAAGGCGAAGACAGAGATCAAGTGACCTGGACGATTTTAAGTAGGCAGGACTGATGAGCAGAATCAACAACAGCTGGGTAACTGTGGAGAGAAATGGGAGCTGGCAATTAGCCGACAGCTGAGCGGCCAGCTCAGAGAAGGAAGGGCTGAGCCCAGCCCTGCACCTACATGACAACAATGGCCACCTAGGGCCCAAGAAGACTTTTCTCCTGGTGAGGGACCAGTTCTACTGGCCCTGCATGCAGGCTGAAGCTGAGGACTATTGCCACTCCTGCATCAGATGTATCCAAAGGAAGACTTTGCCTCACCGAGCTGCCCCAATGGACCATCTTCAGAGTCAAGGACCCATGGAGCTGGTGTGCATTGACATTCTGTACTTGGAGCCTGATCTGAGCGGGCAGGGAAATATCCTGGTAGTGACTGACCATTTCACTCGGTATGCCCAGGCGTTTTCCACAAGGGACCAATAAGCATCCATGGTGGCCAAGATCTTCGCGGAGAAATTCTTTGTGCACTATGGTCTGTCCCAACGCATCCACTCTGATCAAGGGAGAGATTTCAAGAGTAGTCTAATCAAGAGACTTTTAGACCTGTTGGGCATCAGGAAGTCTAAAACCACCCAGTATAATTCTCAAGGGGATCCTCAACCAGAGATATTCAACCAAACCTTCCTGGATATACTTGGAACTCTAAATTCAGAACAAAAGCAGCACTGGAGCAAGCATATAGTAGCTATTGTGCATGCTTATAACAGCACCGCCAATGATGCCACAGGTTACTCTCTCTATAGTTTGATGTTCGGACCGTAAGCCTGGCTGCCAGTAGACTTGGCCTTCGGCACATCCCTTGACCATACCTCAGCAATTTTCCACAGAGGGTATGTGGATCGCCTGCAGAAATGTCTGAAAACCGCCTATGATAAGGCTCAAGCTGCCTCATATGCCCGAGGACAGAGAAACAAAATAAACTTTGACCTCAGGTTACGAGTGCAGGATCTACAGCCGGATGACAAGGTACTGCTGAGAAACCTGGGTGTCTCTGGAGAGCACAAGTTGGCTAATCGCTGAAAGTCGCAGCCCTATGTCGTTTGCAAGCATCTGCCAGGACACCCAGTATATCAAATCCGGCCAGAGGGAAGCACAGGCCTGCTGAAGACTTGGCATCACAATCATCTGTTGCCTCAGAGGCAGTTCATGTGCCACCACAGCCAGATTTACAGTTCACACCCACAGCCTATCAAAGATCCCGGCCAGTGACTAGATCTCACTCTGTACCCCTTGCTGAAGATGAAAACAAGCAAGGATGAAGAGAAAAATTGTCTGTGGCCATCTCAAATGCCAGGGCCTGCCACCCCCCCTTTCTTCTCCTCCCAAGGTGACTGAAGTGACTCTCAGGCCAGAGGCTCCTGAGTTTGTACCTCAAAGTCCATCTTTTGAAGAGTTGGAAGACCCTCAGTCTTCCCTGCTGACAACAGACCCCTAAGACTTTCCATCCTTCATTGAGGAAGCTGAAGCTGATATGCAGGAAGAATTGACCAGTGTGCCTGTAACCCCAGTACAAAAAGAACAGCGAGAGCGAAGGGTTATTCACCCGCCCAAAAGACTAACATATGATACTTTAGGTGAAAGCTCTTAGGAGGTCGTTCTCATTGCAAAAAGGACTCTTGAAGTAACTGATCCTTCCACCGCAGATTTGGTGGTGGACAATCCCAACTCACTGTCAGGACTGGGCTCAGCCCTTCCTTCCCTGAGCTGGCCGCTTAGCTGTCGGATAATTGCCAGTTCCTATCTCTCCACAGTTACTCAGCTGTTGATGATACCCTGCTCACCAGTCCTGCCTACTTAAGCCATCCAGTCCAGAGGATCTCTGCCTTCGCCTTCGTCAACATCACAGAAACAATCTCCTGCGATCCTGTTCAAGACTTGCTTTGCTGACATCCCTTCTGGCTCCAGATCCTGCTTGCTGTTCCACTACATTGATCCCTGACTTCTGGCTTGGCTGACTATCCATTCCGGTTACTGAACTTTGGTAATGTTTTGACTACGTTTGTTCTTTTTACTTTTAGTATTGAACAAGTGTGATTTAACTGTACTTCTGTCTCGGCCTGATTTCTTGGTTTCTGACATTCACCCCCTGGCACATCTAGCTGGGCTATTCCAGTTAAGGTGGCCTGTAGGCAGGACAATCTCTCCTCCTATGCTAATTGGTGGGATGTTCCTCTGCCAGGGTTTTATGCAGATGTAAATTGTATGGTTTCCTGTACACACTAACCTGTTTTTTTTGTGTATATCAAAAGCATGTAACAGGTCCCGCACCTCCTGCCAGCAACCGCAGGACTGAATAGACACTGACACAGGCACTCACTGAGGGAGAGCACGCCTGTCAGGCCCTGTGAGGGATTTCTCCCCCTCCCTCTCCTCTTCCTGTGTCCCTATTGGCAGGGAGAGGGAGTAAATCAAGCAGCAGCAGAGGGCCATGGCCCACAATACAGCCCCATTGATTTCTACAGGGGGTGAAACTACCAAGCCCAGCCTGCTTTGCAAGAAAAGGGGGCTAGCTAAAGACTTAAGCTTGTTGGTCTGAGGAGAGATCACCATGAGGCAGGGAGGTGAACGGAGGTGTGAGGAGGGACTACAGGCACCCGCTGAAGAACCATGCAAAGAAGGTTCCAGAGACCATCCAGTGATGGTTGAAGATGGATGTACTTTCTGTACCACCTACTGTAATATCTCTATTTTTTATGGAATATCTCTGAAATCATGTGAGATCTAAAGTTAAAACCACTTTAACTTACCGGATCTAACGAATATCTATTAGCCTGAATGATTTTTGGCCAGAAAATTGCATGTGGGGGGGCCAACCCGTCCTTATGTACCACCTAATATCTCTATTATTATGTGGAATATCTCCGAAATTATGTGAGATCTAACGTTAAAACCACTTGATCTTACTGAATCTAATGAATATCTATGAGCGTGAATGATTTTTGGCCAGAAAATTTGATAAGGGGGGCCAACCCGTCCGTATTTACCACTTAACATCTCTATTTTTATGTGGAATATCTCTGAAATGATGTGAGACCTAACGTTAAAACCACTTGATCTTAGCGGATCTAAGGGATATCTATTAGCCGGAATGATTTTTGGCCAGAAAATTGCATGTGGGGGGGCTAACCTGTCCATATGTAACACTTAATATCTCTATTTTGATGTGGAATATCTCTGAAATGATGAGAGATCTAACGTTAAAACCACTTGATCTTACCGGATCTAATGAATATCTATTAGCCTGAATGATTTTTGGCCAGAAAATTTGATAAGGGGGGGCTAACCCGTCCATATGTACCACCTAATATCTCTATTTTGATGTGGAATATCTCTGAAATGATGTGAGATCTAACGTTAAAACCACTTGATCTTACCGGATCTAATGAATATCTATTAGCCTGAATGATTTTTGGCCAGAAAATTTGATAAGGGGGGGCTAACCCGTCCATATGTACCACCTAATATCTCTATTTTGATGTGGAATATATCTGAAATGATGTGAGATCTAACATTAAAACCACTTGATCTTACCGGATCTAACAAATATCTATTAGCCTGAATGATTTTTGGCCAGAAAATTTGATAAGGGGGGGCTAACCCGTCCATATGTACCACCTAATATCTCTATTTTGATGTGGAATATCTCTGAAATTATGTGAGATCTAACGTTAAAACCACTTGATCTTAGCGGATCTAAGGGATATCTATTAGCCAGAATGATTTTTGGCCAGAAAATTGCATGTGGGGGGGCTAACCCATCCATATGTACCACCTAATATCTCTATTTTGATGTGGAATATCTCTGAAATTATGTAAGATCTAACATTAAATCACTTGATCTTAACAGATCTAATGAATAGCTATTAGCCTGAATGATTTTTTGCCAGAAAATTTGATTGGGGGGGCTAACCCGTCCATATGTACCACCTAATATCTCTATTTTGATGTGGAATATCTCTGAAATGATGTGAGATCTAACGTTAAAACCACTTGATCTTACCGGATCTAATGAAAATCTATTAGCCTGAATGATTTTTGGCCAGAAAATTTGATAAGGGGGGCTAACCCGTCCATATGTACCACCTAATATCTCTATTTTGATGTGGAATATATCTGAAATTATGTGAGATCTAACGTTAAAACCACTTGATCTTACTGGATCTAATGAATATCTATAAGCCTGAATGATTTTTGGCCATGAAATTGCATGTGGGGGGGGGGGGGGGGGCTAACCTGTCCATATGTACCACCTAATATCTCTATTTTGATGTGGAATATCTTTGAAATGATGTGAGATCTAACGTTAAAACCACTTAATCTTACCGGATCTAACATATATCTATTAGCCTGAATGATTTTTGGCCAGAAAATTGGATAAGGGGGGGCTAACCCGTCCATATGTACCACCTAATATCTCTATTTTGATGTGGAATATCTCTGAAATGATGTGAGATCTAATGTTAAGACCACTTGATCTTATGGGATCTAATGAGTATCTATTAGCCTGAATGATTTTTGGCCAGAAAATTTGATAAGGGGGAGGCTAACCCATCCATATGTACCACCTAATATCTCTATTTTGATGTGGAATATCTCTGAAATGATGTGAGATCTAATGTTAAAACCACTTGATCTTACCAGATCTAACGAATATCTATTAGCCTGAATGATTTTTGGCCAGAAAATTTGATAAGTGGGGTTAACCCGTCCATATGTACCACCTAATATCTCTATTTTGATGTGGAGTATCAAAATAGAGATATTAGGTGGTGCTCCCTTATTAATCACCTAATAAGTCTGTAATTATTTGAGATCTAATGTTAAAGCCACTTGATCTTACCGGATCTAACAAATAGCTTCCAAAATATCTAACTGTTTGGTCAATTTTTTGATAAGGGGGGGCTGATGACGGGTTAGCCCCCCCAGCAAATAACTGTTAATATTGCTTCCTCTGTGTGAGATCTAACGCAAACAACGGTTGATCTAACCTGATCTAACAAAGATCTAACAAACTGCATAAGATTTTGTCAAAAATTTTGATATGGGGGGGCTAACCCAGCAGAGGCCAGACCCAGGAATTTGGCACAGGAATGGTGGGAACCCCTCATAATGAGCACAGCAGGTGTACAAACCTGGGAACACAGTACATGGATGATGGGATAATGGGCACATTGAGGCTGCAATTGACGGGCATAGTTTTACCTAGCAGTAATGATACATAATCACTTGATAAATGGCTATTTACAGCCCTGCATTACTAACAGTTTAATTTTTAAGTTTGCGCCCCCCCCCAAAAAAAATTTTGAGCACCAGCCGCCACTGCTTTCAATTATATGTGAATCAACAGCATCAGTGAATTCAAATCTTGATATTATACTAAGAAACCCATGTATATATTTACAGATGATTTCATTCTATATAGTTTTTTTTCTGCACTAGCGGGGAGGCTCTATAGGAACATATAAAATAGGTACCTGTGTTTTTGTTTTCTATGAAGTAATTGACTCTTGTCATATTATGTCATGTTGGACATGCCTCACCCTGTCCTTAAAGTGGTTGTAAACCCTTAGCCCTCATTCACACGAGGCGGACTCCGCTTCTACGGAGCCCGCCTCGGTCCGCCGGCTCCCCGATCTCCGCCGAGCTGGAGGATGATAGGTCTCTCTCTGCTTACTGAGCGGGGAGGGGCTTGTTAGGCGCCGCTGCTGCCTATGGAGGGATCGGATGAAAACGGACAGCATGTCCGTTTTCATCAGATCTCACCCGATCCAATCCGCCATCGATGGATCTGGACGTAGGGCCATCCATCTGCTTTTTGTGGATCGGTCCGGTGTCGGATGTCAGCGGACATGTCTCCTCTGACATCTGTTGCTCCATAGGCTAACATGTAGCGCCCGTTCAGGTCCGCCGTCAAAACTGACAGGCAGACCTGAGTGGTTCGATCATGTGAAAGGGGCCTTACATATACCAAGTGAAGTGACTGGCCTCAAGTGATACACAGAGGTAAAACAAATCCTCCTACATAAGTTGTACCTGTTTACTTGCAGCTATTTGTCCTGTACAGCCTTGTAAAAATCAGAGACGAAAGGATTTTTCACAGATCCACAAAGCTGGAGGCAGGGAGTTGCAGTTACATTCTCTGAAAGCTGATTGGAGGGAAGGGACACACCCCCTTCACACAACACACAGGAGCAGAGCAGAGCTGAGGCTTGCAATCAGCTGGAGATCCCTCCCGTCATTTTTTTTCTCTTGGTGTCAGGAAAACTTGCCAGAAGTGATTCATGCTGATAACAAAGGAATGAGGCAGCAGACAGAAATGATACTGGTGCTTTGAAGAGAGGCAAGTAAACATTATAGAAATATGTGCTTTGTTCAGATTTCATGTCTGAGGTTTGAGGTTTACAGCCACTTTAGCTGTTTTATTTCAGTATACAAATGAAAAAAGTAAAATGTATGCCAAAACAAAATATTAAAAATAAGAGGAGGGGCTTTGGCAAGAGCAAGTGAGGACTTGCAGTGCCTGGGCTCCAGTCTTCTAGCTCATTTTACATCCTCCACAATGGCTCCCTTCAGGATGAACAGCTCCCCAACCATGCCACACAAGCAGTGGATGTCCCCAAAGCCACAGTGCACGCCACAGCAGCACTCCAGCTCTATCAACACTTAAGCCTTGTACACACAATCGGATTTCCCTCAGACAAAACCGCTGACTTTTGTCCGAAGGGCGTTGGCCCCAAACTTGTCTTGCATACAAACCGCACACAATTGTCAGCCAACAAACACGAACGTAGTGACATACTAAGTGGTTTTTCAGCTCTTTAGCCTCCCCCTTCTGCTAATTTCATGTTAGTAGAAGTTTGGTGAGTGTTGATTTGTGCTTTTCATTTTGCGCTTTTCATTTCATGCTTTTCATTTCGCATTTTTTAGTTTGTTTCTGAACGGCTGTTCGTCAACCAGCCATGTTGCGGAATCGGAGGAGATAACATGTTATTTATTATTGGCCTTGGAGTTATTGCTTTGACCCAAGTCCAATCCAGGAACAGGGGGAGGATTTCTTGGACCAAAAATTGGTTGCTTTATTAATCGTGACCAATTATGTCATATGCCTTTGCTGCAGGAGCTCCAGGACAATAATCCAGAGGATTTTTGGAATTATCTCCGAATGACAGACCCTTGCTTTCACCAACTCTTGGCATTGTTGACCCCCTATATTAGGAAGCAGGACACATGGATGAGGCTTTTATTTTCTTTTTTGCTTAAATAATGATTTGATTTGTTATATTTTTGGATGCATAGAATGCACTTTTTGGTTAAGTTCTATTGGCAGATAGCATGTTTCATTTTATTTGTTTTCTTTTTTTAATGCACAATAACAAAATTGTGGATAATAATATTTGGCTATGTGTTTTACTTCAAATGACAGTTTGGGAGTAGGCAGTTACATTTTAAAAAATACAATGAAAAATTAACAAGGGACACCAACATAGTTGTATCTTTGATCTTAAAAACTACGGGATAATGGTGTTGTGGTAAAAATAGCACCAAAAAACAAAACAAAACAAGCATAATAATATTATTCTTGGTATCACTAGAAAAAAAGCCTGTGAAAATTTGTTTGCCATAACTCCATCAGTATCACCAGCAAAGCAGCTTCATTATCATCCCATTAAAGAAGAAGAGAATGTGCGCTGCATTTCGAGATTTCATAATTTGCCACGTCACAGATGTTAAGGCCCCTTTCACATGGGCGGATAGAATTGTGCTTTTAGCTGCGGACAGATGAAGTTATCTACCACAGCTAAACACACACAATGCTTTCCTATGGCCCCATTCACACACTGCGTTTAGCAACAGTTTCATTACATGCAGTTTTGTGCAGTTAGAAAAAATAAAGTTGACTGCGTCCAGGAACGATTTAGCGCAGCTATCTGCACATAACTGCAGGTAATCACAGTGTACTATTTCTCCTGCAGATAGCAGTGGCAACAAGGAAAGAAAAACAGGAAGCACATCAGAAATGGCAAGAATCTTCCAACGCAGCTAAACGCAGCTGCATGTAAACGCACGTAAACGCAGCTAATCGCCTTGTACAACTGCAAGTGAACGCTGTGCCAGGATTCTCTGAATTTCAAAATAACAGAATATGCTTTTAACAGCGGCAGAACAGCTGCCCATGTGAAAGGGGCCTAATTCTCCATTACGAACGCTAGTTTACAAGACCGACTGCTTCTGGCTTGTCCTTGCTTCCGAGCATGCATGTTTGTACTTTGGACTTCTGTCCGACGGACTTGTGTACACACGCTCAGAAAATCTGACAACAGAAATTTGTCCTCGGAAAATTTTAAAGCCTGCCATCCAACATTTGTCCGCGGAAAATCCGACAACAATTGTCCGATGGAGCGTACAAACGGTCGGATTTTCCGCCAACAGCCTGTAATCACACATTCCCATTGGAAAATCTGATCGTGTGTAACTTTCCAGATCACTGCAGGGAGCCCACCACCTTTACCAAGATGGCAACAGAGCAGGATCCACAAGCCACCCAGCAGCAGCCGGAGTGTTCTGACTCTCCAATCCCCTCTCCAAGATCAAAAAAAAAAAAAAAAGGGACATCACTTGTAAGCTTCACATGTTCTCTGTGAAAGAGCACATTATGTATCACATGCATGCTAAGCTGCACTTTAATTTTGATTGTGCCAAGCTATGTTTCTATCCAGACTTGCCCAGATGTACCCTTAAGCAACACAGGGCCCTGTGGCCTCTGTTGAAAGTTCACTACACTGCTGATCTGCCTTACTGATGGGGATTCCTTTTCTGTCTTAATGTGCAGAAGGATGGCAAGGTATATGTTCTGGTGCTTCTCAACCTAGGGCCCAACCATCACCATCTCAGACTGCTTGCTGAATTCCACTTGATCCACATGTTGTTGTGGCTTTTTGATATAGATGGTAACTGGCTACAGTGTGATTCTGGTTGGTTCCCCTTATTTCTCAGTTGAAGGGGATGCCTCTGAAACTCTACCTCTAATGCCGCGTACACATGAGCGGACTTTTCGACGGACTGGGTCCGACAGTCTTTTCGATGGACTTTGCAGCGTACGTCCGCTCAAATTGAAAAGGCTCAGGACACACATCGTCCTTTTACAGGAAAAACATTTCCACCAAGACTAGGTACCCAAACTTCCTACCCACCTATATAAACAAATAGTATTTCAGTAATTTGCCTCTGACCAAATCTAGAGGTGAGAGAGAGAGTACCATCTACAGAAAGTGCCCTTTTGTTCTGCTAGCACATCTCGCAGACCCTAATGGACATTTTTTTTTTTTCTTAAAGGTTCGATAGCCGACCAAAAATACACTTTTACTACACTTTATGCTTCTAGCTCCCAACACCTTACCTTTATCAATCCAGTCTTGGAGAAGCTCTCTTCCTTTAGCGAGGGCAGATTGGTTTTAGGGGGCAATTTTATTGTGAGCCTTGATCCATCATCTGGTCATTCAACCCACTCATTTGTTTTTTTTAAGTACTTCTACAAGACACTACAGCAATATTACTCTAACAACTGCGAGAGAGCACTCCATTCTGCTGACAAAGATTGCAGTTATTCCTTGGCAACCAACAATGGTATTGACCTGCTATTTGTTGACCAGTACTGCTTGGAGTTTCTCTCCAGTGTGACAATAGGTTTGATTATGATTTTCAACCACACTCCTCTTTGACTCTCCAAAATATTGTGGAAAAGTTGGAATAGACTACATCTGGGAGGGGCACAAGGCAGTGGTGAGAGGTATTCTTATTTTACAAGGATTTTTGGCTAAAAAAAGAGAGGGCGGTTGTCCTTGCCAAGTTCTTAGAGACGATCTGTGTAGTTGAATTGCGCCATTAACATCGCAGTGACCCAGATCATGGGCGCCTGCAGAACTTTTTTCAGGGGGGGGCATAATTTTATGGACAACCATGCTCGGTCCCTTTTTGACAATGGTGCTGGGGGGCCAAGTCATACGCTTGGTGTCTATGGACGCCAAATGAATGAATCAGGAACGTGCCCACAAGGTAACCCCTCAGGAGAGTTCTTCTCCTAGGGGGTCATCTAATGAAGGGAGGAGCTTCGAGAGTCGCCAAGGGACCCCAGAAGAGGATGTTCAGGGCCACTCTGTGCAAAACAAGCTGCACAGTGGAGGCAAGTATGATATGTTTGTTATTTTTTAAATAAACCTTTAGTATCACTTTAAGGGCTCGTTTATACCAGAAGGTGGTGCAGGAAATCCATGTTCCATGTGCATTTCCCACACTGCGTTCAAAACGCACTGGGTATGTGATCTCCTGCAGGTGTATATATATTTTTCTAAGGACACCTCAAACACAGATCACAATTGCAGTGCTTTTGCCTGCCCCATATCTCATGGTATCATAGTACCATGCAATTTGGTGCAGTACGCTTTTGAAAAAGTAGTGTGTGCATTACATTTTTGTGCGATCCAATGTGATTTCATCCCAGTTAAATGAATGAGCTGACAAATTGCACGGCATGGAGTTGCACAGGAATCAAGCAGGCATTTTCAAAGCTGCATTGGAAAAACAACAAGCAAAATATGGAACAGCAAGCAAGTAAAGACAAATCAAAAAATGACTCCCAGGTAAAAATGTTTGCACTCCAATCACTGAATCACCCTTTAAACTAAAAGCAGTGAGCTAGTAGATTAGTGGGTGGTGGTGGACACAGGAGCCTCCCCCTTATCAGACCAAGTCAGGGTGTCCCCAAACACTTTTTATGACAATAACTTGCATATAAGCCTTTAAAATGAACACTTTTGATTTTTCATGTCAATGTCACATAGACTTTAATGGTGTCCCGGCGGCTTTCGAATTTGCCCTGAACATTGCATATTGTTCGGTTCTGCAGAACATCTACACAATCAAAGTTCAGCCCGAACTTATGCTCGGATCGAACCGTTCGTCCATCCCTAGTGCATGTGGACCACAAGCAGCTGCTAGCCATGTGTTTCCCTCAGTCCCAGATGGAGTGGTATCTGGATCGGCAGAGGTGTCTCCCCCCATCCCCCCACAGTAAAGTCAACAAGTTTGCCAGGTGGAGCTTTCATGTATCAATATATTGTTCCTTAATTTACCACTTCAATGCAGTGCACCCCCCCTTCCTGCCCATTTCAGCTTTCAGCGCTGTCGCACTTTGAATGACAATTGCGCGGTCATGAAACGATGTACCCAAACAAGATTTTTATCTTTTTGTTTCTTTGTTTCTATAAATAGACCTTTCATTTGGTGGTATTTGATCACCACTGGGGTTTTTTTTTTTGCTAAAAAAATTTAGAAAAGACCGGAAATTTTTGAAATTTTTTTTTCTTTGTTTCTGTTATAAAATGTAAATAAGTAAGTTTTCTCCTTGATGGGAGCTGATGAGGCTGCCCTGACAGGCGCTGATAAGGTGGCACTGATGGGCGCTGATGAGGTGCTACTAATGAGGTGACACTGATGGGCTGTCAGAAACCATGAAATCAGACCGAGACAGAAGTACAGTTAAATCACACTTGTTTAATAATAAAAGTACAAAGAACAAACGTAGTCAAAACATAGCCAAAGTTCAGTAACTGGAATGGATCGTCAGCCAAGCCAGGAGTCAGGGATCAAAGTAGTGGAACAGCAAGCAGGATCTGTAACCTGAAGGGATGTCAGCAAAGCCAGTCTTTAAAACAGGAAAGCAGGAGATAGTTTCTTGTGATGTGACCAAAGCGAAGGCAGAGCTCCTCTGGACTGGACGGCTTAAGTAGGCAGGACGGACGAGCAGGATCAACTTCAGCTGGGTAACTGTAGAGAGAGATGGGAGCTGGCAATTAGCTGACAGCTGAGCAGCCAGCTCAGAGAAGGAAGGGCTGAGCCCAGCCCTGACAGTACCCCCTCCTCAACAACCCCTCCCCCTCGGAGGACCCCCAGGCTTGAGGGGAAAATGTCTATGGAAATCACGGAGGAGGACATGGGGCATGTACGTCCGAGGATGAGACCCAAGAGCGTTCCTCTGGACCATACCCTTTCCAATGCACCAGGTACTGTATGCGCCCATGGAACCTACGGGAGTCAACAATGGACTGTACTTCTTATTCCTCATGGTTCTCAACCTGTACAGGGTGAGGACGTGGCACTGAGGTGGTAAAGCGGTTGCAGACCAAAGGTTTTAATAAGAGACATGAAATACATTCGAATACGCATATTAGAAGGAAGATCTAATGCGTAAGCCACTGGGTTAATCCTGCAAAGAATATGAAAAGGCCCCATAAATGGAGGTGAAAACTTCAGTGAGGGAACACAAAGTCGGAGGTTGCGATATGACAACCAGACCCTGTCCCCAACCAGGTAGGAAGGCGCAGGCAGGCATCTGCGGTCAGCATGGAGTCTGTACCTATCATTAGCATGACGCAAAGCCTCCTGGACTTGTGCCCAAGTGTAACAAAGACCACGGAGATGCTCCCCTAATGCAGGAATATTCTGCAGAACAAATGAGTCAGGCAACATGGAAGGTTGGATATTCGCTATAAATGGGGACAATCGGGAAGCAGAATTCAAGGAACCGTTGTGAGCAAACTTTGCCCACGGTAATATGTCTGACCAGTTGTTATGATGGTCAGAAATATAGCAATGTAGGAATTTCTCCAAGGACTGATTGGCTCATTCTGCTGCCCCATTAGACTACGGGTGATACGCAGAGGAGAAAGCAAGCTGAATTCCCAATTGTGCACAAAAGGCTCGCCAGAACCGGGACACAAACTGACTACCCCTGTCCGAGACAGTCACCTTGGGTAGCCCATGTAAGCGAAGGATCTCCTGAGCAAAAATGGAAGCCAGTTCCTTAGAAGTGGGCAACTTCTTAAGTGGAATACAATGACACATCTTTGAGAACCAACCATCAACCACCATAAGGATAAAAGTGTTGCCTTGGTGAAGAGCCCTTACAGCCATGGACAACAGAACCGTCTCATGAGTCACATGGGCAGGCTGTAGAGGTCTCCCATCAAGAGCCTCAATGGCAAGTGGAGTGTCACACAGCTGCAGGGGAATCGAATGCTTCAATACAAAGGCAGCATCAATGAACAAGCTTGCAGCCCCAGAGTCGATTAGACCCTGTATCTCGATGGACGTCTCGGCTCAAGAAAGGGTGACCAAAACCAGGGGCTTATCCTTTTGGATAACTGGGGATGAAACAACGCCACCAAGGTCTGTCCATGACAGGACCTCAAGGTTCGGGCGGTCCCTGGACGGGTAGGACAAGACTTCAAAAAGTCACCTGCCTGGCCATAATAAAGGCACAATCTCTCCCTCCTCCTAAAGGTTCTCTCATCCACAGAGAGACGCGTGAAGCCCAAGTGCATAGATTCATCTTCACTGACCGAGATGGTACCAGGAGGCATGGGAGGTGAGGGAGGCACGGATAGGGCTGCAAAGCTCGGAGGCAAACGTAAAGGAGGCTTCCGGAAGTGCTCCTTAAAAGAGAGTCTCTCACTGAGTCTGGAGTCAATGAGGATGGCAAACATTATCATCTTCTCCAGCTCAGTGGGTATATCTCGGGCTGCTATCTCATCCTTGATGGAATCCGAGAGACCATGAGCAAAAGCAGCCACGAGGGCCTCATTGTTCCAAGCTACCTCTGCTGCCAGAGTATGGAATTCAATGGCGTAGTCGGCAACAGTTCTCATATTCTGATGGACATGAGGCATTTGGCAGCAGAAGCAGAGCATGCAGGAACGTCAAATACCCTTTTAAAGGAGGCGACAAACTCAGGGTAACTCAAGACAACAGGTTTTTGCGTCTCCCATAGAGGGTGTGCCCAGGTCAAGGCTCTCTCAGAAAGCAAAGATATCAAGAAACCTACTTTGCCTCTGTCCGTGGGAAACACCTGGGGCAGCACCTCAAAGTATATCTCAACCTGGTTGAGAAACCCTCTGCATTGTAATGGATTGCCCCCAAATCACTGGGGAAGCGGACCGGAAGCAGACATACTTCTTATAGAGGTAATAGGCGGATGCCTGCACAGAGACAGGTGCAGCAGCAGGGACGGCCTGCAACTCAGGTTGTACCGGAGCAGCCACAGTGGAAGATTTCAGGTGAGCCATGCGACTCAGGAGAGTTTGTAATGCTATGGCAAACTGATCCATGCGGTGATGTTGCTGATCCAATCTGGAAAAAATATTACCAACAAGTGGATTGACTGTATCTTCTAAATTCAAGGCCTTCGCCTACTGTCAGAAACCATGAAATCAGACCGAGACAGAAGTACAGTTAAATCACACTTGTTTAATAATAAAAGTAAAAAGAACAAACGTAGTCAAAACATAGCCAAAGTTCAGTAACCAGTAACGGATAGTCAGCCAAGACAGGAGTCAGGGATCAAAGTAGTGGAACAGCAAGCAGGATCTGTAGCCTGAAGGGATGTCAGCAAAACCAGTCTTTAAAACAGGAACGCAGGAGATAGTTTCTTGTGATGTGAGCAAGGAGAAGGCAGAGCTCCTCTGGACTGGACGGCTTAAGTAGGCAGGACTGATGAGCAGGATCAACTTTAGATGGGTAACTGTGGAATGAGATGGGAGCTGGCAATTAGCCGACAGGAAGGGCTGAGCCCAGATCTGACATGGGCACTGATGATTAGGCACTAATATGCAGCACTGATGGGCAATAATAGGTGACACTAATGGGCACTGATAGGTGGCACTGATGGGCACTGATAGGTAGAACTTATGGGAACTGATAGGTGGCACTGATGAGGAGGTACTGGCAGGCATTACTGATTGGCACCCCTGATGGGCACTGACACTGGTTGGCAATCCGGGTGGTCATGGGTGGGCATACTTGGTGGCCCTGGGTGGCATCCCTGGTGGCCCTGGGTGGGCATCCTTGGGGGGCTGCACTGATAATCAATCAGTGCAGACCCCCCCTGTTAGGAGAGCAGTCGATCTGCTCTCCTCTACTTGCATCTGTCAGCTCTTCCTGTTTACGCTGTGATCAGCTTTTATTGGACGCAGCTGATCACATGGTAAAGAGCCTACATCACTGTGCTGCGTGCCCCCCGCAGGTGCACGTGATCGCGGCTTATCCTGCTCGATGTCATATAATGTCCAGTCAGGATAGCTTAACCACTTTGCGAACGTCATTCTGTTATATGGCAGGTGGGAAGTGGTTAATCATTAATTATGTATTTGTTTCTATTTGAATATATTGTCCAATTGTATCTGACAACATATCTCAGTGTAGATTACATACTCGCTCTTATACATTTAATATGTTTTAGTAGTATCTAATTCTTGTTACAGAATACATCCATCTTATGTTCCCTTGTACCTCTGGAATAAAAAAAATAAAAATAAAATGAGCAGCTCAAAATAAACATTTTAATGAGTTTCCATTTGTCTACAAGAAAGTTATACTTCACCATACTGAACACATTGGAAAATTCTTCAAAAACTGATTCTTCTACGAAAACAAAGATTACAGTTGATACACATATACTGTATATACACTATTAAAGGGTTACTAAACCCTTGTTTTTTTTTTTTTTTAAATAACAAACATGTCATACTTACCTCCTCTGTGCAGTTGGTTTTGCACTGAGTGGCCCCGATCCTCCTCTTCTGGGGTCCCTCAGTGGCGCTGGTGGCTCTTCCTCTTCTCGAGTGCCCCATCGGATAAGCACTCTCCTTTTGGATTCCCGAGTCCTGCTGCTGCATCTATTGACACAGACAGCAGGACTCGGCCCCGCCCCCGTCATTGGATTTGATTGACAGCAGCGGGAGCCAATGGCTGCGCTGCTATCAATATATCCAATCAGGACACGAGACACCGGCTGGAGCTGGTGTCCTCATTCCCGTTGTGGGAATTATGGGGCTCAGGTAAGTAAAAGGGGGGCTCGGGGGGGGGCTGCTGCATGACATAGAATGCATTAAGGTGAAAAACCTTGAGGGTTTACAAACCCTTTAAGGGGTATTTTACTTTCCTTTTAAAGTTCACTCAGCTCAGGCAATTTGCATGACAATACAGCTGTTCACACTCACAAGCCCTGCAATTAACCTGTGTCAAAGTAAGGGGCTGTCAGTACGTTAGACTATGAGACAACACTCCTAATTCTTAAACTTTAAGTAACATCAGGCTTTTTTACATGTCACTAATCCTTTAACATTCCACTTTACGTTTTCTGTCAATTTTAATAACTGCACTGGGTGTGGCTCCAATGGCCACATGATTAGCAACCCCAGCAAGTGTTTATATTCATAATTTTTGGCTTACAGGTTTCTTTTTTTTTTCAGATTTACTTTTTTCAGAATAAGCAATATAATATTTTAAGTTTTTTTCCATTTTAAATTTACCACATTCCCAAATTGGAAAGTGCAAAATGACTACACATTGCACACGATTTTACCATATTAAGTCAATAGTTACCCCATTTATATAGTTCAAATTGTTCACGACTTTAAGTCAGAAATAAAATTTTATCTTTTTAAGGTCACACTTTACACACCAAATATTTTTTCCTGCTTCTAAAAGTTGCCATGACCAGCATGGCACTGATGCGTTACCTTTAGTTGTACTTGTGGCAATGTCACATCATTTAAAACATAAGTAACAAACACATAACAAATCATTACGCAACCAATATCATTCAGTGTTATCAAATGTTTTGCTGTTACAGCACTTTAGGCACATTAATACAACCAACACAAATTAACAATCCATGGATCTCACACACCTCTACAGGACAAACATACTCTCACAATTAGCTAGCTAAAACCCTAAACAAAAATATTAGCACATTTCTCTGATAAAGCTGCACTTTATCTTTTTGTGGACCGTACCTAGTTCAATATAGGTCTTATTTTTCTTTCTTTTCCTCTCTCTCTCTTTTTTTTTTTTTCTGGTATACACGTTTACAATAGGGTCTAATCCATGCCTGTACTAAGGTCATTTTAAGTGGGTTGGGTGGTCATTTAGGGTATGTGCTTACAGTTATTTCGGCCATGTATACCGTATTTTTTGCTCCATAAAACGCACCTGACCATAAGACGCACCTAGGTTTTAGAGGAGGAAAACAAGAAAAAAAATATTCTGAAATCAAATGATGTACCAAAATATTTACCAGTGCTCATGAAATGCAGCCTGACCTGTGCTAAATTAATGCAGCCTTACCAGTCCCATAAAATGCAGCCTGAATTGTGCCCATTAAATGGAGCTTAACATGTGCCCATTAAATGGAGCCTGACTTGTGCCCATTAAATGGAGCCTGACTTGTGCCCATTAAATGCAGCCTGACTTGCAGCCTTACCTGTGTCCATTAAAAGCAGCCTGACTTGCAGCCTTACCTGTGTCCATTAAATGCAACCTGTTCTGTGCCTGGCGAGGACGTCATCATAGTTGCTTGTGCACCTGTCACTCAGAAGACAGAGCAGCCCAAGTGGCAGTACTCCATTCGGCCGCTGGGGCTGCTCTGTTTTCTGTCTTCTTTGAATGACAGGAGATCGCCCGGAGTTCGTGGGAGATGGCCGCCCTGTATTGTGACATGGCGGCGGGGGCGACAGGTGGGGGGGGCTGTTCAGTATTCGCTCCATAAGACACACAGGCATTTCTCCCCATTTTTTTGGGGGGGGGGGAGTGCATCTTATGGAGCAAAAAATACGGTACATCAGGTTCATATTGATATACTGTACTGATACCGATCATATTGATATGACTTTTACCTGAATAAACGCATATACTTTATACTTCAATTACTAATATGATGCTTTTTGGCCAAATGGTGCCCACCTCATTTGAAGTCCCATTAGGGCGAATCTTTTGATTCACATAGGCTTGTCACTTCCAGTGGCTCTTTAGGGGAAAAAGCAGAGATAGTAATCTTCACAGCTGGAGGTGTAAATAGCATTTTAACTCAAAATACAGCTGTTACACAATAAGACTTCTGACAAAATATACATCCAATATACCTGCTTAAATAAAATGTTTGATCATCAGGAATAAATGTTTGATAAATAAAATGGCTATTACATTTACCCTATCACCTCCATCATAAAAATCCTAAAACACTAAATCCCAACACTAAACACTAAACCTTGACCTTAAAACACTAAACTCCAACCCTATTTTTTTTAACCTAACTGAAAGTAAAATAGAAATGATTAAACATGAAATAAAAGAAATATAAGAGAAAAAAACTGCAAGGGGGGCCGACATCTGAGCAGCAACTGAAATTGTTGCTTACACACAAAAAGTTAGTCTAAAAAGCATTGCTGGATCTATGCACTGTGAACACGAAGGTGGTACATATTAATATGCAGCCCACCACACTGCAATTCACAGTAATGCAACACAATATAGCAAAGTTAATATTGGAGGCTTCCAATATGTATCCCACCACACTGCAATTCACAATAATGCAGCACAAAATATCAAAGTGAATATGAGGGGTATATACTATGTATCCCACCATACTGCAATTCACTGTAATGTAGCACTGTATACCTCTGAATAGGGATGAGCTCGATGTTCAAGATGAACGTAAGTTTGATTTGAACATTGGGTGTTCGCCTGTTCGCCGAACAGCGAACATTATGCTGTGTTCGTGGAAAATTTGAAAGCCGCGGAATACCGTTAAAGTCTATGGAACACTAACATAAAAAACCAAAAGTGCTCATTTTAAAGGCTCATATGCAAGTTATTGTCATAAAAAGTGTTTGGGGACCTGGGTCCTGCCTGGACATGTATCAATGCATAAAAAAGTTATAAAAACAGCCATTTTTTCAGGAGCAGTGATTTTAATAATGCTTAACCACTTCCCGCCCGCCCTATGGCGGATTGACGTCCGGGAAGTGGTTCTGTTATCCTGACTGGACGTCATATGACGTCCAGCAGGATAACATGCCGCAGCGCGCCCCCGGGGGCGCGCATCGCGGCGATCGGTGGAGCGGTGTGTCAGTCTGACACACCGCTCCACCGATCTTGGTAAAGAGCCTCCGGTGGAGGCTCTTTACCACGTGACCAGCCGTGTCCAATCACGGCTGATCACGCTGTCAATAGGAAGAGCCGTTGATCGGCTCTTCCTCACTCGCGTCTGACAGACGCGAGTAGAGGAGAGCCGATTGGCGGCTCTCCTGGCAGATCACCACACTGGACCACCAGGGATCGCCACTAGGACCACCAGGGAAGGGGTAACATGTGGATGGCCAGGTATGTACCCCATGGCCATCCACATGTGCCCAGTGTGCCATATCTGTGCCAATCAGTGCCCACAAATGTGCACTGATTGGCACCATTATGTTGCAGTGATGCCCAGCAATGCCACCCTTAGGGGCATCACTGCAAACAAGCAGTGTCATCAGTGCCACCCATCAGTGTCCATTCGTGCCACCTGTCAGTGCCCATCCGTGCCCATCAGTGCCCATCTATCAGTGCCCATCCGTGCCCATCTGTACCAACTATCAGTGCCACCCATAAGTAACCATCAATGCCACCTACGAGTGCCCATCAATGCCACCTATGAGTGCCCATCAGTGCCGCCTATAAGTGCCCATCAGTGCCACCTATGAGTGCCCATCAGTGCCGCATACCAGTGCCAATTATTAGTGCCCATCTGTGCCACCTATCAGTGCCCATCAGTGCCACCTATCAGTGCCCATCAGTGCCGCCTATCAGTGCCCATCATCAGTGCCCGTCAGTGCCACCTCATCAGTGCCACCTCATTGTTGCCACCTCATCGGTGCCCATCAGTGCCGCCATGTCAGTGCCCGTCAATGCAGCCATATCAGTGCCCATCATTGAAGAAAAAAACGTACTTATTTACAAAAAGTTTTAACAGAAACAAAGAAAAACTTGTTTTTTTTCAAAATTTTCGGTCTTTTTTATTTGTTGCGCAAAAAATAAAAACCGCAGAGGTGATCAAATACCACCAAAAGAAAGCTATATTTGTGGGAACAAAATGACAAAAAATTTGTTTGGGTACAGTGTAGCATGACCGCGCAATTGTCATTCAAATTGCGACAGCGCTGAAAGCTGAAAATTGGCCTGGGTGGGAAGGTGTCTAAGTGCCTGGTATTGAAGTGGTTAAAGTGAAACAATAAAAATGAAATATTCCTTTAAATATCATGCCTGGGGGATATCCTTAGTATGCCTGTAAAGTAGCGCATCTTTCCCATGTTTAGAACAATACCACAGCAAAATTACGTTTCTAAAGGAAAAAATCTCATTTAAAACTGCTTACGGCTGTAATGAATTGTCAGATCCCGACAATATAGATAAAAATCATCGAAAAAAATGGTACGGGGACCTGGGTCCTGCCCCAAGGGACATGTGTCAATTCCAAAAAAGTTTAAAAAATGTCCATTTTTTTAGAAGCAGCTATTTTATATAATGCTTAAAATGAAATAATAAAAATTAAATATTCCTTTAAATATCGTGCCTGATGGGTGTCCTCAGTATGCCTGTAAAGTAGTGCATTTTTTCAGTGTTTAGAACAATACCACAGCAAAATGAAATTTCTAAAGGAAAAAAAGTCATTTAAAACTGCTTGCGGTTGTAATGAATTGTCAGACCCCGGCAATATAGATAAAAATCATTTTAAAAAATTGGCATGATTCCCCCCCAGTCCATTACCAGGTCCTTTGGGTCTGGTATGAATATTAAGGGGAACCCCACACCAAAAAATGCATGTGGGTCCCCCCAATATCCATACCAGGCCCTTCAGGCCTGGTATGGATATTAAGGGGAATACTGCGTCAATTTTTTAAAAAAAAATGGCGTAGGGATCCCCCAAAATTCATACCAGACCCTTATCCGAGCATGCAACCTGGCAGGCCGCAGGAAAAGGGGTCGTGAGAAAGCGGACCCCCTTCTGAACCGTACCAGGCCATATGCCCTCAACATGGGGAGCATGCTTGGGGTCGCCCCGAAAACACCTTTTCCCCATGTTGATGAGAACAAGGGCCTCGTCCCCACAACCCTTGCCCGGTGGTTGTGGGGGTCTGTGGGTGGGGGTGCTTATCGGAATCTGGAAGCCCCCTTTAACAAGGGGACCACCAGATCCTGCCCCCCCTATGTGAATGGGTATCGGGTACATTGTATCCCTACACATTCACCAAAAAAAGTGTCAAAATGGTAAAAACTACAGTAGACAATTTGGGACAAGTCCTTTATTTAAAAAACAAACGCAAACTGTCCCACGATGTCCATTCATCTTTGATCACAATGTTGTCAGTACTAGGATCCCTTTAGGACCCAGCACAGCTCACCTGACACAGCCTTTGCCTGGGAAACAACAGTGATTGGCCAGCTCACCTTTAAATCACTTGTATCAGCATTCAATCAGTGCTCGTGTCAGAGTTTACCTTGTGTTTGATCCAGCTGATATCTGCTCTGTGTATTTCGTGTATGACCAGGCTCGTTTGACCCTGTTTGCTTGCTTCTGATTCGGTACCGTTTGGACTCTGATCTTCTTGTGTATGACCCAGCTTGCCTAGACTACGCTTTGCCTCATTCTACTGTAGTACCTTCATCTACAGCAGTGAACCAGCCAAGATTCAAGCCATTTTAGACTGGGCACCACCTTCAGACCTGAAGGCAGTTCAGCGCTTCCTGGGCTTTGCAAATTTCTATGGAAAATTCATTAAGAACTTTGCCACTATTGCACATCCCATCACCTCTCTCACCAGGAAGACTCCGACTACCTTTAAATGGACTACTGAAGCCCAGGCAGCCTTCACTCAGTTAAAGAAAGCCTTTACCGCTGCACCAATCCTACACCATCCTGTTCCTGAGCTACCTTTTATTGTGGAGGTAGATGCATCTGAAGTAGGGGTGGGGGCGCTTTTGTCACGAAAGGATCCTGTAAATGCTGCCATCCACCCCTGTGCCTTCGTGTCTCGTAAATATTCCCCAGCAGAGCGCAATTATGATATAGGCAACAGAGAACTTCTAGCCATAAAGCTCGCTTTGGAGGAATGGAGACATTGGCTGGAGGGAGCTCGCTATCCATTCATAGTTCTGACTGACCACAAAAACCTTGAATACATCCGTTCTGATAAAAGACTGAACTCACGTCAAGCCAGGTGGTCATTGCTCTTCTCCAGATTTGACTTCACAATTTCATATTTACCAGGGCCAAAAAACATTAAGGCTGACACCTTTTCTCACAGCTTTTTATCAGAGTCTCCTCCTCCGCTTCCTCCACAACCCATTATCTCTGAGGATAGGATTTTGGCTTTCACCCAGACTGACATCTCTGAGGCCTGGTTACCTGCACAGGCTGAAGCCCCTCCCTCCACTCCCTCTGGTATGCTTTTTGTGCCCCTGGCTCTTCGTTTGCAGGTATTGCAGCAGGTACATGCATCAAAACCTGCAGCACATCCGGGGTTTAGACAAACTTTTGAGATTATCTCTCGCAACCTCTGGTGGCAATCGATTAGGCAGGATGTGTTAGCCTTCATCCAGGCCTGTGAAGTTTGTGCCAGAAGCAAGAGCAGTACCTCTAAGCAGCCCGGTCTCCTACGTCCTCTACCAATACCTACCTGTGCCTGGACCCATTTATCTATGGACTTTATCACTGACTTGCCTCCATCCCAGGGATGTTCCACGATCTGGGTGGTAGTAGACAGGTTCAGTAAAATGGCCCACTTTGTTCCGCTTCCGAAACTTCCATCTGCTAAAGAACTGGCATCTTTATTCATTAAACATGTTTTCAGGCTCCATGGGGCACCAATTAACATTGTCTCAGACCGTAGCTCTCAGTTTATAGCCCAGTTTTGGAAGGCCCTTTGCTCTCAGCCGGGGATTAAGTTATCATATTCTTCAGCATATCATCCTGAGACAAACGGCCAAACAGAAAGTACTAATCAGACTCTAGAGAAGATGGTACTTTGTCTGATGGCCAATGATGAGGTGGAGTGGGTCAACATCCTGCCATGGGCAGAGTTTGCCTTTAATAATTGTGCCAGCACATCTACAGGGACCTCTCCTTTCTTCTGTGTTTACGGGTTGCATCCTCGAATGTGCTACTTTGATCTTCCACCCTCTGATGTGCCAGATGCCAACACCACAATTGAAAATTTCTCCAAAATCTGGTCCGATGCTAATTGTGCTATTTCTCGCTCTGTGCAGGCTTTTAAGAAAGTGGCTGACAAGAGGCTCTCAAAGGCACCAGGATATAAAGTTGGTGACAAAGTGTGGTTATCATCTAGGAATCTGTCCCTGCATGTTCCATGTAAAAAACTTGGCCCAAAATTCATCTGGCCCTATGAAATTTCGGAGATTGTTAATCCTTTATCCTATAGAATAAAATTCCCCCCATCCATGCGCATTCCAAATGTCTTTCATGTTTCATTGTTGAAACCTGTTCATTCCAGCCTCCAAGTAAATGAACCAGAACCTGTGGATGTGTTGGACAGTCAGGAATATAAAGTGGCATTTATTCTTGATTCCAGACGAGTGCGCAATTCCTTACAATATCTCGTTCATTGGAAAGGTTTTGGCCCAGAGGATCGATCTTGGGTCCCAGCTCGTGATCTTCATGCTGACTGACTTAAGAAGAAGTTCCATCTTCGTTATCCTAGTAAGCCTGGGGGTGCAGGAGCAACCCCTCGAGAAAGGGGGGTACTGTCAGTACTAGAATCCCTTTAGGACCCAGCACAGCTCACCTGACACAGCCTTTGCCTAAGAAACAACAGTGATTGGCCAGCTCACCTTTAAATCACTTGTATCAGCATTCAATCAGTGCTCGTGTTAGAGTTTACCTTGTGTTTGATCCAGCTGATATCTGCTCTGTGTATTTCGTGTATGACCAGGCTCGTTTGACCCTGTTTGCTTGCTTCTGATTCGGTACCGTTTGGACTCTGATCTTCCTGTGTATGACCCAGCTTGCCTAGACTACGCTTTGCCTGATTCTACTGTAGTACCTTCATCTACAGCGGTGAACTACAAGTCCCAGCTGACCTGCTCTGCTCAGACCTGCTCATGGTATGTGCTCTTGTTCTTTGAACTCTTTGCATAATCAGAACACCTGAACTGTTACCTGTTATATGCTTCTAGTCTGACAAATGTCGACCTGAGAAAAAACCCCGAAAAAACTCAGCCTCCATGGCAGGCTCCCACTGACTAAATGAGGAAGTTCACCGCTCACAGGTAATTACTTCACCTAGATTCAGCTGTCTCCACAATCAAGCAGGGTGCAGGGTCTGTTTGCAACAGGAGTGATAGGAAAAATTAATAGCTGGATAGCAGCACTCCAAAAAATTCACCTTTATTGTATAACAATGGATATCAAAGCATCTCAAATGGGTACAGACTAACTGTACAGCAGCTGACACGTTTCACACCAGGCACGGTGCTTAGCAATAGCTGGATGCTACATATACAAACAGACACATATATACAATTTAAACAATTTAACCTAATGATCGAGTTGAAAACACCTGTGAGAGTCTAGAATCTACATAATTACCACTGAACGAAAGAGTGTCCCCCATTGAAGAGATGTATAGTATATATATATATATATATATATATATATATATATATATATATATATATATATATATTACACATGTGTTGGCCATTAGGTTCAATTGTTTAAATTGTATATGTGTCTGTTTGTATATGTAGCATCTAGCTATGACACAGCACCGTGCCTGGTGTGAAACGAGTCAGTGGCTGTACAGTTGGTCTGTACCCATTTGTGATGCTTTGATATCCATTTCTATACAATAAAGGTGAATTTTTTGGAGTGCGGCTATCCAGCTATTCATTTTTCCCCCCACTGACTGAAGCCTCTTCCCGATGACAGCTGTTATATAGCTGAGGGCAGGACCACCCGGTGATGTAAATGGGTGACCCCACCTTCCTCTGATGTCACATGGCCTCAGAGTGAACGAGGTCAACCGTTTATGTCAGCGGGTGGCCCCGCCCTCAGCTATATAACAGTTGTCATCACGAAGAGGCTTCAGTCAACGGGAGCCTCCCATGGAGGTGGAGTTTTTTCTTTTTCTTTCTCGGATCGTCGGACGCTGTGATCAAAGATGAATGGACAATATGGAACAGTTTTTTGTTTTCTTAAAAGGACTGGTCCCAAATTGTCTACTGTAATTTTTACCATTTTGACACTTTTTTGGTGAATGTGTAGGGGTACAATGTACCCGATACCCATTCACATGGGGGGCGGGATCTGGGGATCAACTTGTTAACCACATGCCGACCAGCCGCCGCAGTTGTACTGTGGCAGAATGGCACAGTTGAGCGAAACGACGTTATATAACATGAATGAGGCATAAATGAGCCATGGATGGGGATGGATGAGCCGTGGATGGGGATGGCTGAGCCATAAATGTGGATGGCTGAGCCGTGGATGGGGATGGATGAGCTGTAAATGGGGATGGATGAGCCGTGGATGGATGAGCCATGGATGGGGATGGATGAGCATGGGTGGGGATGGATGAGTATGGATGGAATGGCTGAACATGGATGGGGATGGCTGAGCATGGATGGGATCGCTGAATATGGATGGAATGGCTGAGTATGGATGGGGATGGCTGAGCATGGATGGGGATTGCTGAGTATGGATGGAATGACTGAGCATGGATGGGGATGGCTGAGCATGAATGGGGATGGCTGAGTATGGATGGGGATGGCTGAGCATGGATGGGGATGGCTGAGCATGGATAGGATGGCTGAGCATGGATGGGGATGGCTGACTATGGATGGGGTGGCTGACTATGGATGGGGATGGCTGAGTATGGATGGCATGGCTGAGTATGGATGGGCCTGAGTATGGATAGGGACGGCTGAGTATGGATACGGATGGCTGAGTATGGATGGGATGGCTGACTATGTATGGGGATGGCTGAGTATGGATGGCATGGCTGAGTATGGATGGGGATGGCTGAGTATGGATGGGGATAGCTGAGTATAGATGGCATGGCTAAGTATGGATGACATGGCTGAGTGTGGATGGGATAGCTGAGTATGGATGGATGAGTGCGGGCAAGGGCACAGAGCAGCGCTGTGGGCACTAAAGATCCAGCCCACAGCGCTGCTGCACCCGATCTCTCCCCCTGTCCCCTCGCACTGTACCAATCGGTATGGAGAGTGGGAGAGCTGAACCGGGCATGTGCCGGCTTGTTTACTACTGATTGCTCCGTCATTTGAAACACGTCATTTGACGGAGCGATCACGTGGTAAAGGGCAGCTGTCACCGGGCCTTTACCGTGATCCATGATGTGCCGGGTCCCCTGGACCCAGCGGTCACGCATATTCCCGGGGGCACACGGGAGCAAGATTCTGGGAGGATGTCATAGTACGCCCTCCCAGAGTTATCCGACCGTGCTGCAGTCGTTTTTCGGCTATGGCCCGGTCAGCAACAGGTTAAAGTGTATGTTCAGTCAAAGCTTTTTACAATAATATTTTGAATGAGGCAGGATTAGAACCCCTGTCAGGTTCTCCTGTTATCCGGAACTTCTTTAGAGAAATATATTCTCACTTCCTGTCCTGCTGACAACATGCAACCATACATAAAGTGAAAGTAACTGTCCAACAGCAACACAAACAGACTTTCAGATTTTGAATGCCAAAGACAGCCTTAGAGGGGATCTTTACTCCACTACTCCTCCTCTCCTCTACATGTATAGCAAGAATTTTTTCTCCTTTATTTCCTTTCTTTTTTTTAAATGTGCGGCTCACCCTCTCCCCTAGCATGGCATTCTCCTAGGTGAATGATGTGCAACGTGTTCGCTTTGCCTCCTGGGATAAGCACGTCACATATCTCAGGAGGCATAGCTTTTCATTGAGGGGGGGGGGCTTATCAGCTTGTCATAAGCTGAACTTGGAACCGCCAGCAATGTATCAATGATGTCACAGCCAAACATTGAGGTGCGGGAATGAGTGCTGCCAAAAGAGAAGAAGTTTTCAGCTGGATAGCACTGGAACCATTGGGTGAGTGAGTATCTAAAATGGGCTAAACACACCACCAGGTAAGTAGGGGTTGTTACAAAAAATATGTGTGGAGGATGAAAATCTGCTTTAAAGTGGCGTTCCACCCAAAAATGGAACTTCCACTGTTTGGATTCTCCCCCCCCCTGGTGTCACATTTGGCATCTTTCAGGGGGGAGGAGGGAGCAGATACCTGTCTAATACAGGTATTTGCTCCCACTTCCTGGTATAGATCACCGCGGCCTTTGCGGTGACCTACTCCACTTACATTGCCTACTCTGTTCTCCCCCGCTGTATTCTGGGAGATACACAGGTCCCAGAACACAGCAGGGACCAGTGAAGATGCGCAGCGTGACTCGCGCATGCACAGTAGGGAACCAGGAGGTTAAGCTGCACGTCTTCACTTCCTTATTCCCTTACCGAGGATGACAGCGGCAGCAACCAAGAGCCGATAGACAGATCGGCTTCAGCTGCCGACATCGCAGGCTCCCTGGACAGGAAAGTGTCCATATATTAAAGGTCAGCAGCTGCAGTATTTGTAGCTGCTGGCTTTTAATATTTTTTTTGTTCGGCGGACCTCCGCTTTAAGAAAAATATGTCAATTAAATAAATATTTACCCTACAAAATTACCACACTCTGAAGGTAGCCCTTGTACCATCTTAAGCTGTTAGCCATTGTATTTATACAATATAATAAAAAGTTAGCAATATTCAGTAAATAATCTAGGGATCCTATGTCACTATGTTACCTTCATTACCATTTATATTGTAAGTGGACATATTTATATTTTTTTATAACTTAAGTCATCATTTAAAAATAATTATTTTTATCTAAGATAGAATATTTTGTTTTCCATTTCATGTTCACTAAACATAGCTCCACAAACATTTTTGTTTAAACTGACAATAGCAACTTGTTCCAGCGATCTTTACTGCCATAACTCATTACCTAGCTGGCACCATGACTAACAGTTTCACTCAGTGCCCTCTTCATTCTGCCAAGTATAGTTGTCTGACTATGATTACTTCTGTGTGTTCAGCTAACAGATAGATGTAATTAAAGGCTTCCGTTTATTATTTAGTTCTTTAAAAACAGCTTTTTTGACAAAAGGCTAAAAAAGTGCTTCTGCCACTCTTTTACAAAGCCAGTCTACACTCCCCATGATTCAAATGCAGATCACGAAGATTTCAGTGAAACAAAATTACACAAATGAAAACTAACAGATCTGGTTTATTGATTTAGTCCAGTATTTCTACATAAAACTTTCTCAGAATCTTCTAGTTTAAGCTGAACTGTGAGCTGGAGAAAAGTCTAGCTGTTCAGTGAGGCCCCCTCAACACTGTAAATGCTCATTTTGTCTAGGGGGATAGGAATAATATGGAACACTTACCTTATTTCTTGCTCTCACAGTCTTCTTCTTCTCCTTAAGACTGATCGCTTCTCCTTTTTGCCATCTGATTTGATGGCAGGCATGCGATGTCCATGATATCCATGATATCCAGTACAATGCAGAACCTGCAATCTATTATGATACATGATGACACAGAAGGCCCATCCGCATCCTGGGAGCATCATGAAGTGGAAGAAGAAAAGGACAGGTTTTTGGGGTAATTAAGCATATATTGTGCATATTACAATCCAAAACATGGATTTAAACCTTGCAGTGCAGAGGGGGTTCATTACAAGGGTTACTTTTTTTCCAGCCCAGAGAAAGCTTTAGGAAATGTGTGGCAAACAAATTAACCTGTACAAGGAAGATAATAGTCAGTAATTTTTCTTAGCCAGCAGAAATTACGCATTTAAAGAAAAATCAAATAAAATGTATTCATGCCTTAAAAGCTAGAAAAAAAATGTGATTTATTCATGAGTAAACAATTGATAAAACTGAAGACTAGTTAGAAATAAGTACAATTTATACTATTTCGAATTACTTTTTTGTGAGTTTTATCCAATGTTTAAATTTTTTTTTCACACTAGTCTTTAAGGTGGTTAAAAGTAGCTTTGGAACAGGAAGTTTTTTTTTTTTTGTATTCTTGATCATGGACAATGGGAGCAGAAATTAAAGTGAAACCTCATATACCCTTATAAATGTATAACTGTTAATACTAAAACTAACACTTCAATCAAAGAACAGGCACAGTAAGGTGTTTTTATTTTTCACCATTATTATTTACCATGTGCTATGTAGAAAAAAAAATATACAGCACAATAAGACATCATCATTGAGACGAAACTGGTCGGGACGGGCTCTGCTGATGCCACTGTGATAACTGATTTTACTTACATGCCTTTTAATGCCTTCTCAAATGTGAGTGACCATTTTACTTATTTCAATGAAATATTTTTATGTAAATGGAATCACACTATGTGGCCCAATTTTTTTCCTTTTACCATATATAATACTGGGAGGATCCGTTCTTGATCTTTGGTCACTGTTCCCTTGGTGGATACCCATTGATGTTGTACATTGTGATGGACCCCTGCCTGATTGGTCTACATTGGAAACCGTGTATGCTGATTTTCTTCCCTGGGTGTGTTACACCACAAGCTCTGTTGACTCATCAGGCGTATGCCTAGTTGGGTTCAACTTGTCTGGTAAGCCTCTTTCCTTTTGGTGGTGGATAATCAACAGACAACTAGTTCACAGATTTATCTCGCAAGTCACTTTATATATTGGAGTCACTTTAGGGACTTTCATTCTAATATATATATATATATATATATATATATATATATATATATATATATGTATATATATATATATATATATATATATATATGCACTGTTGGTTTATGTAAGCATCATCATTATTGTTGTTTGTTTATTAGAGTAATATTGTATGTATTTTATCATGATTTATGCACATCAGTAATGGTTTGTTACTAGTTTGATTCCATCAGGGGAATCTCACTTTCACCTTCACTTTTAACGCTGCACTTTACCACTTTCCCATTTGTTCACATATTCACAGATTTCTGTTGTGCTGGTAGCTATTATTTATCACTTTAAGACAGTGCGTTTTTTTTTTCTTTTCTTATTTCCACATATCAAACGTATAGCAGTTTACAAGTCCTTAGATGTGAAGACTACACTAATGTTTTTTCAATATTATTTTCCTTATTTTTACATGGTGATTTTGCCAGCAACATGCTTTCATGCTTGACAATGCTCTTTCACCTTTTTATATTGGGACAACAGAAAAAAGATAGGACTATAGAAACCAGCCCTTCTCCTATTATCCATAGCATAGAGAATTGTGGTTCTGTAGTCCTCAAAGCTAATTAACTACATTGTCAGCACAGGTAGAGAGCACAGGAGGTATTCAGATCACAAGATTTCTGCCAACTACAATGGGTATTTTTTCAAACATATCAAACAGATATAACACAATATTTTCAATGGTATATTTAACAGAACAAAAGGCACCACATTGTTAGGTTATAGATTCACTTTAGGGTATCACTAGCAACTAGCTGGTACAGGTCAAATGGCAATGCTACACAGATATGTTTTTTTCAGTGGCAGCAGTAGATACAACAGGTGCCATAAAAAAATATAAATGGATAATACATATGTCAGCATTGATAATATATATATCATCTTACGCTATATCATCTTTTTCAGGCCTATGCTCTGAAATACAGTATATATTTCTACTAAAGCTCAAAAAAGCATAAAAAAAAGCATAAAAAGTGCAAGGACAATAACTGTGCTGACAATACAGATGTAAAGCATAGCACACAGTGCTTAAGCGGGGATCTCCTAATTCTGTTCCTATAGTCAACACTGCACACAGACCCAAGTGTAAATAACTGATACATGGTAAGAATTTATGGCAGTCTCCTGAACATAGCCGTAATTAAATGCTGCTGATGATAATGATGAGGATTATTATAATAATAAGAAATGATAGCAAATCTCTCCTTACCGTTTATTGGTGGATCAGTGCTTCATGAGTATAAACAGTGTTTTCACTTTTTACAAGATTTGGAGGTAGTTACATTTGATAATGTCTGCCCAGGGACAAGTTTCTACAAAACTCCACATTGCTTTTTTTTCTTCAATAGATTTTTATTGAATTTTGCAAATAATACACAAGAATACAATGTGCACATTGTATAGTGGTAAACAGTAAATCATTTAGATGTAGACATATATTCAGATTATCTGATTATCTTTATATCATAGAACAAGGAACTGTCTTAGACTCAACCGTATTAACTGAAGTTAATTGTTGCATGAGTGACTCTCACCCAGGAACCCCATTGGGAACTCTTTGTTACCTGGGCGAGCGGCACTCCGTGTGGACAGTCTCTAATAAAAAAGAAAGAAAAAAAGGAAAAATATGCGGAACTGAAAGCAGTATTAATGTTAAGTAATAGTATCTAGTAAGTACTCTAACAGTATGTTGCTTATCAAGAGAAAAAAAAAAGAGCGTCAGGTTATCAGAAATTAAAGGAATGATGCAACCCCAGACCACAACTCCCACGGCTCCCATTTTTTTCTTTCTTTGTGTAGGAGACCTGTACTAGAGGCCATCATCAGTTCAAAACTATAGTGGAGATTCACCGTATCTAGAGTGTGTTCCACGGAAGGGGGTGTATCTGTTTTCCATGACCTTGCAATACATAATTTTGCAGCCAATAAGATATGAGTCACTATATGTCTGTATGGTGGCGGCACTGATTCAATGGTGAGGTTCAGGACAGCTAGATCAGGTGTTGGGTGCATGTCTTGGTGTAAAACTTCTGAAAGTATTTGGAAAATCGTGTTCCAGTACTTACGTAAGCGCGGGCAGGTCCAAAAGATGTGGAGTAAGTCGCCCTTGGCTGAGCTGCAGCGCCAGCATTGATCAGATGTAGAGGGTTTAAATTTAGTAAGTCTGGATGGGGTTAGGTACCATCTAAGGTGCAGTTTTTGGGTGGTTTCCCAAAGCATGGCGCATTTTGTGGATTTGTATATTGACTGGAGCACCTTCTGCCATTGGTGTTCTGTGTAGGTCTGACCTAAGTCGTGTTCCCAATGTATATGGGGGGGTTTCTTGGTAAATTGCAGCTTGTGATGCATAATGTTGTAGAATAGGGATATTCCTTTTTGTTTGGGGGTGGAGGACGTTAGATATTCCCATGCTTTAGGATGCACTGTGTATACCCGAAGGTGGGAGTCTCTAAGGCAGTGCGCGACCCGCATGTAAGTAAAGAGGTCTGTTTGAGGTAAGTTGAACTCTTGTTGCAGGAGGGTGAAGGGTTTGGGTTTGTCATTTAGTAGAATATTTTGGATGGTCGGATGCCTTTCTTGGACCATTGGTTTAAGTATAAGTCTGGTGAAAGGTGGTGAAGAGATTTAATAGGGATAGGAATGGGAGGGGTATTAGGTATGTCTTTGCTGTTTTGTATTAGTTTTTTCCATGCTGCGATCGTCAACACCATGGTGGGAGGTGTTGCCGCCGTCAGTTTTGGGCCCCAGGGTGAGCTCATTACCCAAGCTTTCAAGTTTGGATGAAGTAGAGTTGAATGTTCTATTGAGCTCCAAAGCTTGCTAGGATTTGGTCGGAACCACTCAGTGAGCTGGTCCAGTATTGCCGCTGTATGGTAATCTTCGAAGCCTATTGTCCCTGAGCCACCCGCCGATCTATGGTGTCTGAGTGTCGAGTGTGCACATCTAGGTTTGGCCCCATTCCATATGGTTTTGTTAAACATGGATTGTAGTGATTTGAAGTAGTATTTAGGCAAGGGTATGGGGAGGGTTATGAACAGGTAAAGAATTTGGGGTAGGTGGAGCATTTTGAATGCTGCGAGTCTACCTGACCAGGAAAGGTTGTGTTTGGTTATGGCTTGTGTTTCTACCTTTAAGTTGGCAAGGAGAGGCTTGAAGTTGGCTGCAAATAGGTGTTTAACTGATTTTGTGAGGTGGACTCCCAGGTATGAGATGCTATGGTCAGCCCAGGCAAAGGGGAATTGGGCTTGTAACAGGTTTCTAGAGGTAGTGTCTAGTTTAATGTCTAAAACATGAGACTTAGTTACGTTAAGTTTGTAGTATGATATGCGTCCGAACCAGTCTAATATTTTTTGGGCTTCAGGAAGGGAGGAATTCGGGTTGGTGAGTATTAGTATGACATCGTCTGCAAAAAGACTGATTTTATGTGATATTTTGCCAATCGTCAGGCCTGTGACTAGGGGGTTTGAGCATATGTGTTCCGCAAGTGGTTCCATTAACATGTTGAAGATCAACAGGGACAATGGGCACCCCTGGCGAGTGCCATTTGTTATGTGAAATGTGTGTGAAAGCATGTCTGCAGAGTATACCTTCGCAGATGGGACAGCATATAAAGCCATCATAGCGTTGTATATGAGATCCTTGAATCCGAGTTTAGTCAGTACTGCTCTTAGGTAGGACCAATGGACTCTATTGAACGCCTTCTCTGCATCCAAAGAGAGGAGCAGAGAAGGCGTTCCGCTAGATTCAATATGGTTTATTAGGTTTACCATCCGTCTCGTGGCATCAGGGGCTTGTCTGTCCTTAATTAACCCTGATTGGTCAGTGCGTATGAGATCAGGCATAATAGCCATCAGGTGTCTGGCAATCGTTTTGGCATAGATTTTCACGTCAAGATTTAGTAAGGAGATAGGACGGAAGTTTTGGGGGGAGGTAGGAGCTTTACCTGGTTTCGAGATGGTGATTATAAGAGCATTTAGTGATTTGTCAGTGAATTTTGAAGAGAAGGCAGCAATGTTGAAAAATTCCATCAAATGGGGGAGTAAGTGTCTGGAAATTTTTTTATAATATTCTCCCGTTAGACCATCTGGTCCAGGGGCTTTGCCCGAGGGCAAGGATGATATCGTGTCCAGAATTTCCCATTCCACAAATGGCTCGTTAAGGGAGGACAGTTGAGATTCAGTCAGCGTTGATAACTTAATTTGTTGAAGAAAATTATTAATGTCATCAGGGGATGGTTGGCAAGTAGTATGGTCATGTTTTATGTTATAGAGTTTGCTATAGTAGTCACTAAAGGCGTTCGCGATGTCTTGGGGGTTAGTCAGTGTGTCAGTAGATTGGGGGTAGAATAGAGTTGGGATTTTGGATTTGATCCTTTGTCCCTTGAGGCGTTGCTCTAGTCTCTTACCCGCTTTGTTGGATGTGGAGTATGAGTTAGCTTTGAGCCTGCATTGGATTCGTTTGTAGGAGTGGAGAAGAAGCGATCGCAGGTCTCGTCCTAAGGTCAATAATTGGGCCTGGATGTTCGGGTCTGGATTAGTCTTATGCTGGGATTCAAGAGTCGCGATTTGGTAAGTAAGGGTGTCAATTTGCTGCGTCCTCTTCCTTTTACACATGGAACTTATTTGCATTATATTACCTCTGATAACAGCTTTGTGCGTGTTCCACACCGTCACGGGGTCCCCCACTGATCATTTATTTAAATCGAAATATTCGTGTATGTGTTTTTCTATGTCTAGGGAGTAGCTGGGGTGTTGCAGAATATAATTATTCGCCCGCCAGAGGAACGTATTCCGCTGGGGTGTAGTGTCATTAATAGAGATAGAGATTGGGGCGTGGTCCGACCACGTCACGGTGTGGATTACAGATGCGCTGATGTTTTGTAGTAGCCATCAATTCTGGAATAAGATTTGTGGTGGGGTGAGAAATAAGTAAAGTCCTTTTCGGACCCGTGATGGCATCTCCACACGTCAAAGACATCATGTGACGTGAGGAGCTGCCTCAGGGGGGATTCTCTTCTTTTCTCTGGAGAAGTAGAGTCCATGTGGATATCAGGAACCGTGTTGAAATCTCTGCAGATTATCAAGTGACCCTTGCAGACTGCTCGTGCCTTGGTTAAGGCTTTTCTCAGAAAACTTATCTGACGGGTGTTAGGGGCGTAGATATTCATTAAGGTATAAGTAACTTTGTTGAGGGTGAATGATAAAATGAGATATCTACCATTGGGGTCAGGGATTTGTTGTAGTAGTTGGAAGTCTAGACCTTGTTTGATAGCTATGAGAACTCCTCTTTTCTTGGAGTTGTAGGTGGCATGGAATATTTGGGGGTACTTGTTGTTGTGACAGAGGGAAGTTGCCGCGGGGAGCAGGTGAGTCTCCTGTACACAGAAAATGTCACAGTCCATTTTAGCTGCAGTGTGCCAAAGGGAGTGGCGTTTTGCCAGGTGATTAAGGCCCTTGGCATTGAGGGACACAATGTTACAAGGCATGTTCGGAGGTTAGTGGGTGAGGTGAATTGAGTGTGGAAGTATCACTTACAGTTCGTTGCTTGTAGCGTGTGGGGAGCTGGTGAGTCTTTCACTGATGAAATTGCTGGACGGTTGTTCAACTAAATGTTGTGGGAGATCCGGATCAGGAGCCGCAGGAGGAAGCTGGGGGGAAACAACAAGTCAAAAGGCTAGAAAAGCCAAAAATGAGTACAAGAACTTATAGTAGGTGTATCTTTTTACTGCAATCTCGCGATATAAGGAACGTGGCAGAGTGAATATCAGAGAGCTTATATGAAGCTATGCTGCAGGTGGGGGAAAACAGTTAGTATTCAAAGAACTTGGAGAGATACTCAAGGCAGCGAGAGAGAAATAAGCTATAGTGGTTGTGACCCATCTTATTCAAGTACCCATTTGGGGGTGGTAGATTTTGGAGCTCTGGTTGGTGCACCTGTGGTGAGAGTTCCATTGTGGCAGAGGGGGAACTCCTTCTGTTGGGGGTTCTAGAATGATGACCCATTCGTGCAGTAGGCGTAAGCCTTTCATTAGGTCGTTGATAGCGTGGGTGGTGCCATTTTTGGTGATAAGGATGGTCGCAGGGTACCTCCATTTATATAAGATTTTATGATTGAAAAGGCCTTTGGTGATGTGATTTAGCTTCCTCCATATTTGTAGAGTAAACTTAGAAAGATCTGGAAAGATCTGTATCGCCTCATACGGTCTGGGCAGGGGAGCTTTGGTCCTGGCTTCTCTCATCATTTTTTCTTTAATGTGGAAAAAATGGATTCTCATGAGGACGTCTCTTGGTATTGATGCAGCTAGGTGAGGGGGTTTGGCAATCCTATGGATTCTATTGATGATGATATCTCTGGGGGCCGCGTCAGGTAGGATAGTGCGTATGAGGTCTTTGGCATATTTAGGGAGATCACTCTTTTAGGGTAGTGTCAATTACTGGCTGGCCAGAGGTGGGAAAGGATGCCATAGAATTGTGCAGGGCCTGGTTAGATTGGAAGGGATTGAAGGCCTGGGCCTGGGCTGCAGTCCTGTCATGAGGAGATTGCGGCTGCGGTGTATCCATCCGCATTTGAGCCTTAGCTAGGCTGAAAGTGAGGGGATCAGATCCTGGGTCATGGGTAGGGGATATAGGCAGTGGAGCTGTGCCCATTTCACTGTGGATGTCATCAGGGAGGTCTGTGTAAGCCTCTCTTGGCTCTGTCAGACCGCCGGCACCATCTTGGAAATCACTGACCTTGTCCTGTGTAAACATGAACATGGTGAGTTTTCTGAGGCCGCGTTCTCCCATCCGTTTGCGGGACATGGTCGGTCGGCACTTGGGGCAGGTATGAGGCGATTTTGAGGTAAATCC